>NC_135720.1:18436366-19083039 GCF_964656455.1 Halichoerus grypus | reverse complement strand
GATCAGAAATATTCCATGTAGAATGGAGCCGAGATTCATGTCACTGACAACCAGAGAGAGAGAGAGGGAGGGAGAATAGCTAATAGTGTAACAGGGGCCAAATGGACTCCCTCATGGATCTCTGGAAGGCTAGTATCACATCCTTCTTGATCTGTCCTTGCAAGGCTAACTCTGAGGTCCTGGATGGCATCCACCTTTGGCCTGAGGCAGCAGGGTCTTGACCTATTCTGGTGTAGACCGTGTGGTTAGCTTTTCTCAGCAATCCCCAGAATAAATGGCTTGGTTATACTGTGTCATTTCAGAAGGCCCACCTCAATTCTCCCCCACCCCCATTTATTTGTTGACACTAGTAATTCTTTTTTTTTTTCTTTTTTAAGATTTTATTTATTTATTTGAGAGACAGAGAGATAGAGAACATGAGCGAGGGGTGGGGTGGGGTGGGGGAGTGGCAGAGGGAGAGGGAGAAGCAGACTGCCCGGGGAGGAAGGAGCCCGATGCAGGGCTAGATCCCAGGACCCTGAGATCATGTCTCAAGCCAAAGGAAACGCTTCACTGACTGAGCCACCCAGGCACCCTAGAAATTCTTTTTTTAAGAGGAATAAATCTTTTCATTCTGGTTGAAATAAAGCTTTAAGAAAAACGGTTGGGAATGGTGACATGTAGCTTTTAGCTCACACTCGGCTCCACAGACTTCACAAGGTGGGTCTCAGAACTTCATCCAGGAGCAAGTTTCCTTGCAGGAAAGACTACTCAAGGGTGGTGGGTCATGGGCAGCTTCCAGCAGATGGGGAACAGAGGTTGGAGGTCTCAGAGCCATCTCAGGACTTGGACCAGGGCCTGACCTCCTTTACTCTCTATGGTCTACTTCCAAGACCTTGCACTTTCAAGGCATTCAGTATATGTAATAAAAGCCAAACTACTACAACTGCATTATTTACATTAATAATTTGAGTCTTCAAGTTTGTAGCTCGTTGAAGGACTGTATCAGTTTGTTTCTGAAAATCAAGTGTTTTTCTTTCAAGTCAGGTACTGATGCTGCCCTCGGCGTATGCTGGCGGTCCAGCGAGAGTTATGACTTATGTGTCGAAACAAGAAGGATCGTCTCGTTATAGAATTATGGCATCATCAACTAGAAAGGGAGCTACAAGGTCACCTAGTTCAGCCTCGGAGCTGATACTGGAATTCTTTTTATAGCATCCTTATCGGGGACCCTCAAGTCTCTACCCAGGTATTCACCCAGGCTGGGGCTGTCCAGAGCCGAGAGAAAAGCCCATTGCGCTGCCCAGGAGCCTCAATTGTAGGAAACATTTGTGTTATTTTGAGTCAAGATATGTTTTTGTATAACTTTGGTTGATTGGTGCCCCTCCAGCGACCCAGAAGACGGTGCATTGCCTTTGACCTCTGTGCCCCCTGACTGAAAGTCAGCCACAAAATAGAAAGAGCATTAGAGTAAGTTCCCGGAGTCCCAGATTTGCTTCTTAGCTCTGCCGAGAATCAAATGAATGACCTGAGCTTAAATTCAGTATTTCCCTAAGGATGTCATTGGTGAGTTTCTTTTTAAAGATCTGCGTCTGTACATTTCAAGTGGAAAATTTTGTTAACACATTGAAGTATTTTAGTTTAAACAGAGATACAGTTTAACTATTAATTTTTATAATGCAAAATTTCAAACATATACAGAAGTCCATGTGATGGGATAATGGAAGCTCCCGGTAGTTAGCACCCAACTGTAAACATATCCACTTGTGATTAATCTTATTTCACCTTTGTCCTCACCCAGTGTCCCTCCTCCCTGGGTTTGTCTTGAAGCAAATCCCAGATACCATGCCAAATCATCCGTGATGATTCGCAGTTTCTCTAAGATCCAAGGACTCTGACTTTGTAACAACCCCAATACCATTATTATCTTCTCCCAAATTAAAAATAATTCCTAAATATCTTAATTATCCAGGAGGTGTTCACATTTCTCCAACATGTACAACCCCCTGCCTTGCCCCCCACCTTTCTCTCTGTCTCTCTCTGCTTCAATCAGGAGGCAAATAAGGGCCTGTCGTTACAATTAGTTAAGTTTCTTTTAACCTATAGGTGCCCCTTGTCCATTTCATTTTAATTTTTTTCCTTATAATTTTGTTAAGGAAACTAGGTTATATGTAATTAGTATACAATTGAAAGCTTTGTGAATTTGTGCTCTTTTGTTGCTTTTTTCATTTTCACTGGTGTATCTTTGTAGTAATATCCTAGAAATGGAATTTCTGGATTAAAGGGTAAGTGTACATGTAATTTTTCAAAATATTGTCAACCCTTGCAATATTGCAAAATATCTTTGTAGGTCTTATGCCACTTTGCCTTCTTGCCTCCGGGAAGGCTGTTAAACTGATGATGTGGGAGGTTGCTAAAGCTCTAAAATTATGGAATAATTATTTGATGAGACCTCCCATGTTTCCATGGGTCTTCTCTTTTCCAGGCTAAACTTATTTTGTGTCTCGCATATTTGAGAAATATAACTTCTGTGTCTGCAGCCATTAATAAAATTCTAAACAGGAGTGGATTGAGTAGGACACCTTGACAAGTATCAGGAGAATTCCAGGCTGACATTGGTTGAGCATCTTGAATTTATTTAAATGTGCATCTCACATTTTTCCATCAGACTATCATGAGATTATATCCAGTGGCACTCAAAATTAAAATAGACTCATCTACATCTTTCCTCTAAAGGACAGTGTGGTGTACTCGTTGGGGTGACCTCTGAACTTAGGCTACTTGGGCTGTATCTTGTCTCCATCATTGGATTGGTTATTTAAACCCCAGTGCCTCAGTTTCACCATTTGCAATATGAGGATTTTAATAGCACTTGTTGTGATGATTATAAAAGATAATACATGTAGAGTACCTAAAATAACACCTGGCAAGTAGTAAATCTTTCCCAAGCATTTGCTATTAGATGAAAACTACTAATCTGATAACAAGTTCCAAATAAATGAAGGTAATTTGGCAATAATTATTCTTTCTGAATGTGTCTTATCTTCTATAGAGCCCCATTTCCTTCCCTAAGTACTTTCAAGGTGACTTAGAATTCTTTTAAAGAGTTTTTCCTGGGATTTACACACACTTGTCTCTAGTCCTTGAAACCCATCTGTAGTTTCTGGAAATTTTATCAGGATTAGGTTCAGCTGTATGACAGATACTCTATTAATAACATAATCTCATCCAGATAGACGTGTTTCTTTGTTTTGTTTTGTTTTGTTTTTTCTGAAATAAGAGAAATCTGGGGTACACAGTTCAGAGGCAGACATTCCACAGAGCCATGAAGAATCCAGGTTTTAATTGCCACCTTCACTATTCTCAGCATGTGACTTCCCTCCTTCAGACTCTGCTATGGTCCAAGATGGCTTCATTACAGGAAGACGGTAGTCAGAACAGCAAAGAGATGACAGAACCACTCTTTCCAGCACAGGGATCTTGGTCAACCCAGAAATCATATTAACACCTGTCCTAATATTTCATTGACCAGAATATTGTCACATGGCCATAGGAAGCTGGAAGAGAGGCTGAGAAATGCGTACAGTTCACTGAAAACATTGCCCCCAAATGAAATCAATTTAGTTAGTTCTCTTTAGGTCACTGCTGTTCTGTTACTAAAGAAGAAAAGGAGACCAGCTATTGGGATAGGCAACCAGATGTCTCTGCCACAGTATTTTTACACCTTTTGACACCTCTCTCATTCTCCATGTGTCATCCCACATTGTCAACAATGATGCTGGGATCTCATCAGCAACTTATAAGAACTTGGGATATTTCTCCAAATAGAGTAATGAAAGAAACGTGGTGGGGGCTAGAGTTGCATTAGAGTGGGTGCTGGAGTTGTGAAGGTGAATAAAATAGGGCCGTACTTTAGTCCCTTTTGTAAACACCGCACCATGTGGGTCTGTAAAAATTGATTCTTCTTTATGCACTGGCCCTTCCTTTTTCTGATCTAACCACTTTTGGAAGTAGACAGTGAGCCTTTTCCTATTGCACTATTTCCTTATACTGCCTTATCATCAAGGTCTTCCAAGATTGTATCATTACAATGTTTTGAGAATCTCATTCCTTTTGAGTTGTCTTTAATTTTTAAAACCTCCAGTTGTGGAATTGTTCCTATTTTTTTTCTCTGATCACTTAAAAACCTGTGTATTGTGTTTTCTCTCTATTTCCCTACAAGTTTATTACGAAAACTAAGATGACATTGTTACTTTCTCCCAACGTTCTTTACCATTTCCCTTCACCTCACATTTTATTCCCAGTTGCTCAGACTTCAGTCCATAACGGTAATTTTATTTTTCTTTTCTCTACCTTATGAAAAGTGAGCCTTGTGAAAAAGTAAGTTAAGAATTTCTCAGAAGACCTGCATTCATCAAGATGGTTCTTTCTGCCAATATTCAGATGATCAAATTTTAAAATTGAGCATTGACTATGATTCAGTTACATTGTCTGCATGCATAGAAAAGGGGAAAACTACCACTGTATGCATGGGGTAAAAAAATCAGACCAAGTGATCATTATGTGATAATGTATTAATAATAAATGGTATAATGAACCAAAAATGAGCTTGGCAAAACTCCCAGGTACTTTTCATAAAATAATTTCCATGATCTGCTTTGCCTGTGAAGAGTACAATACATTATCCCACATTTACTTAGGAGTGGAGGGCTGGCACAGATCCAAGGACTGGAATGGTGACTCTATGGTTGGCTCTACAGCTCTCCAAAATCCTTGGCCTTTCCCCCTTAGAGAGTATGTATTTGTGGGAAGGAGCCTAAGACCCTGACTGTGCTCCACAGACTGAACTCCCATGTCCCTGAGCTCTTCCCAGCAAACAGGCATGGGAGCCCCTCTGACAGCTGCAGAAATCCAGCTTCTGGGAAGAGTGGATGAGTTTCTGTTGTTCATTTGAAATGATGTAGTATAAATGCACATAGCAAACTGTATGAGATCTAGTAATATATTTCCTTGTTACATTATCCAGCAATATAGTACTAAAGTTGACCAGTGGATGAAGCTGACCTTCAGAGGTCTATGGTTGGCACAAGAAATAGTCAATATATGGGAGAAATCACAGTTACAAAAGGAAAAGCTGGGGCTTGCTTCTCACTCCAAATCCTGTATTCCACAACAAGGTCAGCACCTGCTTTGATTGTACCAGTCATCAGTCCTCCAAGGAGTTGTAGCATATGTCCTTAAATCTTCAAATATGAATTTATGTGTTAGAATGAATTACGTGTGACAGGCCATGGAGAGCACAGAAGAACTATGGCTGGAGTTTATGAGTAATCTGGTTTGGACATCAGATCCATGAAGTGGTATTGCTGACATGCACCAGAAAGGCTTCTCATGCCTTCAGCACAAGAAGGGCAGTGGAAGTGAAATGGAGCTATTCAATGAGAAGCTCAAGCCCTTAGTTGGTTTGCAGAGTGCTTTTGTCTAGCCACACGCATTATAAATTCCGTATTTCAAGTCTATTTCCATGAACGGGGTTTTGAATGGGGTTTCATTCACTTCCACACACTCATTTAACCCACTGAGTGGTTCTAAATTATGGGCGCCAAAAAAGTAATTATGTAAGGAAGAACAGAGCAAAGCTATCAGGGACCTCTTCAATTATCTGACTTATATGGTCCCTCTGAGAAGTGTTGAGCAGAGGCTTGGTAGAGGAGTGGAGAAAACCAACTTGGCCATCTATCTCAAAGTCACAATGGCTATTGTGCACATAGCTATGAACTTCTGGATTGGAAAAGCTAATTAGCGTGTTAATAGGTGAGGTCAGAGTAGAGGTACATTATCTGGGCCCATAAACTAGCCAAGGAAGAAGCCAACATCCTAAATTATCTTTATGGGGCCAAAACTACAGAGTCTAAAAAGCAAAGGAATGCTTAGACATAACATATTTGCCAAAACAATCAAGCCTTTATTACATTTCTCTGTGACTTTATCGTGTATGCCTTTCTCTTCCCACTAGCCAAGATGGTATTTGTAGAAGTGTATTACACACAGTTTCCTGTGAACACTCAAACTGGGCTCCCCCAAAGAGGTGTCTTCTGTGAAGCCCAGGGAGTTCCTTCATAAAGATTCTTCCTATCTCCTGGGTCACAAGGAGACCTATTTTTTCCCACAGAACTACTCATGTTACAAAGGGGTTCTTTCTGTCATTTCTGCTTGAGACATTTGCCTCTAAAAGGCACCATAGCCTATGGAAAAGGAGTTTGAGTTTTTGTTTGTTTTTTTGTGGGTTTTTAAGGATAACGCTATTCATTACTTTATTGAGGAAGGTAATTGATACACAACAGATGATTTATTTTGAGTTCCAAAGGGAGCCAGCAGCAAAGTTAATAATGGAAATAATTGAATAGGTACAGATATAATGCCAATCACTGGCAGGTTATTTCAAGATCACAAGTGATCTCCTTATATATTATTTCTATAACTGTACTTTAATTATTACCAGATGCTATTTGTTGTGTAGCAAACCTTGAATATGTGCTGTTAATGTACCACATGGAGGTCAAAAATAAGGTGCTCCTTCAAAAGTTAAGGAGAATACATGTGCAAGAGATTATTTTGCTTACTTAACTGTACATTAAATGGCATTCTCTTGTCAGTAAAATGGAGAAAGTGGATAAGAATAATTGGCCAAAACTACTAAGGTAAAACATTATTTTAAGTACATTATATTTTCATTCAAAACTAGGTGCTCATTAAATAATTATAATAGAGGCTGCTCTCTGAAGATTCACTAAATTTCTTCTTTCACTTTTTCTAATGTATTCTTCCCATGCCTGTCTATTTCAGCATAACATTCGCCAACACGTTTAAAGTCCATGAGCTCTTTAAAATATTGGATTACAGAATCTTAGAACGAGAATTATCTACAGATTAGTTGAGCTGATGATATTCATGTGTAGCCAGGATGAGTCACTTTTTTTCAGCTTGCAGTTTAAGATCACATCCTTTTTTAATTTCTACTCCCTCTCAATTAATTTGTGAAGCCCCACAATTTTTATTGGAAAAATACCCAGCTCACTTTAATCAGGTTCCGTCTTACCAACTTAACCAAGAACACTACGTGGTTACTCGTTCCAGAGTATTCACTCTATACAAGAAGGACAGTTGGTGGGTCAGACAGAGGGGAAAAATACAAAATCTGGTCAATGCACATACAAAGTGGACACCAAGCTCTACTGCTGGAGACCAGATCTGCATAATCTGAATTGATTCTTCTTGCCTAACACTCAAGGCCTTTTTATTGTACCAAAGTAACCAGTGCAGTTTATCCCATCACTTTTCCTTTGCTTCTCTAAAGCCCCAGGGATTCCTATGCAAACTGATGCACCTTCTCTTTAGGATTTAGGGAGGGCAGCCTTCCTCAAGTGGTTGGAGGTCTTGGTCTGTTCTTCCCCCAGGACAGTAAATGTCTCTCCAACGTACACAGGCATCACCAAGAGGGGCTTCAGGTCACCCTGGGCAGAACTAAGAATATCTGCCCCAAGGTACCTCACACAAAGAAGATGGTGTGCTTACAAAAGGATTCTACCCCACTCAACACCTAGTAACATCTGGCATTCCTTTGTTTTGCACAAATTCTAAAAGTGAGGGATAGAAATATTCCCAGGTCATGTCTTTGCTCTAGCCCCAGTTAGTTTTCGTGACCTTGGGCAAATCGCCACCTTTCTCTGTAGGGACAGACTAGGAATTTTCAATCTTCTTTAATAGAACAGAAGTTTTAAAAGTTTTTTTTTTTAAGTTGCAAGATTTTTTTTTTACCTGAAATCTTATAAATATGAACTTTTACCATAATATTCTTAGGTGTTGCTGAGCCATAACTTTTTTTTCTAAAACTAATTTTTAATATATGACTCTGAACCCCTTAATTTGTCTTATGTAGGAAACTTGATTCAACCAATTCCATTTAAATTGAATAAAATTTGGTGATTTCTCAGTCACTATAAGTTAAAAATTCAGACATATTCAAGACCACATAACCTTTTTCTCCTTCCTCATATGTAGAGGGACATGATAAAATTGAATATGGTAAAATTGAAGACGGTGTTTCCAAGGGGAGTCAGGACTCTTTATAATTTCACATTTGTGTACCAACTGTAGCAAATGTCCCAGGCTTTGTTTATAGAAAAACTTCTCCTCTGGGCGCCTGGGTGGCTCAGTCGTTAAGCGTCTGCCTTCGGCTCAGGTCATGATCCCGGGGTCCTGGGATCGAGCCCCGCATCGGGCTCCCTGCTCCGCTGGAAGCCTGCTTCTCCCTCTCCCACTCCCCCTGCTTGTGTTCCCTCTCTCGCTGTGTCTCTCTCTGTCAAATAAATAAATAAAATCTTTAAAAAAAAAAAAAAAGAAAAACTTCCCCTCTGTTCACACACAGCTATCCTCAGCTCACCCCCCTCTGTTCCCTAATCCATTCATTTTCCCATCTCATCTGTTGCCACTTTTAATAGTTCCTCTAAAGGATGAAGAATATAGGTTTTCATTCTCTCTCAGAATTGGTTTGATGGTTAATTTTATGTGTTAACTGAACCGGCTACAAGGTTCCCAGATTTAACATTAGCTTTGCGTGTGTCTGCAAGGGTGTTTCTAGGTGAGATGATTGTTTGAGTTGGTGGACCCGGTAAATCTAATGCTCTCCCCAACTTGGGTGGGCACGTCCATCCTGTTGAGGGCCTAAATAGAACAAAAGGCAGAGGAAGGGAGAATTTGCCACCTTTTTTGTTTCTCTCTGCCTCCCTGCTCAAGTGGGGGCATCTCATCTCATCTTCTCCAGCCTTTGGACTTGGATTTGTACCATTGGATTCCTTGGTGCTCAGGCCTTTGAACTCATGCTTGGGTTAGATTACACCATTGGCTTTTCTGGGTCTCCAGCTTGCAGATTGCAGATCATGGAACTTCTCAGGCTGCATAATCATGTGAGCCAATTCTCATAATACATAAATTTCCACATGTATATATATATATATATATATTTATAGATAAATACATGAATCCTATATATAAATATCTATATAAATGTGTATATTTATATATACACATATATAAAATTTGTGTGTGTGTGTGTATGTGTGTATCCTACTCATTCTGTTTCTCTGGAGAATCCTGACTGATACAAGTAGGTTAAGAGAAAAGAGACCTAGCTGTCCCCCTACTCCACTCTCCATATAACTTTGGCAATTCACCTGATCTCTCTGCCTTAGCTTCCTCATTAGTAAAATAAAGGAATTAGATGATTTCAAAGCTTCTCCCACTTCTGAAGTTCTATGACCTATGAATTCTGAATGCTCAGGTTCTTGGACTCTCCCAAGTCCTTTAGAGCAACCCCTATAGCTTCTCAAAAATAAATATCAGCACAACTATAGTCTTTAGCATTTCTACAACTTACAAGCAGTTTAAGTAGCCCAAGAACACTGGGCTTGCTGCCACTTACTTTAACCTCTTAAAGCGATCTCTGGACATAAAGGTTTTGCCTTCTACTCTAAAATCAACAACATGAAGTATTACAGCCAAAAAGGGGACAACCTGGATTTGAGACTGAAGTGCACTGGAAGTCAGCCAAGCAAGATTTGGATACTCTGAACTCTGAAAATGACTCACCAAGTCCCCCTGGTTTAGTCATTTCAGTCTCCTGTGACTTATTCTTACCTCCTGTAAAGTGGACATAACAACATCTTCACTACTTACTTCAGGGGATGGTTCTGAGGTGATAAATCCCAGGAGCTGACCAGACCAGACCTATGTTCACTTAGTCACCTGCCACCAGACACTGTAGCTAGAGGTGACCCCAGACCAGAAAGCCCTTCATTCCTGTTAGGGAAGTGTGACACACTCTCTAGCGTCCATTTGATCATATGTGTATGCGTCTATATGTATATTGATATCTTAGCACATAGTATACAATGTAAATTAGTCATCTTTTGTTATCACGGTAATCGCGTTTAGAATCTTAACACCTTTGTTTATGCCATTTCTCCTTCTTGAATGCCTTTTTCTTCAATGAATAAATATCCAGCAAAATCCAAACTTTTTTTGTGGAAAAAAAAAAACATCACTCTGATAGGAGTTTCCACACCTACTTTTATTGTAGTTATTTTTTTGCATGTAAATTTTTCTGCTAAGCAAATGCTCCTGTGGGTCACCACACTGTGTCTTATACATGTTTGTACAGTCCCAAAGCAGCTATCCTACAACACTTCACTTATAGAAGTCAATAAATATTAATTAAAATTAAATATTAAAAATAAAAATTAAATGCTCAGTATGTAATTGATAAATAATTAATGAAAACAGGGGTGCCTGGGTGGCTCAGTCATTAAGTGTCTGCCTTCGGCTCAGGTCATGATCCCGGGGTCCTGGGATCGAGTTCCGCATCGGGCTCCTTGCTCAGCGGGGAGCCTGCTTCTCCCTCTCCCACTCCCCCTGCTTGTGTTCCCTCTCTCGTTGTGTCTCTCTCTGTCAAATAAATAAGTAAAAATCTTTTTAAAAAAAAATGAATTAATGAAAACCAACCCAAGAGCCCAAAAATCAATTCTTCGCTGTGTAGCTTGCTTGATTTTGGCTTGCCATGTGGTTCAGGCAGGGCAGAGGGTATTTCTAGACTTGCCTAAAGTAGTTGTTGTTACATATCTGATGTCATTAAACCCACAGCCCCAACTGCCCCAGAGTCCATTCCATTTCTGAGCATGTCTGTTGGGCAGAAAGTAAAAATCTTTATAATAGGACTAGACATTTTAATAGCCCCTGGAGAAATAAAAGCACTTTCTGAAGGTTATTTTTTTTTTCCTGAACAAAAGCAGTCTATGCATAGAACAGCCAGGAAATGTGTAGTAATTAGAAAAAATATTATGCTATTCCCCTGCAATCATAATACTGATAAATGACATTTATTGAATTTTTATCATATGCCAAAGTATTGGATGCATTATTTCATTTAAGCTTCTCAGTAGGCATCATTATCTCAGTTTTACAGACAAGGAAACTGTGATAGAAAGATGTCAAGTCAATTGCTCAGGGCAGCAGCACAACTCCCAAGTGATAGAATGACATCTTGGCCACGACTAGAGCTCCCTATCTGGACATAAACATTTGAAGAATTTCAAAACAAGATGGCTTCCCTATTCTGGGACTCAACCTTTGCTTTCCAAGATATTTGAACACGAAAATGAATAGGACTTATCATGATCACTGTATAACCTCTGTTCGTTAGCCCTGAACCTTAGTTATCTTCTCTTTCTCTCTCATTTTCTTTGGAGGAAAAAAAATGAAAATGAACTAGGTTTCCAAGAGTTGTCAACCATAGTCACTAGAGGGGTTTCCCAAATGCTGCGGATAAACAGGACTGTATGACTTTTTGCCAGGGATTTTCTGTGTATGACTCAGGCGTCAACAGCCAGCAGAAGCCAAGCAGCAAAGATACCCGTTGTCAGGTGTCACTGCTCCCCAGAGGGGCAGGGACTCCCCGGTTGTCTGTATGGCTCTGCCAAATGCCGGAGATACAAACTCCTTCCTGCCACTTTCTCCCACCAGGACAGGCACCAAAGAGCCCGTCGGTAAACTCTTTCACCCAATAGGGGAGGGAGGCTGAGAGGCAGCTGCTAGTCAAGCCAGGTGAGAGCAGAGGGAGAGAGGGGTATGTGGGGTTTGGTATAACAGGGAGCAAGCCTGTTCTTCCCACACGTGGTGCACTTTTTATTAAAAGGAAATACAGACTGGGAATTCCGATCATTGAAGAGGCCACACACGGCACAGAAAACATAACTAGATGTTGAGTCTTCCACAAAGGGACCTCTGTATGACTAAGTGATCTATAAACCATTATATCATGAAAAACTACTCCCATTTGTTCTATCACCAAACCCAACGCTAAGGAGCTGAAAGTTGAATGCAGCGTGTCTCTTCTTCAAACAGCCTTGGAGGATCACTTATACTACTTTTTTCTTTTTTAACCATTGCCTGACAGCTCCATCTGTTACTGATCCATAAAAGGTGCAGGTTTTTGTGCATTCCATGCATTTTATAGACATTGGCAACACTGGGCACTTTCCTGTTTATGCCACTCTCCAGCATATTTTTTTCTCTAGTTCCTAGGCAGATATCTTTTCTGGTGACACAGGCAAGGCACATAATAATTCTGGATTTCAGCATAGAAGCCCCCTGCAATACTGAGAGCCAATGACCTCAGCCTGCTCTGTACAGTAAAATATAGGGTGGCCTTAGCAAAAGGAGTCAGCCGAGTGTTTTACAAGACAAGAAACTATAAAGAGTGTTTTTTCAGAGTTTTCTCTTGCTATAATCCACTCAGGTCATATTTTATTGGTGCTCATTACCAAGGCAGAGAGTGATAAATGTGGAAACCATAGAAACATATTATGTCCAAATTAATGTTGCTTCGAAACCCTAGTGACTCACGCTGTGAAACACTACACATTATCCATCAAGGTGCCTCTTGGACTTTCATCAGGAGGGCTTTTTACATGCTCATTCTAGGCTCAAGTGTAGCCACAAACTCACTGGGAGAGTAGATGGGCCTCCGAAGTAAAAGGCACCACAAATCATCAGAAGTTTCCTAGAACTGACGAAAAGATGCCACAAATTGCACATCATCTTTGACCAATTTTGTTCAACTTAATACCTTAAGTTATAAGGAATATTTAAATATAACTAAATATTTAAGACATTTATAGTGCTTGACCCTACCCTCTCTTTTTATGTTTGTTTGTTTATTTATTTATTTATACTTAAATTTTGTTAGCATACAGTGCAATATTGGTTTCCGGAGTAGAATTCAGGGATTCATCACTTACATACAACACCCAGTGCTCATCAGAAATGCCCTCCTTAATACCCAACCCCCATCTAGCCCATCCCCCACTCACCTCCCTCCATCAACCCTCAGTTTGTTTTCTATCCTTAAGAGTCCTGTATAAGGATGCCTGGGTGGCTCAGTCGGTTAAGCGTCTGCCTTGGCTCAGGTCATGATCCCAGAGTCCTGAGATCGAGTCCCACATTGGGCTCTCTGTTCAGGGGGAAGCCTGCTTCTCTGCCTTCTGATCCCCTGCTTGTGCTCTCTCTCTCTCTGACAAATAAATAAATAAACTCTTTAAAAAAAAGAAAGAGTCACTTATGGCTTATTTCCCTTTCTTTTTTTCTTTTCCCCCTTCCCATATGTTAATCTGTTTTCTTTCCAAATTCCACATATGAGGCCCCCACCCTCTCTTGAACCAAATCATTTGCCTCTGCTTTTTAAACTTCATATAACTACATGCATTGTCAATGTAAATATATCCATGTAAACATTAAGTTTCAATACTCTACATCTGATAAAAATAAATACATCACAGTAGGTTATGAAATTTGTGAGTTTCCCAAACTTAAGAACACATAAAGCCAACACCCCACCTCAAAGAGTGTCATTAAAACAGGTTAAAGATTCCTCTTGCATACATAACGCTGAACGTTATTATATACAGTCTTGAAAGTTAAATCTATTTCTTAACTAATATATGAGCTCAAAATATAACATTATATAAACACAAACTTTTGGGTAGTTTAAATATAAATGATAGTCTTAAATTTTTGGTTACTATTTTTGTCAGAATCAATGATGCAAAGTTTCTGCAATGTAAGTGAATAAGAATAGGAGTTTTCAAAATAAACATCAAATATTTATTGACTGTGTACAAGGTAACTATTTAGGTGATGCCATCTCTGTGCGATGGATGGCAAAGCTAGGAGAGTCTTGGCCACTGCCCAAGCCCCGCTACATATTTCCATCTGATCTCATCATCCTATCTTTTCAGATAGGCCAATCTCCTATGACGATGACAAATCAAAAATCAGAAGACTGATTCTTCTGACGATGGTAACTTTGATATGTGGCTGAAGTTTGAATCATCATTTAAAGCATGCTGACATAAGCATAGCTAAAATGGAATAAACTTTTTTAATTTTTTGTATTTTAATAACATCTATCTTTCAAAAATAGTTACAAAAGGAATAAATGTTCTGTGCAGATAACTTAAGGAGTAGGAAAATCACAGAGAAGCACTCGTTATCTATAACCTAGCACTGATATATAATCCTTTACTTTTTGCTGTTTACTATTTTTTTTCATTTGTTTAAATATTGTTTTACAAAAATAGTGTCATACTCTGATACCCTACATTTTATTTTTTGGCTGTAAATTGTGAATATATTCTCTTACTAGTAAGCATTTTCTAGTAACACTTTCAATGACTAAATAGAACTCTACAGTAAATATATAACAGAATTTATATAATCCCCTACTTAAAGAAACTTTAGACTTATTTAAATTGACCCTTTTATGAATTATGCTGATTGAATATATTTAATTTTGACTCCATCTTTAACTATTTACTTCGGATAGACCCCTAAAACTAGTAGGTCCAAGTGTATAGACATTTTAAAGGCTTAGGAAATCTATTTTCAAATTGCCCTTTAAAAGTTTATTTCAATTTACTTACTCCTCAGTATGAAAGTGCTCGCTGTCCCACACCTTAACCAACCCTAGGACTTATGAATTCTTCAAGTCTACCCATTTGATAGGGGTCCCATTATTGTTTCAGTTTGCATTTCTATATTAATGATATTTAACATTTTTTCATGAGTTTGATGTTTTTTAAAAAAATAACCTGTGTGAATTGCCTGTTCATATGCCTTTTGCTTTTTAAGATACGTAGATGACTATCTTTTCCTTCTCGATTGGTAGGAGCTTTCCACTTGTTCAACACAGGCTGAAGCATTTCCCCCTGTTGGTCACTTGCCCTTTAATTCTGTTCATCTCATACTATTGAAGGGCAGAAATCCTCATGATAGCTCATCAGATCTCATCTGTTTTCCCTTATAATTTCTCTTTTCTGTTTTATTCTTTTAAAGGGCTTTCTGAACCCAAGACATTTGTTCATATTTTCTGGTGGTGCATTTAGTTCTTAAATCCACTTTGAATGTATTTTGGTATATAGTAAAACACAGTGCTTGCTCCCATATTTGCATCATAGAAAGTGCACATAGAAAATGATGATTTTATGGCACTCGGTGGTAAACAAATGAGGTTGTTCACAGAATTTATTAGCCACCCCTGTCTCTGAGGAGATGGCATCCCAGCTCATCTACAACCCACTCCCGGCATGCCATTGGCACTTCTGCTATAAGTAAAGACATGACCTTTTAAAAAATAATCAATCATCCAAGTTATTGAATAATTCATTCTTCCTTCACCCATTTGAAATGTCATTTTCATTATATGCTAAAAACGTGTATAGGTGTGTCTTCTTCTGGTGTTTCTACTGTTTCATTCATCTGTGTGCCTGTCCTGACGCCAACACCACCCATTTCATATTTCATAGCTTTGTAATATGTTCACATCGTTGGCGATGAAAGTTTCATCTTCAAATTTTCTTTAAAAAATGGCGAGTCTCAGCTCTTTATCCTTCTAAATGAACTTTAGAATGTTTCTCAAAAATTCACATCTTTAAGGGGGATTGAATTAAATATAAACATCATTTTGGAAAGCATTGATATCACACGATATTTTGTTTTTCCATTTGGAAGACATTTATTCACTTCATCTGTGTGACTCTCAATGAAGTTTAGTAGTTTTTTTCCAAATGGGTAGACACTTCTTTTAAGGTCATTGCTATGGATTTTTAATTTTTGTTGCTATTTTTAATGATATCTTTTCCCTACTATATTTTCTAGATGACTATTATTGGCATAAAGGAAAACCATAAACAGTTAATTTGTACAGAGTCACCAGACCATTAAATTTGGTCCATCTGCTTTGCCATATTCCATATGTGAGAACACCAATATGGAGGAATACACTGTCCTCTGATAACAGTCTTGGGAGTGTATAGCATAAACTCAGAGCATAATTCCACATCATTTGA
This sequence comes from Halichoerus grypus, assembly GCF_964656455.1. NCBI lineage: Eukaryota > Metazoa > Chordata > Mammalia > Carnivora > Phocidae > Halichoerus > Halichoerus grypus. The sequence continues at coordinate 19,067,101 of NC_135720.1, read as the reverse complement.
GTGGCTTCTTATTTTTTTTAAAAATATATTTGTATAAATGGAATTCCATGAAAAAACAGAATCACAGAATATTCTTTTCATCTTCTCAATTTGATTTTAGCTTTTATACCTAAAAATGTTACAAGATATATTCTTAAAAAAACAATTGGTATAAAGGCTAAAATATTCCATATAGTTACTTTAGAATTTACAGGCATTTAGATTTTTTTATAAACCCCTCTGCCTGAATATTTCCCCAAATTATTTCCATACTCAATAGTGATCTCACCAATGGTGCTTGTGATGGCAAGGGACAGAGATAATCAGAGCCAAATGGGTGAATTTTATAAGCAAATCTCCTTTTCCTACAGTGATATCATTACTTAAAAATCAAAAATTTCAATAAACCATTTCAAAAGATCAAATCAAGTCCCCAAGTCAGGAAACAAACAGCTCTCAGTTATTTCTTCTTCCAAAACTGGGCCAAAAGAAAGTGGCTGAGCAGGTTGTAAAATGCTATTGGCATCTTGCAGAGGGATGACTATCTTCCAGGCTTGCAGATGCTGTGTTTTAGAGAAAGGGAGAGAAATCAGCAGATCTGAGTTTTCCTGGGACTAGACTAAACAGATTTTTAAACCAGTTATACTCAGCTACTTCAGGTGCATGAAAACGGTTCTCGGGCTTTATTGAATTGCTGGTTAATACACAGGAACTAAATTAGGTCTATAATTTCAGATGTCCTTTTTCAAGGACTCATTTTTCTGTCAATAAAATTGACAACAGAGACCAGCACAGTTCCTTAGCCCATTTCTGACCGGCCTTCTTGTATCATGTGACCCAGTCCAGTGTTGCCAGATAGAAGCTACTATTCTCTACTGGTGTTTTTATGGAAATAAGATTAGAGAAATGTAGCCTGAGCAAACCCAGGGAAGTCTGCAGCGGACACGAGGGATGGCATCAATCATTCACCAGAAGGTCTCACATAAGACGTTTTCATTGATAGTGCAGACTTTATTTGTGTATTAAAAGATGAAGTACATTGCTTTTCTGGTAAAAGTCATCTCCTTTGGCATGGAGCTCCTTTACTGCCCTCAGAACGTCCTAAAAGATTCAGATAGTTTATCTCTTCTTGAGACTAGAGAAGAATCTCTAAGATGAAATGGGGAAGTTGGGTTTAACCATGAATTGAAGTCACATAAAGAATTTGCAAAATGTGCTCATCACAGGGAAAAAACTCTAGTAATCTTTTTCAAAGGGGGAAAGAAAAAAGGATAACCCTCAGCTTTATTCCAACATTTACTCCTTTGATGCCAATGTTGTCCTTTACTGGTTAATGTACTCAGATAGATGGTACTCATTCAACATTTAAAGACAGACAAAGGGACAGCTATATAAGCTTGCCAATGGAGTCACATAGTGATACGCTGAATAAAAGCCACCTAGATGACAATCCATTTCCCGAACACATACACCCCTCCACTTTTCGAAGAGAAAAGTGAAGAGGCCTAGAGAGAACTATGAGGTCAAGTACACAGTTTATATCACTAAGATATGAATATATGTTAAGTGCCATTAATTTTTTAAATTTAACTAATTAAATGAAAAGATACAAGAATATTTTTTCAAACTGATGCTAGTTGTTCAAGAAATAAAAATGACTTTTAAATATATGATTAAGATGCTCATTCTCATTCAAAGTAAAAAAAAAGAAAAAAGAAAATAAATAAGATAACATTTTGCATGGATTAAATTTGCAACAATATATATATATTTTTAAGTTAAATAACATGCTCATTGACCAGGGTATGGGAAACTGGCATTCTTATCTTTTGCTGTTGTGACTATAAGTTGGTAGAAGTTCTATAGAGACCAATTTGGCCATATCCACCAAAATTACAGATGCAGCCTAATGTTTCAGTAAGTGCTAATTTTAGGAAATGATTCTACTGATGTACTCCCACTCATGCAAAATGTCTTTGGAACAAAGATATTAATTGAAGCATTGCTGGCAATACCAAAACCAAAAAACAAACAACAAACTTGAAAACAAGTGTGCATCAGTAGAGAGCTATTAAATATATAGCCTTGGCTTTTAGATATGAACAATGATATAAGGCCTCTAAGAAGGATAAGGCAGACAACCATGTAAAAATTCATGGGATACAAATTTAATGACAAAACCAAAATGCAGAATAATGTGCAAAATATAATTCTATTTCCACATATAGTCTTATCAGTGCATAGATTAGCTCCAGAGGGATGCATAAAAAAACAACAAAAGTGGTTACATATGGGGATAAAAATGAGAAAACGTTTAAATTTATATCATACACAGATGTTACCCAGAGCAAAAAAAAAAAAAAAAAATTAATGAAATTAAACAGAGAAGGAAAGAGAAAAAGAAAGAACATAAAAATAATTCTTTGTGTACAATCAACTCAACATGAGTAAAATGCTTACTGTATGGAAGGCAATAGGACTTTATTGGTAATTATTCTCTCTGTTTTTATAAGATTTTAGATTTTAAAGAATTTTCCCAAAGCTGATGCCAGGAGATCTATGTTCCAAAACTTGGACCCATGCTGACTCATTGCCTAATTGTGAGGAAGTCGTTTTATCTTTTTATACTTTTATGTCTTACTCTTTGTACAATGACTATAAAACTTCTTTCTATCTTTTCAAAATCAAATGTAATGCTGAAAAATAAACCATAGAATGGAATGATTTTTCTTTTTTAGCAAGCATGCTCCATAGTTCTAAAAATGGTTTCCTTAGAATTCTTAGAGAAGGAGTAGATTATTTTAATGTTAATCTTTTTAATTCAAAGAATTATTTTCTTAAACCTTTCTTTTTTCTTGTGTTTTCTCTGATTTGAGTTAACATATTTTAGCAACTTCTGTTCTCATTTGGGTTTTTGATGTCAGGCTTTATTTAGCTGCTGTCGCCAATGCAGTGAGTTACCCAACCTTTTGACATTGCCAGTCTCATCCATGCAACTACCATGTGCCTGCCCAGGACCCTGGGGACTCTGTTTTCATACAGTCCCACCATAATTTCCTTTCAGATTTCCACCAAGCCAGGATCTTGCTCAGACTGTTTTTAGTTCTGCTGAGGCTAGGAGCTGCTGTCAGCTCTGATTAGATCCTATTTCTCACTACAGGTATATTGTGGAATGAGCTTCCATAATAAAATTTAGTCTGAAATAGACGGTGTGCTAAAGGTCAAACTAAAATAGCCCTTGGCTTGCCCTTAGATTCTAAATTGATGTTCTAGTTCAAAAATCTCCTCTATTTGTTTGCAGAATGGCATAACCTTAGTGGAAAAGAGTTCTGATAATCCACCCAACTAGCCCCATTGTCTTCTGGTGGCTTGACTTGGAATGGTTGGATTCTGGGAGTCTGAAATCCTTGCTGCTCTAAATTTGGTAATCAGGGTCATTGTATTTCCCTGTTGGAAACTCCACTGATATATCTTCCCTTAATTGTATACACTGTCCTCCTTCCCGTTGGTTACTATATAGGCTTCTACTTTTAGTCTAGCCCTTGATAGACTTATATAATGCCAGTACCACAGGGGAGTGTGGCAAGTCTTTAGGTATTGATTTACAAGAGATAACCAAGACCCCAGTGAGATCCCAGACATTAAAGTAGAAGTGACTCTCAATTAACAGGCCTTTATTAAGTACCCACTATGTAGCCTCAAACTGCATTTAATACAGTTGGGGAGATGAGACATGGACACATGAATAGGCTATAGAAAGCAGTAAATGATGAGTACTGAATGAGTGGTACATAAATTAAAACATCTCGGGAGTGCATAATCAGAGCACAATCACCTCCAGCTTGAATAAGCTTGGAAGATTTCTTGGACAATATCAACTGGGTTTTCAAGGATGCAAAGGATTTAGGCCATTGAAGTGAGGGAAGAGATACTATCCGTGGAAGAGAAGGCATAAACCAAAGAATAAAAGGAGGAACAAACTATGAAATAGGTTTGGGGGTGCAGTGAGCACACACGGTGGCTAGAATGGAGGTGTTTTGGAATGTAGGTCATAGGACTCGCCATAACCAGAGACCCCTTCTTTCAGAAACTGTCCAGCCCACAGCCTCCTGCTTAGGCAAGAAGCCGTAGCCTCCCTCCCTTTTTTATAATTCGGGCAAATGACTCAAAAGTGACCCAATTACCACTCTGATAGTGTCCTGGTCTGACCGCCTCTGCCCAGAAGAGGGGAGAGGGCTTTGCGAAATTATGTATACCAGCCACCTTTAGAGTTTGAAGATTGGTCATGTGATAGCAAAAGGAAGCAAAGACAATGTGACAGGGGGACCAAATTGGACATGATCCCTCATCCACTCCCTTAGATCTTGAGTCTCTCTCTTTGGCATCCACAGGAAACCAAGGGTCCCAGGGGTTCCTATCAGAGACAAGTAGGTTAAAGCTCATGAGGCGGGGCCCTGGATGTCAGGCTCTTACCCCAGGAATTATTAGAAGTATCCATAATGCCTCAGCTGCCCCACCCCGGTGGCCAGAGAAAGTGGGCTACCAAAGAATAAAAGGTGTAAAATAAAGATGGAGATAGCACAGAGGCCATGCTGTCTTTCAACTTACGAGGCTTCTTTCCAAGGTTACAAATCGCAGGACTTAATCCCTTTATAAATAGCATTACCTGGAGGAGATACACCGATCTTTGTCTTTATTTGGAGAGGCGGTATAGCATAGGGGTTAAAAGTCCAAAAATTTAGAATTAAATCCCAGCTTCCGTACTTATTAGCTGCTTAACCCAGGGGAGGTTACCATGTCTCTGGGTCTCCTATTCCACCTCTGAAACCAACCAGGAGGATGGCAATAGTTACATCTACCTCACAGGGCTGTCGCAGGATTCTAGAAGGTGCTTAGCACAGAGCACAAAGTAAGAACTACATGAGCATTGTTAAATAAACACAGCCTCTTTTTATTTCCAAAGATTCCATATAAGTACAGTGGGCACCGTATGCCTCACAGATTTCTTCCCCTCTCCCAGGCCCCTATGGGTTTATGTAAGACAGTAACAGTCATTTTCATAATGAATATATGCTACGATGGCATAAGGAGTCTTGTTTGGGGAGGCTGCTAGCAGCATACATAAAAAAGGTACATTTTTAAAAAGGACTCTGGAATTTCTTTCTTCCCACGACACGGAAGAGCAGGGAGAGAAAACCACAGAGCCTCGTGTTGGGACCGCGGGCCCCACGGAAGGACGGCACTACACATTCTCTCCATGTCCAAGTACGGCCCATCCGAGTTGCAAGGAGGCGGCCCGAGCAGGAGTACAGGGCCCACGTCAACAGGGCCTTTTTAAAATCACTTGTTATTTGAAATTCTCTAAAGCAGACCACAACAGCAGTATCTCAAACGCATGCCTCGGCAAGCTGACAGTCACTGCCCATGGCTCTGTCCCCAGCCCGTGATGGCGGACCACAAGCAGGACACGTGGAGCCTTCACCAACAGAAAGAGGGAAGGACTGGAGAGCCCAAGCCAGTGATCAGCAGTTTCCGATGACGACGGGGCTGACAAAATCTTAGAAGTGCCAGGTTTTCAGGCCAATCTGCTTTCCAGTCTTATCGAACACACTTGAATCTCAGGGGCCGTGGGAGGGGGTGGGGGGGTCTGTCTTTCTCTCCAAGCCCCCAGCGAGAGTCTTTTCTGACTTTAGACCGACGTGAGCCTTTTTTTTTTTCTTGGTCCCCACACACCTAACGTCTAGCAGAGCCTCACTTCTGGAGCATACCTCACCCCATCTGCGCTCTCTAGACTTGCATTGTCTCGGTCTTCACACTGCTGATCAAAGCAAGATCTTTCTTTCCCTGAAACTGCTCTATCTTAAAACCTCCTTCCTCTTTTGGTTTCAATTGTCCACGATCTATTCAAAACACTTGAAAGGACTTCATCTTCCCAAGCGTCACTTTGTCACAATATTTCCTTTCTTAGAATTCTACAGTTACTCTTTATTGCTTCCTGAATCCCATTAAAATCTGACCTCGGGCTCCATTGCCTTCCAGCTGCTGGATCCCCCCACCATCCTCCCACATTTTATTCTGACCCCGACTGCCTATCTGCTATCACGGCACATCTTGCTGCCATCGGAGAGTGTTATGCATTGTCCTCCCCCTCGCCCTTCATCGTGCATGCTGCCTCCCCCATCTGAATACACCTGCCCCACTCTTTCCCCAACCATTGCTTTAAAAAAATCCTCAGGAGGACGGCTTTCACTCAAAACTTGCTTAGAATTAGTTTTCTCACACAGGAAATCATTTTTCTTCTTCCTCCTCAATTCCCGAGAACCCTGCCATTATACACATACAGGAGGATGAAGAAGATAGTGGTGATAATCTTGATAAATAAACTAATAGCAACAGCTCACATTTGGGTGGGAGTTTGCAGTCCGCACACCAGTTTCTCTCACAGTGCTGTTAGACAATCGCTATTCTTTGGTTAGCAGACACTGAGTCCTAAACATCTTTCTTCCTCATGTCTTCCTACATTTTACATCGTGCTTCACATACATGGAGTGAAAGAAAGCTAGATGGAAAAACTGAGTTTTCATTGCATGGTTTTAGAAAGTAATTTCTCTTTGAGTCTTTCGGTTTTCTCACTTTATAGGTTGGGATGCTAAGTAATTTGCCACCCCCTTCCCTCTACCAGGAGAGCTTTGAGGATTAATGATAGAATTATGAAAAAGACTCATTTTTACAAAATCACCAAGAGAAGAAGTGGAATTTAAGAGAATTGGAACCCAAAGGGGCACCTAGATTGATCATATTCTCCTGTCTCCTTCCTATAACCATTCCAGCATTAAGGACCTGAAGTAGGCACAGCTAAAGAAAGAATATCCCAGAACCCTGGAGACTTTATCCTAAAAATCAAGACACACACTGGCCACTAGTTATGTTCACCAGTAGGTTTGACAGAAGTATCTTCCAATGGTATATAATTAACTGTGCACATAATTCAGGCCCCCGAGGCAACTTCCAACTAAATGTTCATCATTTCTACAGGCATTAAAACCTATTACCTTGAGGAGGAAAGTTCTCAGAAAAGATAATCTTCGTTTTGCATTACTAAATCAGCACTCTGAAATAAAATATTTGCTCTATTTTGGTATTTATTGAGAAATGTTAGTATTCTGGGTATTGTTTTTTTATCCCCTAAACTACTGATTTGCTTCCTTCCTTAATTCTGCAAACTATTTAACATGCAATGCCATGGAGTGCCCCTTTTGGAGAACAGAACAATCTCGCAGAGCCGTCAATTATTGCCACTCTTGGCATTTTGACAATATTCTACCCTTTTCGTGCTTTATGCTTTTTCAGAAGCTACTTTTTTCTTTTTTCTTTTTTTTTTTTTTATGGCAATGTAACTGGACCCGAGGTATATTTAACTGTAATGAGAGCATCTCATGATTGGGGGAAAGTGAACAAATCTAGTAGAGGAAAAAGGAAGAAAGAGGAAAAGGTGATCAACCCAAAACAAGCATAGACATGGTGCCAGATGCGATGCTAGGTATTCTACTCTAACTACATGGTAAACATTTTATTTTGAAAAATTTGAAAGAATACTACGATAAACACTTATATACGCTTCACTTACATTCACTGCTTGTTAGTATTTTGTCCCATTTGCATACTCTTCTGTCTCTCTATACTTATCTGTATTATATATAGATAAGATGACATATATATCTATAATATATTAGATACAGATGGAAAGAAAGGCAAATATACATCACGAGACATATATTTATGTGTGTATATATAAAGAGACATGTACATACATTATGTATGTGTGCATGTATATGTGGCATGTAATATATGTTTATATTTATTATGTAAGTATACAGACATAATGATACATTTTAAAGGACTTAGAGACATCATAAGACCTCACCTCTAAATACTTCAGCATGCATCTCCCAAAAACAAGGATGCTCATCCATAAAATCTGTGTACCATTATCACTCTCTTTATTAGTGCTATTATGTTTGACATCTTGGAAATGTCTCAATTACAAGATCACTTATAATTTCTCAATTGTAAAAACACATTTTCTCTTATAATTTGAAGGTAATATGAGGGTGCTACTCTGAGACTATCCCTTTCGTCAACAATGTTTCACCTATTTTAACATCCATTGGTGACCCTGAATTGTTTATTACAAAAATATTATTCCCATTTTCTTCTTTTTTTTTTTTTTTAAAGATTTTATTTATTTATTTGACAGAGACAGAGACAGCAAGAGCAGGAACACAAGCAGGGGGAGTGGGAGAGGGAGAAGCAGGCTTCCCGTTGAGCAGGGAGCCCAACGTAGGACTCGATCCCAGGACTCTAGGATCATGACCTGAGCCGAAGGCAGCTGCTTAACGCCTGAGCCACCCAGGCGCCCTTATTCCCATTTTCTTGATGAGGAAACCAAGCTGTACTTTCTTTATATTAACTAGCTTGTGTGTGGCTGAGCCGGGTTTCAAAACAAGTCAGGGCCTCAGACTCATAATCAGCTACTATCTGGGGTCATGCTGCCTCATTAAGTTCATGATGAGATTGATTCCGATTCCAATGCCACAACCCAGAAAATAGCCATTGCCTTTATTAAGATTTCTGTAACTCCCTCTGGGACTTACACTTTCGTGGATACTCTTGGTTCTAGCTTCCTGGTCCTGATGAATCGGTTTTTGTTAGTCCACACTAACCCCAATGTTGAGCCCAGTTTCTTCCTTTGATTTCTATACGTGAAAGAGCTTCTGTGGGGGTAGCAGACTTTATTGAAGGATTGTAGAGATATTAAAGAAAAGGACAAGGTTTACTCTGCCTCGCCACTAGGAATCTGGAGTTGAACATTAGACATTTCTGTTCTTACAAGTCATTTGTCTTGCCTCCATGCTCCCAGCCTCACCTACCAAGCTTTTCTGTATTCTTCCTCTTATGAACACAGAGATGAACTTCCTTGAGTATTTTTATGGAAAATAATTCAGCCATAATTCCCCAGCCCTTACAGTAAACTCCACTGTGCCTGCCTTCCAATGTGTACCCAGACTTAGCCAAAGCTTTAAATTACAACCTGGTCAAGATTTGATTAAGCTTTTGGCTTCCACTTCTTTCTTGGACATTCTGAGAAAGACAGAAGGAGGTAGAAGTGGACTTCTTATTATACAATATCTTAGGAAAATGAATAAATTAACCTAAGGCCCTAAAATAAGGTCAGACCTTAGCTTATATACTTTTAAGTTTCCTTGCGGGGTAAAACATTAAGTAGAATGGGTCACCAGGAGGAGTGGTAAGAAGTTGGTGGTCTTAGATGAAACAATGTAAGTGTTGGGTTTCAGATTTACTGTAGCTGGTTTGGGACTATACATGGTGTTAAGTTTTCCCATAGAAGAAAGTGACCCTTAACGTGTATAAAAAGAATAAGAGGGGCACCTGGGTGGCTCAGTCGTTAAGCGTCTGCCTTCGGCTCAGGTCATGACCCCAGGGTCCTGGGATCGAGCCCCGCATTGGGCTCTCTGCTCAGCAGGAAACCTGCTTCTCCCTCTTCAATTGCCCCCTGCTTGTGTTCCCTCTCTCTCTGTCTCTCTCTCTCTGTCAAAATAAATAAATAAAATCTTTAAAAAAAAAAAAAAGAATAAGAGGAAGGGAAATTTTTTATAGTGATATTATGGAGTAAATATAGCTATTTGGGAAGCAATGTCAAACTAAATAAATTATTTTCTGCCTTTGAAAGAATCAAGACAGAATCTTGAAAGAAGAGAGAGACACCAAATGTCCCCACGTCAGACCAAAATCTCAACCATGGCCTGATTTACCGTAAGAGAGAAGAAAGCCAGTCATGATCATCAGAGAATTTGCAAAAGTTGGCTTAATTTTGTAAATATTTTTGGAACGTTTTATGAGGTTAGTCATTTTTCAAGCACTGTCTTTTTCTATCACAAAGACTGATACAGGGAAAAATATGTCAGAACTATAGGCAACTTCCATGCAGGCTTTCAAATTTGTACACACGTCTAAGGAAACTTTTATGGGTGTTAAACAATATATTTTATTCAAATGATATTGCCAAAATGTTCACCCAAACAGAATCCATTCCCAAAACAACCAACTTTCCTCAAACAGCCACTTACTCCAGGCTTTTCTTTTATATGGTGCGACTTTGGGGTATCAGACTGTGAGGCATCCACTTTATCTAATATACAACCTTTCATTGCTCTGAAATCTAGAAAACAATGTTGATTTCTAGGTGCTGTTTTGGAATGAAAGGAAATACAAAAGATTTTCCAATAGGTTCCTCCATCAGCTTGTCCCAGGAGAGCAAACAGAACTTGTAAATAGGACAAGGCCCCTGGTTCTGTTGGCACAGCCCTGAAAGATCCACTCTCACATGAGAGCATTTTCCTTCCCGGCAGCCTGTCGGTACCCTCTGCCCACCTTTCCTCCCCTCCCGGGTCTCTCAGCTCCACATTTTCCAACCATCTACTGCTTCTGAGCTTTGAAAGAATTTTCTCCCCTGTGGACAGGGCTGTGCCAGAGTTAATAAAAGTTTCGTCACTGCTGTGCCTCTCTCTGCTGACACCATCTCAAGAGAAATAACTCAGACAAGAGCTGCTTCTAAGAGGAAGAAAGAAAAGCCAAGGAAAATTAAGGTAAATTTAAGACACTCATCTTTTGAAGATCTCTCTGTTGCCAGGATCAAGATGAACTGCTCCCTCCTCGGTGCCCTCCTCTTCCAATCATTGTTACGATCTCCTATGGACAGACCTGCCCCATTTTTATCTACGTCTGGCTTCCAGAAATTATGTGGACGATACAGAAATGGTGGAAAGAGCATGGTGACAAGTCCAGGTCAGCCAGAAGGATGACTTTGAAAGATTGGGGGAAAGGAGGTAACGAAGTGTACTTTTTTCTTTTCTTTCTTCTTCTTTTTTTTTTTTTTAAAGATTTTATTTATTTATTTGACAGAAAGAGAGAGAGAGAGCATACAAGCTGGGGGAGCTGCAGGCAGAGGAAGAAGGAGAAGCAGGCTCCCTGCCAAGCAGGGAGCCCGACGTGGTGCTCCATCCCAGGACCCTGAGATCATGACCTGAGCCGAAGGCAGACGCTTAACCGACTGAGCCATCCAGGCGCCCGGAAGTGTCCGTTTATTGAGGGGGAATTTCAGAAAAGGAAGTAAGGATAGGCAGAATGGAAAAAACTGGAGAGATGCTGGTTTGCCCTCGGTAACAAAACTCAGATAGTTCTAGGGAACCATAGGCCGGCCATTTATGTTCTAAGGGAAAGTTATATTTTCTCTCTAGGAGTAGAAAATAAAACAAATTATGAACATTCGCCCCCCAAATTTAAAAGGAATCCATTAGCTTAATAAAAAGATTCAGTTTAACACATTTAATTATCAAATTTTGGTGCTGTGAAATAACAAAAATACTTCACAATTTTTCTTAAGCTTGGTATGAGCGAGGCATTATTTAAGGGCATTGCTTGGATTACTCCCATTTTCTAGATGAGGAAACTAAAGTTAAAAGAAACAAAACAGGGGCTCCTGGGTGGGTGGCTCAGTCCATTAAGTGTCTGCTCTCTGCTCAGGTCATGATCCCAGAGGCTGGGGATCGAGCCTCGCATTGCATCACATTGGACTCCCTGCTCAGTGGGGAGCCTGCTTCTCCCTCTGCCCCTCCCCCTGCTCGTGCTCCCTCTCCTTCTTTCTCTCTCTCTCCTAAATAAATAAATAAAATCTTAAAAAAAAAAAAAAAGAAACAAAACAACCTTCCAAAGTGTCCAATGTTACATGATTAGTAACTGGTGGAACATGCAAACCTCCACAACCTACTGAAGACCCTATACTCTAAAGCTGGATTAGCCAGTAGAAGAAAACTCCAAAAGAAAGATTTTAGGTCTATGGGGAATCAGGAATTATGCAATCCTAGTAGCCTATCTATGGCTCTACCAGATCCTCCCAAATCAACTTTTGGTTAATTTCATTGATGCCACTTTTAGGCAAGCACATAAAAATGTAGAAAAAAAAGTCACCAAGAAAGGGTAATAAAGATAGATAGGAAGGTAGGAAGCTAGCCAGCTCTTCTCCCATGGTCATGAATGCATTTGACCAGAAGAGATTCACACAAAAGGGGCACCTGGGTGACTCAGTTGGTTAAGCGTCTGCCTTCGGCTCGGGTCATGATCCCAGGGGCCTGGGACCGAGCCCTGCGTTGGGCTCCCTGCTCAGTGGGGAGTCTGCTTCTCCCTCTGCCCCTCTCCCCAGCTTATGTTCTCTCTCTCTCAAATAAATAAACAAGTTCTTAAAAAAGAGAGAAAGAGAGATTCACACGCAATGGGGGAAAGAATGACTAAAAGTGTTTGCCAAAGAGAGACAGCATTGCAAAATTGCCTGATTGTGAAAATGCTCACTTTGACGAGGTGCCGTTTTTGAGGTAGAAAGAACAGGGAGCTCTAAGAAAACCAAGCTGCCTCAATCTCCTTAGAGGGAAGGATATAGGGAACTCCTTGGTGCCATTCACAAGTCATAGAGTCTGACATTGTAATTGGAGCATTAAAGTGGAAATGCATATGGGGCTCTTAATTGTTTCTAGATCCCTGCTTCATTTAAGCCTTCTAGGGTAAGTAAACACCAGCAACACTTTCCAATCAAACTGGCAAGCATTTTATCTTTCTGTTTGCTTCCAGTCAACAATTTGTCTTCAATATTTCCGCTGCATCAGTGTTCAGAAATGGGACCTTGGAGAATCAAGGCCTTTCACCTTGCATTAATTCCTCTGCCTGCCCAACAGAAATAGCAGTGCACTGCTCAGGAGCCCTACTGCAGATAAATTAGCTAATGTCTGTGGAGGATAATGAAGATTAAAATGGTGCATGTACAATTGTCATGAATAATGAACACATTAGCTATACGTCGTTACTTCAAACACACGTATTACAGCTTATCGATTAGGGAACCTGTGACATTTTACTAGGTGATGGCTCAATTTAAAAGGAGACCTTTTTGAAAAATGATCTAATAACTTTAAATAAGATTTTAAAATAATTTAGTATTTAAAACCATTAACTGTTTATTTAAGATTCCATCTTATATAGTCATTCATTATCAGCCAAGTCGTTTCGAGCATTTCATTAAAAGGATTTCAAATAGGGCCAGATTTTTTTTTTTTTGACCTAGCTAGTAAGGACCCTTCTTGAAAAATATTTCAGAGAATTGGGAAACACAGTAAGAAAAAATTTAATATAGATCTGAATTATGGACTCCTACCCACTCATCGGACCTCCTAAGTCCTCCTGCCATGGTCATTTAGCCCGACCACAGGTGCGACCCACCTGATGTGCTTCTCCCAGCCCTGCTCCAGTCAGCTTGGCCCCCTGCGTTTAACTGTCCGATCCACTCCAATTCACATATCTGGATCCATGAGGGATCTTTTAGATTTTGTTTGTGGTTTATGGGACCAATCAATCCATCTATGGTAATGAATTCTGGAGCAATGACACGTGAATAACATCTTCACCTTTTCACCCGGGGCCTCCTCATCACATATCTGTACTCAAAAGTCTGTGTGCATCGCAGAGATTGTCGGCATGCTCCCTATTCTCTTGGTGTCCACCCTGTGTCCCCTGCGTTCTCATCACTCCAGGCATTCTCTGTGCTCACCTCAAACCCTCCCTTGGGGCTTCTTCGGCCCTTTATTTATTGTGCAAACTGCAAATCTGTTATGACATGTCCTTTGGCACTTTCACTGGATGAGCTTCTTTACCAGAAAAAAATTTTAAATCAATCTGCTCTCTGTGGCTGCTAGTTGGGGCTTTTATCATTCCGAGAGACAGAGCCTCAAAGGAGAAAGCCAGTGAGAAAGAGAAGCTCAAGTGATTCATGTCTGAACAAAATCTTAAAATAAGCAAGCTTTCCAAATGTGCATACAATTTCTACTGCATCTGTCCGTCCAGCACGCAACAGGGAGCTGCATGTTCTCCTTATCTCTGGTACCCCAGACGTATTAAAAATGGCTCCAGATCTTGCCGCCATTCCCCACTAATACTAGTGATGCCAGCGCAGTGTGGCAAGGCAGGTGTCTTCGTGGAGAAGGAGATGGAATGTCTACAGAAGGCAAACTGGAAGATCTGCCTCTTAGTTGCTTCCCCTGGTCATCTCCAAATGCAGGGCAGAGTTTGGGGCATTGGAGGGAAAGGTGAGGGAAACGAGGTGGCAATTATTTATATGGGATTCATGGAGGAGCAAAAAAGTTTTCTAAAGAAAGTCTTTAGCTGAGAGGGAAAATTTGAAAAGGCTGTTTCTTTATCTTGGTGTTAAATGAGCTTCTTTAAGCAGAAATTCTTAACTTGGCTTCTATGGAGCTCCTGCCGGTTCATGGCGGGGGGTTGGGGGGGACAGGCAGTTCAAGGGGGAATTCCGCAACTGGACACAGATTCATGTGGTGTGTGCTGGGTAAGGAGAGTATTTCAAGAATAGGGTTCTTAAATGTTCTCAGAGTCTCAAAGAATAGTTCATTTATAAAACTGAATAAAAATTACACACGTAGCGAGATATTATAAATTACCGGATGGAAATACTATATCTACGTATTCTTTCATAGAGGTATGGTAAGGATGACCAAGGTAAAGAAAAGACACTATTTACTTATGATTATCATTATTTATCGCTCCTTTTTGATGCACAAACCCAGTGGCAGCGGGGTACCTCATGGAAGGCTGAGTGTAGATGATAGGATCAGCAGGGCTTTGGGATCCTAGGGAGATATGTCAACTCCCTAAGCCTCTTTTTCGACTCCAAAATAAGGATTAGCTCTCATCATATTTCAAGTGACCTTTCAACTCTGAACTTCTATAGCACAGAACTTTCCCACACTATGATTTAAATGTTTGTGCTCAAATACACATTAAATACAAAATTTTAAAATAACAGAAACGTAAGTTTAAAACCCAAAGCGCTTGCATTCTCCTAAAGCCTCTCCAAAAATTATGGCACTTTGATGTCAAAAACCACCTTGTAACATTGACAGAATTTAGCCTAAAGTACTACTTGCGTATGATTTGATGGCAGTCATTGAAAAGAGAATTATAGTTTTGTGGGTGCCTAATTTATGAATAACTGAACACTAGCAGTAGTTCTTAAACTTTAGTCTACATTAAAATTACCTGGAGGGCTTGTTAAGATACAGATTTCAGGGCATCAAACCCAGACTTTCTGGTTCAATACATTGTTGGTGTAGAGCCTGTGAGCTCGCGTTTCTTACACGTTCCCAGGTGACGCTGATGCCCTTGGTCCAGGGACAGCAGTCTACCTCTGCCCTACACTAATCTCCACACCAGGAGGTTGTCTGGACCTAGGAGTAACCCATTTGATCGTCACAAAGGAGGCTTAGATCTGTTTTTTTTTAATCTCCGAGAGCAGATAAAAGATGTTTAGAAATTCGTAATTTTGTCAGAAAACTTTGCTCCTTATGTCCAGGTATCAATTTATTCTCCAATTTATCAGTTTCAATAACTTATTCTGACCTCTAGGTGGCGCAGCTCTAATCTCTCTCATTCCTCCAAAGAGAAGCGTGGTCTGTACATTGAAAGGGGGGGGAGGTGGAGATAAAGAGAAAGAGAGAGGGGGGAGAGAGAGAGAGAGAGGGAGCAGGAGGGGAGAGAGGGAGAGAGAGGGAGAAAGGGGGGAGAGAGAGAGAGGGAGAGAGAGAGAGCCTTAGGTCTTGGCCAGGCAGAAACAGAGGCCAACATTCCATGTCACGGCTACAGAGGCATGAAATGAATAGCGTCCAGGGAATACTGGGCTACAGACAACACGTGCTTACTGTCACATATTTGCTGTCACCTACTCATTACAACTCACTCAAAGTTAATTGGGATTTTTGGGTTTTTGTCTTGGGCTTGAACTTAATATTTTCTCAGTACCTGTTACTTAATTCCACAGAAGGTATTGCTCTGTCCGAGGAGGATCCAGAAGTGTAGCAGGTGAGCAGGAGTGACCAAAGACCGACTGGAGCTCCAGTTCGGCTATGTCGTGGCTATGTAACCTTTCTGAGCTCCCATTCCCTTGTTAGTAAAGTGGGGACTACCTAGATTGAGGAAGTTATGCAGTTTCTTTCCCCGCCAGTTGCCTATAGGTAAATCTTCATTCACCCTGTGCTCTTTCCCACACTTTCAAAGGTCACATATATAGCGGAACTGCTTGGATGACACTTAAGTGAAATTTGCCAGCTTCCACTGATCATATCAATTCCACTTTCTACATACTGTTAAATAAAACCATTGTATTTGTATTTTTAGACACACTGCTAAAAGCCTTACTAAAGCTCCTTTTAAATTTTCAATCAATAAGTAGGGCTGTATCACCTACGCCATTATCCAGCAAGAGGTTGGTGAGCCTGCTAGGTCTAAGGTATTGTGCTAGGACCCAAGAGCCCAGGGTTATCTGTGCAGCCGCAGCACGAGCAGCTCTTGGGAACTTGTTAGAAATGTAGATTCTTGGGCCCCTCCCCAGAATTACTGAGTCCAAAACCCTGAGGTGGGATCTAGCAGTCTGTGTTTTAACCAGACCCTCAGGTAATTCTGACGCTTGCTAAACTTTGAGAACCCCTGCACATAGGAAATTCAAGAAAGTATTAAACAAGCTGACGCAGTGGAGATCAGACAGACTTCAGCTAGCTATCCACAGGGTGCTATGTAGCAGCTGAGTGTGACAGAGCTTGGGGGTTCCATGGAGAAACAGGGCGCTTTAAGATAGGGTATTAATAGAGGATTCATAGAGGATTCATAGTAATACAGCAAGGAGTAAAGGATCTTCAAGTGTGGAGCAAGGGAGAAGGACAAAATAAGCTGCAGAAGAACAGCCTGAGCAAAGCTTTCGAAGGAGGTTAATGATTAATTCAGAGAAGCTCTGGGTGTTGAACCAGGAGAGGCAGAAAGGCATTACGTCATGGAGAATTTGGAACATGGTGCTAGAATTTACTTACAAGACAGTGGGAAGCCCCTGCAGGCTTTTGGGGGAAAGTTACTCTAGCTCATCTGTATTTTAGAAAAATAACTCTAGAAGTAAGGTGGGGGATTTGGCGTCCGAGAGTTTAGAGGCAGACAATGATGTGTTACAGCTCTTCTATGAGTGACTCTGAGTTCTAATTTAAGATTGCCAATGTTCCTTAAAAACTGCAGCATTGAAATAAGGATGACATGTTTTGTTTAAATGAGAAATGCTACTAGTCACATTGTATTCTGATGCATACCATGCAGTTACATAAATCTAAATCATTTGATTAAATTAACAATTGCTTATTTGAGTGCTTTAGGCTTACAAAACAAATAAGATGAAATAGGATGGCATTTCTCTTCCCCAACTTTCTTGCCATGCAAAAACATGCTTTCAAGTCAGTAGTCTGTGCTTATCTGTCACCCTAACTTCGTCTTTCCTGGTAAGATGACTTCACCTTCCCTGTTTATCAGTCTATCTGGCATGTTTGCCAGTTCCTTCTACGCTTCATGAGATGGCTCCCATTCAGAATCTCCCTACTGTTTATAGCATACGTGCCTCTCCAGGTAGTTCATTCCATACATCACTGGAAGGTCAACCATGACCTCACCTCTTCTTTCCTAAATACAGGCCCATCCCAACCCCCAAAAGTCATTCTCCAGCTGGGAACTGTCTACGTATTATCAGTCAAGTTAGTGGGACTTGAAGAATGGGTAGGGACTTGGTAGGCGTAGGGGAGGAAACACAGGAGCTCAAAACATATTGGGAATGGCATTTGGGTTTTTTTTAACCTGACTTCTTGTAAGCAGTGATGTTCAGGGTTTAGGTGCTGATGTCCCTGTTTTTAAAAGTTATTGTGTGAGCTTTGGTTTCTCATTTTCTCTTCATTTATTCATATTCAAATGGACATAATCCTTGGAGTTATAGCAAGGTATGATGGTTAGCAAAGGGACTGTTATTATCATTTCTAAAGTGTTGCAAGCAAATTGAAGCCCATTCATCTGGAAAAAAAAAAACACCTATCAATCTTGACCATTAAATTGTTAATAATGGAGAAGATACCCATTAGTTATTATAATTCAATGATGTCTATTTTATTCTAGGTATCTAAAAGGAGAATAGGGTGTAGTTTGTTCAGCAAATGCAGGAGAAACACTTTAACTTCAGTCATAGAGTTGAAACACAGAATTCTTACATAGCAATATACACTCACTTTAATTTTTAAGACTATAATACATCAAATTATGCAGAAAGTAGATTTTAGGATTTATTCCTGTAAAATGAATGAGAGGCATTCATTCGTTGGCTCTACAAATAAAATTTTAAAATTGCTTTTCATGCTAACTTTACCCTAGAGTCAGAGTACTTTAACCAACACTTTGGGCTATAGTGATAACTATTCCATTTCACACTGAAGAAGAGCATCAAAAGGAGAAGGGAGTTGCTTAAATTCACATATCACAGAGTGAAATCTCCTACAAGAATTACAACAGTTTCAGTGTTGGGGGGAGAGATGAACAGGCGGGTCACAGAGGTCCTTTAGGGCAGTGAAATACTCTGATATTGTAATGATGGATATGTGTCATTATGTTTGTCCAAACCCATAGAATGTACAATACCAGGAGTGATCCCTAAGGTAAACAATGGGCTTTGGCTGTTTATGATGTGTCAATGTAGGTTCATCCTTGTTTGAAAATAGATCATTCTGGTGATGTTAATAATGGGGGAGGCCTAAAACTGCTTTAAAATTTTTTTTCTTAAGAAACCTCACTCTCTCTTTCCTTAGGATGGAGTTGACGCTGATTGGACCACAGAGATCCATAAGGATGAAGTAGGAACTTACAAGAAATTCACATCAGAGATAGGAAGAGAGCAGAGAATTCTGCCAGAAGTCAAAGCCCATTGAAGTGACCAAGATGGGATTTTAGAGTCACGCATTGATGACTCAGGGTGTTACGTGGGTGATCCATGTGAACAGGAGAGTAACTCGTGATGGAGAGGAAGCTTGGGGAGGAGAATGAATTGTACGCCTGGTCTTCCAAAGAACAAGGGAGAGACCTAAGAATTTGGTAGAAGAATGAGATGAGAGATGGTGATTTAGCTTGCTCAAAAGAGCAAGAATTTTTCCCTGAGAGGGGAGGATTCGTGATGTAGAAGGAGCTTGGAGGTTGAGAAGCATGCTGCCCAAGTTACTGGAGTTAGGGAACTGGGTCACCCCCACTTGAAGGAAGCAATGTTATCAGGGTGAGTCAGGCATCAGGGAAGGCAAGAACGCAGAGAGAATATTCGTTCAGGGAAGGAGCCTAAGGCAGAGGGAGCTGTGGATATACGATAAGAATAGGCACCAAAGAAAAGCCGAGGGGGGCGGTGTGAAAGGAAAAGTTGAGTAATAGGAAAAAAATCACAGACATGTTTGGGAGTCAAAAGTAGGAAGAAGACAGAGGGAGAGGAGCTTACGTTCTGGACAGTCACCAAAACAGCAGGGGCAGGAGGCATTTGTTACATCAGTCTCCAGTGACTGGAAGATGTTGTCAGGGAAGGATGGATAAAGCTTCCATGGAAAGAATTAATTGTGACCTGTGTTGATGGGACTTTCTAGGGTTGGGGAGGTTGGGCTAGATTTGCCCTAAGTGAGAGACATAAAAGGTAGGGTGAGTGTTCAACTGGGGCAAGACACTTCTTTTTTACTATCTGTCCTTAAATAACCCGGAGCCCAAAGCCATGTTAGCTGATTGCCTCAAAGAAAGAAAGCTGAACCCCCTCTCCATTCCCTCTTGGGGTTCACTCAGCTCAGAACATTTCCTCATGTGAGTACTCTGAGCCACTTGGGTATAAACAACGTAGATTACAGAACAGTGCATGCACTGAAGGAAGGCAGGCATCTTATAATATGTCCACAATATTGTAAATATTTTAACATTTAGCTGCCAGGAAATTAGTGTATTGAATCCAGGATCAAAAAGTACACTACATTGTTGTAGCATCAGGTAACATTGCAGAACAGTACTTCACGTATTCTACTTTAGCATTCTTTCTCGAAAGGATCGCGGCTGTGGTCCCTGTCCTCCCTCTGCTTAAAACAATATCTTACAAACAGCAGACTTTCTGAGAAGAGATAAGAGGATTGGGGATTGTCCAAATGCAGCCTATGGAGACTCGGCTCTTATCTGTTCAGATTCCCTTGCCTTCATTAACTATTAAATGCTAACCTTTCCTATTTAACAAGAGGAGACTCTAATTTTCCACAGCCTGATGAGAGAGATATGGAGGTCTATCAAGGTCACATCTTTCACATTTCTGCCTCCTGCAAGATACAAAAAAACAAAACAAAACCCTCACTAAACATTTCTAACCACTGTCATGACTATATTTGACCTTCTCTTAACCTAGAGCTGGTTAGCTGAATTTGATGTTCTCTGTATCAACAGCGATTGTGTCTACAGTGCTCACAGAAAATAATGGAAACAGTCCTTGTCGCTACTTTGGCCCCGTGGGGTTGGTGAAGCCCCTCCCCGCCGCCCCCCGCCCCAGGCAGAGTCTGTCTGTGCCTTGCAGGAGTCTGGTGGTGTTCCTGAGCTGTGGCTCAGTACCTTTCCCTCGACATTTCACTTCTTTTTTGTTGTGCATTTTCCCCTCCTAAATCTTTGAACATCAGACAATCTGAGTCTGATCACAGAACATTATAATTCCCGAAGCAAAATTTGGCAAAAATCACCTAGTTAAGTGTTCTTTCACTTTCAAACAAGGTGGATATAATTTTAATTTTTTGCAAATTAACTCCTGAGACCCAGCTAATAATTTGTTGCCCCTTTAAACTTATGGTTTAAAAATATTTGTTTGACATTTATTAAAGAGAAAGGTTATATGTTCTTGGTGGTGGGGCTGAAAAGGAGGCATGCTCCTAGCTGTGTGGAACCCTTCTGAGTAATTCAGTTCTGATCCCAGATGCACCTAGCACTCAGTCTGCAAGCATATGCTATACCTTTACTCAACCCATTCTCCTGAGAATCAGGTTAGAGATTCCTATCATAACCTGAGCATGAGTCTTGGAAGCCTCTGCACTCATCCCCAGAGTCTTAACAAAGCAAATCTTCTGACTGCTTTTCCCTAGAGGAATTCTAGTAAATATGATTTCTTCTGCTTTTTATATCCCTGTTGATATCTTTGACTTAGTGACATTTAGCTCTCCTTATAGATGGATGCCCTGGGTTCTCTACCCTTTGACTCAGCTTGGCTAATAACTAAGGTCCCAAAAGATACACAAATGTACCATTTTAATGCTATGGCAGCAATAAAATAACAGGGGAATGCTGTTCTATAGTACAAAGTGATGGCCAAAATCAGAAACAAAACTTACAGAGATTTTGATAACTGTTAAAGTTTCTTTTTCAGTTAGCTTTTTAATGCTGAATTCTAATTTTAAGGAATTCTAAAAATTTACCAGACAATTAACTGACAAAAATGTTTTTGAAAGAATGTATTTCCATTTTAGCAAAACACTGAGCAAATTTTCTGCTGTATTGTTAAATATGATGGCTAAGGCTAAGTATACGCAAAAAGATAATGTGGGGGTAATTTTTTATTTTTATTTTTTTACTTTTTATTTTGGAAAATTTCAAGCATATGCAAAAATGGACAGGATGGTAAAATGAGCCCCTATGTACCTGTCATTTAATTTCAATCACTTGCATCACGTGACTAATTTTGTTTCTTCACTGCCATTACCTTCCCCACCCCCACCAAGATTCACAAATATCTCAAAAGTCTGAGAAGATATATCAATACAAATAAGATGAAATTCCATCAGCATACATAGAAAATTCTCCTTTTAAGGATTTTTAAATGTGTCCCTTTTAATGAACTTAACTGATTTCAATTTTAAGGGTAAAAAAGAACTGGCTTTAAAAGAATTTTTGAGGGAAAGATCTGAATGGGTCAGCTCAATATAAATGAGTTTCATGAGAGAATTGCTCAACAAATAGGCACCATC
Organism: Halichoerus grypus; assembly: GCF_964656455.1. NCBI lineage: Eukaryota > Metazoa > Chordata > Mammalia > Carnivora > Phocidae > Halichoerus > Halichoerus grypus. The sequence continues at coordinate 19,045,124 of NC_135720.1, read as the reverse complement.
TAAGCCAACAGAAAAAGTGATTTTCAGACAGAAGAAATCATTATGGGCTCTTGTCTTGTGGGCCCCTCGCTGAGATGCTATCTTTAACTACGAACACATTTTAAGGAGGATAATGTACAAATAATCCTGCCGGAGCCCCAGAAAAGGTGAAGATTCTAAAAAATTATAGAGGGAGCAAAAGAAGAAACTGGGCATGTCTCATTTGGATTAGAAATAATTAAAAAGTTGAGAGACAGGAAAACTGCCTTTGGTAACTGAACCAGTGTCCATGGGAAAGGGACTCATTTTGCCAAATTAAAGATACGGTGGGTTTTTTTGGTGACCCTTTGCACGTTTCTTTTTTTTTTTTTTTTTTAAGATTTTATTTATTTATTTGACAGAGAGACAGCCAGAGAGAACACACAAGAAGGGGGAATGGGAGAGGGAGAAGCAGGCCCCCGCTGAGCAGGGACCCTGATGCTTTTCTGTTGGTTTAATTTGGTGATAGATTTTAGACTTTTTAACACTCTTTATTTTACTACAAACTACATACCAGACATACTAAAAACTATCTTTCAGATGCCTACTGTTTTCTAAGAAAAATCGATCAAATATGGATTTGAAAAATACAGTCAATATGGGGTATGGAAATGAGTAATTTAAGGATCCCTAGTAATGATACCATGGGAATCTGCTAAGGTGGGATGAAAATAATTTTTAATAAAAATAAAAGAAGAACTAGGTCTTAGGGACATTGCTCTATGACTTGAACTTTCCAGAAAAGAAGGAGAGGTTAATAAGGGAGAGGGAAGGGAAGTATGATTAATAACGAAGCGAGGAAGATGAGGATGTATCTAACACCTATTACTTTTTAAAACAGAGAGTATAAAATGTGATTTCTAGACCTCACTGTGAGATGAAACCAGATTGTTTAGGACAACTTAATGGTTTTCAAGCAGTCAATGTATTAACTTGAAAAATTCTCATTCTTTATTTTTAAAAATAGGAAAGAAAAAAGAAACTTTTAAAGCATGAGAGATGTAACTTAGGTTCCAAAAACCTTTCTATTGATGTTTTAAATATCGAAATGGGGCATCAGAACAGTGATTAAATCTTCTCTGAAAGACTTCAGTATAGAACTGATTCTCACCTGTGATGTGAGAATTTGGTTGTGTCTTTGTCAGCAAGCAGGTGCCCAGATACTCCTGATGACCAGCCTGGTGGCACTCGCAGGAAATGAGAACATTATTCTATGGTCATAAAATCAGTGATTGTAAAGGGCTTTCTAAAGAATGATGGGAAATACAACATGAAAGATGACGTGATCCATGTTTAAGGAGCTGTGATTTGTGCTGGTCCCACTGACCACCGGAAAGCTGATCTCAGCGCCCCCCCCAACAATAAGAGCTGTGTAATATGCAGAATCTTTAGGAGGCGGCACCAACACCAGGTGAACAGTCTACTTCCAGCCTGTTCAGATTGTTCCCATGTCTGGGCAAAAGAAATCCATGCTAAGAGGCAGGACAGGCTGTAGGCAGGGCTGGTGGTGGCTGTGCCACCTGTCCCCAAAGCCAAATGGTTGGTAGTGTTAGCTCCCTGCAGAGCCGTGTTTATGGTGCAGGTGAGTGAAGTGTGGAGACCACGTGCTACTCTGGGTGTCTCTGCCCTGAGCATGTGCCTTTGGGCTGGTATTTGTTTCTTCTCTATCATGAGCATAAATCTAAAACCCCAAACAACCTGATAAGTTGTGACAAGGGCCAACTTCTCTATAGTAATGTGGGCACAAAGTTACTTTATTTTCTTCATGTCTCCCTTTCAAGAACTCTGCGGGAACCCAGGTAGAGCATCACTGGGTTGGTAATCTAAGCTAAGGGTTTGTGTATTGTTACAATATTTGAGTTTAGTTATAAGGTCTAATTTAAATATGAAAATATGGAAAATCAGGTATGAATATGTACTGAAATTCTATGCCTGGACTTACGAAAAAAACATAGTCTATATGGAAAATACCAATTGTTTTTTTTTACAAAATTAAAAGAAATCCTTGGATATTTCCAGATTCCGCTCCTGACAAGACCCTTTCCTTCTGAGCCTGCCACCATCACTCCAAGAGAGACCCATTTGATCAGCTACTGGGCTTAGTGTGTAAAAACATCAAGTCCAGGGCTAGGCTGGTGCTCACTTAAATCCATCCTTTATTAGTTTTGGTGCATTGAGCAACTGCTTGGTGTGCTGGTTTTCTCATCTGTGAAATGGGATTATATCAGATTCAACCTCACAGTCTGTGGAGAGGGTATATTAGATAAAACATGCAAAAGAACCTAGCCCAGTGCCTGGTGTTTGGAAATCTGTTTCTTTTCTTTTCTTTTTGGAAATCTGTTTCTTGATGTGCCAGGAATAAGCCTGCCTCAGCGCTTTGCTCTACCCTCTCTTCTGCCCCATGTATTTGCAAAGCTCACTCTCCTCTGTCCAAGTTTTGACTCCAATGTCACTTTCTCATTGAGTCTTTCCCTTGCCACCTTACATAAAATTGCAACACTCTCCCCCTCAATGATCCCTCTTTCTCATTACCTGCTTTATTTTTCTCCTTAGTTCTTATCATCTTCTAACGAGAGTATATTTGACTTGTTTATTGTCTGTATTCTCTACTAGAATGCAAATCATTTGAGGGCAAGGAGTTTTGTCAATTCTTGCCCGTTTGATCTCTTTCATTACCCACAGTGCAGACGAGGCACACAGTACTCATTCCATAATATTAGTTGAATGAGTGAATGAAATGATACACATAAGCTACTCTTACAATTAGTGCCCTTTTTTCACTTATTGTTGTAAACTCTGATGTGGCTACCCTTTTCCTGTTTGTGTATTTTCTTCCCCTATGCTGAGTTATCAACTCCTATTATTTCATTGTGTTCATTTAACATTTAGCAGAGACTGTTTCTCTGTGAACTCTTGCCCCCACAGAATGAGAACCCATATCTCTGCTCAAGTTTGCACTAGGAAGAAGTAAGTTCACCTTCTAATACGTTTCTAGATGCAACAGAGTATGAACAGGTTTTGCCTGTGTGTGTATCTCAGGCAATTGATCCAACGGTGCATCCACTACTTACAGGACTCTACGTGTAGACAGGCTATCAGACTGTGATGCCAGTTTATTGAAAGAAAGTAAAAAAAATGTCTTAGGATTGATTGGGCTTTTGTGCATGGGCAGAGTGTGAACAATGTGAGAGAATTACATTGTAGGGAATGGTGGCGGCAACATCAATGGGTCATAAAGCAGTATTATCAGTAAAAAATTGTGAGTCTGAGAGTCTATTATCATAATTATCATCAATTGTCACAGCTTTTGACACTTTCCCTGAGCTGGGATCTCTAGTGAGTGAGTTTTCTGTTGACTCCCCACAATACCCACTTCCATGAACATAGATCATTCCCTATGGTGCATCCTGGCACATTGGGCCATCACACTGTTCATGTGGTGTATACATTATAATTTCGATGAACAACTTGGAAAGATAAGAAGAGAATTTTTACTCCAAGGAATATTGGTTTAGCATTTTAAAAAGTTTGAAGTAGAGACAATTTGGGAAATGTAGTGGTAGGTATCTCCATGAGATGGCACTCATTATCTTCCTTACTTTTTATTTAAAGTTTTTAACATATTCATATTTGTAGTTACAGAGTATGGATGTACGTATATGCATATACATACATACATATGCATACACATATACACATAAATATGTGTGTGTATTTATCTTTGGTTTTATACTTTACCTAGATCATTCATATTCTTTTAATAATTCAATCACATTTTTTACGAAATTGTCATTCATTTCGGCCCCTTGGGGCCCCTGGCACAGGTAGTGTGTGGGGTACTATGTCGGTGGGTGTAGAGAGGGAATCATTAGCTTTATCCTCTTCACTTCTACCTTATGCTCTTCTTAAGCCAGAGGACAAAAATACGAACCTGCCTGTGAGCCTAGGAATCTATGCACAGTAGGTGAGGATGAAGCCCAAAACCACAGAGACAGAATAAACAGGAATGTAATGAGATAAGCTATTTATAGAAAGTACTATCTAGATTGTTGGGGGACTGAGCAGGCTAGTAATTCGAAAAGCTAATAACGTTGTAAAAAAAAAAAAAGAAAAAACCTGAAGTTCACTTGCTCCCGTTAGCATCTGAGACCTGAAAATAACTCCCTTCTCCTTTGTTAGTAAGGTCGAATATGAATTAAAATAAGATCTCCTGTACTTGAGGTTCTCTCACTACCCACTGCAGTCCTATGCTCTGGTTAGGGACAAGTGACAGACCTCAGCATGGATTTTGAGGTCACAGGCTCAATTGGAGTCAGCTGGAGAATCAACCAGGGCTCTGGATCATTATGGCCTAATTTTGTTTTCATTACATTAGCACTAAAAGGGGGGAAAGAGCAGGAATTTAGACTCTATAAAAAAGCATATCAGATCATCTGTGGGGGGAATACAAGCTTCTCAGCAACAACATCAACACCTATCAGTAGGCTGGATGTTGCACTCAAATTGACCTTGCAGGCATTCAAACCAAGTAGGCACTTGGGAGACAGAGATGGAGAAGGCACTTCTAGCACATTTTCACGTCACACGCCTTAAATAATGGCAGCCAGTCCCGCCTGCCTTTTCAGGAACCTCTTCCTCATGGGGCCTCTTCCTCACTCGGAGAGCACTCTGCATTAGTTTTCCTCTGTGTAAAGCCCTAACGTCATGACTTACATTTATACAGCACTTTGTTAATTTCAAAATACTTTGACATCTAAGAATCATCTTCCTTCCTTTTAACCACAATACTATGGAGGTTGATAAATATGTTCATCCTAATTTCACAGGGGAAGCGACTTATCTGAGGTCACAAAGGAGACAGAATCGAAGCCTGAAATGGACAGAAACTGGTCCCCAGACTGGTAGCCCACTCTGCCTTCTGCATGATCATGTGAAAAGCCCAGTGTTGATATATCATAGGAACTAAAGGTTCCATTTTCTTCCCTAGCAAAAACAGGAGTAGGGTACGTAAGTTAACACTGTCTTCCCAGAGGATATTTTACATGTGGTGATTTCCATCCCTAAATATTATTTGTTACAACCTTCTTGAGGATAAAGTCATGACGTCAGAAAAAAGACACACTATATGAAATTTCTTCTAGTCCCCAAACTGGATTCTCATTAAGATCACTGCCTGATTCTTTTTTAGTACTGCCCCAGGCATATCAAAAGAGCTTATTTTCATGAGTAGCAAGGGCATCATTCAAAAGACAATTTGAATGTAGCCATTTGCGTATTTTTTTTCTAAAGCTAGTGTTTGGATAACCTGCAGGGAAATCTTAAAACACCCTGAAAATGAATGCCATTTCCTATCTGGTAGACACACACATACAGAACACTGAATAATTCTCAGTGCATGCATGCGTGTGTGTGTGTGTGTGTGTGTGTGTGTGTGTGTTGGAAAAACAGGAGATGTGTTCTTTGGAAAACAGCTGGTCCAGAAACTCTCATTAATTCATAGGCCAACAAGTCAGTGCTTTATTTTCCAGTCCTTTCCTACTAGATTTAAAGAGTCCGAGATACAGAAACAAATCAAGAAAAAAGCCAAAAGTCTGAGGTATAAAAACTATCAAAGAAACATTCAAATTTGCCTTCTTCAAAGATCTTGATCTAAGCTACCCAGGACAGCCTGAGACATGTAGAACCCAAGCATGGTTAACTCTACTCTACCAAGTAACTTTCTGCTTGCTGCTTGGGCAACCAGAATGTCATTGTGTCCATGCACGTGTATGGATAGACCTATGCGTGTGTCTCTCACATTCTCCTTCTCCATTTGCTGCTCTCTGTGTATATGTGTGTGTGTGTGTGTGTGTGTGTGTGATATGTGTGTTTAAAGTCATTTTTCTATTTGAATTTTTGCTGCTTCTTATTTTTGAAAGACCAATGGAAAAGGGTTTAAAGAAAGCGGGTTGCATAAGAAATCTGTTTCACCAAATTGGCTTCAGACTCCTTGTACATGTACTTAAAGGCATACACACACACACACATACAAAAACCTCTTTTATCCCCTCTGTTGTGATTTCAATAATTAATAGCTGCTTTTTCTCAGGCCCTTTGGAAGAAGTATTCTTAGGAATTAGAAACTCCATGATTCCTCTGCCAAAATGCAGCAGATTCCTCTTCAAAGCTGTGACCCTGTTGATTTTGCTCACTGCCAAATTTCACATCATGAAAAAAAATAGCTTGATATTGGAGTGATTAAATTTCAGGGACAGCTGACAGAAAGGAGTTCTTCAAAACCTAAACTCTGCCAATTTTGATGTCTCTAATTTATTCCAACAACCATTTAAGTCTAAACACCTCCATTTTAATCATATTAACAGTAGATTACAAAGACACTGAACACCCAGAGAACTCCAGTTGCAAAATGAACTTGGCTCTTCCCCCCTCCTCTTTATGTTTGGAATGATCAAATATCTGCTAGCAGAAGCCATTAGCCAGAGCCAGCCCTTTTGTAATTTCCCTTTGATTCCCTCTGTTTCTTTAGCCAGAGGCCTGGACCTTGGCACTTGCCCACATAGCACAGGGGAAATAAATGCACCTACTATCCAAGCGACAGCAGAGGTACAGTGAGCACTTAGCTCACCTTGAGAGCTCACATTTTCCTTGCATATGACTGGTGCTACAGAGAATCAGCAATGAAACTAACCCACATCAGTTCACAGCAACACAGAGCCCTGGTCTGACTGGCATCATGCTCTAACCAAGAGGCAACAGCAATGGCCCCCCAAAAGCTGTGGGCTCTTGGCCCTCCTTCCGGATGGCACCAGTTGGTAGTGTATTAGGCCTTCAATGGGGCCAATGTAGAGATTTGTTCAAGCCAAGCCTGAGCCCTTGCCAGCTTGCCCATTTCTCTGGTAGTGTACTCCCATAAAGCTGCAGGAAACCTGAATATTTAATGCAGATATTTTATTTGAAACCAAGTGCCTCTGTTCTCCAGGGTCTACTTTCTGTCACCAGCCTACATCATCGGAAATAGAATAAACATGTTTCTGCCCTGCACAAGCCAAGCTATTTTCATATTTTGTTTCCCAGAAGTCATCAAACTGCTTGTGTGCACAGATTCTAAAAACTCAAATATCTCCTTGCTGTTTTTGCGATATTGCATGGTGGGTCCAACCCTGGGCTTTCCCATCAACCAGCCTGTACCTACCTCCCAGGAATGCCCCTTACTATGTGATGTTCAGCAAGTTAATCATGCTCTCTGAGATTTGGTTTCCTCAATTATTAAGATGGAAAAAACAATTGTGTCTCCTTTACACAGTGCTATTGTGAGAAATAAGTGAGATAATGCACAAAACGTACTTAACAGAGTCTGGCCTATAGTAAGTGCTTAATAATGCATTTAATATAGTAAGTGCCTGAGTGCTTAAACAGTGGTATTGTTAATATGATCATCATTGATATTATCCCCTTATAAATGGCTTGAATTGAAGATTTATCATGACTTGGTAACAACACAGAAAAAGAGATGAGGAAGCTATAAGTTACAAGAATTGCTACACAGGATGGGCTTTAGGGCAGCAATATTCTTGGAAGAGGAGCTGGGGCATTGTCTTGTGTTGCATTCACATAGTAAGCTCATTCATTTTCCTTAGACTGTGTGATGATTTAAGGTGGTTTGGTGAATACAGGCACTGATGGAGACCTATGATACCATCCTGTGGTATCTTCACATTATACCCCTTCTACTCTACCCCTTGGGTGTTCCATGTCAGACTTTTCCTTCAATTTTATCTCCCATGGCCAAGAACATATAAAGATTTTTGAAAATTATTTTACAAAGTGTCTTATTCCTGTTTTAAAAAAAAAGCTTTGAAATACACTGTGAAATAGAATTAAATACCTAAGAACAAGTTGTTTTCTTCCTTTGTGTTGAATCAAGGAATAATCTTCTAAAGCTGGGCTCTGTTGATAACCTTGGGAGAGATCACTACAACCTTTGTGGATGGAATCCCATATTGAAAGATGAACTGAATGAATCATATATGAAGTAATTGTCCTGAACCAGACAACAAAGGTAATGGAACAACAAGATTTTTTAAAAAGTTTACCTTTCATTCAATCAACATATACTTTGGAGTATAGACAAGAGGGCTTTGGGATTGTGAAAGGGGAAATGGAACCTTTCTGGTACCTCAAAGTAGATAGAAAATCAAATTTCTGTTCAACAGAAATCAGTAATACTCTCTTATATGTTGGCTTAAGACTTGGATCTAAACAAAGACTTTGATCATAAACAAAGCTAGAATGGGCTATTTTTTTTTCTTGAAATGACTGGCCCTTCACATAGAGATTCAGACTTGAAGGAAATGGTAAAATACAAGTGTGCACTAATCCACATCTAAGCCTCCTAAAGAGAAGATTCCCTAGCCAAAGAGAAGAATAAAGTGTTAAAATTTCTCACCTCCTCCAGGAAGATTCTGATGTTTACATTTGAGAAGGGAGAGTGAAACTTGGGGAGCACTCATGGGTCCTCGAGAAAGCAGAGTCCAATCTTATGTGGCTGGAGAATGGACAGCACTTCTGTCTGTGGAACTCTGTAGTGTTAAAGCTTTGAGTTTGTGCCCTGTTGTCTTAAGCTGTCCTGGAATTAGGACACTGGGTTCCCTTTTGTTTAGGGCCAGTGAGGTGTATCCTGACTGTATTAGGTGTAACTAGTACAGCAACCATTTGGAGGGGTCATCAGATACCTGGGTCAGGTTGCTGAAAAACACCAAAGTATTCAGCCACTGAGACTCCATAAATAGTACTCAGTGGTCATCTTTAAAATGTGAGTAAAGGCCAATCACACTTATTTACAGACATAGCATTGACTAGAATAAACTACTTCAGCCAGCCACATGTCTAAGGTCTAGAGAGAATAGTCTGTGGACCAAAAAACAAAAAGTCTCTTAAAATGTAGCATTTTCTTGGAGGGTTGTAGGTCCCAGAAACTGAAAACACTTCCAACACACAAGGGGAAATAAAATTTCTCAAATGAATAGGCTAAAAGACTGCAAACCTTGTTATCACAAAGTTGGGGTTCTGACCACTAAATTCATTATTTTTTATAGCAATTTGGTTTTGGAAGCTGAGGATATTTGGAAGATACTGTTTCCTACAGAACAATTTGATGAAGCACAAGTAACTTCAATCTATGCCCAAGAGGACATGGGTCTTATTAACTTGTTACCGGTTGATGTTAAGACACATAGTTTAGCTCCTTCAGGACAATCTGCAATAAAAAAATGTAGTGACACCAATAACAAATGTAGAGAAATGACTTTTCTTATTTACCCTTTATGACACCGTTTCTGCCAAGGTGGCTTTCTCTTGAACATATAGACTCTGAATCTTCAGTGTTTTAATCCTTAATAACGTTCTTCTAAATCTCTTCTTAATTTTTACGTCCATCTTTGACACCAACTATCTGAGATATTTACTGATCTCTTTCTGTCCTGTCATTCTCTCTGGCCTACAGAGCCTGAGTCATTTATGTGCATTTAGAGCTATCTTTGGATGCAGACCCGCTAAAGCACAAGGCAGTCTGATGATGAAGTACCTTACCCATTTACACTTGTATAAAAGAATACCATCCACTTATCTGCAGTGTACTTCTCAAGTAAAGCAAGTTGGAGATTTGTTCCTATGTCAGCTTTTGTGTCCGATTTCTTTTAACTCTTAATCATTCTGGCAGCAAGTGCGTTTGACATTAAGTGGACCACACACTGTGTCTTTGCATATAGTGTCTCCAAGTATTTGGAAAAATCTCGAAGTCAATGCTAGGGAAAGAAATGTAGTAAGACAAGATCGGAGAAATCAAAAAGTCAGTTACTTAGGAAAGTATGCCCAATTATAATATAATCTGTACGGTATGTACCATAAGTATTTTAGAAATAAAGCAGTGTTGTCTGTAGGGAGAGATGAACGCTGAAACTAAGTAGTTTCTGAAGAGCAAACATAAATAAATGTACTGACTCGTAAGACCTTGGCATAGAGAGTACAATAATGAGTTGTTTTGACAAGTCCAAAAAATGTCTCTGTCTCTCCTCTTTCCTATGATTTGGCACCTCTTTTACCTCATATTGATTCGTTCCTCATTTCCCTTGCAACAAAATTTACCTTCTTGTAAACATATCACATGATATTCTTTCCACAAAGACTATTTCTAGAGCCTCTACCTTCTTCCTAAATGATTTACTACTTTTTTGTTCCTATCTTTTATTATTCCTCTCTCCACTGAAAAACCAAAACCAAAAACAAGAATTTAACCAACACAGAATAAAATACTACATTTTCCCAAATTACCCAGGGAGTGATGACAAAGGTGGGTGTGGAGTTCTGCGTAGATGGCCGTCTCAGCTATTCAAGATGGATAGTACTGGGGCTCCTTTCAACCTCAAGTCTTTGCCTCCAAGACGATCTCCAACTCTGTCTTGTAACTGGATTGTTAATAACTGCTCTTCCTGCATCTCCAAGTCACAGTGGGTAGACACACCCCTTCCTACTTTTTATCTTCCCTGACTCTTCCTACATGTTGAGCTATGTATGGCTGAGAGACAGGAGACAAGACACACTTCCAAGGGGGGGATGCTGAATTCAGCCAATAGAATTGTGAGAAACAAGGCCCCTGTCATTACGGATACTTAATCACATTTTCCTTTTTAACATTTAAATTCTGTCTAATGTTCCTGACTGGAGGTTCCATTTCTTTTCAAGTGCTAAGTTGTTTCTCAAAGGTAAATTCTAAATTACATTGTCCTCATCGTCTTCACCAAGGTAAGTGCTCCTCAGATGTGCACAGGGCTGTTTGAATAAAACATTTGTTTCTTCAGGCAAAATGTATGTCTTCCCTGTGGATTGCATAGCAAGATATTATGGCCCTCTTCTGCCTTTTCTTCTCCTCTGAGGCGGATCATATTCCTGATTGGGAAACCGTGATTTTTGAGAAATTAAAGCTGAATTGAACAATTTTATCTGGATTATTATCAGGGCTTAACCTATATTAAATGAACTAGCTTTTGAGTTTTAGAAGGTCAGCTCATCACATTGCTTTCAGTTTCATGGCTTTAAAACCTATAAATGTGCCCCAATCCAAATCTTATGTTTTATAAATGAGAAAAACAAGGCCAAGAATGGTTAAGTGACTTCGGCAAGGCTACACAGCTACCTTGTGGAAGAAAGTGGATGGTATCCCAGATTTTCTGATGCTTTCATTTACCACTACATAAATGAAATAATTTTACAATAGTTCCACAGATATGTATATGAAAACCACGTGCACTTATTGAATATGTTTAAATTGATCTTCACGTTGAGAATTCCTTCATATTTGGATCAGTATGGTATTTCCATCAGGGTGGAGTAGCCCACCAGCGCCATGATGACCTCCTAATCCTCCAGCTAGAAAAGACAGAGCTGACAGTTGCTCAGCACTGTACCTTTATAAGGGGCTTTCACACACATGCTGTCATTCTTCCCTCACTCTAGGCCTAAGAGGTTGATATAACTAATAGTTTTACATTTTAGATGAGGATACCAAACATTCTCAAGTAAAATCATCTCTGTTGCTCAAGCGACATGACTTCACATTGAGAGAGACCTTGCCCAAGCTTGGCATCCATTTAGAGCCCCCTCAAAACTAGTGAGTGTGTTTATACTCCCTTAGCTAGAGAGCTCTGAGGGAAGAGCTCTACTGGATGGGACACAGAGAGAGCATGACTTGACTTCACATTTTTGCCCCGCCCAGCACACCTGGCCAGGTACACACGTGTGCTTACAAGTAAGTTTTGAGGAAATGGTATATTAATGATTGGTCCCCAAGTCTCTTACATTTATGATGACGAGTCCTACTTGGTGCTACCAGGTTTTTAAATTTTAAATTAGATTTGAGGGAAAGAAAGCAATGATAGTTCCTGTTAAGTTATTTTGGACAAAAATATTTTGTAAACAAACAAGCATCGAAAAAATATTTTTGCTTGAATTTCTAATTTATGAACCATTTAAGAAATGCACACAAATCATGGCAATGTGCCCCCCCCCACCCCTCTGGATAACTTTTATTTCAACTTTTCCACTTTTAAGAACATTTTCAATTATTTATAATCACATTTTATGAAGTTGCTTTGCTGCTAGAGCCAAGAAAAAGGCATATGTGATTTAGCTTCACATTTTATTTCTGTCTTCACCAGTAAGAGATCTGGTTTCCCAAGAGGGTTATACTATCATGAGGGGATATTCTAATAGTTCTATTGAGGTATATAAAAATATTAATATTTTTTCTAAAATGAAAAAGAAATGTAACAAAAACAATTTTCAATATAGAAGTTGATAGTGGTGCACATTGGTGGTTAGTGCTCATCCTGAGAGGAGACCCAAAATATAGCCACTTGATATGAAAATAAATAAAACTCTCACTTCTCTAAGGAGCCCCAAGGCAGAAAGAAGTATATACCCAATACGCTCAGGAAATCAATAATATCTCATTAATAGGAACATTCTGACTTTGTATAGAGTCATCAAAATAATCCCATCAGCATGGAGTTGTCAGCATTAGAGAATCAACATAGAGAGCAACAGAAAGAGCACCCCCCATACAGACCAGAGACAGAAGGATGGCCTGGGCAGGACTGGGAAGAAAGTGGGGTGTGGCCCACGCATTGCCCATCTCCCTTCCCTGTTGCTCCTCTTAGGGACACTCCAGGGTCTTGTGTCCACATGCCTCCTGTGCGTGCCTCTGAAATGCCATCCAGTTCCTGCTCCAGCCCTACCCATCTACTTTAGGTGTTACTCCTAGAAGCAACTGCTCTCAACTTTCTGACTCCTTAGAAAACAGTCTGATGAAATGAATCTCACTGAGGCATTTGTGACTGATAATGGGGGCAACTGATCACATGTCCCTGATCACTGACTATCCATGAGATGCAAGCCTTGGCCCAAAGTGCTGACAGGTGGTAGAGAGTTTCTGATCTATAGCCTTGTTCATTGTGCTCGAGTAAGAAAGCATTGGGACAAAAAAAAAAAAAGGAGATCTGGGTTCAAGGTTTGGCTCCCCATCAAGTGACTCGCCTGGCCTTGAACAAGCCACCTGACCTGCCTATGCCTTCATCTCCCCATGTAATTAATGAAGATTTAAAAGGTGTTTTGTGAGGGAACAAAACAAAATGCCAATTATTTTTATTACTGCTAGTATTATAGGAGTTTCAAAATCATTTTCAATCCTGTGCATTTATTGTGCAAGACATAAATCAGCCATACTACTACTATGGTTTTCAAATACCAACAATATAGGACACACAAAGAAAATCAGTGTAAATTATGTTCCCTTTTTTGCCTGCATTTTTGTTTCTTTCAGATACAAAGATCTATACATAACTACTGCCCAATGGACTTTCTGCCCTCGTAGTTGGCCGATATTTGGTAAAGGAGCCAGGGAAATGCAGGTGTGCAGGAACCAGGTGCTTCTGAGCCCTGGGTCTCCCCAGCCCCTTGGGCAGGTGGTCAGCAGGGGGCCTGGTGCACCTGGCCAGCAAGGCTCACCCAGGCGGTGGATAGTTTCCCTGTGCGCCCTGCTGCCTCGTGGGCCTGCTTCTTCCCTAGCTGTGCGGTTCAAAACTGCTGATTCATGCTCATGATACAAGCCTAATGACCATGAACCCGCTCTCATTTTTTTTTCTTGAGGCACATTTTCTTGGTAACCAGGCTCATGATATGCTAATACAAATAGGCAGACTTGAACTGAAATGACAAAAATACAATCTGCCACTTGGAAGGAACAAAGCACAAGACTCCAAGGCTGCCCTTTTGCCTCGGGTTTTCCTTTCGGTGGTGAAGGCACGCAGTAAGTGCTCAACAAAGAGATGTGGTTTTCAGGGGCGACCCATGGTGACCATGAGGATTTTAAATCACTCTGAGCAGTAATTCCTTTCATTTAAAATAAATTTCCTGCGAGCCCTTTCAGTAATCTGACATTAAGAGACTCCCTGCTAGTTTCTCTCTTTGTGTAAGACAGCTCTGGGTCCGCAGCATCTACCGAATCCAGGGAGGAAGAAAAGTCACATTTTGCCTTTTCTCCAAATCCATCTTGGCCACAACCTGGCCGCATCTCGCTTCTGAGTCACATAGGAAAGGTTCATGGGAGGTCACCCCAGTTCCATGGACTAATTTGGAGTTTTAATGTATTGCCGTTGAAATAAAGCTTAATCTCTTCTTGTCAGCCAGCGGGATGGTACAGTGATATTCGCCCGTGTTGCTGCACAAGCAATTAAAGCGCAGGAGCACGGCGAGTCCTGCTTCGACAGCCGGCAACGGACAGCAACCTCGCAGGAAAGCGCAGAAGATTATGCAGAAGAACCAGCCTTCTGCAACACACAGACATTCCCAGAAAGACAATTCCGAGACCAGTTCATTAGTGGCTGTGTTTTCATGGCACTGCTGAGTGGAATGCCAGGGCTGCTGGCTCCTGTTTTATTAAGGTTCTCCTCTATCTGACTGAGACGCACATGTTTTCTGACCACAGACTTGGAATTTACTGTAAAGTGAGTGAGCTGATATGAACCAATAAAAATTCTCCAAGCAAATTCAGCTCAGATTTGAAGTTGTCTCTATTGTGAAATGAGCTTTTTCTTTATTATCTGGGAACGGGTCAGGTAGGCGGGTCGGGGTGACTCTGTTTTAAGATGCTAAAATAAATAAATAAACACACAAATAAATAAATAAATCACCTTGGGTAATTTCGTGCCAGAAGCTACAACCTCCGGCTGATAAAAAGGAAGATGTTTGGTTTCAATTAGAAAGGTCACGGTCGCTCTGCTAAGCTGATTTTAAAAGTGATGTGGTGATAAGCATAGAAAAGGGTAAAGAAATTCCTTATAAAGCAGAATGAAGATGAGGATTTTTTTTTTTTCCCCATCACAAGGGAATAAGATTCAAATCGAAGTCCTGAGAAAAAGGTCATTTTGAGATACAGAGAATTAAAGGTTGGCTCCAATTCATTTAAGTTTTCATAAACTGCTTATAACTGTTTGTTCCCTTGATCAGTTCAGCACTTAGAACAATCTTGACATGGTTATTACCACTTTATAATAAAAGTACTAAAAATGAGAATTTTATTTTCTTTTCTGCAATCTGGAATGCCAAATCTTAATATCACCTGAACAACCCAAATCCTACTTTATCTTTGGAAGTGATCCAGAGTCAATGATCTATTCAGAGACCCTTTCTATAACCATGGTTGTTGGATCAACCCTGGAGGATGAGCCAGGAAGAAGCAGTCACCAAGTGACTAGGACCCTTCAGGTCCCTGGGGCTGTCACCAAGAAGCGCTTTGGGCAATATCTGAAGGCTGATCACCATGAAACTATAGGGCTCCAAACATCACTCCTGTGAGGAGTATCCAGGGCCACAGAGGCCCAGACAGAATAGCCCTTGCCTTTAGACCATCTAAGGAAAGTATCTAGGAAGGAAGTTTTTAGAAGGAAGTTATATTAAAATTACTATCTTCATTATTTGGATGAGTAAACGAGGCACAGAGCAGTCTAATTCCTCTACATCCCAGCAACCAAAGAATGAATTAGAATCCATTTTTTTCTGCCCCTGTGCCTTAAGTTGGACATCCATCTGACCATGCCCCCTCCTTTTGCGAAAGGAAGACATAGAAAATTGGATAAACAATCACAAAAGCTGATTCTGAAGTTAAAGAGAAATCCAAGGTGACACAGTAGGAGCAATTTTCCAATGATCTGTTGTTTGAAGACTGAGGACTAGACACGGGTTCCAGGAAGAATCAAGAAACAAGTTCCATTTGAAAAGTAATATTTGACTCAGAGCAAAGATATTGAACAAAATTCTGAAAAGTTGATCCTGACATATATTTCCTTCTAATAGCTGGCTGGGTTAGCCAAGGAATTAAATTCTCTATCCACACTCCCCCCGCCCCGCCCCCCAACTAAGGAAGGGCTAATTCAATCCTTCAAGAGCATATATCCATATCCCAAGTGGCTGAGCAGTAACAATGATTAACATGGAAATGGTCAAAACAGCATGTATTTCATACGCAAAAACTGACTAATAAAAGGAAAATCTGTTGGATGAAGAGCCTGCTTGTTTTCAGACAGAATATGTGAGAAGAGAAGGAATAATAAAGGAAAAGATTAGGAAAATGGAAAAGATGGCAATAAAACTGGACAGGCCAGACTAGCCTTGGCTTGGGAGCTTTGACCTCTCTGATCTTGCCCTTGACAATGGCCACTTTGTCACCCCCTGTGCCAGGTCCAATGAATGTACTGTTACCTGCAAGGCTCTAGTTCCCACGAGAGTATTGGAGTTGTGGCCCAGCTGTGTTCAGGACCCCCAGCCCAGTCCATGTTATAAAAGGAAAACAAACTGCAGAAATGTAATAACTGGAATGAAAACTCTTAAATAAGAATTTCTAAAATGTTACTGTGGACAACTGACTGAAATTAGCAAAAGAGCAATACTTTAATTGAGCATTTATTGAGCAAGTACTATATGTCAGTTATGATACCAGAAACTTTCCTTGTTTGTTCTTTGAATGTTCTTAAGAACCATAGATGTAGAAATATCCCCATTTTACTAGAATCAAGGAGGTTCAGTTACTCCATCAAGATCATACAGTTATAAATGAAAGGACTGGTATTCATTTCCTGGTGGATTTTGATTTCCAACTAATAAAGATACAAGTCGAATTTCTGCACATATGGTAAATGTACATGAATATTTCAAAATGCATGATGATTAACTAGTATCTTTGTTATAAAATTTTAACAGATTATCACAGGCCAAAACTTGATGAGGCAGAATTTTCCATTAGTACATCTATCATTTTGAGTACAGTGAAGTATAAACAAGTAATTCTTAATGAGAGGAGTCAGGGGAAGAGGAGCACATCAGAATTACTTGTACAACCTGTTCAAGCACATCTTCCATTCCTACTTCCTCCCCACCCCACTTCACTTCTTTTGGTCAGTGTTATTGGTAGAATGTGTCTTATTCCTTATAAGTGCTCAGTCATTAAGAAAAAAAACAAAACAAAACAATGTCCTGATCTCACTTTGTAAATTTCCACACAAGTGAATGTTTCTATGTGTCTTCATTATCCTATACATACAGAATATGTCCTTCTCTAGATCTAGGATATATTCTTCAAGTAAAGGAATTTCTAGGTAATCTGTTCTCAAGTTATTTAGATTCTCATATGTTTTGGTAGTTCATTTATATCACATACAATTTTACAAGTAACCAATATTCTCACAATAATATGAATAATTTATATCTTGTATTTGTTTCACTGGCATACTCTGCACGTTCATGTACAATTTCATCAAGATACTGACTTCTGATCAGATTAAAAATAAAGTAAGTTACTTCATTAGAAAATAACATATTGCCTAAGATGGTACAGGAAATGCTTTCAGTGAGTCTCTCTACTTTATCATCTATTCATTAACTTATTCAATATCGATTTATTATTGATAGGTATATACCAGGTAGTTAGACTTTACCAGCTAAAGTAGAATTTACTCCCCCTTGTTGAAATACTCATTTGCTTATTTTGGAGAAATTTCTTTCAGAGTATGGATGTACTGAATGATACTAAAGATATTCAGAAACATCAGACTAACTGTTGGTTCACTCTTGAATGACTCTATTTTTATTGGAGATAAAACATTCATGTTTCTCAGGTGACACTTTCCAGGTGTCAGCATTTAGTAATAATTATTAGTAATAATTTAAGTCACTACCACTTATCTTGTTATGTAGGCTAAAATTTGGGCTTTGAAGAACATAATTTCATTAAACCATAATGAAAACATGGACCAAACATACTGATATGGGCCTTATGGACTCTAAATACCTTAGCGGTGCGGGTTTAGGGAATTCATAGTAAAACTCTGAGCTGTAAGTGAATCTATACCAGTAGCCTGCACTATGCTACCCAAGACACCAGAAGAATGAGAAGACACCTGTGACTGGAAATCTTACTGTCTGCATCTGAATCTCAGTTTGCAAGTTTGGAACCACAGATAAATCACTTAATCTGAGTTCCTGTTACTTCATCTGTAAAGATAATCATGGCTTTGCCCCATCACTGGAATGTTATAAAGATCAAATGATCTAAGGTTTGTGAAATGTTTCAAAAACTGTAAAATGATCTAATATAAAATCCTAGTTCTAGAAAAATTTTCAGAAACTGTAAAATAATATATTAATTTAACGTATTAGTTTTGCTATTGATGTTAAAATTTTATCTTAAATTTTATTATCATATTTTGCTTATTTACTATAATATACTTGCTCATTATAAACAATCTACGAGAGTCAGAGAAGAGACAATGTAGTATAAAGGCAAGAACTCAAGGTTGGAATCAGCTGAACTTGAATCTCGGTTACATAAATTATTGGCCAAGCTCCTTTGGCCATGTTGCTTCTCTGAACCTGTTACTTTATCTGTAAAGCATACATAAGGATACTTACCTATATTAAAGGATATAATGTATGCAAAACATGTAGTACAGTTGCTCGGTAAGTAGACACAATCAATGAGAATTACTTCTATTATTACAAAGTTATAATGGTCTTTGTTCTCCCCACTAACCATAGTTACAAATGTCCATTTGGCTCAAGGATTGTATCATATTCTGCTAGTTTTTTAGTGTTCTCTTTTTTTTTTCCTTTTCTCAATCCCTTCCAAAAGCAAAGGATTCACAACTACCATAATTATGAAAATGTGTTAGGATATGCAATTAACAAGTCAGTGTTACAGTTATTTGTTATGCTAGAGGTTATATCCTACTAAGATACCCTAACAGCGAGTCTGGTTTGAAAGGTAAAGTAAGAGGAGGGTCATGCACAATTAGAGACATGCTCTTATCAAGGTGATTCTTGTTGAGGTTATAGCCTCACTTTCATACTTCTGTATTTTATATTTTCTTTTTCTTGAAGTGAATGTTTTGAAAATATTATCCCACCTGAAAGAATCTGGTAATTGGTAAAATGAAGGTTTGTCTGAGAAAGAAAACACTGCTGCAAAAAATCTGATTTAGTATCATAACTTTTATTCATTTTTAATACAGGACTTCATGACTCATCAAGGAGTAAGCCAGTCTATCATAAGAAGTTGTCTTTTCGTTCATTTTAGAAATTTCCCTGCTGTTATTGTGTGTGTGCTTTTAAAAAACCAACACTATTTGAAAGGAAGGGGGCTGGTAGTCTGTTCTCTTTCCCCTCCCCCTTTCCAAGTTCACTGTATTTGCCCTAAAAGTCCCTCTCACAGTTTTACCAATTCCTTCCTGCAGCCCATATTATTGAATGTTATAGCTTAGCAACAATCATCATTTCACATTAAACTTATAGTTCAGCTAATGTAATGGAATGGTCTCCATACCAGAATCTCTTAATTTCTTTTTCTTTCTTCCACACAACTGCAGACTGGAACCAAATGCTCAGTCAAATATCTTTCTTATGTAACTAATAGGAGGTGAGTGTTTTCCTATTTCTCCTCCTCTCTCACCCTTATTCTCTATCTCCCTCTGAATTTATAGAACTGCCTTTAATTATCATTTAACAGTGTGCTGAGGGCACATCAGTGATTCTCCAGATGGCTCAAACTGACCCATGAGAGTACCTTTCTTTCCAAATTTGATATTTGAATAGCCAATATGTTCCTAGCAAGAACTGACTAAGCAGGTGACCTGTCCATTTGCAGTTACTTTCCATTTACCTGCTTTCTTTTTTTTTTTTTTAAAGATTATATTTATTTATTTGACAGAGAGACCAGTGAGAGAGGGAACACAAGCAGGCAAGCAGGGGGAGTGGGAGAGGGAGAAGCAGGCTCCTCGCCAAGCAGGGAGGCTGATGCGGGGCTCGATCCCAGGGCTCTGGGATCATGACCTGAGCCAAAGGCAGACGCTTAGCGATTGAGCCACCCAGGCGCCCCCATTTACCTGCTTTCTGATAATGAATACTAATATTCCTTGATATTATTGGTCCCCTAGGCATCTCTCTATATTTTCCCCTTTTGGAATTTTTTAATACTTAATCTGTGGATTAGTTGGAGGGAGGCCTTTAATTTTAAAAAAAATATTTCATTATTTAAATCTGCTTTTCCTTCCAGCATATGTTACAACTTCTGAAATGAAGGTCTTAAACTTCATGTCAAGGAATGCCAGATATTTATTCTCAAAGAATTTCCGAGAAAGTGAAAAGTATAGCTACTAATAAATGAAGAGAAAAGAAAGATGGGGAAGAGAAAGGTATTATGTTTTACATGTTCTTCCATTTCCTCTGATCAAATTCTCTGCCAACGTGTTTAAAATAAAGTTATATAATACCAATTTGTTACTGTAACCAAGTACTTGTACCACCAGCAGAGATTCTGCTTTTTTTAATCTCAAGATAATGGAAAATAAGGACTCCAGAATGATCTTAAGAGCTGTAAATAAATCAGCAATGGCAAAGTATTCTTTAGAAATAGTAGTGTGTGTGTGTGTGTGTGTGTGTGTGTGTGATCCCATTGCCTTCTCTGGTCTAAAATCAACTAAATATAACAGAATAATATTTTTATAATAAGTAGGTGAAAATATTCTTTCTCAGTTTCTTTGAATTGTCAAAATGTTTTTATTGGGCCAAACTGAAACTAAGGAAGTAGAACTACTATTAAAATTCTAACAGAATGTAAAAATGTGATGTTTACATTCATATATAAGTTCATATATGAATAAACCTAAAAGCTTTGGTTTTCAGCGTCTATTCTGAATGTTCATGGTAATTCTACTCAATCATTTATTCCATTATTTGCTCACTTGACAGACCTACTATATGAATTTATACTAGGGGAGAGAGTAGGGTAAGAAGAAGAAAACTAAAGGAATTTTGAGGATATTTCAGGCAGAGAGTAGCACATGAATGGAGAGGTGAAGCACCTTGCCATTTATGATGATTATCTTGCTTTCTCTACAGCATAGGAAGAGGGTCACAGTTGACATAGTTGAGAGACAGAATGTAGATGTCTTTCAATGCCATATTCTGGAAGTTGGATTTTGTCCTTTTTTCATAGGTAAGGAGGAAAATGGATACATTTTGAGTAGGTGAGTTTCACATATAATTGAATTTCTGTGGATATTCACAGTGACAGCAGTGTGAAGGGTTCCTTGAGAGCACCTGAAACTATAGACAAATACATATTAGGAGACCATTGCCATAGTCAAGGTGAGAGATGAGAAGGGCCTGAATCAAAACTAGAGAAGTGGTGATTTACAAAGACATAATTTATAGGTTGTAGTGATGATTATACATCAGAGATGAAAGAAAGACACAAGTCTAGGCTTTTTTCTTGAACAGCTGGGTGAACTTCTAAAATGAGGAATGTGGAAGGAAAGGCAGGTTGGTAGAAGATGATGAGATCAGTTTGGGACACGTTGTGAAGTATGAGACATAGTTCAGTGGTAGACAATTGAGGCACATAGGTCTCAAGCACAGTGGAGAGAGGCCTGAGATGGATAAAAAGATTCGTTTGTCAGATTTGGGAGTCAACAGCATAGATGACTGTTGAAACCCGGAGAGTAATGAGCTTGCCCAGAGAGAGCCTAGTTGGAGGAAAAAGTCCTAATAACAGAGCGCTGGAGAACACAAACACTTAAGCTATCATTAGAAGAGGAGAAATTAGAAAAGAATAATTTTTTTAAATAGGAAGGAAGACTATCAGGAGAGAGTCATGATTCAGAAGGGAAGGGAAAAAAACAGTTTCACAATTAAATAAAATGAGGACTGAATGATAATATTGTCTTCACCCGTAATTATGTCATTGGTAAACTATGCCAGAGCAGATTAGTATAGTAGATTACAGAGGCTATGACCAGTAAAATTTAATATGCACCAATTTTATCAATGGATCAAGTCATCATTTCTAAAAATTACTCAGAAATAACTTATTCAAAAGAATAAGTGCATTTAAAAATGAAAGTGTTTGTATATGCTATATGTAAAAAATGATTTCTAAAAGAGAATTCTTTCAAATTAAGAAAAATTCTGATTAAAATAATTGTATTTTGGGAATATGAAGCCACACTTTTGGCCAATGGATACTGGACTAGCTGTACACAACTAGAATGCTAAATAAAATATATAAAAATATATAAAATAATGTTTTCAGACATTGGACAATAGGCAGCACAAGGCAGTATATCTGGGAATGGAAATAAGAAAAAGCTCTTTCTTAACATGACCTGTGTTTTCTGGCAGAGGCAGAGGCAAGAGGAGGAATCCATGCAAAGCACAGAGATCTCACTAATCAGAGTTTGGAGAGGTTGGGGTATTTGCAATAGCAGGATAGAACAATGGAGAGAAAGAAGTACACTCAGCAAGAGCTCCAGAAACCTGCACAGGACTATCCTTGAGATTCAGTGTAATAAAAAATTGTCCACGTTAGGAACACTTTACAAGGTTGAGATAAGCACCAAGGAAGTATAAATTCAGCAACTGTTGGAGCTTGCACAGAGCTGGACCACATTCTGGCTCCAACCAATCAGGGTAAGAGACCTTGATGCACACCCTGAATAGTCAGATCAGAGAAAGACCATGATTTAGCATACGGCCTAATTTAGCTGGACAAAAAAACATGCTCAAGACCAGCCTTAACCAAGCTTAAAAACAAATGTTGAAAAGATCATGCTGATTCCCACATAAGTAGATTTCTGACCAAAACAAACTCAATACTCTTTAAAGGAAGATAATAAAATCCTGAATTTCAACAATTAAACATTCAAAATGTCTAGCATCTAGTTAAAAAACAATTACTAGACATGCAAAGAAACAGGGAAATAAGACCCATAACTCTAAGAAAAAAATCAATCAATAGAAATAGGCTCAGAAATCATTGAGGTGATGGAATCAGTAAGCAAGGTCTTTAACAGCTATTATAAATATACTCAAGGATTTAAAAGAAATAATGAACAAAATGAGAAGAGAAATTAAACCTATTAAAAAAACAAATGGAATTTCTAGAGTTGAAAAATGCAATATCTTTTAAAATTAAAATTCACTGGTTGAGCTTAAAAGCAGATTAGATGCTATAGAAGAAATGATCAGTGAACTTAAAAGCAGAAAAATAGATAGACTCCAAATAGAACACTGAGAAAACAGGTTTATACCAATACACTAGACACTTTAGATGAAATGGACACATTTCTTAAAAAACATAAATTGCTAAAGCTGACATAAGACAATGGAAAATCCAAATGGCCCTATTATCTATTAAAGAAATTGAATCCTTAATTTAAAATGTCACAAAAATAAAAGCAAAAAAAAAAAAAAAATCCAGATCTGAATAGCTTCACACAATTTTATCAAATGTTTGAAGAAGAAATAATCATGATCATACAAATATTCCTTAAGGAAATAAACATAGGGAAGACTTCTCAGGAATTATATTACAAGATGGTAAGAATCATTTCAACAAGGACTTAACACAAGTTCTTAGAAAGGAGAGATTTCTTTCTGGACGTTGTGGTCAGGAATAGAGCTACAGAGAACCAGGAAGTTAAACTTATATTTAAAGGATTTCCATAGGCTGGAAATGGGTCATTCATTCTAACTTGGGGGAATGACATAAAATAACATGAAGCAAGAAAGCATATGTGCATGAAACAGTACATACAAATAGACAATATCACAGATTAAACAAAGGTGCCATAACCGTGGAGCACCTCCTGTTCCAAGTGAGGGAGTTTGAATTTTATTCCATAAACAGTTGTAAAGTCGATGAAAATTTTTGAGCATGGGAGTGACACATCAAATAGAGATTTTGCAATCTTGATTTCATAAAATCTATTTGGACTGAAGGGAAGAAAGCTTAGTGACAGAGAAAAGAGGAAACATCTCTGAAATGGCTTGGAATGTTTCTTTGGGAATGGAGAAAAAGACATAGTGCCCAGAGGAATTCTCACAGTAGATTCAAAGAAGAGCAGCTACAAACCTAATAACATTTTCTAAGTATTAAGGTAAAAATATATATGAGCTAGTCTAGATTCTAATTCCCAAGCTCAGAAAGAACCTCATATGGTGTGGACTAAGACCTCACTGTACGAGAAGATAACGATTATTTCAACTTATGCTGTGTTTTTGGTTGGAAAAGACACTTTCAAATTTAGTCCTATATATCTACACATGAAAATTTAGGTAAGATCCATGAAGTTCTCTCCCACAATTTTAAACATGAAGCCAGTTTCGAGTAAATTCATAATGGGAAGCAATTGTACATTGTACATTTACTGGATTTTCAAGTGATTTTAGGAGGGTGGATTTATCTACTGAGTTTGAAAATGATCAATATTGATTAAATCAATGATATTTGATGTCATCCATAGTTTTATTTTTTTGCTCTCAACAAGAAATTTGACAAATACCTTTTTCTCTCCTTAATTAACCAAGGCTCATGTACACATATCTCTGAGGTAGCATCTAATTCTCTGTGAATGTTATCAGGGGACTAAAGCGGACAAGAATTTGATATGTTGTGATTTTCAGCAGTAAACAAATCACAGTGAAGAAAGCAGTAATTAACATTGTGAATTTGTTAATACCACAATTGATATGAAAGAATTTTCTTGACAACCAGCCTAAAGAAAGACTTGCTGTTTTTATAGTAGTCTTCTTTAAAGAAAAATCAAAACAAACAAAAAATCTTTAAGAAATGAATAGGTAAGGGGTGTAGGATTTTTATAATTACTTTGAGTTTGTTCATTTGGCTGAATATAGAAAATTTTTACTTGCCCATTCATTCATTTATTCAACAAGCATATGCTGAGCACTGTTCTCTCTGGGACACTGCAATAGTTTGAAGTGAGTGAGTTCTAGAGCCAACCACAAGGGGAAGAAGGACATGTACTCATGTGACTACAGAAAATTACTGCGGGTAATACTGTAAGCAAAAGCTTCCCTTAAACATTTCCCTATGCTTGAAAACAATTCTTTTCAAACATTATGGAAACAAAAGAATGCATAACAACTTAAAATTTCTCTTTTACTATTCACATCAATTCTCGTAAATTTTAAATATTTTCCTAGCCTGGTGCAAGCGCCCTCTCCTTAAGAATTCATATTGCACAAAACTAGTGAACATTTATTGTTCGACGAATACTGTGATAAGAGCTGCCCCTTTCCTGGAGAAACTCACAGAATAATGGTAGGATGCCTCCTGTTTGTATTGCACTTTACAATTTACCAATGGATTTATTTTTTAACCTATTTGGTCTCCACAACATCCTGTGAGTTTGGCAGGCAGTCAGTTCTATTTTTCTAGAGATAAGCTAGAACTCTAAGGCTTTGTTGTTTGTACTTCTGGTGAGTGGTGGTATCAAGACATGAACATGAATCATCTAATTCCTAATTCAGTGTTCTTTCAAACACAACACTCAGTACATATGTGTGTATGTGTTTGTAATATGTGTATCTATCTATCTATCTATTATCTATTATCTATCTATCTATCATCTATCTATCATCAATCTATCTATCTATATCTATCTATCTATCTATCATCTATCTATCTATCATCTATGTTGTAGGAAATGGGATTAATGTAAATATATTCCCCTTCAAGTTCTCTGTCCTACATAATTTGTGGCTAAGGAATGGCGAGTTTAAGAAAATATTTTCTTTTTTCTTTTTTTTTTAAGATTTTATTTATTTGACAGAGAGAGACACAGCGAGAGAGGGAACACAGCAGGGGGAGTGGGAGAGGGAGAAGCAGGCTTCCCGCGGAGCAGGGAGCCTGATGTGGGGCTCGATCCCAGGACCCTGGGATCATGACCTGAGCCGAAGGCAGCCGCTTAACTGACTGAGCCACCCAGGCGCCCCTAAGAAAATATTTTCTTAAGTGAGGTCTCTCACTATATCAAATTGCAACTCTATAGTCAGGCATCTCATGTGCAGAGTGGTATAGGCTTTATAGCTATATAGGGCCTATTACATGCCAGGTATGTTTCTTAACCACATTGTATGTATTAAATCAATTAAGCATCAGGACAACCCTATGAAGTAACTTCTCTTTTTATCCCCAGTTTATATATGTATGTGCAAACTCACTTTATATATGAAACACAGAGAAATTAACAAGATGATACAATTAAAAAGCAATAGAAATGTAATCTGAGGCAATTTGGCTCCAGAGCTAGCCCCATAATATATGATGACATTTAAGAGGATAAGAGTCTCATTAGCCAAGTTTGATGTCTGATAGAGACTTCAGTGGTTACATTTTAAGGCAAATATTAGTATATACCATGTATTACATATAAGGTGCATTTCAAATCCCTGCTTAATAACATTTTGGCATGGATTGTTTCATTGTATTAGCTGGTTGCCGCTTACATAGCTTAGCTATTAGGATTGGGTCACAGGACAGAAACATTTTAAGGTGGATGAATGTAGAATGATCAAAAACATGAAGAAACTTCTAGAAGATTATGGCAAAACAAGGGTTGTTGTAGATGAGCACTTGGAAGCCAAGGGGGTGCTATGAAGACACTGAATGCTTAGTCTGTGGTAGAAAAGGGCATAATGAGTCCAAGAGGAAGAACCAATGTCAAAGGACACCACATAAGGAGTTCTCAGTCCAGGAAGGAAGGCAGATATGTCAGACACAATTATACTATCTTGAGGCATATGTTGAAATAGAGATATATGCATGGATGATCCAAAGAAGTTTCAGAGGAATGCTGATTTTACCAGGGGTAGGAAGAAAGGTCAGTAAAAAAAGACATGTCTGAGGCAACAGCTTCTAAAGAATGGATGGTTTAGGCAGAAAACGGGTTATGTAAGTGGTTCCTGCAATGTTTTGATTTCTAAAGCATTCAAAAGTATTTCAAAAGCATAATATGCTTGAAGCATTTTAAATAAGGAATAAAATATTTTATTTTACTATTAAAGATAGTATATTTCAGGAAATTATCAGAATAACTGGTAATAGATTCTTTTCTGCCACAAGCTTGAATTGGTAGCAAGCCAACCACAAGGCAGCAAGTGTGTGAGAACAGGGGGAAGAGGCCATCACTACCAGGAAGTAGTGGGGAGGGTAGAATTTAATGAGCTTCTATTACATGGTAGTTTTTTTGTTTATATCCTTTCACTGAGTTTTCAAAACAACCCCATCAGGTGGTTTATGCCCATTTACAGATGAGAAAACAGAAGTCTAGAGAAGTATTTGTCACCAGTAAATGGCAAATCTAAAATCTGACTTCAGACAGGTTTATCAATTCCAAAGTTCATGCTCCATTCATCCTGACCTTTCACTCTAATCTCCTCAGGAAATACAGATATGGAAGTTCTATCAAGGACCTAAATGAACCTCTGCAGCAATGCTCAGCAAACCCATGCTCAGGGTTGGCCAAGTGGAACCTTTGGGAGGAAAGAATCAGGGGATTACCAAATCTCTCTTCCTCCTCCTGCATGTTCTTAGTTTTGGTAAGATTTGAAGCAAGATGTTCCTTTTGTTGCTATATGTCTTCATCTCTGGATGTCTGATAGGGGTTGTAGGACCAAGGAGGACAAAGGAAAGAGGACTATGTAGAATTTGACTATGCATAAGGCTTTGAGGAAAAAGGGAAAGATTATGGCATTTCTACTTTGCGCAACTGAGTTCTCCAGAGCAGAAGAGCACAGAAGGCTTCAAAGCAAAAGCCCCAGGTAGGAAAATGTCTGAATTTACTTGTATTAGCACCTAAACATAACTGTAGGTGACTGAATAAAGTATAAGTCTCACAGAGGTGAGGGTCCTTTAATGTACATCATCAGAGGTAGGACCAGTTGCAAAAGCAAAGATGCATGCAGCCAGTCTTCCCATTTCTTCCTAGCATCATAAAGGGAAAGAAAGTGATGGAAAATTCAGGTCTTTGGAAAGGAGACCTCTCCAGCTGGAACATCAGAGGGTAGAAGGAAATGTGTGCATAGGAACTGGGATTGACTAGAGATCCAAGGAAGTGGTAAATGTCAAGGAAGTTAATGAGAAGGATGTCAATCACCAGGTCAATAGTGCTTTTTACTACCTCTTATGAAGCTCTTACTCTCTCTTCCTTATCCAACATTCTCTTCTCACTCCTCTTACCAGGACCTTGATTCTGCTCTGAAATCTTTAACAGCTTCTTTTTGCTTACAGAATGATCCATGGTTCCCAAACAGGCATTCAGTATGCTCTACAATGTGGCACAACTTCCCTTTCCAACCTGGTATTCTACTCTTATTATGGGAAATCTTCACCATTAAATTGGTGTATGTCCCATTCCTAAATACTTTTGTGCTTTCCTACCTTCATATGTTGGCTCTCCATATTGCCTCTACCTAAATGCTCCTCTGCCTAATTTCCCATTCTTGCTGCCTTTGAAACTTATACACAGAATGAAGCACACAAAAGTTGCCCCATAGAGCCTAATTGGGATTACATCTTTATGTCTCATCTCCTTTATATTTTGTAAACTCTTGAAGGTCAATAAAATGTCCATATAACCCATTATTCCAAGGCATAATTCCTTGTACATAATAGGCACTCAATATATAACTGATAAATGAAGATATTAAAAAGAAATTATGATTCTATTAACTAAGGAGATCTGGAAGGATCATTTGCTAGCATCTAGTCTAAAGCCTTCATTTTAGAGATGAGGAAACTGAATCTCAAGGAAGTTAATGATCTTGATCTTCATAATAACTACTTGAGCCACAGCCAGCAGTAAGAATAATAGCTAACATCATTTGACTACCTACCATACACCAGGCCCAGCTATAAGACTTCACCTATTTCGACTATTTTGACCTTTCAACAGTCCTATGAGGTACTCAACAGCTCATTTGATAGAAAAATAGTGTCATGCAGAAAGACTGAATAATTCATACCAAGTCACATACTTTTGTAAATAGCAGGATCAAGATTTGACCACACTTAGATTGATTCCAGAGTATACACGCTTAACCATGACTCCATTCCGTTGGACCTGTTAATCTAGTCCTCATTCTACTATGCCATTCTACCTCCATTTGTTATCACAGTAGGGTATACAAATATTGGCTGACCCAGGCCCCTGCTGGCTTGTAAAAATGAAAGGCTTGTAAAAAATCACATACATGTAGGCATTCACTGATATTACTAGTAAAGCTAATAAAGAACATGTAGTACAATCCAACAGCAATGTGATTTTAGTTGAGAGATGAAGTGTAGATCCTACTTAACAAAATTTAGTATTTTAGTCTCTACAATTCAGTTTTCCTTACAGCAAGTAACAAAGAGATCCAATAAAGAGAAACAGCCTTGGCTATTCTAAATCTACCATCTCTTCAATTTTTATTGTGCCTTACTTGAAAGGAAAAAAATATACCATATTGGTAGTGCTCATGGAGGTTTTTTGATTTAGGTTCTAGTTGATGACGATGATGATGATGGTAACAATATTTCAATGCCACATTTTTTTCTGTGTATGAGTAAGCTTATTTTCTAAAGCTTCAGAAACCAAAGCCTGTCTCAAGCAAGCCTATTTTGAATTGCTTTATGCTTAGTTTTCCCTGCTAATTAAATTCCAGTTTATAATTTATTACAGTGTTCCTTTTTCTCATTCACTGTATTTCTGTGTGAGCTATTTCTAGATTAGAATTTTGAAATTTTCTCAAGGAAATATAAACCTTGTCTTTCTGTTCATTATAAGAGTAACTGTGACCACAAGATAATTCTGGAAAAGCAATTAAGTAGTGCTTTGATTTTCTCCAAAGTTGTACATTTGTAGTTAAAATCTACAAGTCTTGGACATTACCCTATCCAGACCTCATTCATAGAGAGCACATTTTTCTCAACATCTTCTTTAGATGTCAGCCCCTGCTTTCCCAGCACAGCTCAAGAGACCCTCCAAAAATACAAACTTGCTCCTGTTTCTCCACTGCATACAGCCCTTCTGTATTTTCTCATTATCCACCCTCTTAGTGTGGCAACTTCTTCATGCCTTGGACCCTTTGTACTCTAGCCTCATTTCTCACCACCGCAGGTCCTAGCAATCAACTCACCACCATGTTGCCATTTTTGCAATAGGAAATCTAGAGAACAAATCTAATACTTCTTCCTCATGACCTCATCTCTCAAATATTTAAGTGCAGCTATTGTGTGTTACCAGAGTTTTCTATTTTCCAGGTTAATTTCTCTGATTCTGGACATTCTTCAATAATTATGCTCTAATGTGTCCATGTCTTGGTAAAATCTTTAAAACTGAATTCAATATTTTATTAGGGTTTATGCTCTTCAGAGAACAGTGAGCTTTTGCTTTCCTCATTCTGCACACTAAATTTTCACTTATGGAAAACAAAATTTCATAAACTTTTTCATTATCCATAGGCACTCAATTTGCACTAGCCAACTAAAACTTTACATTGACTTCATTATATTAAATTTCCCCAAATCTGTTCTTTGCATTTATTGTTTTAAATATAGATATGGTAATTTATATTTAATTCTGTTGCATTGCATCTCACTAATTTTTAACTTATCATTTCACCCTATTGAAAATGTTTTTCTTTCAGAATCCTATGTTTGTGTCATTTAAAATTGGATAAATAGGTTGTCTTTGTCTTCATTCAATTTATAGATAAAAAAGTTGAAAAGCACAGGGCCAAATACCTAGACTGCAGGCAGCTGTTATATTACTATGATTAAAGTCATAATTCACCATCTCTTCATGAAGAAGTTTAGAGCTTTGACAAATATACTCTTCTCAAGAGTATCAAATCACATTACATAGTCTTGGTGAAACCATGTTAGCCCTTTGTGATCCCAAAGCATCCTTATAATCATAATCCTTTTTGAAAGAACATTAAACATTGAAATCACAGATATGACCCCAGAATAGATCTTTTTCCTTTTAGAAAACTTAAACAAGAAAACTGACAGAAAAAAAAATTCTGAGGAACCACCTCTACTTTCCATAAGTTTTTGAAGACAATTTATAATGACCATAATCATATCAGCAACTTATTATTATAAAAGATATATGATGTAATCATCTCTTCACCTGTATTGCTATTTGGTGTTTTTCTTAACCACAGTGACTCTACTCTTCCTAATGTGAAAATTATTTCTCTTGATAGAGAAGATAAAAGTAAAACAGTTCATTTCCTAAGGTCTGAGTTTGTTTTAATTTTATCTATATTTGTCCAAATCACACTAAATGAGAGTTGAAGAATGCTCGGAATTGTTTAAAAAACATTTTTTAAACTCTGCCTCCTCCAGCAGAGTTTCTGAAGGCCATATCCTGTCTTCCATGAGCCCCCAATTTCCCCAGACTCACGAAGGAAGGTCAAATGGGTTTTGACCATGTGTTTCTGAATGTGTGGATGGATGAATCCCTTGATTTGGGGTTGGTCAATGGTGCTCCTTTGTCAGAGCCACTCCTGTTTTCATGTCCTTCCTTCTCCTCTGTCTCTCCTGTCTCTGGTGTCACAGTTGCAGCTTGCCACCCTAATGCTTTCTGCTACCCTGCCATGGGCTGTTGGTGCACTGCCTAGGTCACCATGGTTTCTCCTGCTCCTGCTCCTGACTACTCTGAAGTCACTGCTGCTTCCTTGTCTTGTCTCCTTGACACAAACAAATCACCTTGCTAAAGTGAAGGAATGTCTTTCTCCCACAACAACTTGTGTGGGAGTGTGCTATTACTTCCTCTTCTTCCTGGGATTCTCACACAAATCCTGGTAGATGGGGTCAGCTGAGTAGTACACACCCAGGCATACTCCAAACTCTCCCTCCCTTTTGACAGAGGCTCATTATATTTCAGCACACTCCTGGATCTAAACTCTCTACTACACTGGGTTCAGGATAATCCAAGATAATCTCCCTACCTCAAGGTCAGATGATCACCAGCATTAATTCTACTTGCAACATTTATTCCCTTGCTATGTAACTTAATATATTCACAGGTACCAAGGATTATGACATAGACATCTTTAAGAGACCATTATTCTGCTTACTACATCTACTATCCTGTAGGCTACATCTGTCTATAGGAAATACCTATGCCTTGCTCTAACAGAGTTCTGTCTGACCCCGACACAGCCACTTCAATGTACTACCACAGGGCACCTGAGCTTTCTTAGGCATGACCAGGTACCGTCTTCTCTGTAATATTCAACTTCAAGGAACACATTTCTGAGTGGTCTTCTCTATGGCACCCACCCAGGAATGCTATTGTATCTCTCCTTCTCCCTCTTAGAAATAATGCCCGTTTAGATCCTCTCACCAATCTCCGATCCTTTCTTGTAATCCTTCACCTGGATTAATAGGTCCAAAAACCATTTCTATAACATTTTCTTTGTAAGTCCTACAAAAGGAAATTCATCTTAGAACTATCTTAGTATTTGAAAATCATTTTATTGGCACCTTAATAGAAATGTAATTTTTAACATCCTGTTACATGGTACCTTCAATTGTTTAGTATTATAAATGATTCTGCAGTGAATGTTCTTATACACACATTTCAAAATTGTTCAAGATGTTAGATAAGTCCAAGAAATGAAGTTAATGACTAAAAAGGGTCCCCATTTTGACTTCTGATGGACATTGCTAAATTGATGTTTATACAGGTTTATCCTCCTATATACAAGTACACTAATTTACACTTCCAGAAGCAAATAATTGTGAAAGACTGTTTTTCCACACTATTACTAACAAGACTTGATGTCTACTTTTTGGGTTTTGCCTATTAAATTGATGCTAAAATATATTTTATTGCATTTCCCTTCCTCTGATTGGAAATGGACACGTTATGATTGAGAGCTATTTGCAATTGTACGCATTTCCCGTGTGCTTTTTTATGTTTTAGAATGTAGAATATTCTGGTCATTTTTAGCTGACTTTTGAGAATTCAAGTGGCATGAGGCCAAAGTGTAACTGGAACTAATCTTGAGAATCTCCCCAGGGGAAAGTATCAGGAAAAGAGGATATGAGGCAACAAGTGTCAATAACCAGAGCCCCAGACTCTATTGGAATTCTCTGATTCCTTTAAGTTTTATTGACCACTTACAGCTTGAAGAGTAGTAATCATGAAGATTTTCTTATGACTCTAGTACTATCTCTTTCTCTCAGGGGAGGATACAGAAGTGGAGGCTCCATTCCAAGAAATGTAGAGGAAATCTTTCTTTGACTGGGGCTCAATTGAATAAGGGCAGGGTTAATATTACAAGATCCTGAATTAAGAAGGAACATTCTTAAGGATTCTTATATCTTAAGGATATAAGCAATCCTTAAAATGTGCACAAACTCTTAACTACAATTTATTATATTTAAATGGATAGGAAACAGATGACCAAATTATTTAGGCCTATTTTCAATTTAAAAATATCAGGAGCCTATAAATATCAAAATAAAATTGATCCTTACTTAGAAAACTTTAAGTTTTGTGTTCTTTCTCAAGTTGGATAAAATGACTATAATGCTTTCTGTGTTATTTCAGATGAACATTGACATTCAGTGCCCTTTAGTGTGGGATCTTACACAATTCAAGTTCTATATTGAGCATATAATTTATGTCCAATGACACGCTCTCTTGAACTGCTGAAGGAAAAAGACTCCTTCCCTGTGAAAAATATAGGTCCAGGAAATGAGAATGCAGACTTCAGGTATTTTGATCTATTTAGAGAATCCTTGGTTCTGAATAATCCAAATAGATGAAGTTTTGTGAAACTATTTAATAGTGATTAAAGTTGGATCAAAAAACATCCCAAGGATAGTATAATTTACCATGTTTGAAAAAAAAATTTGTTTTCAAGGCTCTTGCCTAAACAGCATAATAATTTTTCTCAGATGATCTTTCCTACATTATTTATTCGATTAGGACTGCCCCCAAAATAGTACTGGTAGTCCTCACTTTGCATGGTAGTGCAGGACCATAGACATGGCCATGCAAGATGACACTATACAGAGTAATCTTAATAACTGATGGGAAAAATTGCAATTGTTCCATGACGTTTAAAAATGTTTGTCAAAACTTTAAAACTCTCTTAGTTTATAAATGTATAGGAAAATGTGAAAAAAAAAAGAGTAAAAATAATATTTACTTAGTGCATGTTAATTAAAAATATTACAGCCATTGAGAGTTAAAATTATTTCTCTGTATTTTCATCAAGAGCAGTTTGAACAGTACTTGGCTTCTCCTTGTCATTGTATAACTTAAGATACAAAGGAGCATCTTTCCTGCTTTGGGGAATTGTCATAGTGCTTTCTACATTTTGATCAGCTTCAAACATTTTAGCCTTTGTGCTTTCAATATTGTGAAACAACTCTGGGAGTTCTTTTAATGTGAAGAAGTTACTTTCTTGAGGATGGCTTCATCTTTTTGTCACAATCACTTTCCTCGTTTGTGTTGGTAAGTTCACCTTCTCTTTGTTTTTACCAAGTTTCTCTGACTGCATGTCTACAGTCCATCAAATGGGCTCATGCCAACATTCCCACAGTTGGCCATTTCTTCTATAGTTCCTTTATGTTCATTCAACTGGCTATCACTTATCTCTTCACTGGCCTCTCATCATTGGCCAATTCACTCTGTTAATTATCCATTTGTGTAAAATGTCACTTTAGGTCTATCACCTGGAGACAAGGAAACAACACAACTACACACTTTGCTGTCTGTATGTGAACTGACTAATGATGTGCAGTCTGTTAACCGATCACAGACAAATTTTAAAAGTGACATGATTTGTTGCTGATTATAATGCTTATCTGTTATTGACATAATGATAGTTGATGGAAGAGCTAGCAGGAAGTTTGTACTGTATGCACTTACTCAGTTCATATGCCATAGTGATTGAAATTTGAACCATGTTGTTAGAGGACTGGTGTTGATAAACCATGGTAGCTGAAATTCATGCGTATGGGAACTGTGCAAAGCAAAGATTGACTTGCTGTAAATAGGAATGATGTATTTACTTCTTTATTCATAAGGTCTGCCTTTTGGAAACAAATAGCTCTTTTTTCTAAGTGTAGTTTAAGAAAATGCAGAAGAAAGTGGACAAAATACTAGGATCTGATGAAAGATCATTCTGTTGAAAGCTCTGCATTTTTCTTTATTTTCCAAATAATTTACATAATATCTACTATCCCAGGAATTTCTCTAAAAGCTTTACAATCGTCAGCCTTTTTAATCATCTTAGTAACAATGAAGTAGTCACCATTATTTTCCCCTCTTAAAGATGAAAAAATAGGAACAAAGAAGTCACTTGCATAAGGTTTATAGCTTGCAAATGGCAAAGCAAGATTCAAACCCAAGCAGCCTGGCTTTGCAGGCTGTGCTTTCAACCACTGCATAATACTGCCTTGTGTCATCAATCTGCGTTGCTAATTCTGCATAGTAACACATCATCAGGTCCTTGCTCTTCCTGATAGAGTTAGGTCTACCTCATTCATTGTTGTAGTTTATGACTGTAGATGCAGAATTCAGCACAGAAAGCTGATATTATTTATGACAGAGATTACGAGGGCTCCACAGAGCTTAGGGGAGAAGTTGTGCCTTTCTTTCAGGAGAACCACAAATGCAAAGGGAATGGTTTGGAAGAAAGGGATATAGCTGGTGACATCTCAGGGTCTGAGTTAACGAGCTCAGAGGGTCAGAAGGGTGAAGTTCTGAGCATGGAGCTCTCCCTGAAGGTAGAAAAAAAAAACCCCACCAGGGATCACGGAATGAATAAATTATTTACTCCATTTCTACTCAGATTACAAGGGTCTCTTTAAGGTAACACTCAAGTTAACTTCACTGAAATTTAAATGGCATCAGTTTTACTTTGCTTTGCAGACAACTGTCCATGGTTCCAACCGTGAAACCTGAACATTATAAATTTAGTGAACCTGACAAACATATTAATAACTAATATTAAGTAGACACAACTGTCAGAACACAGCAAGTTCAAAAATATTATCCCATTTCTTTTATTAAATGTCTGGAGAATACCAGTAATCAGATAACTTAACCTGCTTCTTTGGAATTGTGGTTAAAGATTAAAATGGTTGCTTATTTTTAAATCTTCTTGTGTTTCATGGCCACTTCCTGAGTGTCTGCTTGGTGCCTAGCAACTGCCAACCATCCAATTTTCAGTGCTAATCCTTTTCTCTTTGACAAATAAAAAGGAAAAAATCAAAGGTTATGCAGGTTGTTACTAGAAACAACTTGTTTCATAGAATAATATGAATGACCTAGAATAATCCATTCATGAATAGAAGGGCACAAAGAAGAACACCATACAGGGTCTATTTCTCATGGAGTCTTTCACCAATTTCCAAGGCCAGTTCCACGAGCTGTGAGAATTCTTTTATTATTTGTATAATAAATCTTGGTCCTGAGTGATTTCACTTAAGAGGAGGAAGAAAGGAGAAGGTCAGTACTGAATAAAAACTAGTAAAATTGTGTGCAGGTGGTGGGTGGTATGGTAAAAAGCATATGAACTAAAGACAAGAGACAGATTTGTGTTCCAGACAAGTGATTACCCCAGGTGGGCATCGGTTTTCAGTAAGAAGAAAGGATTGAGCTATTTGATCTCTAAATTCACTTTAAGTTCAGCATTTGAATAATATTACAAAAGCATTTTAATTATTTCAAGGTCATCTAAAAAACTAACATTCATTAGCTCATGACACTCAATGCTGAAATGCCTCCACTGGCTTTCCATTTCTCTTAGAATAAAACCCAAATTCTTTATCATGGCCCAGAAAGCCCTGAGTGATCTGTCTCTCCACAACCTTTTCTCCATTCACACCACTCTCCGTTCACATGCCCGGTTCAGTTACCCACACTTGCAAAGCTCAAGTCTGCCTTGAGGCTTTGCCCTTCTTTTCTTTAACATCCTCTGTCCATGTCTAAGCATATCAAGGCCCTCAAGTTCTTGTCCTTTGGGTCTTAGCTCAAATGTCACCTCCTCCTTCTCAGAGAGGCTCTCCCTATCCAGCTGACCTAAAGGAGGCTTTCCCAAATTAATCTCTATCACCTAGCCTAATTTAATTTTCTCTGTAACAACTTGCAGTGGTTTTATTCATTTACTAACCCTTCATTTGCTTTCTCCTAAACAAATGCATAAGCTATGAGAAAGCGGCATCTTATCCATCTTATTCCTCTGTGTACCCTCTGGAACAGTGCCTGATAGGCACTAAATAAGTATTTTGAGAATAAATGAATGATCATATGCCAAAGCACAATGCTTGGTACATAGTGAACATTCAGTAAATATTTTCTCAATGTAACTGAATGAGTGAACTTGGTCACCTTCTTATAAAGGTGACGGATGAATTATTTATTATCTATTCTGTATTAGTTTCCTATCACTGCTGTAAACAAATTACCACAAACTTGATGACTTAAAACAACACAGTTATTATTTTGTAGTTCCGGAGATCAGAAATCTCACGTGAGTATCATGGGGCTAACATCAAGGTATTGACAGGGTTGCATTCATTCTGGGGATTCTAGGGGAGAATCTATTACTTTGCCTTTTCCAGCTTGTAGAGGCTGCCTGCATTCCTTGGCTCATAGACCCTTCCCATCTTCAACACCAGCAATGGCCAGTTGAATCTTTATCACGCTGTATCATTCTGACACTGATTCTCCTGCCTCCCCTATGATTCTATTGGGCCTAGTTGGATAATCCAAAATAAGCTCATCTAAAAATCCTTAATTTAATCACATCTGCAACATTCTTTTTGCCATGTAATGTAACATATTCATAGGTTCCAGGAATTAGGACATGGACATCTTCTGGAGGGTCATTATTCTGCCTGCCACATTGTCATTTTGAATGATTCTGCAACAAATCACACTTGTCTTGGGTAATCTATGGAAACCTCTTATCTTTTAAACATGCTACATGGTCACATTCTGGGGAGGATTCCCCAGAATCTTATATCTCATTTTCCTATCTTAGAGCTATGGCGAGTGAGTAATGCTACTTTGCATACATTGAGCAAAAGGTTTACACTCCTACCACCTATGCATTTAAACAGCCTAAAAATAAGCGGATGTTGACATCTCTGGACAGGCTAAAAATCTATTTCTGTTACTGGTAGAGGATAATTACGAGAAAACACGTTCCATTCCAACCCCATCACGAAAATAAGGACAACACTACTGTATATTGTAAGAAGATAAAATTCAGTGAGAGTCAAGGAAATTGCACCATTATTAGAAGGATCTATCTTAAGCCTGGAAGGCAGGGGGGAGAAGGGCTGTATGATAGACTCCAAAATTTGCATTGAATTAAGGCAGTTCTCTTCACTTGCCTGGGCTAAGTCAGCCTGTACAATTAAGCAAACCTGGGGGCCTAACACATTAACTTGCTATCGATATATTCTAACTGCCTTGGCACAACTAGTGTTTCTGGCATTATTTATGAAGGCAGTCTTGCTATATTTGCACAGCATGCAGCATTGTTCATAGCAAGCTACAGATTATTGTCAATGAGTAATGCCTGAGAAGCTCCTAACCCTTTGTGCTTATGCCTAATAACTAAATAGCAATAGCTGTTTTTCTGTGTTCTGCTTAAGATTATAGCACAGCCATAAAGAAACTACTAGGGGCAAGATCCATTCAGCATCAGTGACTACCACGGCAAAGTTACGAGTTCTTATCGTTCCCTGTTATATCATAAACAACGTTCATACTAAGATTTCTTTAAGTTGATGAATCCTAAATATGGACATCAAATTTTCTGAAATCTCCTATTAATTGAACTATTAATCAAGCCTAAGTATATAGCGGGTCTTGCTTGGGAATTTACCTTTGGGAAGAATAATCACAGAGAAATGGGAATTCCTATAAATCATTCTTACCTCTGAATTATTAAATATTGCATGGAAGTGTATCTTCTAACATTCAATGGAGGGTTGGGATTTTTCTCCTGCTAACCTTTGTCAGAGAGCTTCAGAAGAGGGCAGTGGATCTCAAAATTCCCATTTCACAGCCCAGTTTGGTAAAGGCAAAAATCCCTCAGAGATTTCCCCTTTACCTCTTCTTAAAGGCCACATAGAAACACTTGACCAAAGTTAACAGGAAAACCAGTGCTCCCTTGGCTAAAACACCATGAGGGCAATCTCTGTACCTGCTGCCTAATTTAACCTTCTCTGTGAGATCACCACTCAGTGGGAGACTCATGACTTACAGAAGATCATATAAATGAAGTGCCACAAACACTGGACACTGAGGCAGAGCAAGAGTCTTGGACAGAACTGTAGTCATGAGGGACCTACCATTAAGGGGATCAGGAGCTCTCCTTCCTCTTCTGGATTTCACCTGGCTTCATCATCTCACCAGAGTGCATTTGTTTTCTGAGACTACCAAAACAAATGAACACAATCCAGGTTATTTTAAACATATGAAATTTATTCTCTCACAGTTCTGGAGTCCAGAATTTCAAAATCAAGGTGTCAGCAGAATGGTCCTTCCTTGGAAAGCTCTAGAGGAGAGTCCTTCCTTGCCTCTTCCAGCTTCTGGTGGTTCCAGGTTCTCCTTGTCTGGTGGCTGGATAATTCCAGTCTCTGCTCCATCTTCATATGGCCTTCTTCCCTGTGTACCTCTGTGACCAAATCTCCCTCTCTTTTCTCTTATAAAGACACCAGCCTTGATTGTATCATCCAGATGCTTAACTAATTACATCTGCAAAAACTCTATTTCCATTCTGATGTTCCAGGTAGACATGCATTTTTGGGTGGATGGGCACTATTCAATCCACTCCATGGTATTTGGTTCCTCCGCCTGGGCCAGGTTGCTTGAGAAGAACTGTATTCCCATGGCTCCCAAGCTTCCCTTATTCTGCAGCTGTCCTATTCCCCAGGCCCTTGCAAGAGGTGTAGGGAACCTGGAGCCCAGACTGCTTCTGAACAGAACACCTCCACCCTGCTGGCTGTCTTTCCTGCCCTGCTCCACAACAGCCAGGCTTTCTCCCTGCAGAATACCTAGGAAGGCTGGCTCCACCCTATCTCCCACATCTCTGGGGAAATGGACCTCTGTCTCTGAGGTTCCCTTCATCTCCCTGGAAGACTTTGTGACTGTCCACTCAGCACTCAGGCAACCTCAAAGAGTTCAACTTTCTATTTAAAATACACTTTTTTTTCTTCTGTAAAGGTGATGCAACTTTATTACAAGATGATTTTTAAAATACATCATAGTACTAAAAAGATAAAAATCATCATTGATCCCACCACATAGAGGTAACCATTACTACTGTTTAAATGAATTCCCAGCAATCTTTCTCTATGAAATATATAATACACATTTTTAAAAAGGAGTTAGAACAAGAGTGCACATATTGCTTCCCAACCCCTTTGGATCTCAGATGCACAGAACTGAATTAACTTATAAATTTAATTTTATGATATGATAAACACCCAGGAAAAAAGCACGCAAGAATGAGAGTATTTTTAACTTGCTCTTTTCACATTATCTGTTCTAGTCATTTCCTCATTAAAATTGAAACACAATTTTAATGGCTGCTTCTTATTTCACCTTATACCTTCATTGCAATTAATGTAAATAATCCTACATTACAAACATACAGACCAAATCCAACTTTAATTAAATAGTAATAAAGCAATATAGGGGCACCTGGGTGGCTCAGACGGTTAAGCGTCTGCCTTCAAGTCGGGTCGTGATCCTGGGGTCCTGGGATCGAGCCCCACATTGGGCTCCCTGCTGAGCGGGGAGCCTGTTTCTCCCTCTCCATCTGCCTCTGCCTGACACTCCCCCTGCTTATACTCTCTCTCTCTGTCAAATAAAAAATAAAAAATCTTAAAAAAAAATAATAAAGCAATATATAGCTTTATTTTGAATCTTCTTGAATATTGCGGTTACATTTCTTAATGAAAAGACAAATATGTTTTAAAGTTTTTGATACATATAACTAAATCTCTAGTTTATAACAATTTTTAATTACACAATCTGGTTCATTATTCTCTTCAAACACTATTAACTGTATCAACTTTGGCTAACTTAAGAGACAATATTACAGCATTTTATTTTGCATTTCTTTGATTACTAGTAAGGTTGGAGATTCTTATCATATATTTATGAATCATTATACTTCTTTTGCAATGGTCTTTTCAAATTCTTTACCTATTTTTTCCATTGGGATATTTATCTTTTCAGTAATTCATTTTTTCACTCAACAAATTTTTATTGTCTGCAGTGTGCCAGACAGTGGGCTAGATTGAGGGAAAAGAATGTTGGAGGTTAAGGGGGAGATGGTGTGTTTCTGCTTTGTGGAAAATTATGTTCATTTTACATACATTTACAAAATCTCTTTATGTATTAAGGCTACTAATCCTTTGTTATGTGTCATTAACATTTACTGGTTTGTCATTTGTTAATTTCGTGTTTGATAAGTATTGTTTTATGGAAGTTTGGGGAGATATCATTTGTACTTTTCTTCATTTTGGGGGGCAAGAAAGGGGTTTATTTTTCAGAGAACTTCC
The DNA here is from genome assembly GCF_964656455.1 of Halichoerus grypus. NCBI lineage: Eukaryota > Metazoa > Chordata > Mammalia > Carnivora > Phocidae > Halichoerus > Halichoerus grypus. Next base: position 19,003,603 of record NC_135720.1, on the reverse strand, counting down.
TCACCAAAATATCCAGCCATTGTTCTTCACATTTGCTTGCATTTTCACTCTTTTCATATAATTTTCCCATTTGGATTTTATTTTGATATATGACATGAGGTTTTAGAACCTTATTTTTTCAAATGTAAATTATCCCAGTACCATGAACTAATGATCTGCTATTTTCTCATTGTTTAGAAGCTCGTATTTATCATATAGTAACATTTTATAAATATCAGAGTCTAAGATTTCCATTCCATTTCATTGTTTTGTCTATTCTTAGACCAATATCACAGTATTCATTATTAAAGCTTTAGGTTTTAGTATATGAGAGTGCCAATTCTTGCATTTTTTCACTCTTTTTCCTGATCCAGGATAACTTTATTATAAACATCAAACATACAAATAAAAGACTCCTATGGAATCTTTGATTGGAGTTGGCATAATTTCCCTTTAGACTAAATCTACCATATTTAGTTCCACTCCCCTCTATTTCCATTTGCTAAGCAATACTTCCTAATTATCTTTTACTCCACAGTCCCTTAAAATACATAACCCTAATGCCACACCTTCCAGGACCACACTAAAAAGACCTGTCAATTCAGGTCTTCTGTTTCAAACTTGACCTCATAAACGAAGAGGGTTGTAGGAAAAAAGAAAAGCTGTTTAGAACTTAAAAGAAAGATTGTTTCAAATCCAAATTTTATTAGCAATGTAAATTTATAAATCAAGGTAAATAAAATGCACTTAATCTTCTTTTTGCTGGTTAAAATTGTAAAAAAATTTGATATATTTTATTGCAAAAGAAAAGTATTTCAGATACTTTATGATTATTAAAAGATTTATTGACTAGTCTGATCCTATATAGCATTGTCCTGGAGGATAGAACAAATAGATGTTCCCTAACATTCTTATTTTAACTATGAGAGATGCATTGGGTTCAGATGGCTATCTCCTGGAGCTTTTCACTAAAAACATGTATGCAACTTTTTGCTCCTTCTGAATCTGCTACATGTCCCACATTTCTCTTGTCCCTAGCTGTCTGGTCTGCAACATTTGCCTCTTGCTTGCTTTGGTCATCTTCTTTGTACATGCTTATGAAAGCACAAGCTTAAGTACAGGATCCCAAGCAAATGTCTATATAATTTCCATGAGCCTTGGAAAAAAAATTAAATGATGAACTCATCTAAATTTCCCAGAGAGTATCAGCAGATAAAGAACCATCTTTATTTTCTACGAACCTTGATAAGTCTGAATAGTTAGGTTGCTACCATTATCCAGGTATAAGCAAAAATAGCTTGCTTAAAACTTTGCAGTCCATTCCAAATAACACAACTCACAAAAACAAATAAACAAACAAACATGGAATTCACTAAGTATTCATCCTTTGCTCTCTTGGCACCTAAAAATAGGTCAAATTTCTTACTCAAATGTCCAAAGAAATTTTACCTATGTATGTTAGGCTTTTTGTCATTGTTTTCTTTTCAAGAACTGGGTTGAAGCAAATCAGGTACCTCTTAGTTAAAGCACTGCAAGTAATTCCAGTGGAAAACAAAGGGCTGCTAAGATAAAAGACCAGCCATGAAAACAGGCAAACACTCAGTGAGCCCTTCTATGTGATGTTTGTGTTTTCATGTGCATTGATCTCAACATTACCACCTTTTAAGTAGTTAGTTTCTCAATTCCAGCAACTGTGTCTCTCTGGTGATTAGCATGGGACTTGGTATTTGAAGGATTTTCTTTTTTTTTTTTTTTAAAGATTTTATTTATTTATTTTACAGAGAGAGACACAGCAAGAGAGGGAACACAAGCGGTGGTGGGGGTGGGTGGGAGAGGGAGAAGCAGGCTTCCCGCCGAGCAGGGAGCCCGATGCGGGGCTCGATCCCAGGACCCGGGGATCATGACCTGAGCTGAAGGCAGACGCTTAACGACTGAGCCACCTAGGCGCCCAAGGATTTTCTGCAAGTGTTGACAGACTACCCCAGTTTCTTTGTTTGTTTCCCTGGAAGCTCTTACAGTAGCACTGGGAAACCTAGTCCCATCTTGGAAATATCATCACTGAAGTTTTCCCTGGGGGGTCTCAGAACTTGAACATGCCACCCCCACAATGCTGTGGGGTCCTTAGCAAACGCCATTACTGAAAATAAGTGTGTAAGAACTGAAGTTCTTACTCACCCAAAGAATCACAAGGGTGCCAAAGGCCAAAAAAGTCTGCCTTAGCCATATGTAGGCATCAAACTGACTGTACATTCCAAGTAGATCCTCTTCAAAATTTTCTTCTCCAAAGCCTTTGAAATGTCTTAATTTTTCCCAATTTCAATTGGCAATCACTGTATAACTGGGCATAATTTCATTTATGTGTAAATGAAATTATAGTTTCATTTTCATTTATGTTTCACTTGAAGCTGAAAAAAGTCACTATGTCTGGCTTATTAAAAACTAAACAATTAAGTAGAATGAATGTCCCTACATAGACTAAAGATAGAATTCTAAATTATACTTATACTTTTCAATTTAATGACATGATCATATTGAATTAGACTTGTGACATTATCTAAAATGTCTAGAGTTTTCTTACTCAGCAAATTTTTAGTCCACTGTCCTTATGAAAAGTTTGGGAACTCATTGTCTCACATTTTCTTTTTTCTGACCCCACATTGATAATCAGAGTCATCACACATTTTCTTGGCAATTTCTTCAAGCAGGAGATAACTGCTCCTTTGAAGACAGGTTGCTGAATGTAAATTTTACCTGGACTTCATGGAGTCACTTACCTCTTATGATTGCTTTATTTATGTTTAAAATAATTTTTAAAATTCCTACCTTACCCTGGATCTTTGTCATGGAACATTCTACTGGTATAATATTACAATAGAAGTTGACCAAACTTGAGTGACATAGACTTCAATGGGTCTATGTAAAAGGTCATGCAATTAAAATATGTAGGGCATTGCTTAATTAAACAGATAAATGCTCAGGAACACATAATCAAGTTAAGTATCCCTTTTATGTACTGAATTAACTAAAAATAGGTGACTTGAGTTAATGTTACATGTAAGCAGCCTAAGGTTAATTTTTAAAATAAATAAAAATAGGGACACCTAGGTGGCTCAGTCGGTTAAGTGTCTGCCTTCGGCTCAGGTCATGATCCCAGGGTCCTGGGATCCAACCCCTCATGGGGCTCCCTGCTCAACAGGGAGTCTGCTTCTCCCTCTCCCTCTGCCTCTGCCCCCCACTTGTGCTCTCTTTCTCTCTCAAATAAATAAAAATCTTAAATACCCAGAAATTTTGCAGGTCTTATAAATAGTAATAACTAATATTTACATATTAGTTACATTTTTGATGTGCTGAACACTTTATGTATATCAGACCTCTGTAATCTTTACAACAACTTTAAGTTAGATACTATCATGCCCATTTCACAGATTAAAAAACTAAGGTACAGGAAGGTTAAGTAACTTGCCCAAAGTCACAAAACTAGTGGCAGCAGAGTCCAGATTCAAACTCATGCCACCTGACTCCAAACTCATTTTCTTAATCAGTATGCAATGCTACCCCTAAAGCTTGTTCCCAGGCAGTTTCCCATCCAAGCATTATCCAAGAGCCTGACCTTGCTAAACTTCTACTGTCAAGTGAATTGTGACAAATTCACAAAGCTATGCAGGTTGGAATCCATAGTCCCGCAATAACACCCAAAACTCCTTCTTGGCCTGAAAGTAACCAACAGATGGAAGGTCCTGATTTAGAAATGCCAGATTTAGCAAATAAAAATATAGGATGCCCAGGTAAATTTGAATTTTAGGCAAATACAGTTTTTAAAAATATAAGTATGTTCAGGTTCAGGATATGGTTATGGCCCTGTATCACCGCTCCTGCCCAGCCAACTAGCCCCCCTTGGTAGCAACTCATCGGGCCCACTGCCTAAGCAGTATGCCTTAATGGACTGAATTACAGGGAAGTCCCTTGTCCAAAAGGTTTCATCCATCTTTTTATATTTCAAATGAAGACCGAGTCACAAAGGGTAAGGTATTTTGATGCCAAAACATCAGCAAAAATTGTCACAAACTCCTGGTGGTCATTTTCACTCCCACTATACTCCTGGCCCTCAATCCTCAGTGCAATGAACTATTCAAAACTTCACATTGAGAAGAATGTCTTTCTCATTCAATTGCTTTCCGGGTATTCAGTTTCAGTTATAAAATGTAAAGACCAGATGGACATGGTCTTTGAACATCTGAGGACAGAATTTGGTCCTGGATGTTTTGTGTAGACAGCCTTAAAGACTACACTGGGGATCAGGCCAAAACGCATGATTCCATGTAAAATTAATTACCGGGTAAGCTTCCCATTACTGAGTTCACAGTGGCCTTGAAAAATATTGTCCTTCGAGGTATGCCAAGTCAAAATCATGCAGGGTGCTATTTAATTGATGCACTGAGCTTAAAAGCAGCCAACCCCATCATATTAGCCCTGTGTTGGGCACATCAGCAACAGCTCAATAAATAGCTTGTTGACTGATTGACTGAAGGGGTATTGGAAAGGTACTGGGTGATTCTCTGCTTCATGACCAGATGTCCTTTCAAGGGTAAACCCAGCAGGGCAACGGAAAGCTGCTGAAAATTATTCATGAGAGCAAAAGAGAAGAGAAACACATTATCCGCATTCTATGGTGGATGCATAAGCATTGGAAATGGGAGTTGTCACAACAGTGAGAGCAGAGAAAATGGCACAGAATTGGGAGTTTGGACGCTTGGATTTTGGTCCTTTGCCAACAACCCTGTGGGAGGCTATGGAAAAGTTCATTTATGTTTTCTCTGGAAGTCTGGCTAAACGTTTTCTAAGGACACTTCTATTCTTTAATTTTACAATTTTTCTTCTGACTCAGGTTTATATGCATTTAAGCGTCAAGAAGGTTTAGTTCTCTGCCTCTTTTCAAGTATTGATTTGCTGCTTTGATTCCTCAACTTTCTAAGCGTATTTCATACTTGAAAAATGTGACATCAATTTCTTATGAATAATCCCAATTGTAAAGGAGTTCAGCTAGTTAGGTTAATCAGTGCAGTCTTATTAGAGTTGTCATATGATCGATCCTTTTATAGTCATTCATTCTTTTATTCAGTGAATGCTGAAATTTTTGTCAGTAAATAGTTAATATTTATTAAGAATCTACTACATATTATGCAGTGAACCAGGTGCTGGTGAGAAGTATCTTATTCTCAAAGAGCTTATAGTCTGTGTAGAGAAACAGGAATGTAAACAGAACTTCAACACATTGTGGTAGGTACTACAAAAGAAGTGTTTACAGAGAGCCATGGTAGGCCAAAAGGAAGGGGACCATCTCCTATCTGAACCAATCAGAGAAGACTGGTACAGAGGAGAGACCGCTTGAGCTGAACCTTGAAAGATGAGGTTGTCAGAAGGGCTAGAAGAGGCGTTCCATCAGAAAACGCAGTATTATTCTACAATAACATGCACAACGTGTATGGGCTTGAGGATAAAGTGACGTTGAGAAGGCTCAAGAGGCCAGGTTTGATAGCTAAAACACACCAAATTAAGAGAGAAATGAGGGATCAAAATAGAAAAAAAACATAAAAATGTGTCAAAATAAGTATGTATGTTTGTGGCACAAAGGTGCAAGAGAGATTAAGAACATGAATCCTCGCCCTACAGAAGATTGCACTGAACAGCACACGACCTTCCACAGGCCAGTCTTCGGAGCAGACATCTTGCTGTAGCTTCAACCAATGATTCTGTACTGAGTTTCTCATTTTCCTTAATGCTAGGCCTTCACAAGGCTTACGTCTCTTTGACCCTCAAGCTAAAGTTGGCCTTCCTTCCCCAGCAAGCACTCTCCATCGTGTGATCCCGTTGATCACAACTTGTAAGTGCCTTGTCTATTCATCTGTTTATTTGCTTTGAACTCGGAAACGATGTGGTTCCTTCCACAGACAATGATCATTTGAGCTTCTGCTTCTACCCTTCAGTAAAGCATCCATTTCCTGGGTGCTGCAAACCAATTGGTGCTTCCCACTGTGTCTGGCATATCAAAGCCAAAAATCCCACAGTAACAGCTAGGAGCAGGAACCATATTTTCTCCTGACACTGCACTAACCATCACAACATCTCATATTTCCAGGGAACTTGTAATCCTTCAATAAATAGTGGTAAAAATTGCTATTTCATATTTGTATTACATTTTATATCTTAAAAAGCCCTGAAGTTGGCTCCTCAGTCCTAAACAAACCTGTTTCTTTCTCTCCTAGAATGAGTTAAGGTGCTGGAATGGGAACAGATGGAAAAAAGTGATATAATTAGGAACCAGCAGGAACAGTGGCTTTCCTATTTGTACTGCATGGTTCCTTTCATTGAGTGTAATGTATGAGCTCCAGTATAATATGTAATGTGGTCATCAATTTTAATTTTGCTAGCCATTTATTCGACTGTTGCTGCCATTCTCATCCGAATCTTCAAAGGGCACTGCCAGGATGATTAGCACAGCCACCAGCTCTTTCTCCTGTAATATCACGGAATCCGATCAACCGATTTTCTTTGCAACTTAGGATCACAGGTAGAGAGTTCTTGCACTCACTCACTCTGATAATCATTTGTCGAGAAGCACAGATTTTAGAAGAGTACTAATCACAATTGCACATTCTGTCTATAACTCATTTAATATAATAATAATGCTAATATAACTCATGTCAGACAAATTATTTGGTCCTATTCCACATGTAAATGGTTATAGCACCTTAGATTGCATACTCCTGCCTCTGCTCAGTTAAAACAGGGTTCATATCCTCAACTGAGGACATGAGAAAAGAAAGCATACTCAAAATTGGCCACTTCACTGAAAGATCTGATGTTTAAATGTTTCACCTGCAAATAACTATTCCAAATGCATACAAAAGCCAGGAGTCCCCTTGAGCACCAATGTTGTGCTTTGCACATCGTTACTACATACAAGCCAAGTTTATGCAGGAAATCAGTACTTAGTGCTAAAATTCATGAATAAATGTGATTTCAGTTGGTGTTTAAGTTCAAGGAAGATGCTTTTAACACAAATCTACATGGGCGGATTTGCTGAATTATCAACTTCAGTGGATGTTTATAGCCTCAGAGTTCACTTGAGACAAAAAATAAAAAGTCAAAGCATTTTTTTTATTAAGCTGGTGGTTATTTCCTTTTCTCTAAAATTTGAAGAAATTCACATGGAGTCTGATTATTACTTTACCATCTGATAAATGTCTTTCCCCTGGGATGGTAAAATATACAAGTGACTTCTCTAGTTATGACATGAGGTTACCAAGGAAAACTAGGCAAACCGTGGGTTCTAAATTTCCTACAATATGTTCAAAGCTAAACAGACAAAATTTCTATGTTGGCATCCTTGCTGGCTGAAATCTACTTTCTTCATTATTTATGGATTATTGTTTTTCCCACCTAATTCCAGTACTTGTTTAATTCTTAAAGGCTCTCATAAAATGCACAGAGGTATTGTGTCATCTGTGCTCCTGAGATGAATTTACAGCTAGAATTTACTAGCCTTTAATGACAGTAGAAACTCCTTACTGAAATTCATAGTTGACAATTTATGCCACACAGTTCAACTCTTTGTAAATACTCAGACATACTCACTCATACATACACCAGGAGATTACAAATAATGGCATTCTGCATGGCAGGCAATTCCATTCTGAATAATCAGTGCCCTTTAATATTCTCATAAGTTACTGTGTTTCAAATTAAGACTAATGTAATTGCAATACTCAACACTGTAAGTTATTGGAATTAAGTCCCCCACTGACTTGGAAGGCCCATAAGTAAGAGATGCTCATTTTTGTTTGCCACTCTATCCCCCATGCCTAGGTCAGTGACTGAATTATAGTAGGTTTCTTTCTTAAAAACTTTGTTTTAAAAAATAAATAAATAAGTTGTCTAAAAAATTAAGTGGAAAATAATTTCCTCCTTTTTAAATTCCTTTGTGCTAAAGCAGTGTGGAGGTGGATATCATTTTGGATCAAGAGAAATCAAAAAATTTTTTGAGGATTTTATTTATTTAGAGGCGCCTGGGTGGCTCAGTCATTAAGAGTCTGCCTTCAGCTCAGATCATGATCCCAAGGTCCTGGGATCCAGCCCTGTGCTGGGCTCCCTGCTCAGCGGAGAGTCTGCTTCTCCCTCTGCCCATCCCCCTGCTCTTGTTCTCTCTCTGGCTCACACTCTCTCTCAGATAAATAAATAAAATCTTAAAAAAAAAAGATTTTATTTATTTATTTGTCAGAGAGAGAGAGAGAGAGCACAAACAGGGGGAGTGGCAGGCAGAGGGAGAAGCAGGCTCCCGGCTGAGCAGGGAGCCCGATGCGGAACTCTATCCCAGGACCCTGGGATCATGACCGGAGCTGAAGGCAGACGCTTACCTGACTGAGCCACACAGACATCCTGAGAAATCACAAATGTGATTCATATACATTTGAAACAGACAGGAGCCAGCTGGGCAGGGTTTGAAGGTGAATATTCCCCTTTACGGGAGAATCTATCATTAACTAAATGTTGAAAAACCACAGTGATTTACAGTTGCTGAAAAACCATAGAGGCAGCAAATTATGGTAGCCAAGGAGATGAATGGGCAAGGGTTGACACAAAAGGCAGAAGTGAATTCGGGTAAGCACCCTGAACTCAAACTCTCTGGGGGCCATGTGTCTGAGGGTAATGCACTCACCTGCTTAGATCTAATGATTAAGCATCTCTCTGGTTGGAGGTGCTTGATCTATTGTACCCAGCCTGTGGAGAAAAGCACACAATGTACCTGGTCCATGGGAAAATACAGTCCTCCAGGACGTGTTAACACTTGGCCTGCTCTGCACCGGGTTCATTACTAGGGTAATACCCACATTTTCTCTCTTATGATGAAAACGTCTGAGTTCTACAGCTCATCCTTTTGTATGTGATCAGTAGGAAAACAGGATGATGGAAACATTTGATGCGTCCTAACAAGACAATGTCTTCGCCAACTAATTCATGACATAAAACAAGCACTTGATGTTCCCATTTATCCTGCTCCCCCTTAGCCTAGCCTAAGTCCAAAAGTACAAACGAGGTTGACTCCATTGGTCCAAGCTAACTCCCTTATTTACAGCTCCCATCCTTTTATCAGACCTGCTCCAAAGGTCTTGCTGAGGAATTCACTGTGCTAATAAGAACTTCTGGATGGATAAAATGCACTTCTCAGATTTTTAAATTAACTCAGAAGATGCCTGCTTGCAAACTCGAAATATTCTGTTCTGTCTTTCTAAATAATCCCACTACATTTTGGAACATGAAGATAAGTAAATGGGAAGGAAAGAAAAATAATAATAAAAAGGAAAACTAAAGTGGAAAAAAAAAAAGCCAGAGACTTCACACCTTTGGGGTTTTTCCATCCTCCCAGCTATTTTTGCTTGCTAACTCTGCCATCCAGCACACATCATGGGTGTTGTGTGCGTCTCCGCCTGGGTGATTGACACGGTGCTAGTCACACTGTCAGCTCCAGCGCCACCTTCCCTTCCAAGCACAGCCAGAGAGGTGTCACTGGAAAGGCTGAAACACTGTATATAAGAGACAAAAAAGAAGGCACTAACTGGGACATCTTGCCCAGGGGAGGGAGGCTACGGAGAAGGCGTGTGATCGCATTCAGACTGGTAGGAGGTGCGTGCCAGGCTTGCTGAACTTTGTTTTCAGTTAGCACTGAACTAAATAGAAACCTGAGGATTTCACCAATTGAAGGGACTTCAGAATTTTTCTGGCCCAACATCCTCATTTTAGAGCCAAGACATTTATGGTTGAGATATAACCCTTTGAGGCTAAAATGCAGAACTTGACAATCAGCACTATCCTGCAAAGATCAGTGCACAGAAGGCATGGCCGAACTAACACTTTATAGATCCACCTTCCATTATGCAGAGGACTTTGGGTGGCTCAAAGACAGAAGTATATTTTAATAGTTATGTATTGGGGTGCCTGGGTGGCTCACTTGATTGAGCATCTGACTCTTAATTTCAGCTCAGGGCATGATCTCAGGGTACTGGGATCAAGCCCCACATCAGGCTCCATGCTCAGCAGGGGGTCTGCTTGAGCTTCTCTTTCCCTCGCCCTTTGCCCCTCCCCCCACTTGCTCTCTCTCTCTCTCTCTCTCTCTCTCTCAAATAAACAAATCTTAAAAATAGTTACATATTTATTTCCATATGTATTTTAAAAATAGATCAGTACATTGATTGGGTAATATATAATTTTCTGTAAGTGAAAATAAACAAATCCCATGATGTGTCAAGGAGAAATTGCTCTCTTGGAAATGTGGCTTAGTATTTGCCCTTGATTGTCACTGTACCATCTCAGCCACCTCCTTAGAAGTGGAATGGGGCTGAGCTGAAGGCAATCGGAGCTTCTCTGAGGGGCCAACAATGAGGAAGACTTTTCCTAACATCAGAGGTCTTTATTTTTAAGGGAAATTGGGTCATTCACTTAGGTTATGAGAATTCCCCTGGAAGTTACCCTGGAAAATATTAAACCCAACCTTCCTTGAAACAGTAGGAAATTAAATGAATTCTTCACCTATTTCCATCCATGAGTGTCTGTGATTATTGAGAAAAATGAAAAATGGTAATGCTGCCATAACAATAGTGATACATTTAATATCTAAAATATGTCATGTGGCTGATAAATTAGGTAATAAATTAAAACCTTGTATTAGATAATCCCAATCTCTTATCACAGGTTTTGGGTTGAATAGCAGTAAAATAGGAAAGGAATCAACTTCGAGAAAATCTGGGTTGGGTTTTATTTGGCTGGGGGGGTGTATCGTTATTATTTCTATAAACTTTGTGGACTTACAGTCCCCCTAAATCAACACAAGTGTTAAATGACAGTATTTTGTCGTTGAACCCAGCCTCTCAGAATGAGTGAAGAATAGATGCCCCAGAATCAGGTCTTATTTCTTTTACCAAAACTAAGATAGATCCTGATAGACTCTTGTGGCACTTTGTAGACACAGTTCTATGAGAAAGTCAGCTGGATGGACTGCTTGCCACCACTGAGCATAGAATGAAGCCTGGTAAGGATCTTTGGACCACTCCATTTTAGGGCAACTGCAGTGTCTGCACCACATTCTCAAACAAATCTTCTTCTGATGGAAAGATGCAATGGTGACATCGTGCCTAAGATTCCTGCCCATGAATTTTTTTACTCAACCAAATTAAATGAATAAATATTGAAAGGGCATCGTATTTGGTGATTGGTTTTCACAAATGACTACAGAATTTTGGTTTTTGCAGGCCTGAAAGATGTGTGATGAGACCCAAGAGATCCCCAGCTACTCTCAGAAAAGACAACCAGAATCCCAAAATTCCTGCTTAGTCACTTCTCAAGAACAGCAGCTGCCTTCTAAGATTTATTCCAAGTCTCCTGGCAGAGGATACACTGCCACATTTTTTGTTTTGTTTTGTTTTGTTTTTTTGGCTTTTGTTTTTTTCAGAATTAGTTTTAGGCCACTAAATATAATTTACACCAAAGCTCTCAGGCCAATTACTCCTAAAAAACTTTCATATTACCAAGACAATGTGTCACCTGCCTTCTGGAGTAATAACATAATTGACCTGTCAAAATACACTCTTTATGAGCATAAAATATGTTATAAGTTATTAATGGTTTAGATTCAACTGGCTTTCTCATTCCTAGCTATGCCCCCTTTTTTATCAGTATGAGATACAGGTCAACTTAGAACCTTATGGAATTAATAAAAGGGCTTTGCTTCTTCTGAAGATGTAGGTCAAGGATTTCTTCTAAGATGACAACTTCTTGGATACAGGATAAAAAAGTTATGAATGAAACAAAAAGATTCCAGGATTAATCCATACCCACAAATTATATGCATATGGGTTTATTATTAGGCAAAAGTCCTCAATGAAATTTTGTGATTATGCAAGTTATAAAGACAAAACCAGGGACATGGTTAAGTACGTATTTTCCTCATTTTTCTTTGTACAATAATCTCTAATTTTCAATAACAGTCATAAGTCAGCCTAATGACTTCTTATAGAAGTAATAATCATTGATTGAACCTAAGAATTTTCTATTTATGACTCACTATGCCTGTTCTTAAGCATTTTTGAAAGCAACATGCTTTTTGCAAGGTCATCATTTGTTGAATAGATATCAGATGTTAAATGGATTCTCTGGGTTAGATCATCTAGCCATGTAACCAAAAATTATTTCACTTACAATTCAGTTCATTGTACTTCTTTTCTACTGCCTTTGGTTCCTTTGACTTGATGCCAGTTCACATATTGATGAACATTGACTTCAACTGTGTGTATGAATTTGGTCTGTTGGGATCTCCTCTCCATGACTTAAACACTGGAATGCCCCAATACTTAATTCTTTGGTGATCTCTTTTAGTCCTGTGGCTTTAAATACCTGCTCTGTGTTGTTGACTTGCAGATTTGTATGTCTGGCCCAGCCATCTTCCTTGGAACACAGACCTATATGCAATTGTCCACTTCTCAACTCCACCTCCATCCATTTCAGACATCTGAAACCTAACATGACCAAAGTAAATGGTCGACCTTCACATCAAACCTGCTTTGTCTCACATCTTCTCCTTCTCTATTTATAGCAACTCTATCCTTCCAAGTTCTTTGCCCCAAGTCAGTGATTTCATCTTCGAATTCTTTCTTTCTTACAACCCACATTCAACCTGTCAGCAAATCCTACTCTCCCTACCTTTAAGATATTTCCAGAATCTGAGGACTTTTCACCACACCTACTGCTGCCAATCTAGTTCAACCTTCTATTATCTCTCACCTGGACTTTTGGGGGCTTTCTGGGGTCCTTTCTTTAATCCTTATGGCTTGTGGTTTAGTCTCACCATACAGTAGCCAGACTGATCCTTTTAAAAGTTAAATCATACCATGCTCTTCTCTGCCTCAAACTCTCTAATGGTTTACCATGTCATTCAAAGTAATGGCCCAAGTCCCAACCTGCCTACAAGGTTCCATATGATCTATCCCCATCTCTAGCCTCCAACAGTCCTTTGACCAATGTCCTACTACTCTCATCCTTGTTGGAGTCTAAATAACCCAGATTGTGAGGAAGGAGAGGAGAGAAGAATAGACTGGAACCACAGACAAAAGTGTTTTGATTCTGTGGGGATTTTTTTCCCAAAAAACTTTTTGCATGGCCCATTTATGATGACAGGAGTAAGTTTGGTTGTGAAGAAAATAACATAGGTTCTGGCCATAGCGATGGTGCACTTATTGCCCCCTCCCAGAACAAAGACTTGTCTCTTTTGTCTTTTGTATTGTTGAATGCTGATGCAACACCTAGCATATAGTAAAAAAAACAAAAACAAAAGCAAAAAACAGAAAATGTTTGATTAGTCCTAAATTGCTTTATAGAACACTTGGTTCCTTCAATAATTTTAGCAAATAGCTTTTAAAAATGGAATGAAAAGTATCTTGATCAGTTAATGATATATCACACCCAATATCCATACATGCATGCTATTTATGGATGTGTTCACCAATGCTGTGATATCCCTGTGCTGTTAACCAAGCAGTTCCTAGGCTTCCTTATTAGTGACTAGGATATCTAATGGCACGTTTTGTGAGTAGTTGAAAAGCCCATTTCTAGACTTCATTTTAAGGGTTTCTGATGTGGAACTTTCTCAATATGACCCTTATTTGTGCAGACTTACACCTTTTGTCTTTGAATTTACAGGTAGTTTCCTGATCAAACTTTCTAAGCTTAGGCATCTATATCCGACCAAAGAAATTTCCCAGAATTTATATTTCCTGCACTCTACTGACCCAGGAGAGATCTCTTTCTCTACATATTAAAAACATCATTTATGGGAATAGTTGTTCTTTTAATTTCTGTAACACAAAATTATGCAAGCTTACTGACTAGAAAATTCACCAGAGGCATTTCGAATGTCAAATTGAGGAGCACATCAGAGAATTTCAGCATGAAATTTCATACCCAACATAATCCACACCAAGTTGTCTAAGAAATTACAGTACTGGAATCGTATTTGGAAAGGTGGTGTGGTTGCGAAATGGCATAAGCGTTGATCCTTTTATCAGAATGTAAAAATCTCTTTATAAGTTTTAACCTCCAGTCCTGACTGAACGGTGATGGTCAGTGAGATCCTGCAATATTTCAATGGTTTTATAATGTCTCAAACATAGTTCAAGGGTGGCCTGGATGTAAAGCTTTTATGAAGACATATATTTAGGCCCGAAAGACTGAAGGAACATATGTCTTGTTTTCTTTTTCTTATGTTTCATGTGCTACTAATTTATTTTCTGCCAGGTAAAATCAATGAACACCAAGAAGCCGAATGACGAACCTTAAACTTTTCAAAAAGCAGCCCATTTTTATCACGGTGTCCATAGCACCCCTTGCATGCAATAATCCCTCTGTTTCTAATACTTTTCACCTTGTTCAGAGAATTCTTACTTATTCTTCAAGGAGCAGTTCAGGTGTCAATCACTGTCCTATTTTCTCTGAGGAATCCCACCCCTCCCCCACACATCCTGGCCAACGTTAGAGCATCTCTCATATTATTAAGTACTACCTGTCTGTGCCTTTCCTACTGGACTGTGACCCTTGGGATGCCAAACACAGTATCTTTTCTATCTCCACATTCTCAGTGCAAAGCGAATAAAATATTACACAAGTTTTGGGATTTGAAGGAGTTAAAACAACTAACATCATAATGTCTTTAGATCAGTCACTCAAAGACCCTTTATAAAATCTATGCTGTGCAATTGTCAATCTCAAGCAAGTATCATTGTGACTTGAGTGACAGTCAGAAGGTCTCAGCTGGTGAGCAGGTCATGCTCAGTGTGCATTTTCTGGCATCTGGGTTGATCTCATTGGCCGGAATTATCTACATTGGATTTTGGACAGCATTTATAGGAGAAGCTGCCTTAGCAATTTCAGTAACAAAGTACACCGATCTTTCTAAAAGTGGAGTCAAACTACTTATTCTCACCCTGATTTCCTCTCGCAGAATCCCGTTCACAATGAGACATGTTGGACAATAGAAAAAGGAATCATCAACAACCCCCCCCACCCACTTTTTTATGACAAAACTACCTTGAACCACCAGTACTCAAACCGCCACTATCCTCAAACCCAGGCAACTCTGGAGGGGACTCAGTAAGCCTTGACCTAGCGCCATGCTTCCAGCACCAGAAACTAGAGAGTTCCTGCACATAAGCATGGACCACAAAGGGATAAACCACTAAAAGGAAGGCCCTGAATTGAAAAGGAGAGAAAATGAGTTTAACAGGTATAGATACTAATTTCACTACTCTCAGGAGCATTACTTCGTTTCAACAAATAAATATGCACAGCAATATGCTTTCTGGATTTGGTATTCCTGCCCCCTCTGAAGCACAACTGCAAAGGCAGTCAAATATTTTGGCAGGGGAAGGGGACAGTAGCAGTGCCTTTAAAACTCCTAAAGCAGGTAGGTGAGCAGGAGGCGGAGAGGGTATCTCTGGGTCAGGCTCCAAGATCCAGGTTCATTTTATTGATGTTGCTGTAACGTTATGAGAGATGCTGGGGAGGGGCCATACTGGATTTTTCTGGGGTCCTCGCTTGCTAATAGTTATTCACCACTGACACTTGAGCAATTTAACACATTGGAAAATAAGTCTGTGTTTCAAATCCTCTACACCGTGGAACTAAGTGTTTCCAGCTTGTTCTATCTTTGCCGTTGGACCATTTCATTTGAAGACACACTTGGGGAAGATGACAGCACTAATTTAGCTAACAATATTCATTTTGTTTTCATTAGTTGTTTTTGTAGTTTCATATTTTGATGCTTGATCTGATAAATGCATAATACCCAGAGGATGCCTCTGTTTGTATTAATAACAGCATCTCATTCACACTTCATCAATGCTAGCACAGCTCAGCTTCACGGTCAAAGGAGCATGAATCAGAAATGTTCATGAGAGGAGGGACATTTCTAGTATATGTGCTGCCGAAGCGAGCACGAGAGGAGGGACATTTCTAATGCAGATGGGAACGATAGGGAGAGGGTGATGTGAGCAGGGAGAAGAGCCCATACTCTGAAGTACAAGGCAGTGTACAGGACTAGCAGGCATGGCTTCTCCAAACAGGTCAGTGACTTGGGCGAGTCACTTAAACCACTGAAACCTCAGTCTTTTCATCTTCAAAATGGGTGTAGGTCAGTTATACTACAAATCAAAATTCATGATTTTGTAATTGTATACTTGTATACATGGAGTTTATGATTGTATCAGCTCTGTTTAGCTTAGCACTGATGATCCTTGTGATTGCTTAACAGAAAATTTTAGAAAGGAGAAATATATGTTGCAAATAATTTTTGTAGTCAATAAATAATAAATAATAAATAAATAAATAAATAACCATTTATTGGATGTTTGCTTATGTGACAAGCATTATGCTGTTTTATGCATGTTATATTAATTAATTAATCACAACTACCATGCTGTTTGAAATACAAGTATTTGAATTTATTTTATTAATTGCTCATGAATGTTGGCTCAAAATGCCTACATCTGGGAAAATGTATTTATACTTTGGTTATTATCCTTAACAAATTAGGTGAAATTATCTTTACATGTTTGTTTCCCTCATCAGATTTGATGTTTCTGAAAATGAGGGCCTGAGCCTTATGTATTTTTAAATTCTCAGCACATAACCCAATGTTATATATAGAAAAAAAAAAAACAAAACACTGGCTATACATAATTTAATGAATAAGCACTTTCCCAAAACCAATTTATCCT
The DNA here is from genome assembly GCF_964656455.1 of Halichoerus grypus. Taxonomy (NCBI): domain Eukaryota; kingdom Metazoa; phylum Chordata; class Mammalia; order Carnivora; family Phocidae; genus Halichoerus; species Halichoerus grypus. The sequence goes on along the minus strand of NC_135720.1, from coordinate 18,986,807 downwards.
GAAAATTTACCTCGGTATCTCCTCTTTTGTGAGTCTCTGAAAGAAAAACGGTAAAAAAAAAAAAAAAAAAAAAAGCAAAGGTTTAATTCTATTAAAGTGGAAAGCGGAAAGCTGAAGCAGATAAAGAAACTGAATATTTAAAATATGGTTAAATATCCACACAAAGGAGGAAATAGTGCTATCAGCAGGAAACTAAATCCTACCAATGAGGTAGGTAGCCTGAAAACTACTTTTTGAAATGCGTATGTTCTTTATCTGATATAATTACAGGAAAAATTTTAAGAGCATTTTCTATGTGATGACTTACGTTAATCTCAAGTACCTTATCCAGTTCTACAATAAAGGGCATTTAAAAAGCGGGCCATTGTTATGATCCAGGTGACCCATGGGGAACTAAGCCCAGTAGCAGCTGAAAGAACATGGCATTAGAAGAGACAAACAAAGTAATCTGGTCGTAAACCATGGCATAAAACGTGAAGGCTTGAAAAGAGACCAGAACCAAGAGTTGTACTGTCATAGTAGGATGTCTCCTTGCTCATCCCCAGGGTGAGTAGCTATGTTGCTCTCATCCTCCTTACTCATCAGAATACCAGAGTAAATAATATCCCAGTGTAGTTATGTGTATGGAAGACGAATCTATAGTTACCCCAGGTTAGATTTCTCATCTCCTTACAGAATGTGTCTACGTCAGTGGCCATGAGTCATACCAAATAAATGACCATCACTCCTTAACCAAGCTCTTAAAATATGTACAAAAATAGCCACTTCACTTAAATCCCCATTGAGTCCTTCTGTTGTCTTTGAATGCTGATTCAGAAGGATTATTTAGTGTTTAAAATCTTCATGCTTTCTTTTTTATTCCTTTTCTTATTGTTTGGGATGGGAGAATAAAGAAATCCAAGTCATATTGCAGGGACTCACATTAGCATAAGCATTTCTTTTTTCTAGGCAATTTAATTGTTCTTATGATTAAGGAAACAGGAGAATGAATCAGTCGCTCTTTTGCACAATGGGAAGAATACTGTGTAATCAATAACAATTTTGCATAAAGGAATTTCTTTTATTTAGGTGGTAGAGATAACATTAAGTGGTGATCATCTCTGCATTCCTCCTACTTTCATCAAATAGCTCCTTGGCTCTGTCACTAAAAGACAGGAGCACCTTGATAGGAATCTGAGCTTGTGAAAATCAATGAACAAAACTCATTGTGTGTTTTTTTTTTTCCAGTTTCTCCCTGCCCCAGATACTCTCTTCTCCCTTTGATGCCTTTCTCTGCCCCAGGAGACTGATTCTCCTGCACTAGCAGGCTCCCTGCCAACTCTGCCCTACTAGTCAGGAGAATGAGAGGTTGGGTTGCCCTCTTCCTCCCTGCTTTGGACGGGGCCCCTTCCCCACCACAGCGCCTGCCTGGCAGCCCCTCTTCCCTGCTCAAGCTCTCTCTGATTCTGGGAACACCAGTTTTTTGCCCATTTCCCTTTAGACCAGAGGGTGGTATCAGCTTCCTGCTGTTGCTTATCTCTCAGTGTCTAATACCCTGTCTGTTCCCTGACCCAGCAATTCATTCCTTCATTAAATTCTCTTCATTGGAGTGGATTCTATTTTCTACTGAGCCTTGACTGATAACAATGGTGAACGTGAAAGTAGACCAACTTAAACATTTCCATTCCAATCCCTCAACTCTGTTGAAATATCTATGAAAAATAACAGCCCTTCTCTTTGTGTAATTGAGGCGGGGTTGAAATAGTTTAACAGTCATGCCTGGGTCTCTGTAGCCAGAAGGGATTTTTCATCCTGGTAATCAGGGAGCACAGTGATGTCCATGGATTTTGTATACTGGAATGCTGCTTCTCCTGGGTCCCACTGTGGAGTCACCCGTCTTGCCAAAGGGAATGGGCTATCATACTCCCTCTTACTGACTTGAGAACAGGGACAGAGCGACACTCAGAAGGCGATCAGAGAGCAGGGCTGTTGGAGCCATATTGGAGTCTTGAGACAAAATGAAAAACCAGTAACACTGATCACATCTTGATGTAAATGTTTTATATTTGGTTCATCAGGACTTTTTGCATTAACTTTAAGTGTTAATATACTGAATTTAAAATTTTCCACCTTGATAACTGAGTTGGTTGGCACCTTCCATTATATCCTGTACCCGAGGTGAGTGCCTCACTGCCCTCTCCGTAGTCCAGACCCTAATAGAAAGACTCAGAAAATGGAAACCTCCCTCAAAGTGAAAGAGAGCCAAGGTAGGTTATGGTATTGTTATTAAAGAAGTAAACTTGGAGTTTAGGCAGACTTAAGTTTGGATTTTCCCCCTGCCACTTACCAGTTGTAACCTTGGGGGAGTAGTTTAAACTCTCTAAACTTCAATTTCCTCACTGCAGGATGAAGGTGATAGTATAGGTCAACAAACCCTGGTCTGCATGACAAACCCAAAATATTCTAGAACCAAATGATCATTCATACATTCCGCACAAGCAAATTCTGACTGAACTGAAGTAAGGCAATTCGTAGTCTTTCTATATTCCCAGTATAACACGAGTACTCACTGGCTACTGCCTCAGATCTCACGGTGGGGGGAGGGGGAGACACCAATTAGGTGTAAATCATGTGGACCATACAGCCTGTCTAAAATCTGAAAGTTCTGAATTTTAAAACTTAGATGAGCCTCAGGCTATGGAGAGTGACGGTGAATCTGTAATAGATTTTCGTGGGGATTCAATGACACGCTGCCGGAGAGTGCACCACAGAATGGGGGCGCCGGGGGAATGCTCACTAGAACACAGGCTTTCCCAGAACCCTGGAGACTCTGAAGCAGAGATTCCATTCTGGGGCATCCAGGCCCCGACACTGTTGGCTCCCTGTGAAAGACTCATCTTGCAGGCACTGAGTTGGGTTCCAGAAGCAAAAAGGTTGTTATATAAATCCTTCTAGAAAATGACGCCAAACCCCGAATTTGAAAAGGCAGTGGCATGGTAAGAATGACGATTTGTCCTCTTTGTGGGCACATTGCCTCAGGCAGCTGCGGGCTCCTATTACATTTTGGGGGAAGCCAGGAAGCTATGTTGAGATGCACGGCCTATGCTCCTCTCCTATGTGTCTACCTCTCTTCTGATTAGGTTTGCGGGTTTGGCTAATTAAATCAGGAACTTAATGTAACTTTGAAGTATGTACATGGGTTGGGAGTGGCTCTCGTCCTGTCAGTCTGTCACCGAGCTGAAACACTGCAGTGCTCCATAAACACTGTCTATTACTGTCATCTTTATCATGATTATTTCCTCACTGGCAACAGGCATTTTTCAGAAGTGAAGCTTTCTTAGAAATCAGTTGATTTACAGTATAATCTTTGAGCAATTGCAGATGCAGAGACCAAAATTTCACTGTAATTATGACTAAAAGCTTGATAGAAGTAAAGGGGAAACGTCATCCAGTCTGGGTGGGATGCTAACTCTATCAGCAAAACATGAATGATGAAGAGACATCCAGACTGGACCATAACAGAGACAATTCCTTTCCTCGCACATGACTAAGGATTTTGCCCATTTCCGGTAAGCATCAGAAGGTAATTTCAAAGCCTGTTTTAAATTCTTCAGCATTCCTTGTTTTTAATTATGCCTCAATTAACTTGGGAGAACAGAATAGTTTTTCTTCTACAGGGTGGGTTTAGTCCTTGTCATTTTTTAAATTGTCTACACATTGTCTTTGTAGTGTCAGATGATTAATCTGGCTGAAGGACCCATCTGTAACTTCAGTCAGACTCTGGCAGTCAGACTGGAGCCTTGAACCTGGGGAGTTACCTGGGAAGGTGACACAGTGATGATAGGAACACCCCTCGGGCTTGCTGAGATTAATGAGGAGTCTGTGTACTGATCAAAATCATCTCATGACATAGACAATGAAAGCAAATCACTTCTCTCATGGCGTCTATTTTTCTCATTTATAACATTTGGAAGTTGCACTAGAATTTTTTCAATTCTCTTTTCTTTTTGCTGAACTATAATATTACTTTTTTAAAGTAGGAAGCCAAAATATGACAGTTACAAAAACCGAGGCATTCTGTTTGAAGAAGTCGAGGTGCAGAGGCCCCCCCCACAAAGCCCCTTTATCCCCAGGTTGCCTGCTCCCTTCTAGTGCATTTACAAAGCAGGTAAGACTCCAAAGGGTCTTAGAATCAATGGGCCAGATGGTTCCTAAGAAAGAATTCTTTCTACTCTAGCAACATTCTAAATCCACAAATCTTTGAGTCTCGAATAGTTACCATTTACAAAGTGTCTAAGACGTACAAGGCCTGGAGTAAGCATTTTATACCCAGTACCCTATTTAAGCTTTAGAAAGACCTTACAAGGAAAGAACCACTTATCCCCTGATACAGATTAAGGAAGGGTTTAAATAACTTTGCTGAGGTCACAGAGCCACTCAGTGTGGCTATAGAATTCAAGCTCAGTTCAGCTGACCCTAAAGCCCCATATGCTAACCAGCATGTCTATCACAGAATCCAAAAGAGAAAAATTAGCCTTGTGAATAAATTTCTGGAAATAGTTTGGCCTGAAACTCAGCTTAAAAGGACCTGGGCTTCACACTGGTTTCTTTTCCACTCTGTATAGTAGCTTTCTCTCCCCTGCTACCCGCCCCCCCAATTCCCACCACCTCCCCTAACCCCCATTGCATTCCACTCCCCTCCTCTTTTCTCTCCAAACCACCTCTCTAGGTCTCTAGAAATTTATGGCAGGAAACGTGGCCACTGGCAGCTGCCCAGTCTCAAAGCTTATACCCTAGCAATCCAGACAGCAAATGCCCAGGGCATTTCTGAATCTTTTCACAGTGGGTCCATTCAAGGGGGAAGAATAAGGGTGCAATATGGCTATTACTGCAACAGATGCATAGCTGTCCTCATAGAAGAGAGATGCTAAGGTACTAGCACTCTGAACAAAGTATTAGAAGGTGGGTTCATTTCAGAGAAAGATGGTCCTGACTGGATTTGAAAAAGATCGCTCTTGTTTTTATTTTCTCATTGAAATAATTATTATGAAGTACCTGCTTTGGTCATGCTGTATGAATGTGTAAAAATCTGGAAGTCCAAGTATACAGTTTTATCTAGAGTTTTCCACTCACTACTTGTACAAATTACTACTTGAAAAATGACTTCTCTGCTAGTTCAGTTTGTTTGTTTGTTTGTGGGATGGTTGTGTTTTTGGTTTTATTTTTTGGTTTTTGATATATTAAATGAAACCATATTCTTTAAAGAGTTCTTGATCACTAACATTTTCTAGGTTGGTAGATCTGTTCAGAAAATATTAGTAATGCCAAATATAAGTCCAAGCATTGGGGAGATCAAAACATACAAACACTTTTCATATGTGTAGTTGCTTAAGTTTTATATTTGACCTTTTCTACAAGTCTGTTGGATGCTAGTCCAGGTGTCATGATGGCCTTACACTTCTGTGCAAGGAAGAAATACTCCAAGAGGTTAAGTAATTTGTTCATAATCACATAAGTGACACCAGGGCTTGAACTCAGGTCTCCTGATTTAGAGTCAGTATGCCCTGGTCATCTGGCTAATTTTCCCTAGCCATCAGAAAGGCTCAGTTTTAGTCATTGTCATTCTCCATCTGATACAGCTTCCTAGTTCTAATGAGATGGAAACAGAGTAGATGCTCTAGAGGTCTGTCTGCCCCCCCTTCTTTAAAGCAGCTTTTCCTTTGGCATTTCCAGGTGGTGTGATCAGTGTTGCCACCTGGAGAAATGCAACCTACCTCATTCTGGAATATCAGTCAACAGAACTTCTAGGTCTGGTCTGTTTAACAGTCTATAAAGGGGAACCATGAACACCTAATCCTAATAAGTTCATTGTGTTTTATAGATGGGGGAGGGGGCATAAAAGAAAAGAAAAACACAAAGTAGGCAATGAATCTTATCTGTAATTTGCTGTTTCATTTGCTCCCAGCTCACCTCTTGTACCCAAACCAACCATCTATCTCCTCCTAAACAAGGTTACTTAGTCAGGATACCCAGTGATATTGTGCCTTGTATAATAAATTCTCTGCTCAAGAAAGTCCCAATAATGTAATCTTTTCAGTTTTGAAGGGGAAAAACTAGCTTTAGCTTAAAAAGAATTTCTATAGTTCAATCATTTCAATATCAATCACCACATATGTACCTAAGTCAATTTTAGATCAGACCTTAAGTTGGTTCAGGAAGGAAACAATATCAGGACAATGAAATAATAGAATAAATATTTATAGAATAAATATATAGAGAATAATAGAATAAATATAACCATAGCCCCCATGCGTGCATCCTTTTTACTTCTCCCTTTTTAATTGTTTGAATTCAATTTTGTATCTATCAGTGAGTACCAAAATACCATTATTTTGTATCTATCAGTGAGTATCAGCTTTTGTATCTATCAGTGAGTACCAAAATAGTATTATTAAGAGAGATTATTGCCCTCCTAAGCGTCCAAACCAATGGCCCTTTTCCCAGTTCTGATCTTTGAACTTTACATAATATCTGACTCTAGTAATCACTTCTCATTAAAATGTTCTCCTTCTCTGATTCTGAGGATAGGAAGCCATTGTATTGCTTTCACCTTTCTGAAAGTCCCGAGTACCTTCCTTCTTCACTTGCTCCCAATGTTAATTTTATCTTCCTCCTCTCTCTTTCTACCTCAGATTCATATCTTGTTCCCAGCTTCAAATATCATTATAGGAAAGACCTCCAAATATAAATAATAGTAAATTTCCTAGCAGAAAGAAATGAAACAGGAGAAGGGATGGTACTGTCCAATGCACACACTGCTAATCACCCACTGAAAAGAGAAGCCGTGTGTTTCCTGAAAAAGGTATAGGCTGGATTCACAATTTATAAACTGTTCAAATTTTTATTCCTATTTATAAAGCTAATAGAGATCCCCCTACTGCTTTTGGGGAACTTTCTTGAATCCTCTTCACATAAACTTAGCCTCTTTGTTTCTCCTTTCCAAACACATAGGAATCTCTATTATCTGGACTTGATATCTAACATTTATTGATGTGAGAGTTACTGGGTTTTGAATATTAACTCATGATTTTCATGTCATGCTACATAGAAATAGACCATGCACACAATAAAATCTGATCAAGTAAAACTTACAAAAACTAAGTGTGAATCTCTATGAAAAATATTAAAATGAAATTGTTTCTGGTAGTTTTATAGATATCCTCCCCAGACCCTGCACACTTTTAACTGCATAAAGATTCTTCTTTTTTATATGAATTGCAACTTTCACAGTTACTGTGAGTAAGAGAACACTGAAGGGAACATGAGTGTCCGAGTCAAGATTCAGGTCCACATAGAGGCTCCACAACCTTCTAGTTCAACCTCCATTTCTTTATTTCTGAAGCAAAATTATCGTAAATGCCTGTTAACATTCTTGGAGGGATTAAAGGTAATGATGTAAAATGAGTAAAATATAGTAGATGCTCAATAAAAAGGCGTTGCTCTTACAGTGAGCGCCTCCACGGTAGTGCAGAAGGACCAGGAGGCTAAAGAAAGTGCACATGGAATGAAGGAAGGCAGCCTGTAATTAATTCAAAACGAGGAAGCCGAGTTGGAGACAGATCAAGATATCCTGCTTTCTACTTCTATTCAGTATTTGCAACAAGTACAATTACAACTTTAAGGTTTTTTTTAATTAGTGTTATAATGGAAAGAACTAAACAATATGGCAAGATCCAAGACTGTCGATGGTTCTGGTGTATATGACAAGAAAAGTCAAGATCTGTGAGGACTGCCTAGGTGGTGTGTTGTTCCATGCACAGATGTCAAATAGGTGTTTGTTTACTGGCTTACTTGCATTATAAGATCATTTAGTCTTAGCCTCCTTTATTGAAAGGCTGGATGTGAGTATAGCATGATTATTAAGAGAACCTGAACAATGAGCCTTATCAGGTTTAGATGCAGAAAGGGAGGGGTTGGTGCTGTGTATCTGCCATCCTTGGTCATCTGTGGGTATTCAGGTACATTTGCATAGCTATATGGGTAGGTTTTTAAAATTTTTCTCAGGTCTCTCTGAAATAAACTTTGATATAAATGCTCTGTGCTCCCATAAGCCTTAGTAGACTCAGATCTTCATGAAGTGAAAGGGTGTTTCCTCTGCTTTAAAAATCAATCACTGCAAACAGCGGAGGGAACTTGAACTCCCTCATATTGATGTCAAGCTTAAAGAAAAGAGAAAAGAATTCTTAATCTCAGGAAACAAACTGAGGGTTGCTGGAGTGATGGGGGGGTGGGAGGGATGGGGTGGCTGGGTGATAGACATTGGGGAGGGTATGTGCTATAGTGAGCACTGTGAATTGTGTAAGACTGATGAATCACAGACCTGTACCTCTGAAACAAATAATACATAATATGTTAAAAAAAAAAAAAAAAAGAAGAAGATAGTAGGAAGGGAAAAATGAAGGGGGGGAAATCGGAGGGGGAGACAAACCATGAGAGATGATGGACTCTGAGAAACAAGCTGAGGGTTCTAGAGGGGAGGGAGGTGGGGAGAGGGGTTAGCCCGGTGATTGGTATTAAGGAGGGCACGTTCTGCATGGAGCACTGGGTGTTATATGCAAACAATGAATCATGGAACACTACATCAAAAACTAATGATGTAATGCATGGTGATTAACATAACATAATAAAAGAAAAGAAAAAAATAAATACTGTTTTAAACATCAAAAAAATAAAATAAAATAATAATAATAAATTTAAAAAATAAAGGATCTATTGGGTAGTTTCAAAAAAAAAAAGAGAAAAGAGAAAAGAAGATACCTTACTGCATGAGGATGAACAACAAAATCCTAGCAACTGACCTTTGACTGAGTAGTTATAGGAAGATGCTCTGTTTGTTTCCCTGAGCCAATTGAATCATGATGCTCCTCGTACCCTGGAAAAATATCAACTTCAATTAGAAGTAAAAAAACAACAACAACAAAAAAAAACTGAACAGAATATTTGATCAATTAATGGCTTCATCTTAATCACATCTTTTTTTTTTCTTTCTCATTAAACTTTTGTTTTAATGGGTCTCAAAATTCTGTGACAGATTTTTGGTCAAGTTGTTTCCATTAAAAAGTATTTAATCACATCCTTCTTTAGCAGGATAGACCTCAAAGAGTAGGCCTATAACAAAAGCTACAAAACAACTACCCTACCTTAGGTTATTCCTAGAAAGCCTTGGGTACATTGCCTAGAAAATGAACAAAGAAATCATGGTACTATTTAATCAATTTTCAAATATCCAGAAGTTGATTATTCCATTTGTGGATCGTTCATATCTCTGTTCTCCTTCCGTTCTCTTTGGCTGAATGCCTTTTGGCTATGATAGTGTCCCCATGCACTTCCACAAGAATATGGGTAGGAAGAGAGATCAGCAAGCATACAAATCAAGAGACACATAAACATGAGAGAATAGTAAGCACTTTAGCTAAATGAGGCTCATCTATTACCTATAGATCTAAAAATTTCATGCTTTCTGTAAAATCATAGTATGATGTCTTGCCAGCTCAGGACTTTGTATCATCAGCATTTGATAAATGTCAGTAGAAAGAAAGGATAGCACAGTGGTAGAGATCCCAGCTGTAGAGGTGAGTTCCCTGTTTTCACACTCAATTTCTAACCTTGAAGTTGATTGACTTACTCACTTGGCCTCTCTATGCCTTAGTTTTATTATCTCAAAATAGCATTGTTATAGACCATATTGTTATCCAAACATGCGTTAAACGGGCAAAGTCTGAAGATGAGGATGGACCAGGGGAGAAAGATTAATTGAATTTCTGCCATTTTCACAACTCCTGACCAACAGCAACAAAGGCAGCTATCTATTATGGAGAAAACATATATACCTTCCCAAACAGAAAATCTATAGACATTGGGACATTCCTCTCAAACACCCTCTCACTAATGTGATTAGTCACCATGAAAAAGGTGAATCCATAACTGATGCCTACGCCCCTTGGCAGGAAAGGATAATCTCTACCTTTCCAAACTGGACTCTGGTACCATTATTCAAATATTAAGAAAAGCTGCACAAATTTTATTAAATGACCCAGCTGTGATTGACAAAAGATTCAATTTTCTTTCTACCAGTCTCAGGCTACTGAATCCCTGAAATGTGGAATATCTGATGTATGATAAAGCTAAATTGTCCAACTTATATCTTAGGAGAAGGATCTGAAAAAAATCCCCTGCAAAATAGGTAGTAAGCCCAAGAATAAAACCGCACTATCTGGGGGTATAGGGGATCAAACTTACATAAATGCGTGTTACTCAAATAATAGAGGAAGAGTGGAAAAACTAGGCAAGAAGGACTATTTAAAAGTTAGAAAATGAATATAGCACACAAAAGCTAGATTTAAATATTGATTCCAGATTTTTTAGAGAGCAAATGCTTTACAGTCTCAAGAAAATTAAAAAAAAAAAACACCAGACTTTGTAAAACAATAAATAAAAGATGAGGTAGATCACTGGCTGAATAGGATAAATCAAAGAATTAAAGAAAAAATTTTAAAGAAGAACTTCTGGCAAAAGATGAGCAAATAAGCTCTCTTTAAAACCATGGAAATGGTAAAATAATGTAGAATAGAGAAACTTTCATACCCAATGAAGCTAGGAATGGCTATAACCCAAACAAATTTTAATTTGCTTAATTGGTTAAACAATTTAATTTGTTTAATTTCCAACAAAATTGAGAAAAGGCAGAGTGCCAATACATCATAATACCTATAACTCTGAAAAACAGCCTGGAGATCAGAAAGGGGGAGGAAATATGTGGTCAGTTTTGCTGCTGCTACACAAAGTTAAAAGAGTGCTAAGTCAACACCAAATGCCGAACAGAGGATGTGAATGCACAAGAGCTTTCTTCTAAGTCACTACAGTCTCCCACTCAGTAGAGGGCATGCTTACTGCAGGAGGGACTCTAGGCTTTTGACTCACCCAACCAGAATCCTTAGGAATGGAGACTAAGAATCTGCTTTAACAGCATTATGGGAACTTCAGATAATGGGAATTTAAGGATTATGGTGATTCACATACTAATTTTATATATATGTATATATATAGTGTTAATATGTTTATATATTTATATTTATTATATTTATATATATTATATATTTTAATGTGAAATGCAGCAAACATAGAGAGAGGGGAGAAAGACAGATAATTAAAAGTGCATGTGTGTGTATGTACAATATATATGTCACTATTTCTTGTGCATATCACCATAAAGAGAATTCACCATAAAGTATTCAAAGATCATTCATAAAAGATGATCATATATTAAGCCTCAAGGAAAACATTAATAAATACCAAAAGGTACAAATAATCAGATCACTTTTCTTCATCTAGAATTCAATAACCTAGCAAATAATAACATAAATGTAAAGCAAACATCCCAACCTTCTTGAAATGTAAAAACTCCCTCTCACAAAATTTATGATTGAAAGAACAAATCAAGGTTAACATTACAGAATAATTACAAAATAATAAAAAGGAAAACATTTTTAAAACAAAGACAGAGGGGCGCCTGGGTGGCTCAGTTGGTTAAGCGGCTGCCTTGGGCTCAGATCATGATCTCAGGGACCTGGGATGAAGCCTGGCTCCCTGCTCAGTGGGGAGTCTGCTTCTCCCTCTGCCCCTCCCCCCTACTCATGCTCTCTCCCTCCCTCTCTCTCTCTCTCTCAAATAAATAAATAAAATCTGTAAAAAAAAATAAAACTAAGTCATATAAGCAAAGCTGTACCTACAGGAAGAAAATTGTCTTAAACACATCACTAAATAATAATGTATTTATTAAATAAGGCATTCGGTTCAAGAATTCACACTAATACACTAAGAAACAAACCTGTAAAGAAGGCAAAATGAAAGAATGAATAAAGAGGAAACCAGAAATTAGCAAATACAAATGAACAGAAAATAGAAGACAAAAATTGGAACTGGTAAATATATATGAAAGTACATTATTTGCAGGAGGGTGGAAAAATTACTTTAAAACACATACCATTAGCTAATCATTAAGAGGGAAAAAAGGGGGAAAGAAGCACAAATGCTTCTTAAATTAAAATTAAAATATAAAAGAGAAAATACTAAAATATACAAAGAAAAATTTCTGAATATGTAAAGGATTATTTTATATAACTCTGAAAATAAGTTTTTAACCATGAATGAAACTGATAATTTTCTAGGAAAATATAAATTATCAAGAGAAATCCAGAACATATGAGAAACCTACACAGACCAAAAAGAATAAGTGAAATAAAGTTACTCCCCCAAACTGCCAGTTTTCATAGAAAATCCTTCTAAATCAAACAGAAATAATTTTTATGTTATTTAAATATTTTCAGATCATGGAAAGATGAAAGCTTCCTATTATTTTGTCAAAGCCAGAATAAGACTCATATCATAACTGGACAGAGATGTTTTCAATATTTTTTGAAAATATAAAATAAATGAATATTTAACTCAAGTAGTTTGAATAATTAAAACACACAATGAAGCCAGCATGAAGAAATTAATAAAAAATAAAGAATAGTGAATTAAAATGAGAAAAAACAGATTTAATAAGTAAACATAAGAACTAAGAATGTGAGGATAATAATATGAATCACCATATCCTAAGTATTCTTCCTCTTCAAATCTCCAAGTTTTTTCTTTCTTCTTTTTACAAAATACCAAATTTTATTTAGAAATAATACAACATGCTCTTAAAATGTATTCTTATTCCTAAAATGGGTAAAACTCCATCTCTTAGAATTCAGCTCAGCCAAATTAATATGTCCTATTAATAATAGGACTGGCATTCAAAGAGAAGATGATCACTGTTTTCCTATAGCTCAATCTAATAGGGAAGACAAACCTATACAGAGAAATGCACTCTAAGGGTAGTAAGCATGTAGTAATGGAGTTAAGGGAAAAGTAATAATCCATTGCTCTTTTTTTCCTATTGAACAAAGACAATTTATTCTGCTTGAGACGATTTATTGCACAATAAACTAAAAAATTGAAGTGATGTGATTTGAGTTACTGTTGTATATTAATGTCATAAAATCATAGAGAAATCACTTCATTTTCTTGAGCCTCAGCTCCTTCATCTCAGAAACTAGGGTAATGACTATACCTACAGTACTGAGCTCATTGGGTGTGAGGCTCAAATGAGGTAATGTTCCTGAAAACCCTTTTAAATGTGCTATATGCAAAAGTTATTTTCATTAAAACCATTAGTATCAAAGTGTAAATGATTGTGAATTTCACAGGTATAGTTAAATTTCACACTTCTTCCATTTGGTCTAGAAAACCATCTTCAGTCACCACTTTTTAAAGTCAACACTTTCTTAAATGAATAGTGTACAAAGGATCCGATTTACAAACGTAATGGCTGTTCTTCATCTTAAAGTCATAGTCATACCCTAAATTAGTTAAGATCAGTATGCGATCCAGAGTGTCAAGTTCTTTGTAGCTTACATAATGAGGCTCTTTAGGAGATGCTGTGCTTACTCTTTCTGACTATATTCATTATTTAGACAATGGTTATTAATCATGCACTTACAATGGAATGACAATTACAAAACAATAGTTCTCCAAACTGACCTCAGGTTAACAGATCCTGCCTACTCTGCTACAGTGAATGCTCACACTAATACACCTTCCAGAATGTTGACATTCTGTTCCTATCTTTGAGTGATATGCTTACTAAAAGTTGGTGTCTATTCCCAATCTACTTATGTTTATTGTACTGGTAATTATACATATGTAATTTAATTTACTACTGAATAAACTAATTAAGTGTAACTGGGGAAAACAGAGAATTATTGTTTCCGTTCAATGTGAAATTGAATGGTTTGCAAAGATGAAAAAATAGGCCACTCACTTGAAAATCCACTGTCAAGTGAGTTTTGGACAAGGCACCTGTATAAGGTTAAGGGGAAGGAAGATAAAAAACCTAAGAGGATTCTGAACTGATATTTTGTCATAAGTATCTAACTTCTCACTCTACTTCCAAGACTATGGAAATTCAGGATCATGCCTTATGCTTGTGCTTAATGACATACAATAAAGATAAGTCAGAACTTTTATCAGTGGACCCAAAGAATAGGATGTAAATGGCCAAAGAACAGGCCTGAGCTCCCTCTCAAAAATTGCTGAATAAAGGTATACTTCACGTCTTAAAAGTTAAAATTTTTAAGGTATACAGGAATCACTTTTAAGATTCTCCATTGACTTTTTAAAATAAGCTGACCAATTATACATTATTAAAATATGAGTTTATAAACTGGAATTATTTCCAAATGAGAACATATATTATAAGAACACTTAAGATTATTTCAAAATCCCATTAAAGAAATAAATACAGATTAATTCCCAACTCAGACTTTGGTATAATAACAGACACAGTGGGGAATGGAAGATGAATAAAGCTAAATAATGACTTTCAAAGCACTGAAAACTCACATATTTCTTATATTTGAGAAAGTTCTCAGATCCCCAGATTCTGTTCTCAGGTTTGAAGTTGTGTAGATGACAATTTGCATAACCTTTAGAATGGCCTGCCCGATATAATGCCTTCCAAAAGTAATGCATTCTTGGTTTTGCTGAACCAATCAGATACAGGCGCTAAAAATACAACCTGAGGGGTGCCTGGGTGGCTCAGTCCTTAAGTGTCTGCCTTTGGCTCAAGTCATGATCCAGGGTCCTGGGATTGAGCTCTCTGCTCGGTGGGAAGCCTGCTTCTCCCTCTCCCTCTGCCCCTGCTTGTGTTCCCTCTCTCACTGTGTCTCTCTCTGTCAAATAAATAAATAAATAAAATCTTAAAATAAATAAATAAATAAAGTTCGTATTGTCTGTCAGCCGCATTAGTCATTTTTATTGATAGGAATTCCTACAGCTGTGTTAGAAAGAGACATCTCAGAAGAAAAAAAGAAAACTCAGGTTAAATGTTCAGCAATATTTTTACACCTCATATATATTCATCATTCATTGATTCCTTTCATTTTTTTCAGCAGACATTGAGTTCCTACAGGGTACCAGACCTGTAAGTGATGGAGCAGGGAGAAAATACAATGATGAACAAGATCTCTGAATCACTTTCAAAGAGCAATTGAAGGTCCTTGTAGGGTCTTAAAGGTAATGACATTATCTAGTTTACATTTTTAAATCTCTCAGGTTATGAGAAGAAAGGGTTGCAGCAGAGAGGAAAAGGCAATCAAAGAAACCAGAAACGAGGTTCATATGCTGTGTTATTGCCAGGTTTCTGATACCGTTACACCATGTTTAAGGCTTAAGGGTTTAAGGTGAGGCAGAGCGTGCCTCAACTCCCTTATTCTGGATTCTAAGCTCTTTGTTATCAGGAACCACAAATCCCACTTCTTGCTAAATAGGTCCAGAATTTTCTAGAATTATCTTGATTTAAAAGTCTGTCCTGAAATTCCTGCATACTACAATAAAGAACATGCCAGAAATTCTAATAAGTTGGCCTCCAAACAGCATCTCACCACCTCTTGCACCCAGAAGCCCAATAAAGCCTTCCTCATTTTGGCTTAGAATATATAGTCACTTCACTCAAGATACCTCACACACAGCAAATATAACTTGATGCATATTTTTTAGAAACTACCTTCAGGTAACTTTTGAAAATGTGAGAAAATGAAAAAAATGATATCAATTCTTTTGTCATTTTTAGCTACTTTCCTAGAACTAGATGCATTTGCTATTTATCATTTTTCTTTATTTTGGACTCATCAGCCAATTTTCAAGGCAATTTGAGTTCACTTTTTGTGAGTCTTCAGGAAAGTATTCTGTCAAGGGCTTTGGGATAATCAAGATAAATGACACCCCTACATTTTTCTCATACTAATCACCCCTTTATGAATCCTTCCAAAAGAATGCACTCGTCTGTGCCAGGCTGCTCTTTATATACCCCTGGCTCTGCTGCCCTGAGCGCTCTCTGCTCCACACGTTACATTTCATTCCATCTTGTTTCTCCTGGTGAGCTGCCTCTCCATCCGAGATCCTGTTCTCAGAGCAGTCCTTCCTGGGATTTTGGACATTAAGGATTAGCATTTTGGAAGGATGAAAGAATTGATCTTTTATGTAATTCTCACTGTCAGTCTTCAGATATTTATATTTTTGTATTTCTCTACTTATACTTTAGGTCATCTGTAAAAAAAATACATATAGTAAATTTGAGGAAATTTGAGTTTACCCCTTGGATTATCTGCAGGTTGTTGTCAAATGTTTTCCAAAACTCACACAGATAATGTAAAAGAAAAGAAGTATTACACAGCAATCATCGTCTGGTAAAATTATCAAAGAATGGGATTTTTAAACTTTCTCTAAGCCAAGCTGGAATAGGAAGGAATCATAAATGAGATTCAAATTTGATTGATACAATGATGTGAGTGATGTGGTGGAAAGAATACCAAACTGAGAGCCAGAGCTTTGGTTCCTCCACTTTTTTGTATTTGCTAGAACTTCAGATAGAGAGGGTTTGTTGTAAACATATAGATGGACAAAAGAGCTAAGGAAATCTCTACTACCCCAGTAACAGGTATATTCTGGACCTCAAAGGAGAAGAATAAATTTGGGAATTAGAAAATGATTTAGGATCCAACATCAGTCTACTACCAACATTAACTTGTAACTCTCTAGACAATCTCTTGCCAATACTGTGACTCAGCTCCTCCATCTCGGCTGCTGTACATCTTTTACTTTCTGCTTAGTCATGACATCTGTATTTTGAACTTGAAAGTACTCATAATCTCTACATACTCACAGTTTCTTGTGACCTTGCTGTCTTATCGTCTCTGATACCTGACTTCTGTATCTTTTTCAGCATTAGTTTTTATTACCAGCTGGAGCACACTCCTTGTATCTTTCATTCAAATTCTCCAAGGAAGAGAATCTGAGGAGGGTTATTTAGTCACTATCATTTTGTTTGGGCCAAGGTCGCATCCCAGATGTCTCATGGGCTGCCATTAGCCAATAGGTGAATCTATAATCCTGGAGTCAATTTCCCAACCCTGACCTAATCAGCTGCTACTGGTGGGATACAATCATGTGCTAATTGTCTGTGGTGTGTTATTGTTTAAGAAGCCATCTATCGTATAGTGCTATAGGAGGGGCATTAGACTTCTTCCCCAGTGAGCTTGGCTTCTTCAAGACCTGTTATCACATCTATAACAGGAAAAGTTGGATCACATACTCATTAAAGTCATTTCAAACTCTAAGGTACAAGAATCTATCTTTTGGGTTTATTTATTTATTTATTTATTTTTGGTTATGACTGTGTTTGGTATTCTAGGTGTTGAGGATATAGCAGTGACTGAAAGAGACCAAGAGTATAGAAAGATTCTGACAGAATAAAAATTTACCAGAGATTGTACAAATTAAGTGGTTTTAATTAAAGACCTACTTAAATATGTTAGGACATATTTAGGAAATAAACAAGAGAAATTGATGCACCCCAAGATCGGCAACAGTGAGAAGTCACTACCACATCTAACGTTGAAGGTGTTACAGAAACCAATGAGACTTTAAGACATGGAAAAGAAGATGCCTGGAAGAAGCTATAGTCACGAGGGATACAGACAGACACAGAAATGGAAAGAGGAAGTTCTCCAGTCTCTCTTATCCCATGCTCTTGTCCCCAACTACAACCTCCCATTAGCCAAATCCAGCTGGAAATATTAGAATAGGTGAGTCAAGATGATGTAGTCTCCAGCCTCTGAGGGCAGAGTGCAGAGCCATGAAGTCCAGAAAATAGAAGTGAGTCAAATAGAAAACAATTGGCACATGGATCTTGTCATCAAGTGGAGTAAACAGGTTAAAAAATTAAACTAATATAATACAATATAAAACAATACAATACAAAATAATACAATATAAAACAATAATATCTGATAAAAATAAGTGTAATAATGAGAAGGGGGTAAAGAGCATAGATCTTTTAGGAGGAAAGGATTGTTTTAGAATATTGGAAAAAATAGCACATGTTGACAAATTTCTGACATTTTAATAAAGAGACAAAGGGCACTTGCCTTGGATTTTTTTGTTTTGAAATATTTGATATGTGAAATGAATGTATGTGACATAAGCAAGTTATGAATATAAAAAGTAAAACACCCATGAACCACCACCAATTGAAAAAGAAAATATCATCAGCGCCATTGACTTTGTTTTTCATCATCCTATTCTTTCTCACTCTACACCAGTGGAACTCACTAGGCTGCATTTTAATTTTTAATCACACTCTCTCATTTCTTTTAATATATTTTTTGTTTTGCTTATTTTTTGAAATTTATAATAATTGAAATCTTACATTCATTCTCTAAGGTCTCACTTTTTTTTACTCAATATTACTTTTTAATATTCACCCATGGGGATGCACATTGTTGTAGCCCAACCTCACTGTTGAATGGATGTTTCATTATGTGAATATTGTATAATTTGCTCATCCACTTTCCTAAGGACATCATGTTATTGCCAATTTGGTGCCATTATGATGCTGATGCAAATATTCCTATACTCTCTTTTAGATATATGACCAAGTGCTTCTTTATGATATATAATGCATGCGGGAACAGAATTGTTGAGTTATGGAGACTGCGCATGTCCAACTCTACAAAATACTGCCACTTGTTTTTCATGCTGGTTGTGTCTGTGTACACCTCACCAGCAACGTTTAATAGTTTCCCTTGATTCATGTAGTCTCTATCATTACGTCCTATGGGGTCAATGCTTGTAACCCCCACAATTCATGTGTTGAAATCCTAATCCATGAGGTGATAGAATTAGGGCCTTTGGAAGGTGACTGGGTCATGAATAGGATTATTGCCCTTATAAAAGAGGACCCAGATAGCTCCCTCACCCTTTCTGCTATGTGAGCTTACAATAGGAAGATGGCCATCTATGAGGAAGCAGATCCTCACCAGACACCAAATCTGTTGGCACCTTGATCTTGGACTTCCCAGGCTCCAGAACTGTTAGAAATAAATTTCAGTTGCTTATAAATTGCTTGAGCTATTTGTTATGACAGCCCAAATGTACTAACACACTAGGTATGGTTAGACTTTGTGTATTTATTAATAGGGCAAGCATGTAATGGTAATTCATTGTGCTTTTAAATCACACTGCCTTAAGGAGGTTTATTGCTGTTTTATACAATTAATGCCTACTGTGTTTCATACAATTAATGCCTACTGTGTTTCCATTTCTGTGAAATACCTGTTCATATCTTTCACTCATTTTTCTATTGGGTTGTTGTTTTAATTTTCTTTTTATTCTTTCTATATTCTGAATACTAATTCTTAATCTGTCTCTGTATCGCAAATCTCCTCCCACGTTGGAGCTCTGTCTTTTTCTTTCTTTATAAAATCTTTTAATAAACAGAAATTCCTTTTACTGTTGTTGAATTAGTCAATGTTTTCTCTCAACTGTGCACTTTTTTCTTACTTTCAGAAGGCTTTCTTGGAGAGACATGGAGGATGGTGGAATAGGACTTCCTTACCATCATCTTTCCACAGAACTTCAATTTTGGCAGTCACCCACAGATGAGAGCACTTTGTGGGAGTCAGGAGTCCAGCAGAGAAGTTCTGACACATCATTGGTGCCAAAAAAAATCCAAGTATAAACAGGTTAAAGAAGAGGGGCAGTTTCATTTTGCCTCTGTTACCCCTCACCCTAGCTGGTGCAGCTTGGTGCCAGGTGAGACCCTTAGCCTGTGATTTCTCCCACAAGGGGAAGTGAGTGTATGTCATTGAACTCCGACTCCCCCAATTGTGCAGGACACTGCTCAAGAGGGTTACCTCCTCCTCACCTAATCATAAAGATGTTATATTGTATGGTTATTTTCATGCACATAGTGGGCACAGCAGGTCTTCTTTGATGTCTTTTAGTAGTTTAATTATTTTTAATAAAGGTTTGCACATCTTTTGTTTGATTTATTTCTGTTATTTTTTATATTGCTAAATATCTTTTTTTTTTAATTTTTTTTTTTTAAGATTTTATTTATTTGCGAGAGAGACAATGAGAGACAGAGAGCATGAGAGGGAGGAGGGTCAGAGGGAGAAGCAGAGACCCTGCTGAGCAGGGAGCCTGATGTGGGACTCGATCCCGGGACTCCAGGATCATGACCTGAGCCGAAGGCAGTCGCTTAACCAACTGAGCCACCCAGGCGCCCCTACTAAATATTTTTTTTTTTTTTAATTTTTAAGCTCTGCTGATACTTTTAGATCATAATCTTACATCCAAGAACATTGCTAAACTAGTATTATTTCTAATAATTTGACTGTGTATCATTTTGGGCTTATTATGACAAAAGTAATGACAGTTTTGTTTCTTTGCAGTCATTTTATATTTTATTTTATCTTTCTCTGATGCACAACTTAGAATGTCAAGAACAACTGTAAGTTAGTGATAGTGGTCAGTTGTTGCATTCCTGATTTTAAAAGTAATGCCTGTAATACTTCATTAAATACTATGTTTACCATAGATGATTGGTAGGTGCTTTTGTCAGGTTGGGAAATGTGCCTTCTATTCCTATTTTCAAGAGTTTTCCTTCTTGAATTATTTATTTTTGATTTATAAGTGTTATCAAATATTTTGCTTCAAATGTTGATAAGAATATTTTCCCCATTAATCTGTTAATATAATATGTCATCTAATATTGAACCACTTTTGTATGCCTAGGATATATAAAAATAGTAATACCTTACCTCTCTTAATTTAGATTTAATGTGTTAATGTTGGATTTAATATATTAATATTGCATTTATGATTCTGCACATACTTTTAATTCGTGGAACTTGCCTATAATCATTTTTTCTCTCATTGTCTTTGTTTAGAGTTGGTGTCATCATTAATCTAGCCTATAAAATGTGTTGAAAGTATATTGCCTTCTTTTAAGCTCCAGAAGAATTTATGTAAGATCACAGATATGTGTTCCTTGAATATTCCATAACTTTTACTTATAAACTATATTGACTTTATTTTCCTTGTAGGACTATTTTAAATTATTGATTCAATTTCTTTTATGGTTATAGATCCATTCAGGTTTTCTATTTCTTCTTGAATAAATTTTATGTTATATTTTTCTAATATTTATCTATTTTGTCTAAATTTTTAAGTTTTTGGCATAAAGTTTCCCAGAGTTCTTATTATCTTTTATCTCTGTTTTGTCTCTAGTGATATCTCTTTTTTTTATTTCTCATATTGTTTATCTGGGTCTTTTTGCTGTTCTTGTACATCAACTATGTCAGGGTTGGGTGATTTTATTATTTTTTTCTTTCTAAAGAAGCAATTTTTGTTTTTATTAATTCTAACATCTGTTTGTTTTCCATTTCATTGATTTATACTCTTTTCTTTGTTATATGCTAGCCTCGGTTTCATTTAAGTTTGTTCTCTTGTTCCTTTTGTAGCTACTGTTGTGGATGCTTAGCTCTTGATTTGGGACCTTTATTTTTTTCTCATAAGTGGGTTTAGGTCTGTAAGTTTGCCTCTAAGCACTACTGAATCTGTATCCTACAAGGCTGAGAATTAGTCTTAAAATTATTATTTTAATTATTCTACATATGCTCTAATTCCTTTCTAGTATTGTCTTTGGCCTGAATTATTATTCAACATGTTTTTAAATGTAGGGGATTTCTAAATGTAGGGGATTTTAAAAAATTCTTTGTTTGTTTCTTGCCCTGTGGTCAGAAGCATGGTGTGTATAATATTGACTCATCAAAATTTGTTCGGGTTTACTTGCTCTATGGTCAACAAACTTTGTATTTCTATGATACAGGTCCCTTGATATTTATTGAGACTTAATCGGTGATCTTAAATACGATTGATTTCCAATAATCTTTTTTGTGGTCTTGAAAAATATGTCTGTTCTCCAACAGAAAAATACATTGTCTACTACATGATGCTTCTTCATTGTGGTATTCAAATGTTCCATATACTTGCTGGCTCATTTATCAAGAAATGAGTTGTGGGCGCCTGGGTGGCTCAGTTGGTTAAGCGACTGCCTTCGGCTCAGGTCATGATCCTGGAGTCCCTGGATCGAGTCCCGCATCGGGCTCCCTGCTCAGCAGGGAGTCTGCTTCTCCCTCTGACCCTCCCCCCTCTCATGTGCTTGCTCTCTCTCATTCTCTCTCTCTCAAATAAATAAATAAAAAATCTTTAAAAAAAAAAAAAAAAAGAAATGAGTTGTATTAAAATATCCCAATACAGGGGTGCCTGGGTGGCTCAGTTGGTTAAGTATCTGCCTTTGGCTTAGGTCATGATCTCAGGGTCCTGGGATCAAGCACTGCATCAGGCTCTCTGCTCAGTGGGGAGTCTGCTTCTCCCTCTCACTCTGCCTCTGTGTTCTCTCTCTCTCTCTCAAATAAAAAATAAAATCTTAAAAAATTTATCCCACTATAATTCTGGATTTTCTGTATCTTCCTCTAATTTTGTCAAATTTTTTGCCTTATTTATTTTTAATCTCTGCTGCTATGTCCTTAAGAGGTATTACGTTCTCCTGACAGATTCAAACTTTATTAATATACAATGATATTCTTTATCTCATATGATAAAGAGCTTTGTCTAAAGATCATCATTATGTGATACTATGATATTAGCTAGAACCATAGGAAATTGTCAGTTTTGTAGATCACATTGGCAATTTCATGTTTCAATCTAATAGCATTGTCAGTTTTTTTGTTGTTCTCTGTGTGCTTATGTGTTAAGTAAGTTCTCTTGTAAACAGAACTTAGCTTGATTTATCATTTTTTAATGATCTATGCCAGTTTTTAGTGTTTTTGGTGTACTTGGATTTATTTCTATCATTTTATTCTGTACTCCCTCATTTGTCCCAAACTTTGTGATTTTTTATTTCTTTTCATGTCTTCTTTTAGATTGATTTTTTTCCCTTTTGCTTTCCAGTTTTTTCCTTTAACAACTTTGGAATGTAAATATTCAGCTATTCTTTTTTAGTAATTATCTTAATATTCTAATGTACATACTTAGCAAGGTCTAACAGTAATGGGTATCTTTACCCTTTGCCCAACAACACAATCAACAACTACTGGGAAGAAGTAATTCCAAACTCTTCCTCCCAGTTTCCAGCTATTATTGTCTAAACATTTAGCTCTTTGTTGCTTTGTTTTCACCCCACAAATTAGGCCTTATTATTATTGATTTATAAGACAAAATTATATAAATTTTGTCCTTCAGGAATTTCAATTAGATACATATTGGTATTTATATTCCATTTCCATGTTTATCAGCGTAACTTATATTTCCCATCTACTTGTCACTACCTTCTGCGTTTTAAAGGATTTTTAAAGATCTATATCACAGTTCACTAATTTTCTTTTTTTTTTTAATATTTTATTTATTTATTTGATAGGGAGAGACACAGTGAGAGAGGGAACACAAGCAGGGGGAGTGGGAGAGGGAGAAGCAGGCTTCCCACCGAGCAGGGAGCCCGATGAGGGGCTCGATCCCAGGACCCTGGGATCATGACCTGAGCCAAAGGCAGACACTTAAAAACTGAGCCACCCAGGTGCCCTGACAGTTCACTAATTTTCTATTTATTTCCTTCTATTACCCTATTAACACTTTCATTAAGCTTTAAATTCATTGATTATGGTTTTCAATTCTACAATTCTAGAAGCTAATGCTTCTTTAATTATGTGGTTTAACAACCCTGCAGCCCAAAGTTAGTGTTCTGCTCTCAGAGTCTAATGTTGATTCCTACTCACTTTTTGTGCTCTGCCTCAGAATGCAATAAGCCCAACACTTCCTATTACTTCTACTTCCATTGGTTTACCCCCTAAAATACGGGTGTGTGGTCTGACAGTCTCTACTTTTTTGCTTACAAGCAATCTTGAATCATGATTCTAGACAATATCACCATGATAAGCAAATGAGATAAACACTTGGCCTAACAGCTACTAAGTCCTACTACAAGGTTGTTATATTAAAAACAGTAAGATATCAATGCAAAAAGAGACAAATTGACCTAAAGATCAAAATTGCTGTGAGATAGACTCACTCATATCTCAGAATTTATTACATAATAAAGGTGGCATCACAAATAAGATGGTTTAGTAAATGATGATAATTGCTCATAATGGAGAAAAATCCATACCTACTACCACATACAAAGATGGAATCCAGATATATTAAAGAAATAAATCCAGAGAAACCATAAAGGCAGAAAATAATGTGCCTTAGGGCTGGGGAGGAACTTTTTTTTTTTAAAGATTTATTTATTTATTTGAGAGAGTATGTGTGTGCGTGAAGTGGGGGAGGAGCAGAGGAAGAGAGAGGGGAAGCAGACTCCCCATTGAGCAGGGAGCCCAACACATGGGGCTTGATCTCAGGACCCTGAGATCATGACTTGAGCTGAAACCAAGAGTCAGACACTTAACTGATTGAGCCACCCAGGAGCCCTGGGGGGAACTTCTTAAATGAAATTCTAAAATTCCAAAACATCATTAATGCATTTAATCACATCAGATTAGGAATTTCTGTGAATAAAGTTAATATAAAGATGTTGCAGAGATACGATATTTGGCCATGTCTAAAACCAAAGGAAATTATTATCTAAGACATACAAGGAACTCATATGCACATGAAGAAAAATACAAGAGTCTCAAATCTTATAGATGGGTAAAAGATATTTGAGCCAATTCATAGCCAAAGAAACCCAGAGATTTAACAAAATACATGATTGTTGTCCAAAGTCATTAGTCATCAGAGAAATGCAACTTAAAAACAAAAAAGGTGATACTACTTTAGGCTCATCAGATCCTAAATACAAAGTATTGAGTGACAAAAACAAGAAATACAATACCATGTGTGTAAGTTAAAACTACATGAAATAATGTATGGTTTACACTAATGGCTTAAAAGAGAATAATATAAGCCAACTATATGTTGGGAAATTCGGAGGTGAGAAGTAGACCAGAGGCCTTGCAAAGACCAGTGAGCACCAGATGACCAGAACTGTAGAGGATTACTAAGGAACTCTTGGATCATGAATATAAAGCAAATCCACAGAACACAGATGAAACTATACTATTGTCATGTTGGATTCTCAATTTCATCTCAGGAGTCCTACCCCCAAGACACCCAGCTCGGAAGCACTGTTATCTAAGCTCTGCTTTCCTGTGAATCGCCTGGTTCCCAACAGGCCTAATCATTTCTCTACAGGCTGAGGGTAAGATGGCTCTTCATCTAGTCTTCCAAATATTTATATTCCTCTGAAAATGTAGAACCAGAATAAGCAAGTGATGGGTAGATATATATATATATATCTCGAAATTTTAACCAAAACTTTTTTCTCTCATTTTCTTGTATCCTTTTTTCCACCCATTCACTCAAAAGAATGCATTGCCTCAGGGATGGGATAATATAGTGAAGAAGCCGAGAAAATCTTTTTGGTGTTAAAAGTATAGCTATGAAGTACATAACTTCTAGGCCATAAAACATCAAGGAAGTGCTACTGGAATCTGGTAGGCAGAGGTCAGGGATGTTGCTCAACATTCTACAGTGCAAAGAACACTCCCCCAAAACAAAGAATTACCCAGCCCAAAATGTCAGTACTGTCAAGATTGAGAAACATTTCTTCAAACTGAGGTTAAATCTGGACCACTCAGCATTATAAGAATAAGAAATTTATAATACAAATCATTCATTTATTTACAAACGAAGAAAATTACATCTAGTTCCTTGGTTGAACTGTTCAACCATTTATTTATGCTAAACAATATATGATCTAATATAAAATCTTCAGCAACCATCAGTTTTGCATTTAATGAAGAGGTTCTGAGAAGGGAAGAAAAGTTGAAGTGACTTTAAAGTAAGATAGAGTGTCCCCACACAAGGAAGTAAGAGAAACGGAGGCATGAAAACAGATACTAGAAGCTCACAGCAATATCAGAAGCCAATGAGAGGAGGCAAACTCTCCAGGAAGTCATCTCTGGAGCAGCTTGCAGAGGAGAAAGAGGTGTTCTTGGGCAAGGACAATGAGGAACATCAGCATTTTGCAGAGAGGTGAGATTCTATTTCTTCCAGACTCTACACTTAAAGTTTACCGAGAAGGAGGCACGAGAACCCCAAGACCACCCACATGCCAGGAAGAAAGCAGAAGGAAAACTTGGAAGCACTTTCAAAATAACATGAATGAGGGCGCCTGGATGACTCAGTTGTTAGGCGTCTGCCTTCGGCTCAGGTCATGATCCCAGAGTCCTGGGATCCAGCCCCGCATTGGGCTCCCTGCTCCGCGGGAAGCCTGCTTCTCCCTCTCCCTCTCCCCCTGCTTGTGTTCCCTCTCTCGCTGTGTCTCTCTCTGTCAAATAAATAAATAAATAAATATCTTAAAAAAAAAAAATAGCATGAATGAAAGCAAAAGCCAGAAACAATGAAAAAAAAAAAAGGAGCAAAAGAGAAGGGAAGGGGGGAGGAGAGAGGAAAAAGGAATGGAGGAAGGGAGGAGTGGGGCAGGGAGAGAAAGAATGAGCTAGAAACAATTGCGAGGGGTAATAAATAAATTACTCTTATGTTAATGGCATGCCAAAGTGTTCCATTTTTATGCGAAAGCAAATAACTATGAAGTATCACCAACATAAACACTGATTAAAAGAGATTAAATGTCTTGAGATGAAATGTCATAACATTACACAGTGTCAGTCTGCGGTGTTCTCAAAGTGTTAATGACCTCCAGCTTTCGCTGCTTCCATTACTGGTGATCTCAGGGGAGAGAAACCTCAGTTGCAGGGCTCCCAGGAGGAGCTGAGAGCCTGGTCCCATCTCTTCGCTGTTAATAGATAAAATTTCACTGAAAATGATTCAGTGACATTTGGCCATAATTCAGAAGGGACTACATTTTTTAAAAAAGAATTTTTCTTTTATCAGAAAGCACTTGAGTTTATCTTACCATTTCAATGTTCCAGACCCGATTCAGTCAGTCTTCAATACTCTTTGGAATAAGTTTTCTGTCCTCTAACAGTGACATTTCCCCAGCAATGGTAGCATCTGCAGGAACTAATTCTGCCCCAAAAAGCGTGGGTCAGGATGAATTTTATTAGGACTGATCCCAGCATTCTTCATGAAGTGTTAATTTAGAATGTACTCTCAGTGGCCATGTCTCCTCATTTATTTTAATAAAAATCATTAGCACTTTCGATCTCCACCATTATTTTTGCTTCCAAACCAAACAAAATAGGTTAACATCCTGTGGTCACTTCATGGATTAGTCATCCTCTCCCACCTATTCTACTGACCCAGTTTCTCTCACACAGCTAGGACACGTGCTTTCCATCTCACTGGTGACATTTTTAAATATGTGGCCCTCAGTACATATATATCTGTTGCCTTTGTGCTTCTTCAGGGCATAAGTGAGTGCCCATGGTTATGGTTGGGGCAATTTTGTCTGCATTTGTTCAACAAATGCTTATTGAGTTTTTATTAAACACAAGCCCTCTAATCAGTTCCTTCTCTCAAGAAATTTCTAATATCAGGAGTGACAGGAAGAACAATGTGGGGCGGTATAAGTAAGTGGCACTTCTGGTGTCCAATTAGAGTGCCCAGTAATTAAGAGGACCGAGAGAGGTCTTTCCGCTAGAGATATCAGAGAAAACTTCAGGAGGGTTACACAAAAGGGATTTTGTAAATTTTGACAGAATGTTGACAGAGATGTATTGGATAAAACATTCTCTCTGCCCTGAGTAGCCACTAGCCCTATGTAGCTATTTAAATTTAAATTAAGCACACCGAAATAAAACGTAATATTCAGTCACACTGGTCGCATTTCAAGTGTTCAATCGCCACGTGTGGCTAGTGGCTACCATATTGGACATTCCCATCACTGCAAATAAATGTATTGCACAGCTCTGTTCTAAGCTGGAGAAATGGGATAATCACATGTGAGAAACTACAGGTGTTGTATAGATAGACACCAGGAAACACCCGACATTTGCTGGAGCATAGGGTGGGAATAAAAGTGGAAGATAAAACTGGAAAGGGAGTTTGAAATCAAATTGCAGGTAGTCTTGAATACATTCATCTGGAATCAAGGCTTTGTTTGGAGCAGAGAATTGGGATTTAGGATTAATCTTTGATAACGTGTAAAATGATGACCTGAAAAAGCAACTGGACAAGGAGTTCTCAGCCATGGCTGTACAACAGAATGTGGAAGAAATTTCTTACCCGATATCTAGGCCACATCCCAGATGAATGAAATAAGAATCACTGAAGGTGAGACTCAGACATCAGCGGTTTTTAAATCTCCCCAGGTGATTTTGACATGTAAGTGTTCAGAGACAGCCCCTGTTTCTATGTGCACTGTGTCACTTCTCCTACTTCTGTCAATAATAACCTCTTTTTTCTGATTAACATCCCCTTATACTTTCTACCCAATTCTGGTGGAGTTGCCAATCACAATAAGGTGATTCCCTGTTCACAAGAGGTGGTCTTGGAACCAAATGTTGGCAAATCACAATTAAACTGGTATTGCTGGCTGTGGTGATTGGCCCAGATTTAGACTACAATCCAAGTCAGGCAAATGAAAGCCTGTTCTGGGACTTAGCAGATATATTCCTGGTTAGAAGGCTATTTCATCTAGGAGGTCACTCAAGTGGGATGGCACTAGCCTGGGTCCAGTCATATGAATCAAGAAATTACCTACTAGTCCTGTTTGTCTTCTTCCACTTAAATTTGCAATCGGTTTTAATCATTTTTAATAGTAAAAAATATAGAGAGATGTAGAATGTAGCTTTACCAAATACGTTTGATCACAGAACCCTCTTTCTTAGAATGCTTATTAACCACTTCTGGGACACAACCCTTTTTTCAAAAGAGCTACAGAGGATAACTGAAATACAAGGGCCCTCTCTGAGTATGATAATCACGGCAAAACTCACTTGTAAACTAAGAGCAAAAGATAACAAATTGACTTAAAAGAACCAAAGAGCAAGAGGGAAGATGTGTGAGAGCACTGAGGTACCTAAAAGGTGGGTGGGAAAGGGAAGTGAGCCCAAAGAAGAAAGCCAGGGAAAGGTAGTAAAAGGGGTTCTGTCATCTCCTATCTCTGATCACAATGCCTTGAGTTTGTATATGAACACAAACTCTATCTATGTTGGCTACACGGTTCACCCTCTAGGGGTATTCAAATAGCCTCAGTCTTATGCCATTCTGAGGGAGATCTGCCTTGGGTCAAGTCCAAGACTAACTTGGGCTCCTGTACTATAGGATGGAGGTTTGGAGTGAAGAACAAAAACTACCAAAGCTCATGTGTCCACATAGTTTATTCTTCTTGGCTTTTGCCTCAGATAATTGTTCCACTTTGGATTGTTCTTTCTTAGTAACTCCATGGAACATATTTATTAAAATGAACCCAGGGTACCTGGATGACTCAGTCAGTTAAGCATCTGACTTTGGCTCAGGTCATGTTCTCAAGGTCCTGGGATCAAGCCCTGCATTGGGCTCCCTGCTCAGTGGGGAGTCTGCTTGTCCCTCTCCTTCTACCCCTCCCCCTGCTCATGCTCTCTCTTTCTCTCTCAAATAAATAAATACAATCTTTTAAAATAAAATAAAATAAAATAAAATGAACCCAAGGCCACTTTCAATTCAAAGGGGCCATCTCTCCACATGATGGGGCCCATACATCCTTGGAGAGAGGTTTTTAGCCTGTGGCCAAACCAAAGTGTATATCTAAGGTAAGAGGCTCAAATGACCAACTTTTAATCAAAGATTGGGAGGACAGATAAAAATTTCTATGGCATGCACATTTGTGTTCAGTTCACTATCCCCAAATACCCTCTTTTGAATCTGTTTAATTGACCAGGATTAGAGATCACAGCCAGTGCTCAATCTCTTTCCACATAGAAAACACAACAACCTACTCATCTCTTTTCCCAGCTATGGATTAATAGGGGCTTATTGTGTTCTGTGTTAATGAATCATGACTGGAAGCCAGTGAAGCAGGCCATGTATCAAAAGCGGGAAACATAATTGGTAGGATGAGAAAAGTAGATGGGGATTAGATCTACTCACAGGAAGGGGAAATAAGGCTTTGATCAAAGAAGAAAATATCTGGAAGTGTAGGCATTGTTTCTACCCCTGAAATCCTTCCACTGCTGAGATTACCTATCATTTTTACTTGAGGACCCAACATTTACCTTACACCACTCCAGGCATTTTATGTAACTGAGTTCAGGCAATTTTCAGATGCCAGTCTCCTATATAGATGTGCTCTGTACTTTAAAGAAATTTTACACTATATTTCCATTTACGGCATTTTTAAAATGTAGGCTTCTATGACATATGATAAGAGAAATCTCTTTCTTGATAGGAGTTTGCTCAAGATGCCCTTTATAAGCACTCTTCCAGTTCTAATAGTGAATGACTATATTTAAAAGATGTGCATGTTGTGTGACTACAGAAAAAAAAAGTCCGGAAGATAAGATCCTGAAAGTCATAAGCAGAGAATGGAGAGAATGTAAGAAATTTTGTTCTATTATTTCCATAATCAGGGGAAAAAAAATTTAGACAGATCCCTTTGGATTTGCTAAATGAACATATTTGTGGATGGGAAATTCAAGAGACTTTTGGCAATTGAGGACTTTAGCTGTCTCAATATTCACTGTGTCAATCCTACAAAGACACTTGGTTTTCACCAAGCCTCATGGTGTCCAGATAACCTGGCAAAGATGAAATGAAGGTTGTGTGTCCTGAATAGTAACAGGCTACTTGATCATAAGGAGCCCATGCATTATCCAAAATCGGCTGGTTTTGTCAAAGTCACAGGGATTTAGATACCCTCCGGGTGAGAAATATCTTCTCATTCTATCAATTCATTCATTAAAAAAAAAAAAAAAAAGTACCATACCCGAAAGCTGTGGACTTCAAAATTTCTTTTTAAAGTCTATACATGTCCAATATGAAATTAGATAAAAGATCCTACTAGTGGTAGGGGAAAATAGAATTCTTTGAGTTTTCTTTTGCTTTCCCTTCAGAATCTCAGAGATTCCAGTGTGTGTTTTGAAAACCACTACACCAAATTATTTTCTTCATTGGTTGACAAGCATGGCACGTCCTGAAGTTGTGCACTATAGAATCCCAGCCCGAATGGCCTGAAATAGCAATTAATTTGTAAGAACTAGGAAGTTTTTGTATCTTCTGGAGTCTCCTCTAAAAATGCAAATGTTCCTGGGAGGAGAAACGTCTTAAGCAATCATGAGGGACTATTTTATCAATTCAATTTGCAGCTTGGAAGCAGAGCTGACAGCAAAGCCCTGTAGGACTGGGCAGAGATAATGGAGGTAAAGGAACTAAAACAGATGTAACCAAGTAAAAACTTTATTTCCTGAGGTCACACAGGACACACTTAACAGGCTATCAGTAGTTTTTAAATAAAGATAATTATAAAATAGCTAATATTTGAATGCATCCTGGGTGCCAGGTACTCTTCCAAGTCTCACTCTGTGTTTGAACTCATTTTGTGTATTCCTTTATTCCTTTTTGTATTAACCACAATTACGTGGTGAAAGTACTACTTTTCTACCCATATTACTGATGAGGAAACGGAGGCATAGAGGTGTGAACGCCACACAACTAGTTAGGGGCAGAGCCAAGATGCAAATCTGTACAGTGTGACTCTGGGGCCTGTGATAACACAATGGTTCATCTTCCTGAGAGGAGGACCATTATTTCAGGTCTCCCAGCACTTCCAAAGAGTGGCCTCTTTGACTTTTAATTATCTAACCTCAGTGATCCTCTTGAGTTTGGTTAAGCTCAGAGGGAACAAGCCTAAATTCCTAGTGAGCTATGTGCTTATTTTTTTTTAATGGAACTATAGTTGACATACAATGTTATAGTAGTTGCAGGTGCACAATATAGTGATTCAGCAACTATGTACATTATGCAACCCTCACCACAATAAGTGTATTTACCTTCTGTCATCACACACAACCGTTAAAATATTATGGACTACATTCCCTATACTGTAAATTTCATCCCTGTGGTTTATTCATTTTATAACTAGAAGTTTGTACCTGTTAATCTTTTACTTCTTTTGCCCTTCCCCCCACCCACCCCCTGGCAATGACCAGTTCTCTGTTTTTATGAGTCTGTTTCTGTTTTTTTGTTTGTTCATTTGTTTTGTTTTTCGGTTTCCACATATAAGTAAAATCACATGATATTTATCTTTCTCCGTCTGACTTATTTTACTTAGCATATTACCCTCTAGGTCTATTCATATGTGTGTGTGTGTATACACACACACACACACACACACACACACACACACACAGTCTTCTTTATCCATCCATCTATCAACAGACACAGGTTGCTTCCATATTTGGTTTTTATAAATAATGCTGCAATGAATATAGGGGTGCATGTATCTTTTCAGATTAGTGTTGTCATCTTCTTTGGGTAAATACCAAAGAGTGGAATTATTGGATCATATGGCATTTCTATTTCTAATTTTTTGAGGAACCCCTATACTGTTTCCCACAGTGACTGCACCAATTTACATTCCTACCAACAGTGCATAAGGATTCCTTTTTTAACACACCCTTACAAACACTTACTTCTTATTTTCTTGCTATTCACCATTCTGATTCATGTGAGGTGATATCTCATGTGGCTTTGATTTGCATTTCTCTAATGATTAGTGGTGTTGAGCACCTTTCATGTAACTGTTGGCCATTTGTGTGTCTTCTTTGGAAAAATGTCTATTCAGATCCTTTGCTCATTTTTTAATTGGGTTTGTTTGTTTGTTTGTTTGTTTTTACTATTGAGTCATATGAATTTATTTTCTTTGCTTGCTTTTGGGATATTAACCTCTTATTAGATATGTGGTATGCAAATATTTTCTCCCATTCCATAGGTTGCCTTTCCATTGTGTTGATGGTTTCCTTTGCAGAGCAGAAGCTTTTTAGTTTGATGTAGTCCCACTTATTTTTGCTTTTATTGCCTTTTTGGTGTCAAACTAAAAAATTATTGCCAAAACCAATGTCAAGCAGCTTACCCCCTATGTTTTTAGGAGTTTTATGGTTTCAGGTCTTATGTTCAAGTATTTAAGCCATGTTGAGTTGACTTCTGTGAGTGATGTAAGATAAGGGTCAGTGTCATTCTTTTGCATGACTATCCAGTTTTCCCAGGACCATTTATTGAGACCATCTTTCCCCATTGTTGGCTCCTTTGTAGAAAATCAATTGACCATATACGCATGGGTGTATTTCTGGGCTCACTATTCTGTTCCATTGATCCACATGTTTGTTTTTATGCCAGTACCACACTGTTTTGATTACTGTAGCTTTGTACTAGTGTTTTGAATCAGGAAGTGTGATGCCTCCAGTTTTTCTCTGTTTTCTCAAGTTTGCTTTGGCTATTCAGGGTTTTTGTGGTTACAAACACATTTTAGGATTGTTTTTTCTATTTCTATGATAAATGTCATGGGAATTTTGATGGGATGACATTGATGGCTTTGGGAAGTATGGACATTTTAACAATATTAGTTCTTCTGACCCATGAACATGGAATATCTTTCCATTTATTTGTGGCCTCTTCAACTTTTTTTTTGCCAATGTCTTCCATTGTTTCCAGTGTACAGATCTTTTACCTCCTTTGTTAAATTTATTTCTAAGTAATTTATCCTTTTTGATGCTAATTTAAATGATATCATTTTCTTAATTTCTCTTTCTGATACTTGTTATTGGGTGTATAGAAATGCAACTAATTTTTGTGTATTGTTTTTGTATCCTGCAACTTTACTGAAATCATTTTTTAGTTCTAACATTTTTTTTTTGTGGATAAAAGACTTGATATTTTAAATATAATTTTCCCCAACTAATATTGATACAATGCAATCCAATAAAACTCTCATTGAGCCTTCTTTTTCTTCTTTTTTTTTTTTTTTGGAAATTGGTGATCTGATTATAAAATTTATGTAGACTAGCCAAAACAATATGGGAAAAGGATAAAAAAGTTGGAGAACATACTCCATTGATTTCAAGATTTACCATACTACCTTAGTATTCAAAACAGCATGATATGGTATAAAATAGACATGCAGGTCAATGGAAACAAATAGAGATTTTAGAAATAAACTCACATTTGTATAGTCAATTGATTTCAACAAGGTTTCAGGGTAATTCAGTTGGGAAACAATAATCTTTTCAACAAATGCTGCTTGAACAACTGAGACATCTAAGGTCAAAACAAAATAAATGTAGTCCACTTTTACCTCACATCATATACAAAATCTAACTAAAAATGCATTATAGGCCTACAAATATAGAACTAATACTACAAAACTTCTGGACAGAAACATAGAAGAAAATCTTTGTGACCTTGAGTTAGGTCAAATTTCTTAAATAGGACACAACAAAGGACAAAAAAATGATAAATTAGATTTCAAGAATGAAAACATTTGCTTTTCAAAAGATTTTTAAGAAAGTAAAAGGCAATCTTACAGCCTAGGAGAAAATATTTGTAAAGCATAGATCTATTAAATCATTTGCATTCAGAATGTATAAAAAAAAAACTTGCACAACCTAATAACAAAAAAAAATCCATTTTTAAATGAATAATAGATTTGAATAGAAAGCTCAATAGAGAAGCTATATGGATGGCAAAGAAGCACAAGAAAAGATCTTCAACATGATTAGCCATTAGCAAATGCAAACTGAAACCACAACGAGGTTGCGGTTACAAGAATTGCTAAAATTACCAGGTGTTTGAAAGAAGGTAAGCAACTGGAATCCCCATACATTGTATGTGGAACACACTTCAGAAAACAGTCTGGCCACCTCTGATAAAGATAAATATACACTTACTCTATGACCCAGCAATTTCTCCTTTATACATTTACTTAGCACAGGCACTCAGATAGCATGGTGGGATCATATGTCCACACAAAAATTTGTATGCAAATGTTGATAGCAGCTTTCTTCACAATAGCCCAAAATGGAAAGAATCTAAATATCTATCAATTGAAGCATATATAAACAAATGTGATTCTTTTCCTACAATAGATGACTACTCAGCAACTAAAAAGGAACAAAGAACACATGCATGCAACAATATGATTAAAAAGTATTACATTGGGGCGCCTGGGTGGCTCAGTTGTTAAGCGTCTGTCTTCGGCTCAGGTCATGATCCCAGGGTCCTGGGATCGAGCCCCGCATCGGGCTCCCTCCTCTGTGGGGAAGCCTGCTTCTCCCTCTCCTACTCCCCCTGCTTGTGTGCCCTCTCTCGCTGTGTCTCTCTCTGTTGAATAAATAAATAAAATCTTTAAAAAAAAAAAAAAGTATTACATTAAGTAATACAAAGACTATGCACTCTATGAATTCCCTGTTTATTAAATTCTAAAAAAAAGAAAATCAGTGGTTGCCTGGGTCCAAAAGGTGAGAGAAGGGAAGTGATTACAAAAGCACAGCTGGAGATGTTGATGTGATAGAAATATTCTACGTAAAATGTTGGTGGGTCATGCTACTGTACAAAATTCTCAAAAATTCATCAAATTGGACACAAAGTTGGTGAATTTTATTATATGTAAGTCAATAAAACTGATTAAAAAAACATAAGGAAGAAGATCACTATATCATGGAGTTATACCCTTTCTAGAAATAGAAAATTAGAAATGAAAGAAAATTAAATGTTTTTAATGAAAAAACAAGGTGCTTATCAAAAATATTTGGTTTTGTATAATGACGTGTTATCAGTGAGGGTTTCAGAGAAACAGAACCAATAGGATCTGTACATTTATATATAGGGAGAGAGAGAGAATTTATTTTAAGGAGCAGTCTCACAGGATGGGGGAGGTTAACACATCCAAAATCTGCAGGGCAGGCCAGTAGTCTGGAGACCCAAGGAAGAGTCACAGTTCAAATCTCAAGCTGGCAACATTTCCTCCTCTTCCAGAGAAGTCAGTCTTTTCAACAACTGGATGACGCCCACTCACATTATGGAGGGTATATTTTCCTCAGAGTCTACTGATTTAAATATTAGTCTCATGTAAACAAGTCTTTCACAGAAACATCTAGAAGAAGGTTTGGCCAAACATCTGAGTACCATGGCCCGGCCAGGTTGACACATGACAGTATGTAATTGACAAAGTTCTACTATACATGTTCTCTCATTTGTTCCTCATATAAGCCAAGCAGATAGAAGTTACAACTCCTACCATATTTTGGGCAAGAAACTGAAATTTCAAGAAAGCAAATGACTCCCCATTTCTCGTAGCTGGCAAAGGGTAGCTCAGCAACTCGGGGCAATCATCCTATCTCCCGACTGCATGCTCTTTCATCATAAGTGGACTAGAGAGAGAGACAGTAAAAGGAAGGGATTAAATATATCCTTTGTTCCCTATAAATTCTTCCCTGGCATTTCTCCAAGCCCAAGACATTTAAGGGTTATATAATTTTTCATGTTCACTTTTAGAGTTAGGTAAAATCGATAATATCTTTCACAAAGACTTACTTCACTTTTATCCCCTGACAAGATGAAGTTAACAAACCAGCAAACCACTGATTAAATAGAGGCAGAAAGAAAATAACATCTAAAAATGAAATTCCTACTGGCTTTCTCCTGCTTTTTGTTTCAAAGGCAGTATTATCAAAGGGGTGGGAGGGAGTCACCGACTTCAGAAAAACCTGCCAACACATGTAGAAAAGGAAACTGTAAGAAAAGGTAAAAACTTTACAAGGTGATAAACTCTGGGTCTTCCAAACTAATTTATTTAAGTGGCATTTTTCCTCACCAATTAACAAATAACACAAAACTTATTTTAAAACTTTATCGTTTTCTAAATTTTTAATGTAAAGGGTCAGAAATTTCTCCCACTTTATTCATTTTACTTAATTTTAAATTCATTTTGGGGCTACATAGAAAGAGCCATTTATGTAAGCTCCATGAGCATTTGCCTTTATGGAGAAAGATGGAGGAAGAAATTCTTTAGGTGTTACATTTTCCTTCCCACTAGCTGGCTAACTACCCTTGGAGAGAGCAAGCTCAGCACCTTGGGTCTCCATCTGTAAAATTAGTATAATATCGACTTCACGTTAAGTGTTGGGGGAAGATGCATTAATAAGCACCTAAGCAACTGGAGATGTGGCATCAAAGCATTGATCCCCATGCCCTTGTGCTGTGCACTCTCAAAGCTCCTCAGCAAGGCGTTCCCATGGCTACAGCCCCACTGTCCTTCATCCCAGACCCAACTCAAGCCTGGTTCTTCTTGGCCCATCTAGGTGGTCTTTGCATTCTCACTTCAACAAGGGCTCCCAGACAAAAAAGAGCCACAAGGAACAAGCTGCCTTCCACTCCTTCAACAAGGCCTCTTCAGGGGCAATGGTGTCTGAGAAACCTCACAGAGCAATAGCAAAATTGTTCATATATAGACAAAGATTTCTGATTCCTGATGTACACAAAATAAGGATCTCTTTTAAAAGACCGGCACAAGAATCTGTTCTACAATAGAATACTGACAGCCAACTGGAAATGAGCATGGAGTGAAATGTTAACAATAGCAATGATGGGTATTTACCCCAAAGATACAGATGTAGTGAAAAGAAGGACCATATGCACCCCAATGTTCATAGCAGCAATGTCCGCAATAGCCAAACTGTGGAAGGAGCTGAGATGCCCTTCAACAGATGAATGGATAAAGAAGATGTGGTCTATATATACAATGGAATATTACTCAGCCATCAGAAAGGATGAATACCCAACATTTGCATCAACATGTATGGGACTGGAGGAGATTATTCTAAGTGAAATAAGTCAAGCAGAGAAAGACAATTATCATATGGTTTCACTTATTTGTGGAACATAAGGAATAGCATGGAGGACATTAGGAGAAGGAAGGGGAACATGAGGGGGGTGGAATCAGAGGGGGAGACTAACCATGAGAGACCATGGACTCTGGGAATCAAACAGAGGGTTTTAGAGGGGGGTGGGGGGATGGGCTAGCCTGGTGATGGTTATTAAGGAGGGCACATATTGCATGGAACACTGGGTGTTATACACAAACAATGAATCATGGAACACTACATCAAAAACTAATGATGTACTATATGGTGACTAACATAACATAATAAAAAAATTATAATTAAAAAAATTGCAATGATAACCAGTTACCTGTTATAGTGAATGCTCATTCAAGGCCAAGAATGAACATTGCTATTTAATTCTTACATCAGCTAAGCAAGGTAGGTGTGACCATTCCTATTTTACAGATAAAAAATTGATCGGAGCTAAGGAAGTGAAAGAATTTGCTAACAGTTAATAGAGTCAGGGTTTGACCCCATGTGAAAGAGGAAGACCCTGTGCATTTATTCATCATTTAGTACCTTGTACACAGAACAAAAGAGCTAATATGAACTTCTCTAAAAGGATAATGGGAACAAGTTGTACAGGA
Source organism: Halichoerus grypus (assembly GCF_964656455.1). Taxonomy (NCBI): domain Eukaryota; kingdom Metazoa; phylum Chordata; class Mammalia; order Carnivora; family Phocidae; genus Halichoerus; species Halichoerus grypus. Next base: position 18,948,394 of record NC_135720.1, on the reverse strand, counting down.
AGAGGATGTGAGAAGTAGGGGAGCCTGACAATAATTTTTCCCTCCCGAAGCCATGAGCCCATGTCAAGGCACTAAGTGGACAAGCCTGAAGGGAAGGCAGAAACAGTGTATGCCCTGAGATGTAAGGGCACCAACTTTTCCCTTCTGGTACCCCCACACTCCCCAAAAACTCGTAGTTGACAGTTTTTATTTCCTACCATATTTTTCCATCATCTACAATTCTTAGAAATATTATTAATAGGCACATCTTTTATGCAAAGCTTTCTTTTGGAAATTGATTGGAAGTGGGTAGGTGGGTGAGGCAGCAGGGGAAAACACTAAGAGGAAAAGGTGGCAAGTGGGCGGATGGGGGTCACCGTAGAGAAAAAGAAATCAGAAATATATTCATACTTGCTTGGAAAAAAATGACTAAGTAAAATAAGTGTGATCATTTGAGGCAACCAGTCAGTCTGACCTTTGTAAAAAGAGCAGGATGATTCTACTTTTCTCCCACTCCAAGTCATTTTAAAGCAACCCATAAGGGCTCACTTCTACCAGAGAGTAGTGGGATGCTGCTGTAGAGCTGTTATCTACAAAAAGAATTTCAGAGGGTCAGCATACGCTTTTATTCAAGTATAGGAGTGGTGGACCCCAAAGAAAATGCGGGAGGTTATTCTTGCTTGACTCATCACGGATAGAGTGTGTAGACAAGCTGGATGAAAATATCTTAAGGGGAAACTTGATAGGAACAAAATGGTAAGCTGCTGCATCTTTTTTTTTTTTTTTAAAGATTTTATTTATTTATTTGAGAGAGAGAGAGTGAGAGAGACAGCACATGAGAGGGGGGAGGGTCAGAGGGAGAAGCAGACTCCCTGCCGAGCAGGGAGCCCGATGCGGGACTCGATCCATGGACTCCAGGATCATGACCTGAGTCGAAGGCAGTCGCTTAACCAACTGAGCCACCCAGGTGCCCCAAGCTGCTGCATCTTTTAAACCATCTCAATATTTTATCTCCTGCTGTACTCCAGGGATGGGTGGGGAGAGAGATGCCACAGGGGGTAGATGGGGCAGTGGCCCAAAGTAACTCCTCAGCCGTGATCCAGACTGAATGAAAAAAGTGTGGGCAATCTCATTTCCTCATTGAATGAGAAGATTCTCTCCTGCAGCCTAAGAAAAGATGACCACTTATGAGGAGAAAAGGAACAATAATGGAAGTTCATGTGTATTCATCTTAAAAGGTTTTTAAGTCCAATGACAGGATTTTGTGATTGTCACTGTGTGCAAAGGCTTAAAAGACACCAATGCTCATTAATGCAGAAAGTCAAGGCTTTCCTAAAGGACCTTTATTAGTTTCCTAGGACTACTGTAACAAAGCATCACAAATCAGGTGGCTTAAAACAACAGAAATCTATTGTCTCACAATTCTGGGGGCCAGAAGTCTGAATTGAGGTGTTGGCAGGGCCGTGGTCTCTCTGAAGCTGTAGGGGAGAATCCCCCCTTGCTTCTTCCTAAATTCTGGAAGAAGCCATTAATCCTTAGCACTCTTTGCCTTAGAGCTATATCATTCCAGTCTTTGCCTCTGTCATCATGCAGCACTTTCCCTGTATGACTTCACATGTCATTTTCCTCTTCTAATAAGGACAAGAGTCATATTGGATTGGGGTCAGTCTAATGACCTCATCTTAACTTGATTACATTTACAAAAAACTTATTTCCAGTTAAAGTCACAATTCACAGATATTGCCAACTAGGACTTCAACATATCTTTTGGGGGAACCCCAACTGCTCATGTTCACATCTTTCATTCGCTCTCCAAGGAGAAAACATCTGCGTTGTGTGTTTTGACTCCAAGAGGAGTAACTTCATATAGCAGGGGGGTGCAGAGTGGGAGGTAGGTAGAGGTGTTCAGGATGGAAAGGCTGGATAAAAGTCCAATAAGAGACAGCAAGAGTCAGGTAGGTAAGAAGCAGCAGATGAGGCCAAGAAATGTTATCAGTTTCATGTTACTGAATTAAAAAAAAAAAGAGGAGTAAGTAGCAGTGTCAAATTCCCAGTGAAGTTTAATGAAATAAGGTCTGAAAAACAACAGAATGACTACTTTCTCTCACATTCAGTGCTGAAGATTATAGCTTTAATGCAAGTTTTAGAACATATTCTATCACAGTTGAAATTTTTCCAATAAAGTCAAGCCATGCATAAAACTCCTGAAACCCACTCTAAAAACTTTAAACTACGTTGTAGTTCAGAACAGAGGGGCCAGGAAAGATAAATTACATAAATAAAGGCACTAAACTGTAAAGTATTTGAAAATCTATTTTTTCCAAAGATATATATTAACTAAAATTAGCCTAATACATGTTGTCTCTTTGGGAATATGAGTGGCTCAGTTGTTGTAGCCTCTATTTCTACTCCAAACATATTTAGAAATACTTGGTAAATATAACAATTCTAAAATACAAAACTAATATTAAAGGAAATTTAAAAATATATACTAGGCTCATAAATGAAAGAATAAATGTAAGAGTTGATGCCTTACCTCTGGAAGAAAATGAACCCTTCAGATCTCAACATAAATCTTGACAGCAAAAGGCTAGGTTTTTAATACCTATCCAGGAACATGAGACATGGAAATAATGCACTTAGTAAAAGCCAGGAACTTAAAATAGCCATGTTTTCCATGCAAAGGGAACTAGAAATGGCAAAGAAATCCGTAGTGTCTTGAAAATATTGGATAGGGAAAAGTTAAATTTCCCAAGAGAAATTAAAATTGCGTATCTAATTAGGTGTGAGATCTAAATGTGACTATGCCAATTGGCACAGGACACTCAATTTGGGAAATGAGTTTTAAAAAAAAACCTGATTCTAGATCAATGGAAAATAGTATTTCTCACAGAAATAAACAAACAACGAAAAGACACTGCTATGTAAAGAACCCAGATCACACATGACTCTCAAGATAAATAATTGTGAAGGTGAGCTAACCCTAAGAAATTATAATACAAGGAAAAGGAACACTATGAGAAAGTCAGCAAATACAAGAGGATAATTATCATGCTAATTAAAACCTTAAAATAGTATAAAAAGACTCCCAAATAAGTATATTTAAGTGATTAAAAAATAAGAATGTGAAATAAAGCACTAATAAAATTAATGACACTGTTTAAAAAGACTGATTAGAAAACATTTAAACATATGTCTAGAAATAAAAAAAATTATTGCTAAAATCTAAAATGCAAGGAATGGGTAAAATAGTGCATAACATAGCCAGAGAACACAAGTGAACTGGGAAATAGTCTGGAAAAAAATTACCAAGAGCTGCAAACGATAGAAAATATAAATACAAAGTTAAAACATGAAGAATAAATTGAAAAAATCCAACATACTTCCAGTAGGCGATTCAGAAGAATAATAAAGAAAATAGTGGCAACACAGAAATTTAAAGATAATAGCAGAGAACTTTCCAGAATAGATTGTCAGTCCCCAGTGTAAGCAAATATAGTAAATCCTACAGGATAAAAAAGAAGTAAATTTGCCCAAGACACATCAGAATAAAATTTCAAAATACAACATCAAAGAGCAAATATTGAAAGCAACTTGGAGAAACAGAGATCACGTATAAAAAAGTGACCATTGGAAGGATTGTAGATTTCATATCAAAAAAAATAGAGACTGGAAATGGAAAAAAATCTTTCAGTCTATGATTTTATAAAAGCTAAGCAATTATTCAAAAATAAGTTTTTAAACAAAAACAAGAAGCAACTAACAACAACAAAAAACCATTATAAGTAGAAGAGATAAACTAAGGTAATCAAAATGAATCCTTATTAATTTTTATTAATTGGTTATTAATTACAAGAAATACAAGAAATAAATGTATTAATCTTAACCATAAGAAAACAGAAATTTTAAGAAAGGATTTTTTAAAAAGTTAATTGTCATTTACACACAATGTACTTAATACTCAAATATATAAAAGTATTACGTTTAATAAATAGCAAAAAATAAACAATACTAAAGGAACAAAAGTTACAGTTGCAATATTAATATTAGGCAATAGAGATTTTAGACAAAAGTTATGTTAGAGATAAAGAAAATAATAATTTTTAATAGCATAAGGACAGTTCCACAGGAAGATGATCCTGAATGAACCTCATAACATCGCCTTAAAATATAAAGAACAAAAATGGATAGAAATTTTAAAAAAAGCCCTGATAAGAGTGAATAAAATATTCTCTCAAACACAATATATATATATGAATTAAACTTGTGTAGGGCGCCTAGGTGGCTCAGTTGGTTAGGCGACTGCCTTCGGCTCAGGTCATGATCCTGGAGTCCCGGGATCGAGTCCCGCATCGGGCAACCTGCTCAGCGGGGAGTCTGCTTCTCCCTCTCCCGCTCCCCCCTCTTGTGCTCTTTCTCTCTCTCACTCTCTCTCTCAAATAAATAAATAAAATCTTTAAAAAAAAAAAAAAAACTTGTGTAGACATGAAACCTCGTTAGGTTTTTAAGACAAAAATTATCCATTGTCATCTTATTTATATTTTTCCCATCTCATGTTATTTTTTTTAATTCAAGTTTAAATATAAATAGTTAAGCTTCTTACCTTAAACAACTTTTTTAAAATCCCTTTTTATATAGTGGCTTTCTGTGTATAAAAAAACTTTCATAAACATTGATGCTCAGAGAAAGTAGGTCACAAAGTCACAGAGAACATCTAATAACTAAGCCTAGGGCTCCTGACTGTAAAAATCAATGTTTTCTACATGTTACCAACTGCCTCTCAAGCATCTTGAAGAAATCATTAGAAAATAAAATTATTTGTATCATCCAGTATTTATTACGTGTGTGTAATGTCTAAAAAGTGCATATGATGATGAATCAGACCTACACAGACTATGTGTATTATCTTAAACACAGATTTCCTTGTCTTTCCATTTGTGGGCTTCCTCCATCTTTCTCACTGCTCTTTCTTGGTTTGCCCTGCGGGCTGCCCTTGCCTTGCCCAACCTTTACCTCATGTCCAGGATTCCACTCAGCCCTGTTGCATTCTAGGTCTATACATTCTGATTGTCCCATCTCATTCATTATATTTGCTTCAAGTATCAAGTACTGGTCAAGCTGATGACTCTCAGAATCATAACTCCATCTAGATCTTTGTTTTAAACCCAAGAACAGATATCCATTGCATATTGGGCACCTCCATGTACATAAACTCACTGGCTACTCTCTCAACTTCCTCAGCAGCTGAGTATTACTAAAGTAGATTTTGTGGCTCTACTTCCTGGATCTCTACACATTTATTCTCACTTATAGTTTATTACCTTTTCCTTCCCCAATATTGCCTAGTCTAAACTTCATTAAAGACACTGACCTCAAAAATGCAATTTTCACCGTCAGAGCAAAAGGATGACCCTAGCTACTACTCACTGAGGACACATAAATTGCTACATATAAACTTCCTCACCTTACCTCTAGTGCTCTCCCAATTTTTCACTATTAGACCCATGTCCTCTCCTTCCCTCTGACTCCTATTTCAGAAGATGAGTCTATTTTGCTTATAGAGATATTCTAGTAAGGCAGATGGGGGTGTCAGCAAGATATTCCTCATATCTTCTAGTTTGCATGCTGAGAATGAAATTGGGAAAAGTGTAATTAATGAGATTAGCCATCTGTACAAAAAGTGTCCATCAGTAATGAGTGGCTAAAATGTTTCAGGAACATCCAGGCTCAATGGCCTCTGCATCCTCTCAGAAAATCATTAGCCTCTCTGGGCTTGTAGTTAATCAACTGGATTGTAAAGACATGAGATTTAGAGACAGACAGTTTAAATTCAAATAAACGACTTCTGATGTAGTTTTGTTCAATTTATGTAACTTTTCTATGTCTCCTCTTTAGAATAAGGTTAGTGCCATATAAATCACATAACTGTGAAAATTAGATGAGTCGATTTACACATAGCCTGTGCACAGTATCAATAAGAAGTGATGGAGACTGGAATTAGAAATTTACTAATAATGATAGTAATTGTTTGCCATTGTTCATTTTAATGTGTAAATAAAAGCAATAAGCATGAAACATAGACAAAATGGTGTCCGAGGGCAATATGACTCTCTACTATAAAGCTGTCCCCTGACCAATGGGTCTAAATTAGTTACTTCTCTTGAAAGGTACATTCCTATGTAGTTCTTTGTGCTACCATAATAGGCATTAACAATTAATATTACAATTAATGTTATTCTGATTCTCTACTCACCAACCAACCCACTGCTTGCAATTTGACTTCTTAGGTAACTTTCTTATATAAGAGAATATACTGATCAGCCCACAAAAACAGTCCAGTCCTTGTGAAATGTTTACTTTCTATTGTAAAACATTGGTGTTCTGGTTTACACACCAATTTCTTATGAATTGAATCAGTAGAATTCACCTCTGAGAGGTTTGTTATCTGTGTGCATATTGGGCTATGATATAATAAATATATATATATTTGGTCTTTGCCCCTGTTTCCTAGCACACAGCTCCTAAAATCTTTGGAAACTTTGAAGAGATAAGTGTTTTCTTGTATGCTAATGAGATGACTGGTGGCTGGGAGCTCCAGATTAGCCCGTCTACAATGGAGAGATGGTTGCCAGGGAACGAACCATGTGATTATAGGGTTGGAACTTTCAACCCTACTCCCTGACACTTGGGAGGTGGAGAGGTTGGAGACTGAGTAATTATCAATAGTCAGTGATTTAATCAATCATATCTATGCAATGAAACTTCTATAAAAACCCTAACCAAAGCGGATTGAAGAACTTCTGGGTTGTTGAAGGTGTGGAAGTGCTGGGAGGTCACGTGATGCACCTGGAGAGGGCATAGAAGCTCCATCCTGTCCCCCAAACCTTGTCCTATGCATCTCTTTAATCTGGCTGTTTCTGAGTTGTATCCTTTTATAATAAACAGGTAATCGGGTAGGTAAACAGTTTTCCTGAGTTCTGTGAGCCATTCTGGCAAATGGTCAAACACAAGGAGGGGATCATGGGAACCTCTATGTAGAGAGCAAAATGGAGTCTCTCACGTCAAGCAGGAGCTGGTGTCAAGCAGTGACACAAACAGTTAAAGGTACTGCAGCTAGGAGATACCGCCAGGACCAACGTCAGCTGACACCCCAGAACTGATAAAGAGCAGAACCAGAAGAGGTCTGTGGGGGCCTGAAACTGATTTCACATGGTGAAATGTCATGAGTTTGGAATCCTGAACCTGCTTTATAATTGTGATTTAACTTTATGATTGAATGAAGCTGACATTGTGGAAGACACAACTTGTGTTTATGCCTTCACAGTGTGCTCATGACACTCTGTTTTATAGCTGGTCAGTCAGAAGCACAGGTGACAACCTGGACTTGCAATTGGTATCTGAAGTGGTGGTAGTGAGGGGGTGGTCTCGTGGGACTGAGTTCTTAACTTGTGGGATCTGAGACTAACTCCAACTAGAAAATGCCAGAACTGAACTGAATCTTGGGACACCTAGCTGTTGGCAGAGAACTGGTAAGTGTATGGAGGGGAAATTAGATAGATATAATCAAAGTTAAACATCTAAAGAGTTAATACTCTAACCATGGCTTAACAGCCTCCATGACATGATGCCTGAGTTATCTGACCAGTTTCACTCCTGCCAAATCTATGTCCTCATCTTTTAAGTTCTACAAAAGTCCTACTTGTACTTGTGATACCATCCCCTTCAGTCTCTTCTGTGATTCTCTCTCCCCCCTTTTTAAAATGCAATTGTTCTCTCTGGTTCTACCATTACTTCTTTCCACAAACACGTTTTACTCTCCTCTATTCTAGTTTTTTTATTCACTAGTTTTCCTCTCAAACCACTGTTCTTTTAGCATACATTTCTTATTGCAAATATTCTTTAAAAATTAATTTAGGATACATATGGCTGACACAACATACTCTCTCCTCAAAATATATAAAACATAGAGATAATTTTTCAAAAGTATCTAATTGAGCTCCAAAACAAACAAACAAACAAACAAACTCCAGGTGTCATAAATAAAGGAATATTCCACAGAGGTAAGCAAAAGTTGAAACAAAAAGACTCATGAAACCTAGGACCACATACAAACTGTGAGGTCTGGGACACTGACAAAAGCAGAAAGCCTGGAAACTAAGCCTAGCACGCCACAATATATATATATATATATATAGAGAGAGAGAGAGAGAGAGAGTGCTAAATGAAATAAGTAAGTCAGAGAAAGACAAATACCATATGATTTCACTCATTTGTGGAATTTAGGAAACAAAACAAACAAAGACAAAAAGAGACAACCCAAAAAATAGACTCTTAACTATAGAGAACAAACTGATGGTTACCAAAAGGGAGGTGGGTGGGGGGATGGATGAAATAGTTGAAGGGGATTAAGAGTACACTTACTGTGCTGAGTGCTGAGTAAGGAATGGAATTGTTGAACCACTATATTGCACACCTGCAACTAATATAACAATGTATTTTAACTATATTGGAATTAAAATTTTTTAAAAAGTTATATGTGGATTTTCTACTGGGGGGGGGCAGTGGCATTCCTAACCCCTGCGTTGTTCAAGGGTCAGCTGTACATCAAAACAGACTGTGATAAAACTATAGATCATCAAAGAGGAAGAGAAATTCCAAATGGATACAAAGGAGAAAGCACTAACACTGATAGCAGAGTTAATGTGAGCAACAGTGGATCCAGAAGAAATAATGTCCTATCTTCAAGGTGCTGAGCAAAAATAATTATCAGTCTAGAATTTTATACCCAGTCAAATTACAATCAAGAATTATCTAAGAAAGAAAGAAAGAAAGAAAGAAAGAAAGAAAGAAAGAAAGAAAGGAGGGAAGGAGGGAAGGAGGGAAGGAGGGAAGGAAGGAAGGAAAAGGAAGAAGGGAGGGAGGGAAGAAGGAAAGAAGGAAGGAGGGAGGAAGGAAGGAAGGAGGAAGGAGGGAGGGAAGGAGGAAGGAAGGAAGGAGGAGGGAGGGAGGGAGGGAGGGAGGAAGGAAGGAAGGAGGAGGGAGGAAGGAAGGAAGAAGGAGGGAGGGAGGAAGGAAGGAAGGAAGGAAGGAGGAAGGAAGGAGGAAGGAAGGAAGGAAGGAAGGTAGAAGGAGGGAGGGAGGGAGGAAGGGAGGGAGGAAGGAAGGAAGGAAGGAAGGAAGGAAAGAAGGAGGAAGGAAGGAAGGAAGGAAGGAAGGAAGAAGGAAGGAGGAAGGAAGGAAGGAGGGAGGGAAGGAGGGAAGGAGGGAGGGAGGAAGGAAGGAAGGAAGGAAGAAAGGCCCTGACTGCCTTATACAGAGAGTGTGCATCTCTCTCTGGAGCAAAGGGCAATTTTCCTTACAGCCTTGGAAGAGTGAGATAGTGCCTTCTTTCAGGGCAAAGAGCATTCAAGCTTACTGCCCATTATAAATGTTCAGAGTGTCTCTCCTATAATGCAACCCACTGTGTGTCCAGCTGTCACCTGGTCCTCTTGATGTCACTCTTTGGGAACTGCAGCTCCAGGAAATGGAGAAGAGAATGCTAATACTCTGGCTATTGTTACTATGTGAGTAATAAAGTCCTTAATCTCTGACCCAGGTTGTGTCTTCTGCACATCCCTGAAACTACAGAAAATGAATTTGTTAGATTGTAAGTAGAGTAGAATCCCAGACCTTTCATAGTTCTTGACAGATGGGGGTAGGAAGGGGAATTTGGAAAAAGGTAAAAATATGTCTAGTTTGGGAAGAGGACAAAGATATTCATTGACTTTAGAATATCTCAGGAAAACACAAATTTAGGTATGCTTGTCAAATTTGGAACTCTGAAACTGGTAGAGGAAATTAAAAGTAATTTTAAAAAATTATTTTTATTTTTTAAAAGATTCATTTATTTATTTTAGAGAGAGAGAGAGAAAGAGAGAGAGCATGGGAGGGAAGGGGAGAGAGAGAAAATCTCAAGCAGGCTCTGCACTGAGCTCGGGGCCCGATGCAGGCCTCAGATCCCATGACCCATGAGAACATTACCTGAGCCGAAACCAAGAGCCTAACACCCAAATGACTGCACAACCCAGGTGCCCTAAGAATTTTTTTTAAATTGACCGTTTCCACAAAAGGCAAAGGGAAAGAAAAACAAAGAGAAGGTATAACAAATACAAAAAATGTTAAGTAGGTTGGCAAAAATAAGTCCAAACATAACAACAAATAAATAAATAGGTATATCTAAAATAATTGAAGGAATGGGCCCAACTCAGTTTGTGAGGAATTTTTACTATAGTTAGATACTGTCCATGAGAAGATGATGCTAGTGTGTTTATCTAGTTACTAGAAGTCACTAAAAAGAGATTAAGTAGGGAAAAATCACACTCCAGGAGCTCGCAGATATCTTGGATGAGATGTTTAAAGGAGGAGGTTAAAGTCAGATTAAAAGATAACTTTCTTGAGGCTCCACTCAGCATGGTATCTGCTTGAGATTCTCTATCCTTCTCCCTATGTCCCTCCCCTGTGTGTGTTCTCTCTCTCTCTCTCACTCTCTCTAAAATAAATAAATAAATAAATCTTTAAAAAATAGATAACTTTCTTAGATTGACTTTTAAATATCTGGTCACATTTTATTTATAAAAGTTATGACTGAACTAAAATAACACAAAATGTTTAATCTTAAAGAGTCAGAGAAAGGATGTACTAGACAATTAGTAACCAAAGGAAGCCAGGAATACCAGTATTTATGTAAACAAATACAAATTACCAAAATTGGCTCTATTTACCAATCACCAAATACATAAACTGAAATAGTAACCAAGGTTTTCCTTTTCTCTCCTTACCCTATAGTCTACATCCCCTACCCCATCAAGGAATATGGTTCAAAGAAACTTAATAGACAAATTTTCAAGGGACAGAGAACCCCAACTTTATACCAGATCTTCCAGAGAAAGAAAAAATAATAAAAGCCACTCACCTTATTTTATTAGGCCAATAAATCCCTGATACTGAAACTATTAGAGTATAAGAAAATAAACACACTGGCCAATTTTACTTATGAAATATACATAAATAGCCAAATAAACATTTGCAGATCAAATCCAATAGGTCATATTAAAAATATGCTCACAAACAAGCAATTTTTGTCCTTCCTTAGAAGACAAGAGTGACTAAGCAATAAGAAAATCTATCAGTAAAACTCACCATATCAACATATTAAAGGAGAAAAGTCATCTTACCACCTAAATATTTTTAAAGCCCAAGAGCATGTGAAAAAAAAATCAATATTTATTCTTGGCTTTAAAAAGCTAATAAATTAGAATTAGAAAAGAAATTTTCTTAACCTGACAAAATGAATTTACAAATATCTCTATAGCAAGCATCATGCTTAAAGATCGAAATTTGAAGCATTCTCTTTAAAGTCAGCTAATACAACAACAAAAAAAACCCTGTTATTACTTCTGCTATGCAGTTTTGTATTGAATGTTCAAGCCAATACAATAATACAGTAAAAATAAATAAAGATAAAAAGACTGAAGAGGAAGATACAAATTCCCTTTTCCCATCTTTCAGATCGCTTCATCACCTACATAGAAAACATTAGTAAACAGACAATTAAACTTTACAAAACATAAGAGTATTCAACAAGTTTGCTGGATACATGAAACATGTGATGCTGGGACATTTTGTCACAATGACAGGTGGATGAGGTCACTGTAAGAGGGAAAAGAGCATCCACCAATACACAACTCACTCATCTGCCTCCTATTTCCTCCGTACTCTGAGATGGATCATCTAGTTCATCTCCCTTCCTCACCTGTGTGCTGATGCATGCCAGCATCACTTCTGCTCACTTGGCAAAACAGCTGGCCAAGTATGAAAATGTTCCCAAATTTGGATTTGTGCAGAGAAATCAGGTGAGATTATCATTGGCCTTTACTATAAACTGTGTATTGCAAATGAGCCTCATCAGAATTCAATATAGGAAGCTCTAGCAGTAATCCAGCTAATAAATGGCATCTTGCTTCCCATTTATCCCTTTGGGCATTTCAAGGGGAAAGGATAACTAGTTGAGAAAGAATTTTGCATTCCTTTTTGGGGGAGTTGTTTGGGGTTTGTTGTTTGTTTGTAACATCGAACTATTTATTTTATTTTATTTTTTAATTTTTTATTGTTATGTTAATCCCCATACATTACATCATTACTTTTAGATATAGTGTTCCATGATTTATTGTTTGTGCATAACACCCAGTGCTCCATGCAGAACGTGCCCTCCTCAATACCCATCACCAGGCTAACCCATCCTCCCACCCCCCTCCCCTCTAGAACCCTCAGTTTGTTTTTCAGAGTCCATCATCTCTCATGGTTCTTCTCCTCCTCCGATTTCCCCCCCTTCATTCTTCCCCTCCTGCTACATTCTTCTTCTTCTTTTTTTCTTTCTTAACATATATTGCATTATTTGTTTCAGAGGTACAGATCTGAGATTCAACAGTCTTGCACAATTCACAGCACTTACCAGAGCACATACCCTCCCCAGTGTCCATCACCCAGTCACCCCATCCCTCCCACCCCACCCCCCACTCCAGCAACCCTCAGTTTGTTTCCTGAGATTAAGAATTCCTCATATCAGTGAGGTCATATGATACATGTCTTTCTCTGTTTGACTTATTTCGCTCAGCATAATACCCTCCAGTTCCATCCACGGCGTTGCAAATGGCAAGATCTCATTCCTTTTGATGGCTGCATAATATTCCATTGTATATATATACCACATCTTCTTTATCCATTCATCTGTTGAACATCGAACTATTTATTACCTTGAACACTAACTGCCCCATGTACAATTTCATGTTCCAGTAATGTTGCTCACGCTGTTTCCTCAATCAAGAATGATTTTTCCCTTCCCCAATCAAAAGTTTATTCTTCATAAAAATTCTGCTCAAATGTATGAAGCTTCTAGATACTTCCCAATTAGAGTCAGCCCTCTGTTCAGATATGTCTATGTTGGTATCTGTTTCATGTTTACATATTTAGCCCCCCTAAAGGATTATGTTTGCTGAGGGCAAGAACAGAGTCCATTTCTGCATCACTGTGGAGCATCAAGCAGTGGATAGTAAAGTATCCTAGCTATATCTGTGGACTATTTTAAAATTGATCCCAGTATTACCCAATAGCATTTTCTGCAATAAATGAAAATGTCATATCAGCATTCTCCAAAACCATAGTCACTATCCATATATATCTAATAAGCCCTTGAAATGTGACTAGTGTGACTAAAGAAGTGAGTTTTTAAATTTTATTTCACTTTAATAAATTTAATTGTAAATAGTAGTTTGAAAGATTTCTTATGACCGAAAATGAAAATTATGTAAATTAGTATGACATGCTGTTTGCCTTAGCTGACAAATAACTAAAATCAAGCGCATTTCCAACTTCAGCTCTCATCTTAGGTGCTCGGTAGCATCAACTTGCTGCTCTTTCTAAGTCTCTGTGGATGGAGTGGGCTTCATCCCCACTGATATGTGCTCAGCCCCAGAGCCCATAATCTTGGCCCAAGTCTGGGATAAATGACTTGGACAAACCTGCGGTGTCTGAGCCATCAGGAACACTCATGGCTCTGATTTGGGGCTGGGATACGTCTCCCAGGTAGAAAAGAAAGTGTTCATTTCATAGGAAATGTGGCACAACGTAAGGGCTTCAGATGCTCAGCTCTGAAAACGGGAACAGTTTCTGACTTTTCCACAGCTGTGACTTTGGCATCCGGAAGTGTGGGAAGTTGCAGTTTTGGCAACGGCATTGGCATGTTAGCAGAGGTTTTCCAGAGCCATCGCCATCATCATGGCACCATAATTTGAGCAAGACACTGTTCTTGAGTATCCTGAGACATCACCTAAAGGATCCTTTAGAAAGGAATTGAAGCCTCCAAAGTAGTAGGGAGAGGTAAGATCAGAGAAACACTAATTCTACCATTGTACCCCTCTTCTCCCTTAACCAGTGTGATCTGGTGAAAAGCAAAATGCATATACTTTTCAAACAGCTAAACAATTTTAAAGCTTCAAAAGGCCAATGCAAAATACTCTTTTATTTATATGTTGAATGTTTCTGTTTTTCATCTTCTAAATCAGTGCCTCAAGAGCAAATCAGGCACACATCACATAGAACTATAAAATGAACAACAAATAACTTGACTTGTCAGACAGCAACTGGTTCAACCACGGACCAGCTTCACACATTACACCTTCAACATACACAGCAGCTGCACTCCACAGCAGCATGTTTAGACTGAAATCTTAAATGAAGAATGTCCAGGATTAACTCAATAAATGAACTTGAGTACCATAGTCTCCATAGTTTGTAATGTGCTTAAAAAACACTACTAAATTCTTTACATCAAGAATGCTCAGGACTTTCATACACTTTTTTTGAATAGACTTCATAATTCAAGATTGGAAAAGTCAAGATGAAGATGAACTCCAAAATATTACACATTTGGTTTATGTGACTATAACTCAAAACTCAAGCCTAAATACCTAATGAAAAACTCATGGTTTTTAAGAGCTGATTCTCTCCATATTAGATCTCTGAACTGCTCAAATTCTCTCTCCAGGTTTGCAGAGACCATGGATTAGTACCTTCAGAAGACTCAGGATTCAACTAAACTCATGCAGACACAGCACACAAGAAGGTCCCAACAGACATACGTAAAAATCTATACTTTTAAAAAGCCTTTCTCCACTGATTTCACGAAGCTAAATTAGACAGATTTGAGCTTGGTTTCCAGATCTACCAACCACTAACTGGAGTCCTTAGACAAATTATTAGCTTATTTGAGCAAGTTTATTGACCTTTTAATGGTGACTAATAATACCCCATAAAATTTTATAAGAGGGCACGTGATGTGATGAGCACTGGGTGTTATACACAACTAATGAATTGTTGAACACTACATCAAAAATGAATAATGTACTACATCCTGGCTAATTGAACATAATAAAAAACATAAAATAAATGAAATAACGTATATATCACACCTAGCACAGTGCCTGGTACACAATACACACATGAATGGTAGATATTACTTCTACTGTTACTATTACCTCTACTACTTTTACTGTTACATTAATTATATCACTACTATCAACACTACTATTAGTACTATTACCACTACTACTATTAAGTGACCGAGCATGAACACAGAAAACTCTGGATATGAGAGCAATAAGGAGGCTTCATTTGTTTTCAGCTATAGAAATGCAAAAATAAAAGTGATGACTATATCAAATCATTGTGGTGTGCACCTGAAACTAATGTAACATTGTGTGTCAACCATACAGCAATAATTTTTTAGTTAAAAAAAGGAATGACCGGGACGCCTGGGTGACTCAGTTGGTTAAGCGTCTGCCTTTGGCCCGGGGTACTGGGATCAAGTCCCACATGGAGCTCCTTGCTCAGTTGGGAGCCTGCTTCTCCTCTGTCTGTCGCTCCCCCTCCTTGTGCTCACTCTCTCTCTCTGACAAATAAATAAATAAATAAAAGGTCTTTTTTTTAAAAAGTAATGAAATTCTGGATATTGAATCATCCCTTCTAAATTTTTCTCTATAGATATTGTTTTGGAATGATAATAGCATAATGATAACATTAGCTTGGCATGCTTATAAAATAGTTTATTAAAACACAGAGGGAATCCCTTCTTTGTAACCATTTTATTCTTTGGAAAGTCCACCCGAAATATCCTACCTAGAAAACAAGGACTATAAAATACCTGCAAGTAACAGTGCCTATCTTTTTAAGATTTTTAAATATCTAGTGCTTGGTAATTAGAAATGACAAAATAAAATAAATGTACCAACAGTATTTTTTTAGGCAGAGAGCATATTTATTAAGCCTGCAGAATGTTGCAGATATTTAAGCTTGAACTGAGGAGACCACCAATGACGCAGGAGGCAAGATCTCTAATGTCAAGGAACTTACAATGTATTAGTGCAGGTAAAAAAAGAGTAAATCATTCAAAACAACACAGCTTCTAAGGGCTGCAGTTAGCTAAAGATGCCATCAGTGAAGAGTGGAATAGTCAAATAAAATTTCATGAAAATGATAAGACATGCTTCAACTGAGCCCGGACAGGAGGCAGAGAGCGAAGGCCAGAGTTTCCAGGCAAGAACTTTATCATAAACCAGGCCAGAGCTTTACCATAAACCAAGCCATGGAAAAAGGATTGGGCTTTACATGTTTACAGGAACAATGGGGACCTGGTTTGAAAAGCATTTTGCCAAATAGTGGACCCTAAAATGGTATATATATCAGCAAGCTGGTAACTTTAGAAAACCTGTTTAGGAAAAATTAGCCTACATCAAAATGTGAGATGATTTGTGGATGGGGAAGACTGCAGACAAGAAAAACTTACAAGAGGCTCTAATACCCTATGAAGGTTATAATAATAAGGCACAGAAGGTTTGGGTCAGGGTGATCACAGAGAAAGAAAAAGGAAGACGCACTAATGAGAAAGAGTCTGAAGGAAGATGTGCAGAACATATTAACCAACTGGATATGGGGAAAATTAAGTGTCTACCAAGAAAAAAAATGAGTCCAAGGTTCTTAAGCCTTGATGCTTAAAAAGAACCATGGTGCCCACAGAAATGGAGCCAGAAGTGTAGAGAATGGCCAGGAAGAGGGGAGCCGGATGACAATGACGTGAAACAGATTGAGACATGGACATGCCTGTGGGAAACACGTAGGGGTGGAGCTACAGATTTGGGCACCAGCCACATTGAGGTGTGGGGGAGCCGGCACAGCAGAAGGCATCTCGAGAGTCAGAGGACAATGACTTGATCCTAGAGATGTGATAACCAGGAGACATTAAGTCCCAGAAGCCAATGTTGGTGGGACTTTAGGAGAGAGGAGAAATAGCTTTAAAATTAAGAATTTCTCAGAAACTATCTCTCTGAAACAAGCGCTTCCTCTTTTCTGAACTACACATATAATGAAAATGGGAAGTTATGATTTATGCAATAAATTCTTTAATGCATCCCAGTGTGCCAGACACAGTCCAAGGAATGGAGATAGGGAGAAAGCCAATGAATTGAAAATGAGGTTCTCAGTCTCTACCTCCTACCTGTTCAGAGTCACTGATGCTTAACAATGACAACCCAGCCTCACCTGGGTCCAGAGACAATCTTAGACCAATGTGATTAGGAGGCAGGACCTAGAATCAGTCTTGCCGCAGGAAGTTGATATTTGGATGTATCCACGGTCAAAATCCCCCCTGCCCTGCCAAACTTCCAAGTTTATCCCCATTCTATACACTGATCATAACCAAAAATGTTCTCCCTGAGGACACTGCAATTTGGACCATGCCTGAACTTCTCTAAATTCAACCTCCCCACAGCAGAGGTAGTGCCACTAAATTAGGCCCATCTTTTCTAGGTTCCTTAGCTTCCCTACATTCCACTCAAGGAATCTTTAATTGACTCTATTCTATTCCAAGGAGGATCTGAGAGCAGCGCTTATGAAAAAAACTCTCTGGTTTTATATATATCTCAAGAAACATGTTCACTAACAATCTCAATATAATCTTGATCCCTTCAATGAGAAGTTTAGCCTCAGCTTCAACTTTCTAATTGACAACTGAGAAAGGCAGACTTTCCATCTTTAGAGGGGTCCCCAGACATCAGAGCCAGTGAATTCCCACCCAGATAGCTCTGATAGAATTACTTCTGTCTTCTACCAGTGATTCATATCTGTGTTCATCAGGGCTTATGATCTTCTGCCCCTTAGTAGTTTTATATATTTCATTCACTCTTTTTCAAAACTGCAATTGGACCAAAAATGCATAAGAGATCCAAAAAGGGAAAAGCCTAACTAGTCCCAGAACATCAAAAACTAAATAAGAAAAGTTCTTTGCCTTGCATTAAGCTGCAAGTCAGATTGCAAAATTCAAATTCCATTTACTTAATGAGTTGCTTATAATATCACAACAGCAATGAATCTCAGAAGACTAAGGAAGTGAAACATGAGCAATGACTTATAGTTACAGTTTTG
This sequence comes from Halichoerus grypus, assembly GCF_964656455.1. NCBI lineage: Eukaryota > Metazoa > Chordata > Mammalia > Carnivora > Phocidae > Halichoerus > Halichoerus grypus. The sequence continues at coordinate 18,930,403 of NC_135720.1, read as the reverse complement.
TCTATAAAACAGTGATTTATTCACGAAGAGGGTTTGTTTCTTCTGATGTGTAGACCTAGTCTAGCTTCAAAAGATATTCAGTTCAGTAGATATTTGTACATTACCAGATGTGTGCAGATGAATAAGGTTCCATGGCCCTCACTTCGAGGAGTTCCAATTATTAGGTTAACTCAAAATCTTAACAAATCAGGGACCAGGGTTAGCAGAAATAGAGATTCAAGAGCCAGAGAGGTATGTTGGGATGAAGGAAATGAACTTTATACTATGTGGTTAGAGGAAGGGGTAGACATTGAACTATTTTAAGCTGGAGCATGATGCAATCCAAGTTGCATTTTAGACAGATCACTATGGTGATGCCGGGTTGCCCACAGCAGTGGCAAAGCCAAATAAAGGGACTGCTTGGGGAGATATAAGATGAGTAGAATCTGACTGGACCTGGGTCAAAAGAAGAGAGAGGAACTACCTCCTCAGAGAGTTCCTATGTTGCTCAAAACATTCTCAACACTGAGGGTCCTGCCTACCAGAGGGAGGCAAGCATCTCTCTGCCCAGGCACCTCCCCTTTGCCTCTTACTTATCAAGCCTTCTTTATATTCTAAGTTCTAATGGTAACAAGTGTTCTTCAAAGTAAACTGGGATAATCCAATCGAATCTTCACATTTGTTATTGTTGAATTTATTCTTGAATTTTCTTCACTAAGCCTGAGGCGATGGAAATGACACAAAACTAGGGAAATCAGGTGGGTGGTCTTGGGATTTTAATGCTGGCTTGTTTGTAATCAGAGATGTGACCTTGGCAAATCACTTACCTTCTCTGAATCTCATTTTGTCTACAAAATGGGGAATTACCCCAGCTATAAATAAAACCCCTTCCAGGTATGTCTATTTATTCCAAATAATTCTGTTCTAGTCTATCAACCAGTTATTAGTATGCAAAGAAAATACTGATTAACCCCCAGAGCAGTTCAGATAGGTTATATACTAAATGACTTCTTGAAAAGGAAAGTCCCTGAGGCACAATAGACCAAAAAAATAAATAATAATAATAGACTACTCTAAATTAAGACAAAGACATAAAGGAAGCAAAACAATTAAATGGGATTTGATTGCTGTAAAAGTGCTGATCTTGAATTAGATATCTAAGTATGTTAAGAAAATCACCAAATGAGTTTAACTGTCTGGGACTAAAAACTAAGAAGAGGTGTGTGCAACTTCTGAACCAGTAAATCTCTATTCCCTAGTTACTGAGCTAACTTCTAATTCCTGCTGGCCATCGTGCAAATGGATAATTTTAGTGAACACTTGCTGTTTGGATTTTTAAATTATTTTGTTTTAGTTTTGTCTAGTAGCCCTCTCTTCCTTTAGAGAACCGCATCCCTCATTTTTTGGGGAACTACCCCTTAACCAACTGTGAGTTCATGGTGTAGGCTGCTATCATACTCTAACCTTGGTTCTTTTTTCACAGCAATTTGACTGTGGTTGGGCTTCTGATCTAATCTGACCACTATTCTTCTTTAAGATTTTTCACTGTGCAACTAAGAGGTAGAATCCTTTGCTTTCTGATGCTAAAGATAGAAAGATACAGCCTTAAAGCTGTCTGTCAGTGGAAGGAGGTGTTCTGAAGAAAAAAAAAAAATGAGAGATGGAAAGAAAGCAAGTCATGGCAGGGTTCAAATGCCAGTTCCTAATATTCCTGGAATTGCTCCTTGCCTTGTAAAAATTTCTTTAACTCTCCTTTTGATTCTTGAGCCTAGATATTCTGCCAAAACCAGTTCAAGTTGGATTTCTGTATTTTGTAACCAAAAAATGTTCTGACTGATCTAGTAATTTTCACCATAAAGAAGAAAAGTAGAAAAAGAGTGATTTAGCTCATTTCATCATCACTACTGGAAAAATCACTTAAGTCCCCAAATAATAGTGGCATGTCAATCTTTAGATATGTCGAACGACTGTATATATTTTCTGAGCCAAACACAAAATGGTCCTTGCCAAAAACAATTATATTTAAAAGGTTTTGGTTTTGTTGTTATGTTGTCTTCAAAATGCAACAAGGTGTGAATCATTTGCAAGAACTTTATGAACTTCCTGAAGTGCTGTTGGTCTTCAGTAAAACATGTATGAAAGAAAACTCCACATGATGTATAAAACTGGATGCCCACAAAGATCATGGCCTCTTAGGATATTGTTAGGGCGTAGAGACATGTGGGAGAGAGGGATGTATCTACCCATCATGAAGGTCACCTGGATCACCTCAAAGGAACGCAATAGGGTTCAACTGAAATGGCCAGCCTGTCCCACCTTCCATCTTGACTCAGAACAAAAGAAATTAAAACGATTTTCTACCTACAGGGGTGCCTGGGTGGCTCAGTCGGTTAAGTGTCAGACTCTTGATTTCAGCTCAGGTCATGATCTCAGAGTCTTGAGATTGAGCCCTGCATGGGGCCTCCACACTGGGGTGGAGCCTGCTTAAGATTCTCTCTCCCCCTCTGCCCCTCCCCACCTTTCTAAAAAAATTAATTAATTAAATAATATTATTTTCTACCTACAGGAAAAAATAGGCTCCAACAGCTGGAAGGGAAAGATAGGGGAAATAAAAATGAAAATAACTACAAATCACTTCTCATGAGAGTTACTTACTAAACTCGAACAGCTGGGCCTTGAAAGGCTTGGGACATATTCAACAAGCAAGTGTTATATTCATTATGTCCTCACTTCTGCTCTGTGGTAAACTGGTTTGACAAAGACCATCTTCACACATTGTTTTATTTTCAGATCAAGTATCTAAATTGAGGAAAAGTGAGTTCCCAAGAAGAAAGGTAAGAGAAAATTTCACGTGAAAAATGTGGAAGAACAGATTCATGGACAAGGAATTTTAAAGGTTCTCTACCTTTTTGCTCCATAGAGCCCTTTGTCAGTTTTGTGAATCCCATGGGCCCCTTTATCTCAATAAAGAGCATCACCACTTCCCCAATGTTCCAAGTCAAATATACAGAATATTTTCCAAGGTCACATAACTACAAACTTAGATATAATTTTAACCACAAACTTAACCACAAACTCAGATATAAGCTGTTGGCAAGTTCTGTTAGCTCTACCTCCCTCCCCAATTCTTTCACCCTAGTCAAACCTACCTGATCTAAGTTACTGCAAATTCCTACAAACTATACCACATCTACTCCTCTCCTGCCCCATACTCTAATCGATGCATGGCAAAAAGAAAATATTCTTTAAAAATTCAAATCATATTCATTCACTCCCCCACTTGAACCATTCCTATGACTTCACAATTTAATTGGCATAAAATAAAAATATGTTACTATGGTCTATGAAACCCTCCATGATCTGAAACCTGAACCAATGATATAATAATGATAGCTAATATTTACTGAATACCTACATATTCCAGACCCTGTTGTAATCATTATTTATGTCTTGTTTTTCATCTTTGAATAATTCCATGAGTTGTGTATTACTCATACCCACTTAAAGATGCAGAAACTGAGACACAGATAGGTAAGGTAATTTGTGCAAAACCAAATAAATAACAAATGGCAGGTCTGTTATTTGAACCTAGGCACTAGAAGTTAGGTTGAAAAAAAAAAAGGAGTCAAGCCTGGATTCTTAAACAGTACACCATTTCACTTCTCACCTTCTCCCATTGCTGTTTCTCATAACACTGTGTTTCAACCCCACATTGTTCTGTTCCTTGAACATACTAAGCTACTCTTTATTCTCAAGGACTTGCACCTGCTGTTCCCTTCTCTGGAGTATCCTTCCCTAGATCTTCATAAGGTTAACTCCTTCTCATTGCTCAGGACTCAGCTTATCATAGGCACTGGGGTTGCCTATTCAAATCTATCCCCTCTTTCTTCACTAATTCTTTAGTTGTTTAACTTTCTCTGGTAATTCTTGTACTTAAGAAAAGTGACTCAAATTCCAGTTCCAGGAGCTGAATCTTAATTAGTTTAAATCTTAAACTCTAGGTCAGTCCTGGTAATTTCATTTCCCATGCAGGTGATACAATTTGGGTCAATAGATGTGATGCAAAGTCTGCTGGGAACAGAGAGTTCTTGCTGGTGTGTGTGTGTGTGTGTGTGTGTGTGTGTGTGTGTGTGTCTTTGAGAGAGAGACAGACAGAGAGAGACACAGAGAAAGAGACCTATGGAAAGAAGATGTCATTTTTACCTAAGGACTTTGCCTAAGGTGCTTGAGGATGGAATGCCTAGAAGTGATGTACTCATCTTGCAAGCAAAGAGGTAGCTAATCCACATGCTAAGACAGGCATGTAAGAACCAATATTTTCTTACATCCACTAGTGTCTGACTAATCTGAGAGCCCTTCTATCTTAAGACATCTTTTTATGTAAGATAACAAAGTCTTCTATTGTTTAAACTATTTTATGCTCAGTTTGTTTGTTACCTGCAGATGAAAGTATCCAGGCTGATCCACAGTTAGTCACCTCTCCAGAGAGGCCTCCCTGACCATCTGATAGAGTTATACTAACTCCCTGTCATTCTACCACATCCCGCATTTACTTTTCTTCATAGTACCTATCATCTGAAAGTATCTTGTTTATTTATTTTCCATCTGCTTATTTCCCTGGAATATAAATTCCTTATAAAAAGGAATCTTCCTCATTTTATCCATTGCTAAATCACCTATACCCAGAATATGGTCATACTCCTCCTCTTAAAATCTATGTGACCTTGGAAAATTTTCTTACTATCCTTCTGTGTTGGTTGGATTATAAAGATCAAATTAGTTAATTCACGTGAAGTACTTTAAAAAGTGCCTGGCACACAGTTAATATTCAATAACTTAGTTATTGTTATTACTATTCTTATTATAGGCATTCAGTATTAGTTGAATGAATGAAAATATTAAAAAAATAAATCTGTAAGATGTGATGCAATCATCCCCTAGATTAGAACATGATGATAGAAGGACTTGTCTTACTCAAAAGAAACAATTTTAAGAGGAGCAATGGAGTCGTGTTAAAGGTAAGAAAATTAACATCTGCATAGAAATCTCCATTCCCTGAAGACAGAAGCACAGTGGAGAGTATTGAATAAGTAATAAGAATAATAGTGACCAGTATGGAGCACCCATCATGGTATGGATATTAGGGGTGAACAAGACAGGTGAGGTTCCTTTCCTTAACAGCAGTGAAAGAAGACTTCAACTGTACATTTTATTTGGCTAAAAGCCAACCATGTAACAGGTGCTTAAATATCAATAATGACAATTTAATCACTAAGAAGCAAGGACACAGCCAGAAGAAATGACCACTTTGCACCTAGTTCTGACAAAGAGAAGAACTGATTGGTAAAGTGAAAATAATGTGAATTTTGAAAAAAAGGGACCATGATATCCTGATTTTATTTTTGTCCAAGGAAAAGAAAACTGGACATCATGGATTGTACACTCTGCACTATGTGAATGTCTTCAAAATGTTTAGAGAAAAGATATGCATTATTCATGGCATGAGACGCCTAAAGAGATTATGACTCAAAAGTGTTATGTTCTCAAAAATGCAATTTTGAGTACAATTACAAATAATAAAATGATGAGGAAAGTGCAAAGAAAACTTTTAAAAAGTAGCTGCAGATATTTTAAAAAGAAAAATACAATTGGAAAATATCCATATCTATCTTATTTATCATCTAGGTAATACAGTGCCAAGAACATAGCAAATAATCAGGAAGTATTGCCAATTGAATGAATGAATGAATAAGCGAACATGAATATGAGAATGGCTGGCCCAGTAAGACTCATGTTAGGGAGATTAAGGTCCTGAATCAGCTGAGATTCGGGGGGAAACTTAAAATATCACAGTAACTTATGGTTTTATTTGAAGCAAGAGAAGGCCATGACTTTGAACTAATGATAAAATGACACAAAGATTATGTTTTTCAACCTCCCAAACTCATACTAAACACTATTGGAAGGAATTGAGGCCCAAAGAGGGTAAAGACTTTATTGGTCAGCACATACCTGTTCTAAATGAATGCATACCTCCTGACAATGATGAATTACAAACCACAAGATGAAAATAATTTGCAATTGAGATCTCTGGGTACTAAAAGCAGTATTACAAGACAAGAGATAGATGAAAGAGCCAAAATAGTACATTCAGAAATCTACAGGGAGGTGAATTTGTGATTGGTTCCTAGCAGCATTCTGAGTGGCTGATCAAAAAGCAAATTCAAGCCACATTTTCTCCTTTGATACCATTATTAATATGATAGACCATTATTAATCCAGTAGATCATCTGGGCTTACACAAGAGGGTTCACATGGCTCATAATCTGATCAAAATGTCTTTAAGTAATCTAGAATAATAAGGTTTGGAGGCTAGCTTAACTTGGCAAATTAGCCATTGGTTATGCTAAAGGATAGTTAATGGTTTATGCCAACCCAAAAGAAATAGCTGAGTTGGATGCCACAGTGCTTTGTTCTTAGATTTGTAATATTCAACATTTTTATCGATCATTAAAAATTTTGAGGTTATAGTCATTGCATTTTTCAATGATAAATAGCTTTGTAGTATTGCAAAAACACTGCTCAACAGAATTAGGCTCTAAAATGTTTCAGTGTCTTGGGATAACAGACTGAATTGAACAAGATTGGGTTTAATAAGAATAAAAGAATGATCCTGAACTAAAGTCCAGAATATTAGTGTCACAAAAACAGGCTATAAAAAGGACTCTGACTCCTGTTTTTGATGTTTGCTGACACATTTTATTCCTCACCTCACCCTCTTCCCCTTTTGCCCTACATCTGGGCAAGCTTTTAAGAAAGCCTGAGTGCTTCTTTCCTTGGCTCTGACAAGAGATTCAAACCATGCAAGCCCCTGCTTGTGTATAGGAATTCCCATGGAGCACCAACTTCTAACCAAAACAAGCATCAGGAGCCAATCTGTTTTCCTTGCTTTCTCAAGCCATTTCAGTTCTGCTTGAGAGGACTGCCCTGGTCTCCTAGGAGACTTTTAACTGTGTAATAAATCTTTTTATATTCTCTTGGTATGTATGCGTAGTCTCGGCGTTCAAACTAAACTTTGCAGGGGTCCATCTGCCTCTGCAGGGTGGATACAACATGCGGGGTTGAGCGGGAGGAAGCGGATGCATTTTAGGAGTAACATGAAACAGACTTCCATGAGTCTAAGAAAGACTGAGAGTGTACAGGTGAGAAAATCAGGAACAAAAAGCACAGTAGAAGTCCACAGTATGGTGGAACTTCTATAAGGACAAATGTGATCTTAGGGGGCTTTAGAACAAGGGGTATGAGCCTAGGAGGCACTCTCTCCAATTCTGTGTGGGTCATCCACCCTGAGGTTACAAGTTTTCAGGGCTGTCTCTTGACGTCTTCTTTAACATCACTCACTCCCTTGGTGATATCATCTAAGCTCTTCAATTTAAATTCCATCTATATGTTGGTAATTCCCCTGGTGTTTATCTCAACCTAGACTAGGATGGCCCTCCCCAGTGTGGGGTAGGCCTCCTCCTATCCATTGGAGGCTTAGGTAGGAAAACAAAAAGGGTGAGTAAGGGAAAATTTGTTCTTTCTGCCTGATTGTCCTTGAAATAGGACATTGGTCTTCTGCCTGAGGACTCAGAATCAGACTGGAGTTCACCATCAGCTCTCCTGGGTCTCCAGCTTGCCAACTACAAACCATGGGACTTCTCAGCCTTCATAACCACATGAATCAATTCCTTATATAAATCTCATGATCAACAGAGGATAGATAGATAGATGATAGATAGATGATAGATAGATAGATAGATAGACAGTTGTAACAGTATGTCCTTATATCCTGTTTGTTCTGTTTTTCTGAAAAAGCTAGACTAACACACTTACCTTCTCAGTGAGGACTCCCCTGGCCATTTTAACCAAGGACTATAACACCATTTCCTCCACCTACATCTTATATGACTGCCCTGCTTTATTTTTCTTTCTCAAATACTTATCACTCTAAGTTACTTTATATTATTTATCTCATATATTTTCTGTCCTCCCCACTTAAATGTAAATTCCATGAGGGTAAGTATTTTAATCCACTGTATTCACGGCTTTATCCTCAGTATGAAGCACAGTGCCCTAATGGGTATTCAGTAAATTTTTCTTGAGTGAATGAATGAATGAATGACCCTTGAAATATTGTGCCTTAAGTGTGATAAATGAAGAAGGATATTGCCACACTTATTTTTTTGTTTTTGTGGGAGATTTTTTATGAATGAAAGAACTTCAAATCATATCCCACAAAGAATAGAAGAAAATGAGTATTTTTAGCCTAAGGAAGAGGAAACAAGGAGTTAGAAGAGGAGAATGGAAGCTGGTCTGATATGGTAGATAGCTTCAAATATTTCAGGACTCTATTAAGAAAAGGGATAATCCTATTCTACTTGTATTTCTAAATGATCAACTGGTATAAATAAATGGAAATTACAGGCAAACAGATTTCAATTCAATTCAGAATTTTTTACATAGCCCAAGTTTCCACTAATATCTTAGGCTTCCATTGAAGGAGCAAGTTTCTCCTTCTCGAAGGTTTAAAATGAATGAAAACTTCATGGAATTTTAATATTATACTATTAGACTATACACATTTATTCTGAGAATGAAATCATATGGTTGCCTAGTACTGAACATGAAGGACATATTTACAAATGAAGGAGAGAAAAAAAAACTCAATAGCTTCCAAATATGAATCTGATTTAGTAATTTTTCCAGCTTCATAAACCAGTTGAAAAAGTTTTAATACCTGTAAATACTCTGTTATATGGAAAAAAAGTTCCCAGGGCGCCTGGGTGTCTCAATCGTTAAGCGTTTGCCTTCGGCTCAGGTCATGATCTCAGGGTCCTGGAATTGAGCCCCGCATCGGGCTCCCTGCTCCGCGAGAAGCCTGCTTCTCCCTCTCCCACTCCCCCTGCTTGTGTTCCCTCTCTTGCTGTGTCTCTCTCTGTAGGATAAATAAATTAAAAATCTTAAAAAAAAAAAAGAAAAAATTCCCAATTTCTCTCTTAAATTTTGATACCATCTTCTGAACCCTTCTTTACTCTCCTTTTTTCTCCCCAACACACACACACACACACACACACACACACACACACACACACACACATTCAAGTTCTAATCATTATAATTATAGGTTACTGACTCTGATATTTCTAGAATTCTCTCAATCTTTCCTCAGATTTAAGTTAAAAATAGAGGCTAAAGGGTGCTACTGGAACATCTCCTTTAGATATATATAAAAAAATTTAAGTAGCCAATTTAGAAAAGAGTAGTATAGTACTCTAACTTCCTTTCAAAAGCTGAAATTCCATGCTACTATCCTTTCTGTCAGTAGAAAAGAACCCCATGTATCTGAAGTGAACTCTGTCTCAAGGAAAGAGACCACAAGTTTCCTTTGCATCTTCCAACAGGGCCAATTAAGGCAACTAATACTCAATAAGTATTGACTGTCAAATACATAGATTCCTAAAGACCTAGCATACAGGAAACAAACTGAGGGTTGCTGGAGGGGAGATGGGTGGGCGGATGGGGTAATTGAGTGTTGGACATTAAAAAGGGCACGTGATGTGATAAGCACTGGGTGCTATATACAACTGACAAATTACTGAGCTCTACATCTGAAACTAATGATGTACTATATGTTGGCTAATTGAATTTAAATTTAAAATAAAGAAAATAAAGAAAAGAAAAGCATTTGTCTCTATCCTATCTTCCTCATTTTTAAAGGTTCCAAAGGACTTTTATAAAAAGACATGATAATTTAAATAAACCAATATATTAATAATCATGCTATGAATTGATCTCCTAGGATTAGAACTGTCCTACTTCATTTAGATTGCCTTTAATAGAGTTGACTATCTTTTCTAATTTTCTTGATTACAGTTCCATATATAATACATTCATCAGTTATGGTCATCTTTTCCCCTTCAGATCTGGGTAAAACTGGACTAATTCCCATTCTGCATCCTATTGAAAATCTAATGTAAACTTTAAGGAGGAGGTAAAGTGGGGATGTGTTTGGGGTGGGTAGGGTAGATTCTCATGTTATTTCTTCCCTCCTAATTTTTACTTCTGCTAGATTAGTGTCTTTCACCTCACTGTCTTCACTGTCAAGTTGTACACAATCTCTGCCATATGAGTCATTCAGCCCCGTCCTTGATTTCCACCAAAAAAAAGGGGGAGAAAGGAAACAAACAAAAAAGATCATTCAGAAATCCTTTTGTGTATCACAGACTTCAGAGAAGGTTTTGGAGTAACAGAGGGAGTTTTAATCATAGCAATACACCTCAAAACTGATTATCAGACATCTCTCTTTTTCAAATGTCCCTTTCTACTAAGTAAATCCCAGCTCCCAAAAAGTTCTACAGTTCCTCCCTCTTTGTTTTCCTTCACCCACAAATCCCTTCTTATTTCTTAAATAGAGCAGTATGGCAATGTTATGATTTATTAGAAATCCAGTAAAACAGTCTTAGAGTCTTCGTTGGTACCTCCCTTTTTTATATCCCCTATAATCTATTTTAGTCCTTCAAACATCATTCAGAATGAACTCCTTTTCTTTCTTGCTCTCTGGTCTCTAGCTCAATTCCACAAATCTACCACAGCTTCTCTCTCTGTCCCCTTCAATACATAGCCTGACCAAACGCATGACAATGTATTTGCTCAGATTCAGTCCCTGCTTAAAACCTTGCCAGCAATTTCTCACTTCTCACTTAGAGATTTGAAGATCTCTTATACCTTCAAATCTTAGAGATTTGAAGATTGCATAGACCCATTCTGTATCTTTCCAAGTTAATTTCCTAACGCATACCTCATAGCTCACACACAGCCTCATCACTGCCTGTACCATTTTGTCTTTGGTCTTGATATATTCACAGTCTCTGGCAGTCCCCTGTATCTCCTTTGTTTATTCAAATCCTATGCATATTTGAAGACCATCCCCCCAATCCCACCCCATCTTATAGATTTCAAGCCTAAAATTCTCTCTTCCTTTACCAAATTATTGTTTAGATAGCGATACACAGAAATCCAATTACTTCAAGTATTTTTGTTTATCTGTATGTTTGTTTCCCAAATTTGACTTGAACTGATAATAATAAGGAAGACTCTATTTTATTTGTGTTTATGTCTTTTTATATAGCCAATGCCACGTCTGGACATACAGATGCTATTTTAGTTTACTGAACAGTTTGACATCTAAAAACTTGGGCTGGGTATGGCTACCGTTTACTACCTGTGAGATCTCAAGGCAAATTTCTTAACTTCTCTAGGCTTTTGTTTCTAAATGTGAGTGACAAAGGTCATCACAAAGAGTAAGTGATACAATGTATGTAAAACACTTATAGTGTCTTTGGCATTTTAGCCAGGCCATTTTTAAGGATCAAGTAGAAAGAGCATTTGAGGTCATCTACACCAACACCTTAATTTCTCAGGTAAGAATATTAACCCCAGAGTCTTAGAGCCTTCTTCTAGGAGAAGCAGTTGGTGGCTTTCTCAAGATAATTATTGATTTGGGGCTGATCAAGGACTAGGACCCACCTTCTGACTTTCAGCGCATTTCTCTTTCTGCAGCATCCCAATGCCACCAGAATTTATTTGGAAGCTGGAAAACCTTCATGTGATTGACAAAACTTTAAATCAATGTACTTGGGGTATTGTGGAAAATTCTAGAGGATAGTTTAAGATGCTTTTAGGTCATTCTGATAACAATTTAATTTAAAAAATCAATAAAGAATTAAAAGATGTTATCTGCAATTCTAAACAAGAGGACACGGCTAAATCGTTTCTCTCCCTTAGAAGAAAACAAAATGAATTTTAGTATTTACTCTCTCGATGCTCTTTACCTCCAAATCCTAATCATAAGTTTTGAAAAGTATGTGGGTGTCTTACTGTAGTAAGCATTATGTAACATGTGGAATTGTTGAATGTTGTGCACTTGAAACTAATATAGCATTGTATCTCAATTATACTTAAATAATAAAAACAAATTTACAAGTAAGTATGTGTGTCTACGTGTGTTTACATGGGCCATGTTTGAACAAGCCCATACAAGTATGTGGACATGAGCAGATTCATTTGCTCATTGAATGGGAAAGAAATCTACGTCATCTGTTGGATTGGTTACTACATTGACATCCTGACCTTTGACAACTCCAGAAATGAAGAGGCTCCACAAAGCAGACTGGGTAAATCCAGACAGAATACTGATTAGAGGAGATCCCTGTAGCTTATCTCTTACTTCCAAGAATATCAGGGACAGTGGGTGACTTCAAGACACCATCAGGGATTCATTACTCCTGTAGCACAATCTGAAAAGGTTAAGCCCCACCACTCAGTGCACAGTGGGTATTTTCAGTCTCCATCCAGCTGTATTGCCCCCGCCATCTTGGACCAGGCCTCTTTCTCCCCACCTACACACATGCCGCCTCCTCCACACGTATACATGCACATACTTAGAAACCTTAGGGTTTCCACTCTGCTTGTAGAAACTGCCTAATGTTAGCTAAAGCAGAATCCCACTGGGAAATTGACTCACTTCCTGGGAATTCCAAAGGAATAGAAATAAAACCTGTATCTTCTAGGCTCAGATGAGCAAGGAAATTTTAGAAACTAGAATTTACCAAATATTTTCCATGTTTCAACTACTCCTCTAGGGCTCTAACATGGACAGTATTGTTTACTTCTGTCATATTTATAACTCTATGGTCAGCTCCTATCATAAAACCCATCAGATTCTCAAAAAATATTTAGTAAATGATTTCCAAATGAACTTGTCCAAGGTCACACGGTAAGTAGCAAAACCAGAAATCAAAATAGGATGTAACTGACTTCAAAGACATACTTCTTAGGCACTAAACTATACCACCTCCACTCCTACATTGTACATCCCCTGAGAATCTGTAACCTTCTTGTTAAGGGCTGAATGTTTGTGTCCTCTTAAAAGTCATATGTTGAAGCCCTAATCCCCCAGGTGACTGTATTTGGAGATGGGGCCTCTAAGGAAGTAATTAAGATTAAATGAGCTAGAAGAATGGGGGCTCCAATGCAATAGGATTAATGCCCTTAAAGAAGAGACACGAGAGAGCTCTCTCCCCATCTCCCTACATATATAGTCTGAGGAAAGGCCACATAAGAATATAACCAGAAGGCAGTCATCTGACAGCCAGAAACAAATCCTCATCAGAAATCAAATCAGCTGGAAACTTGACCTTGAACTTCTAGCCTATAGAACTGTGAGGAAATAAATTTCTGTTGTTTAAGCCATCCAGTCTGTGGCATTTTATTATGGCAACCTGAGGTAGACTAATACACTTCTAATACCTAAAATTCTCCAGCCTTGAACTTTATAGGACTCTGTGTCCTGAGTTATTCTTGTGCACAAGAGGGTATATGCCACAAGGAAAACAAATATATATCATATGAAACTATAGGAAACCATCACCTATTTAATATACAGTCATGTGCAGAACTCCAGTATATTCAAAAAGAAGAAAACAATGTTTTTCTATCAAGCTCTACCCATACCACCCACCCACCCCCAGCTGAAATTTTAAATGAGAAGGAAAGGTGGATAGATTGTGACAAAAAATTCAGTGTTATTGTATATTCAAAACAGTTATTGAAAACATATTGATGGAGAAATGATTCATAATTTGGATAAGAGTAAGCTGAATATCAAAGCAGTAGTATCTTTTTATCTCAAGCATTCTCCTCAATTTCTACTTTTTTACATAGTAGATAACAAGATCTACAAAGAAATATTTATAGCCACACAGCATAGTGCCAAGTTGAAGCAGAGCCCAGAGCCCTCTGACAATGCTGCAGTCTCCCTCTCTGGAACTTTGGAACTTTGGACAGCTCCAGAACTCACCAAGGGCTTGTGGGCAGTACTCTCACACATGCATGCTCTGATGGCCCGAGTAGGAAAATGAGACGAGGTCAAACTCATCTGAGCACCTTTTCAAATGGCCTCCACTTCAGTAAAAAGATTTGAAGGGTATATATAATAATTTGGCACTCTTGTGGAAATATTCCCTGTGGTCTGATGGTACAAACCATTGCACAGCCTGTTCCATGGATATTAGGCTGAAAATTATTCAGTACAGTGTCCCCAGTATCTAATTTATCATAGAAACACAGTAAATCATCCTTTCCTGCATCAACACAATTCCAATTAGACATTTGCAGACAAGAAATCTGCACTTGCCTAGAAAACTCTTCTCAACACTGAAGAACATGACAGTCTGAAATTAGGATCCCGCTGAAATGTTTCATCAGGCAGACCTAGTTTTGCTATAAAGAAGCTACCTCCCACATGTATCTGAAACTTATTTATTCCTCCCCCAAATTGGTGACTGGCCATAATATAGTCATCACTGTCATGGAGAATGGCTCTTGCTCAGAGGCATCCTCCTGAAGCACATACACTCAATAGTCATAAGATTGTAGAATGTTAGCGATAAGGAGTGACAGGCAATCATTCAGCCCAACTGTTTCATTTTAGAAATTAAAGTCCAGAGTGTTCAAATAACTTACCAAAGTCACACAGGTAAGTCAAGGGAATTCTATTTCTTTAATGATTTCCTTTTTTCATACGAACCCCCTCTCTGCCTACCTCCTCCCTCTTCTCTGGCCCTAGCCCTTGTTTCACTATGGCTTCAGTTGTAGATGACAAGGGAGGTGACATCACCCAGGCAGCTATCTTCCTGCAAACAGATTCTCACCGGAAAACTGGCACTCGGAGCCTTGGCAGGGAATGTGCTAAAGCAGGAGCAGAGAAGTGGCCACCATCTGGACGGCATGATGCTTGGTGCCAAATGGGCCCCAGCCATAGGGAGGGAAGAAAAGGGAAGGGTGTCACGCGACTGCACACATTTATTTTCACTTCGAGGGGATATGTTAGTAACCATGTTATTGAGTGGAAGCTGTTGTAGGTGGTTCTGATGGCTGACAAATGTGTAGGCAAGGATGAAACAAGGTGAGTGGTAGCCAGGCAATTTGCAAAAGATTTGTGAGCCAGAAATAGTCAGCGGTGTCTGATTACCATGTATGACTGAAAGGATGCATGTTTAAATGGTAAAACTATGTGTATGCTTCCCCCCCTTACTTTCCTCTCCCTTTTTAGAAAAGTAGTAAGCATAAGGATTTTTCTGACAGTACCTAGAAAAAAACCTTATATTTAGCACAACCCACTGACATCCCTCTCTTGTTGCTAACTTTTAATCATATTAACATTTTCCTATGCTACAGCTCCGTGTTCCACCTATGAAAACTATACTTATGTACAGATTGGTTTTCAGTGGTCAGTTAGAAGCATCAAAGTTGGTACAGATGCTTTCCTCTGAGTGATCCTGGTTTTCTATGTACATATTGCTCTTGGCAATAGTTTTCAAGTAATGTATACCTTGACTCTTACCGTCCGTGTTTGTTATGTAGATGACTCAAGTGAACTAAGCCCTAAGAGGGTATGGGTGTTTGAAAGTGTCTTCTCCACTTTAAGAATCATGTTGAATTTTCCATAATATATCCACAATCTATCATCTCCATTGTTTGGCATTTTAAAGTTTACAAAACACCTTCACATACATGGTGCCATTTTAATTTTGACAGTAATAATCTGTTGTTGGCCGTTCTTCCTACTTGATAAAAATACTAAAAGCCTTGCCAAATAGAACTCAGCCCCTGAGGAGCATTGTGGCATGTGGAGGAAGCCTCACTTTGGATCAGATGGACTTGGATTTGACACTCAAAACTTCAGGGCAAACACAGTGAATATCTCAAGCTTCAGTGGTAGCAATCCCTGCTTCTAAGACTCATATGCATCCAAATAATAATGGGAAGATCCTTGGCACGGTGTGGGGGCACCTGTCTATGTCTTTTTCCCTGCTCAACCAACTCCAGGCCTCATGCATTTCTATTACACATGATGCCTTCCCCCTCCTTTTTTTGTCCTTTTTATAACCAGTGAGACACATTCTGAAATATCTGTATGAGATGAAGAAAATAAAACCTTTGGCCATGGAATGCATCCATGAGAAATAGTTGATACAAGGGGAAAATATTTTGCTCCAAAATGGAGCTAACCAGCCCAATCAACACTATTATTAATTATTAACTTAATATGGTCACTTTCCTTTTATTTTTTTAAAGGGCTTTAAGACCTACATCATAAGTAACCAGAAGTTAATACTTCCTTTTTTCTGTTTTGCAGTGATTTAAATTTGTATTTAGTAAAAAGTTGGCTACTCATAACCAAAATGCTGAAATCTAATAAGCTTCTTCTGAAATGATTTTATTTTATTTGTTGCTACAGTAATATAAAATCTAATGACCAAGACCCCCCCAAAAAATGCATCTGTTCCAGCTGATCCATTCAAATTCTGTTCAAGCTGCGGTAATAGCCTCAAGGCAAAATCCTCAGTACTTGGAATATCCTTTCAGTTCATCAGGATTCAATCTCTGTGAAATAAAATGATGCCTTTAATAGTTAATTCTACAGTCAAGGAGAAGTCACTGCATCCCTGCTAATAGGAATTCATTTGTTACATTGTGTCTTTCTTTGAATATTACCAAGGCTGGGTGACCAGTAATTTCATTACTCTTCAGCAGAGCGTCTAAGCAGGACTCAAATACTGGAGGCAGAAGGATTTCCTCCTCCTTAGGTGAGGGATGCTTCTGTCTGCTCTCTCCGTTTCTTTCCACATGGAGGGTGCTAGGCTGTCTCTCCTAGCCTCTCTTTTCCCCTTCATGCCATCTTTTGGCTAACTCAAGCCTATTAGTCTTGAAGGGAAAATTTGGGAAGCAGAATCCTGTCTACTTCTCCGAATTTCTGTTCAAGAAATGACTGTCCCACTAGCCTGTAATCTGGCAACCCAAGACACCTGTGACAGAGGAAACTTCCATAAATCCAAAAAGCATATGACCCAACTAGACGGAATAACCAAAAGCTGGCATTTAACCTTGTAACTGCAGCTTTTTAACCAAAAGTTACAGTGATCTCCTATAGCTATAATGGAGTTAGTATCTACCCTTTTGAAAGGACAATAGTATTCACTATTTTGTATATTTTCTTATATTTTTATTTTACTGAATAAAGTCTACTACTACTCCAAAATATAAAATCCTGACAGGAAAGAAGCCACTAATTAAACTATATTTCATTTTTAAAGCATATTCACAATCTAATCTAGCTGCCCATTTTTATATATATAATTTATATTATTTTATATAAATTTGTATAATTTATGTTATACAGAATTAGATTTGATGTGATAGAGAGAGAGGGAGAGATGAAAATTTTATCTATCAGATTTGAATTTCCAAAAATCATGAGATGGGATATCTTTTTTCTAATTCTAACTACCCAGGTGATATTAAGTATAGGATAAGGGAATTTAAAAATCAACTATAAATAATATGTCTCATCAGTCATACTTATAAATTTTTGAATATATACCTATTAGGATAAACTTCCAAACAAAGATTTATAAAGCAAAGAAATTGAGTCACTTTAGAAAACATTTCACCCTTTTCATGCCCCAATTATCCAGGCACATGGGTATTGTGAAGTACTTTACTTTAAGCCCAGCATATTAGGCAATGAAAGAATAGGCCAGAAATGTTTTCGTGTGTTCAGGTATTAGCTATTGTTCACAGGTAGCAGGTGGATATTTCCCTCCCTGGCCCTGAAAAGTCATCTTAAATCCAGCTCATCAGGCAGGCCATAGAGGACCTGCCTCAGCCTCAGAGGCCACTGGGCCCTGTCCAGCCTGCTCTTCTCTAGATAAGTAAACTGTGTGCTCATTTAACTCTTCCTTGCTGTCTCACTCATCCTACCCTTTCAGTATATTTTAGGCAAAGTACAAAAGTTCAATTTCCCTTCAGAATTACAATTCAGAGCTCCATTTAGTTCGACAGCTTTTCCCTCCACTTATGATAAAAATGAGCTGCTTCACATTAGCCAAAAACAAGGAAAAAACAATGTCTCTCCCTTACTTTGGGAATATATAGTTATGAGGTATATCGCAAGAATAAAGACACAATAAAGAGCTGATGAACATATATCTAAACACATTGCAAAAAATTGATTAAGGAAAGTGCCATTATTTCAGACCTTATTTCATCAGAAATCTTGAAGGGTTTATATCCTAACATAAATTTACCTTTATGCAATCTGTTCACATAGACACTTTAAAGTATATTGACAGGTTCAACAGGAATGTTAACATCAAAGCAATTGAGGAAAGCAGGTGTTTTAAGTTTCATTAAGAGACTATAAACTTTGATCTACTTTTATTCGGTGCATGTTTTAAGTTATTATAGTGCATGTGTTACGTGATGCCTACTCTATGGTCTTCCTAAATATATTTGCATAGTTAGTTTATATGTTCCATGCATCTTATTTCAGAATACAAAAGCAATCAGGGCGCCTGGGTGGCTCAGTTGGTTAAGCAACTGCCTTCGGCTCAGGTCATGATCCTGGAGTCCCGGGATCGAGTCCCGCATCGGGCTCCCTGCTCGGCAGGGAGTCTGCTTCTCCCTCTGACCCTCCTCCCTCTCATGCTCTCTGTCTCTCATTCTCTCTCTCAAATAAATAAATAAAATAAAAAATCTTTAAAAAAAAAAAAAAGAATACAAAAGCAATCATTACAAAATATTTGCTATAAAATGGGGCATGAGGATTGATCAAGTTGAGAACCATGACTGTGTTGGGCTGGACCCCGTGACTCATCTCCCGGCAGTCTTCCCCTGCGCACCCAAAACTTCTGCCCTCCTTGCTGCTTCTCAGACACACCATGCCAGCTTCTGTCGCAGGACATTTGCACTTACTATTCCATTGCCTGAAATACTTTCCCCAAGTTATTTATTTGGGCTCACCCCCTTTATTTGGGTCTCTGCTCAAAGATTACCTTATCAGAAAGGCTATACATGGTCATCCTTTTAAAACAATTCTCTGCACTGACTCATACAGCATTGATTATCCTCACACTCACTCTCCCTATTATGGGTTGAATGTTTGAGTCTTCTTAAATTTATATGTTGAAGCCCTAATGTCCAGGTGGCTATTTTTGGAGATGGGGTCTCTAAAGAAGTAAGTGTGGTTTTTAAATGAGGTCATAGAATAGGGCCTTAATCTGATAAGTGTCCTTATATGTAGAAATGTCAGAGAGCTCCCTTTCTCTCTCTGTGCATTCACAGAAGACTACATGAGCACACAGCAAGACGGTAGCCACCTACAAGCTAAAAGAAGAGGTCTCAGAATGAAATCTACCCTGCCTGCTCCTAGATCTTGGCCTTCTGAGACTTCAGAACTATGAGCAATAAATTTTTGTTGCTTAAGCCACCCAATCTGTGGCATTTTGTTATGACAGACTGAGCAGACTAATACACTACCCTATTGTCATAATTGCAAGGAGGAAAAATATGTCTTAAAATATACTGATAAAATATGCCTTCATTATACTTATCATGACCTATCATTACATTTCTCTCTTGGTGTGCCTCTCATCTAGAAAGGAGGGAACATGAGAAAAGGTCTTTGTCTTGTTCATCGTTGAATTCATGGTAGTGTAGATATTTAGCAATGAATGTTAAATAAATGACTTTTAAAGTAATATTAAGTCTATTTTCTGTTATTTGATTATCCCTTTCTCTTTATCTGAAATGGCAAGATTTTTCCAAAACAAAAATCAAGGGAAAAATCCATGTTATGTGTTCTCTGGTTTGTAGGTATGAGACACAGCAAGAATATGAAATGCACTTCTCTAGTGTCCAAAATAGAGCGTACCACCACCACCTGTGATATTGAAGTGAGGAAGAAACAAGGGGAGAAAAGAGCAAAAGGAAAGTATGAACATTTCATGAGCAAACAGGGAAGCCATTCCAATTTAAAATTATTTTTGATAATGTATAATATGCAAGATAGCATGGAAATAAGACAAAAATACACCATTTCTTGCTATTTTGGAGGGAAGAGCAGTTACATTTTCTCTTATAGTTGTCAAATGTGTTCTTCCTGTATTACATGGATCCATAATAGCCAGCTAGAAACTGTGGGCTGACAATTCTATTGATAGACTTGAGCAACACACTGCATGCAGTCTGTCAAGTTTCACATTTACATCTCAAGCTCTAATCTGTTTTTCTTTCCTTCGTGAAATCAATTCTGTAGCAATTAAATAACCAGCCTACAAGGCATTTTAATAACCCAAGCATTTATCTATATATAGCCCAGAGAAGGAAAGGTAATTAGAACTGACCTACTAGAGCTGGTGCATGGAGACAAGTTAGACAAATCAGTGCTTCATCATTACTTTAAGGAGGTACCACTAAATCTGCTTCATTCTTGATTCAATTCTTCTCAGTGACATGCTGTTGAGTCCTTTTATCTGATTCCTAACAGACTCTAAAATGGTTGTCATTATCTGGGATTTTGTTTCATTTTCTGTGAATTTAAGGCATCACTGAAATAGACTCTGTTTTTAGCTGTGGGATGATATCGTCACATGCACACAGCATTGGATGAAGTAGGCTTTTAAAGATATGAAAAGGCTCAAAGAAAATGACTTTCCAGATTCTCATCCATTTGAGTGTTTTGAGCTGAGCCCCACAGGTTGAAAATTTCTTGTCTAAGTGATTTAAGAAAAAAATAACAAGGAATTGTCACAAGATTCAAGGAAATTTTATTGTCTTTCTCTTTGAAAATTTAACTTACTACCTCAGATCTATAGCTTGTGTATGGGACAGTTATGGCAGGATCTAAAAAGCACAGAATTTGGCTGCAAAATATCCAACTCTAACTCGTGGCTCTGCCTCTAACTAGCTATCTGAAGTCATTAAAATCCTGGAGCCTGGATTTTCTCATTGTATAATGGTAGTAAAAATACCATTTTTTTATTATAAGATGCACATTTTCTCCATTTTAGCAAATGAAGTTGAGATGCATCTTACAATGCATGGTTGCTTTCGATAATCCATGTTAGTGTTTGCGACCAATCTACTGCGTAGGACTGCCCTGGACCCCAGAACTGTGAAGGTGAGTACTTACTTGGTCATGACCCTGTCACCACCCTCCCAACCCATCTCTCTGGCTGGTTTCACACAGTCCCTTTGTTCCAACCCCCTAAACCCAAGTTTGGAGGCCTCTGGACTGAGAACTCAGGGATTTAATATGGGGCAAGCATGGCGCAGGGCAAGGTAGATTTCCTTCATCTATTACCTAGTTCTCTTACCTCTTTGCTATGTTAACACACCTACTACAGACACTTCAAGTATTAAGTCACATAGAGAATACTTAGCAAACTCATCTGGGGCGAAGGGAAAGAAAATACATTTACAATAAGCATAATAAAATTATTTCTAGGTAATTAAAACACATTTTGTCATGGTAAAATAGAATTATTTTTTGCTTTCATAGTGGTACATTTTTAAAAAGTACATTTGTAATCTATGGCATGATAGATTCAATGGAACAGAATACCTGCAGCAGGGTTAGATGAGATAATGTAGGTAAAAGTGCTTTGTAAATGACAGAAGTCAATCCAAATGAAAAATATGATAATAAGACACAGTCAGGAATTGGCTGAAAGATAACAAAAACCACTCTAGGCATTTTAAGCATAAAGGAAATTATCAAGGCTTCTACAGAATCAGTGGGAGAATAGAAGAGCAGGCTCTAGACATTTCTTCTGGGAAGGACTCTCAGAATACCAAAGTAGCGCTAGGCTATAAGGACCTTTGCTACCTCTGCCACAGTCAGAAAGGTGGATAATCAGGAAGTTATCTCTGCAAGTGTTAACTCCAAAAATATGCTATCTTAACTATACTCCAGAGATTAGGGAATTACCACCAGGATTGTTCATTCCAGAGCCTGCCACATACCAGATAAATAAATGTCTCATATTCCATGGCCTTCTTCTCCACTAACACAAAACTAATGACAGGTCACGGCGTCCTGTGCTAACACAGTCACAGAAACACCCACTGCTTCCATGACCATGCTTGACAGCAAAAAACAGAAGAAGCACCTGAAAGACAATCTCAGATTTATTTCTCCCTTTGCATTTCAGAGGGGTGCACCTAACTAGCCAAACCTAAATCACACTTAGACCCTTAGCTACAAAGAAGTCTTAAATGTAGTTTCCAGTTTTACAGCATCAGAATATGAGGAGGCACACAAGGATGAGGGAGAAATACATGTAAAGAGACAATTTAGAGGATTTAGGGAGTAGCAGGAGACCACATCTCCCTTCCACCCTTAAAATGAGAAAACCTACACAATAATAGTTTTCTTTAAAAATCCAACCAAGAGCTGGGATGTAAAATCTATCCCATTGCCTGTGTTTGTGTGACCTACAAGCTAAGAATGTTTTTCATATTTTAAAGGATGAAGCAACATAATAAGAAGAATGTGTGATAGGGGCGCCCGGGTGGCTCAGTCAGTTGGGCATCTGACTTCAGGTCAGATCATGATCCTGGAGTCCTGGGATCAAGCCCCATGTCTGGCTCCCTGCTCAGCGGGGAGTCTGCATCTCCCTCTGCCTCTGCTCCTCCCCCCATCTTGTGCACGTTCTCTCTCTCAAATAAATGAGTAAAATTAAAAAAAAAAAAAAGAATATGTGATAGACCATATGTTGCCACAAAGCCACACACAAGAAATTTTGCTGATCCCTAATCTGGAGGTTGGCATCTGAGACTTCCTTGATTTGTGTCCCAACGAATTTCTGACTTCATCTGTAGAACACAATGTCCAGCCATAGCAAACTACTTAAAATTACCCAAAAACATGTTTTGCTTTTAATATACCCACAGCTTTCAACATGCTATTTCTTTTGCCTACCATGACATGATCAGATGCTTATTTCAGAAAATTAACTCTTGTGACTGTTCCAGGGATGGGTTTTGATAGGTTGTAGGGATAAAGGTGGGATCAGGACAGGATTCAGGAAGAAGGTCAGTGGTTCAGGGAATGATAACAAAGGTCTGAAAAAAGCACACATGATGGTGTAGTGGAGAAAAATAAGAAGGTTTTGTCTTAGTTTGGGATACTGTAACAGATATCATAGACTAGGTGGCTTAAACAACAAATATTTATTCTCACAGTTCTAGAGAATGAAAGTCTAAGATCAGGGTGCCAGCATGGCTAGATTCTTGGTGCAAGCCGTCCTCTTAGTTCACAGACAGCTGCCTTCTCACTCTTACCTCAACATGGTGGAAAGAGAAAGCTCTGGTCCCTACATCATCTTATAAGGGCACAAATCCCATCCTGGGGGTTTCACCCTCATGACCTCATCTAAACCTAATTACCCCCAATATCATTACATAAGGGATTAGAGCCTTAACATACTAATTTGGGGGACATAACACCCAGTCTATAGCAGATATGGAGCATATTTATTAGTTATGGGGACCAAGGAGTGTAGGAAGCCAACAAAGCTTGGGAATGTTGTAAGAGTATGAATGGTACTATTGGCATTCACAGTAAAGCAGTTCTGGGAGGAAGATAATGGGTTCAACTTCCTAGCTGTTGCATTTGTAGTTTCTGTGTGATGCATCTATGTGTAAATATCTTGTAAGCAGTGAGACATAATATTCTGAAATTGAGTGAAAGGTCTACATTGAAGATAGAGTTTTGAATGACTGATTTAGCACTACAAGTGTAGACAAGATCATTGTGGTCAAGACTGGAACCCAAGGAACACTAACCTACATGGGGCAAAAGAAGTAAAGCTGCCAATGAAGGAGACTGAGAAGTAATCAGAATAAGAAATAACTAGGACAAAATGGTGGCAACAGAAATTACATAAAAAAGAGTATGTTTCATGGTGCCAAGTGCTGTAGAAAAATCCAGACCAAGAAAGATTGAGAATTATTACTGAATTGACCATTAGGCAGTATCAACAGGGTATCACCATTCTCCTCCTGGGGTCTGGGAATTAGGGAAGTGCAGAAAACAAGTATAGGCTCATCAGAGAACTACACTATAATTGTTAAGAGCTATAGATTCAGACAGTTGTGGCTTTAAATTCTGGATCAGCTCCTTATTTTCTGTGTGACCTAATTTACTTAATTTTCTAGGTGGCAGTTTCCCCATCTTTAAAATGGAAACTACACTAATTACATATGACTATTTTGAGATGTTCATAATAGATGTTGAAGTGCTTAAAATGCATCAAACAGTTAATAATCCATATAAATTATTATTTATCAAATACTATCAAAATTGTGGGTTTATAAGAAGACAGGTAGGATGATAGTTACAGGAGGGCCCAAGATCAAAAGAAAAATGTAGTTTTCAATTTTGAAAAGTAGGAATACTTATAGACTACAGACTTGATGTAGAAATAGAGCTTATACTGATCAAGTATACTCCTAAAGGATATAGAAAAGGATAAAGTCAAAAGCACAGCTGACAAATCAGAATCAATTTTTAAAAAATTCAGTTCATAGGTGTGTATGTATGAGAGAAGTGTGGAGTGGGAGTAGAGTTGAAAGAAGAAAGAGATAATGGAAGATGAGGGAGTTCCCCTCTGGTTAATAAAATTACTGAGAAAGCCAGTTTAAAGCTTCCCAAGAGAGCCACCTATATGAGGCGTTAAAATATCACTGGAAAAAAATTATTTTTACCTGAACTTCTCTCAAAGAGAGACTGCAGTATTATATGTGAAGGAGGCAAATTTGATTGTTTCTTGAGGCGGGGGAAAGTTAGACATTCTTCTCTTAGCCGGCAAGGCTCGTCTCAAGTATTAACAGGAGGTGGTTAAACTACTTTCCAAGAAGGGAGGCTCTGATGACCTGATGTGCAAGTCTGGGGCCAGAGTGGAAATCCATGGAATAACGAAGAAAAGCTGAGCTGGCACCTGCCCTTTCTTCCTCTTTAACCACTATCTGAACAGCACTGGTTTGAAAGGCTCTAAGGCACCAGCCTGTGTGGGGTGCTCAAATCTTGGCGTCCATTAGGAATGGAAATTTTCTGGAGAAGATCCAAGTGATGGGAAGTGGGGTAGGGTCATTGAAGAGTCGTGGGAGTGATGAGAGATTCTGTGAGAAATGTGAAACAGCTAGGGAAGATAGAAACTGTACAGGGGCTGATCCAACAAGAGAAAAGGGAAAGATCAAGTGACCAGAACTCTCTGTACTTTCCTACCTTCTCTTTAAGGTCTTCCATTTTGCCAGTTCTTTCCGCTGATTTTCTTTGAAACTGTCTTCCTTCCCTCTTTCTTTCCCTTCTTTGCCACTCCACCTCATCTTTGGCCTTTATCTTAGCTCAGTATTCACCTGGGTGCACTGCTTCACTGAGCTCTGCAGGTGAACACTGGCTTATTTGATCTTATTGGCAGGATATCATGCTTTCCTTTGTGGGGGGAAAGGAATGATAAATTCCAATTTCAATGACCAAAAAATGGAGTCTAACATATTTAAATGTGTCTTCCTTTTCATACATATGTAGTTTGGCTCTCATATTTTGCTCAGTCCCCTCTCATAGACTTGCCCATATCAAAGCCCTTTCAATCCATCCAGTACAAGAAGAAATCAAGCAGTTTGTGTTAAATATGTATATTCAAGCCAGAGAATTAACTTCAAAATAAGACATTTCCTAGGAATAATGACTGTTATAGTTAATGACCTGTAGCATTCGGTCTGTCAACTCCTCCCCACTGGTTAGTACTCCCTTAGGAAATGCCCAGTGTCTCAATCATTATTGACTAATTACTCCAGGTTTCCTGGATGCTTCTGTGTTTCTATGACATCACATCTCCAACAGCTGTGTTTCGTTATCCACTAACCAAATCCTGTTGTCTAATTTCAGATCCTTCCAGACTAATATTGATTGATGCTTTACTTTCACATAATTACCAAAAAAATTTTTTTAAAGAAACAAGAATATACCATAAAGTGCAACTTCCCACACAATGCAGGCTTTCTTTCTGAGATAACTGTCTATGAGTCCTGGAATACTAAGCAAGTTAACTAACCTCTTTTGAGCTTCATCTCATCATCTCTGAAATAAGGATAATAAGGGGCGCCTGGGTGGCTCAGTTGGTTAAACGTCTGACTCTTGGTTTCAGCTCAGGCCATGATTTCATAGGTTGTGAGATTGATTCTCTCCCTCTTGCACACTCCCCCGACTTGCACGCACACAGTCTTTCTCTCTCTCTAAAATAAATAACTCTTTAAAAAAATAAAATGAGGATAATAATAGCATCTGTTATCACAGGGATCTTGTAAGAATTAAAAGACAATGCAGAGAAGGCCTATAGAACAGTGTATGATAGACAATAAGTATTAAGTAAGTGGTAATTTACTAATAAATAAACTGGTATTTACTATTTTATTTTCTACAAATGCAGAAGGCACATAGAATGGGTATAGAAAATTTTGCACTGTTTACACGCTCACTTCAATGCCAATATTTTGGGCCTTTTCTCCTAAAACAAATCCAAAAAAAAGATTTACACAATGCTCATGGCTCTTAGTTCTGAGGAGGAATATAAGGAAGGAAGGGGGGAAAATCAGGACAGATATCTTTTCTCACACAATCAGTTTTTGAGTGTAAAATTGCTTAGCCAGCTGTGCATTTTATGGCCTCCATTGCAATAATGATCTAGAAATGATGACAAATTCCATTTGAGTATGGCCTTAAAAAACTTGCTTCTATGTATTATCCCATATTATTTTCCAAAAAGCGCTGAGAAATAAATAGGTAAGTTATTATTGCCCTGTGATGGGTATGAAAGAGGGCACGTACTGCATGGAGCACTGGGTGTTATACGCAAACAATGAATCATGGAACACTACATCAAAAACTAATGATGTAATGTATGGTGATTAACATAACATAATAAAAAAAAAGAAAGAAAAAAAAGATACTATTGCCCTGTTTAACAGAAAAAGGAATGAGAAGTTAAGACTTGATCTACCTAAGTGCAGAGTGCATGATTAACACCCGCTCAGTGCTGTCATATGACCTCACACTCATTTCAATTCTATGGTGGTCCACAAGCCACCCAGAGCTTCCCAAACAATCATGCCAGTGGGAACTGAGCCCCCAGCCCCATGTGCATGCTAAAAATGCATTGAAAGTGAAGGAGAAAGAAAACAGAGTGAGGATGTACAAAATTGTATACTTTGACCAAATTATTGCCTTTCTCTTCTTTATCAGTAGCTCTCAAATGTGGCCACTGAAAGTGGTGAATGACCTGAATGAAAAAATCATGAGGTGAAGGTTCTGATATGTTTTCAGACACAGATTTGTACACTCAGACTAAAGAATTAAAATTGTCTGGTGATGAGTTTGAGGCCACAAGCCCAGTGGGAAGAGTGGTAGCATGGAAGCCAGCTGGCTAGGATGCTCTGTGCCAGTTCAACACAGCTTTCTAAGAGACAGGTGCCACTGAAGTGGCTGTGGCTCCGTGGTAATGTACCCTTGGGAACAACAGTGCCCTTCAGAGTAGAAGAGCTGTCATGTCTGTGACCCTCCCTGTGTCCCTCTCATACCAACAACTTGGCCTCCCTGAAATTTGGTAGAAGAAATAATAGCCTAGGAGCTGAAAAGACTCAAACATGCCTCATCTCATGTGATCTGTTATGTGAATCATTATAAGTCAATGGCCTGAGCATTTTTTTTAATTTACAAAATCCTATTATACCCTTTAATAGGGTTCTTTTGTGAATAAAAATGATTCAATGCTTTTAAGTACAAGATCCTTGCTGCTTATAAACGCCAGTTGGAATCTTACAAGTGTACTAAGTTATAAATGTGAAAGTAATAGACTTTTGATGGAACTGCAGAACTGTATATATTCTTTTAAATCATAGGAACAAAAATATACAGTTCCCAATTGTTATAAATAAAATCACAATAATTTACACCTAGGCTATCATTTCAACATTTTTAAGCCAATGCATTAAAGGAAAACATATTATGAAATTTTTATGTGTTAATAACTTAAAATAGTGGCGGTATTCATTTCACTGAAATGTCTGAATATAGCCTTTCACTTAGAATTTACTCCATGTCTAAGTATCAGGTAGGGTCACAAAAGAATTACTTAACAGTAAGAGCCTTAGTTTCCATTTTAATTTCTGTATGAAACTCCTGTTGACTTGAAAGAAAGTACAATTGAAATGGGCAAACGCAGTTGGATCCCAATAATGGCAGGAGAATTGTTCAGTGTGAAATTTCAAGCCATAAAAAGCATATAATTTACTACTGTAAATATTTGGAAAATTAGGATCTGACTTATTTGCTTTAGAAAAGAAAAAGAACTTGGGAAGAGATGTGCTGTCAGGAAGATTTTTGTATTGCTTATCAAAATGATTTCATAGTTAGCCTTGCCATGCTAAACATGCCCTTCACTGAGAAATACCAGCCCAGGAACAAACTCATTTCCGATAAAGCTGATGCAGCTGTTTGATGCACAGAGGCACTCATAAGGATTCCAGAAGCAGGAGTAGTGTTTATTCAGTATGCTGGCAGAAAAGAATCTTTCATTTAGATGCTCAGATCATATAATGAGATTTACCGAAAAGCAATGGTGGCACCAGAAGTTGTCAAGATAAAAACAAAGGGATGGAGACTTCATTTTACATCAAGCAAGCCATTATCTCCTTACAATGGGCTCATAAAAACAGACTAGTTATGCACAGGAGCCGGAGAATTTTGATGGGTCAGTCTTGTGGCCATAGAGCTCATTCTTTTCATATGGATACGATAATAACATACTAGTGGATGATGTGAGAAGACAGTTTGTTTCTCTATCATTAAGAGGTAATGATTTTGTGTTCACCACTCCAACAGTGGTTATTCAAATAAGAAAGGCGGTTTGTGTGTGTGTATGTGTGTGTTAGGGGGAGGCGTTTCATCAAAGCATAGGCACAGGAATGGTATCAGAGGAATATGTGGTCTAGTCCACACAATAGTCATGAAAAATAAGCCATGGTTGTTCTGGATTTGGGCCCTATCCAATTTAATCAACTATCCTCCCGAGATGACAATATCAACTCTCTCTCCAGGGTGTGAAATTCAGTATCTTTTTTTTTTTTTACATAGCCTCCTTGCGCAGTGTGGAACCCTATGTGGGGCTTGAACTTACAACCCTGAGATCAAGACCTGATCTGAGATCAAGAGCCAGATGCTTAACCAACTGAGCCACCCAGGTGCCCCTGAAATTTAGTATCTTTAACTGAATTTTTTTTAAATCAGTGGGCTCCATTTCCCTAGATAATGCTGTGCATCGAGCAGGATTTATTTTCAGGGCTTGGATGAAGCGACAAGCATCTCTCCAAAGTAGTGAATCTTTTCTCTTTGAGGCAGTGTGACACAAACTGAAAGGAGACCGTAAGAGTTTCCTTTCTTGGCCCGTGGGCAGAATCACGAGGAGCAGATGCCAACTTGTGGGCCATCCTTTGTGAGCCTAGCCCCACTTATTCCTAATCCAGGCCAGGTGGCCTTTGAAACTAAGAGTTAGAAGCTTTGTAAATGGGAGACAGTGTCCTGGCTGGAAGAAAGCACACTGACAAAGTCAAAGGGCATAAGTTGCATCGTATCTGCTCTCAGAAGGACTTATCACTTATTAGAGATGCCAATTAACTCCCTACCCAGCAATGTAAGAAGTGAACCAGAACAGCAAAAATGTATAAAGGATGCAAAGCACATTGGAGGACATTCTAAGACATTAACCTTTACAAAAAGAAAAAGAAAGAAAGGGAAGAAAAGCTTCCTTCATTGTAAAGGCCACTGTGAAGGAAAATGGCTATAGAAATTTACTGTGGAAAATTGGTCACTTTGAAAAAAGAGTCCTTTCTCAAATCAGTCTAAATACCATGTCTCTGGAGACAATTTTTACTTCATCTTTACCATGACTGAGACCACGACTTTGATTCTGGCTGTGAAAATTTTGCTTAAAATCTAATGCAGAGGATGTGAAGGGGCACAACAGTATAGGATTTATACTAAGGCTTAAAGCCTTGAACAAAAGCTCTGGGCCCATGCAGGGGGAGAAAGTCCTAACTGACCAATTATATGAGGAATCCTTCAAAGTTATAAGAAGGAAGGCAAGAAGGATGGAAAAGAAAGAGAGATGGCAACTCAAAAGAGCAATAGTCTCAAATCTATAAATACTAGAGGTAGTTAAGAACAAAATCATAAGTTGAAGTAATTTTAATTCAAAAACCTTATACCAAGAGTCAGGTTCAACTATGGCCTTTATTCAGGTTAGTCATCTTTAGGCCTTTCTTACCTGGAGCTCCTCAGAGACTGAAGCTCTAATACCTTAGGGCATCCTAGGGTACATAATGAGTGGGTTTACTTTTCTCCTCAGCATCCAGAATACCAGTTATGTACCATCTGGCGGAGAACCAAGAAAACAGGAACTCAAGTAATTTTCTTTTTTTGTGGTTCAAATGAGGAACTCAATCTAAAGAAATAATTTCCTGGGACGCCTGGGTGGCTCAGTTGGTTAAGCATCCAACTCTTGGTTTCAGCTCAAATCATGAACTCAGGGTCCTGGGATCGATCCCCTCATGGGGTTCCGTGCTCAGCATGGAGTCTTCTTGAGATTCTCTCTCCCCTTCTCCTCTCCTCCCACCACACGCATGCTTTCTTTCTCTAAAATAAATAAATAAATCTTAAAAAATATATATTTAAAGAAATAATTTCCTAAGACACTCAAACTCTTTCCTCTCTCTGCCTGCCTCCCTCCCCTTTATTACAATGAACCTAAACTTAAATATGCCGCACTTTACTTCAACCCTTTAGCCTCTCTATCCCTATTCCTCCTCCCCTTGAAGATTTCATCTTCCAGAAGCCTTTCCTGACCTCTCCCAGGCTGTTTTTGCTGTGTTCTTCCATCTCTTAAAGTACTTGTTGCTTTGTTCTATTTTTAGCACTCATCATTGCATTATAATCAACTGTGGATTGTCCCTTTTCCCCCTTCCTTGAGTTCAGGAAAAGTATCTAAGTTTTTTAAATTCCCACAGACTGACTTAGACTTTAAAATAAGAGGTGCTCTATAAGTGTCTACTGTTTGATTTTTAAAAACTTTATAATACCAGCCTAAAATATGTTAAGGGAAACAGAAGCCATAATCTTATTTGATATTTAATGATCTTTATTATCTGTCAAAATATCCATCAAACCCTATTCTTTAGAATCTCAGCATTCCTTAAATGTATTTAAGGTCAACACCATACACAAAAATAAACTCCAAATAGATTGAACACCTAAATGTAAAATCTAAAACCATGAAACTCCTAAAAAAAATATAGGCAGTAATCTCTTGGATATCAGCCTTAGCAACATTTTTCTGAATATGTCTCCTCAGGCAAGGGAAACAAAAACAAAAATAAACGATTGGGACTACATCAACCTAAAAAGCTTTTGCACAGCAAAGGAAACCATCAACAAAATGAAAAGGCAACCTACTAAATGAGAGAAGACATTTGAAAATGATATATCCAATAAGAAACTAATGATCAAAATATGTAAAGAACTCATACAACACCAAAAAAACCTAATAATCCAATTAAAAAATGGGCAGAGGACCCGAATAGACATTTTTCCAAAGAAGACCTACAGAGAGACAAAAGACGTATGAAAAGATGCTCAATACCACTAATCATCAGGGAAATGCAAATCAAAATCACAATGAGATACCACTTTATGCCAGTCAGAATGACTAGCATCCAAAAGATAAGAAATAACAAATGTTAGAGTGGATGTGGAAAAAAGGGAACACTTGTGCACTGTTGGTGGGAATGCAAACTGGTGCAGCCTCTGTGGAAGACAATATGGAGGTTCCTCAAAAAATTAAAAATAGAAAAACCATATGATCGAATAGTTCCACTGCTGGGTATTTACCCCCCCAAAATAAAACCCAAAAACGCTAATTCTAAAAGATATATGTACCCGTTTATTGCAATAGTCAAGATATGGAAGCAACCTAAATGTCCATTGATAGATGAATGGATAAGATGTGGTACCTACACACACACACACACACACACACACACACACACACACACACACACGAATATTACTGAGCCATAAAAAAATGAAACCATATTTACAACAACATGGATGGACCTGGAGAATATTAGGCTAAGTGAAATAAGTTAGAGAGAGAAAGACAAATACCACATGATTTCACTTATATGGGGAATCTAAAAAATAAAACAAACAAATAACAAACGATAACAGCAACAAAATAAGAGAAATAGACTCACAAATACAGAGAACTAACTGGTGTGTGTCAGAGGGAAGAAAGGTGTGGGATGGGCAAAATAGGTGCAGGCGATTAAGAGAGTCAAACTTCCAGTTATAAAATAAATAAGCCACAGGAATGAAAAGTACAGCATAGGGAATATAGTCCATAATATTATAATAAATTTGTATGGTGACAGATGGTAACTACACTTATCATGGTAAACATTGTGTAATGTATATAATTATTGGATCACCATGTAATACAACTGAAACCAGTATGACATTGTATGTCAACTATATTTCAATTACAAAAAAAGAATTTATGGTCACCTTTGACATATATTTGCTCAGTAACTATTGAATGACTAAATGACCAAATAAATGAATGAATGAGATATATAGAAGGAGATGTGAAAAATAGTATATTGGATTCTAGGTATTTCAAATCCATTTTAGAAAAAAAAATGAGAATATAAATAACCTCTTTGCTTCGTATTTTTGTAGTTTTATTGCTTCATAATTTTTAATTACAGATTTGTAATTTTTATGAACATTTCTAAGACTTTAAGCCTCTTTATAGCTTGGACCATGTCATAGATTATTTAATGTACCTGGAATTCTAAGCACAATAATCTTCATAGAACAGGTGCTTGATAAAGTCATTAATAGCAGCATTAACTGAAATGAATACAAATTCTCTTTTAGAAATGATATATTGAATGTTTCCATATAAAGAGTATTTTGCATCAAATATATCTTCAAATAATACTTGTTATTTTACCACCACAACTCACATCACATCTAAAAAATACAGTAAGTTAATTAAAATATGGAATTTTTAAATTATGTTTCCAATGCCTTACACTTTTAAAAACTCTTTGGTTACTTTTTTAAAATAAAGGCGACAACATTGACAGAAAAAATAATGGAAAAATAATAAGGAGGCCAAATGGCTTTTAGGGGGCAATGTTTCAAATATCAGGTTAAGGAATTTTGTCTGAATTTAACAGGAAGTGGGGGAGCTTTCCTCAAAGGCTTTTCAACAAAGTTTTGCATAAAATATGTGCTTACATTTGAGAGAATCAGAAAAATTCATGACACCAACACTTCACTTAAAATCCATAAGCACATTAGTCGGCTCTACAGAAATCGTGGCACAGCTTAGTCATTGGGAACACGGATGTGGAACCAGGCCATCTGAGTTCAGGTCCCAGCAAACCCACTTGCTGGCTAGATAAGGGAAGTCACTAAATGACTCAGTGCCTCTGTAGTTTCCCCATCTTTAAGATGGAAATAATAATAAAACCTGTCTCATGAGATTATTGGGAGAATTAACTGAGATAATACATGTAAAACACTTAGCAGTGACTAGCACATAATAAATACATGTAAATGTTAGTAATTAATATCACTGTAGAGACATGAAATCTGAAAACTATTTTTACACCAAATAGAAGGTTAAAATCAGAGGAAATGAAGATTTTTATCGTAGGAGGTTCACTGTTACTTTTCCCCCAAATGTTCATTTCTCACTTCCTGTCCCTTGAAAGTCTGTCTCTTCCATGAGCCAGGAAAACTTGAGTGAATAAAAATTGGAATGGAAGGTTTTACTTAATGAAATTCCAAATAAAAATTACTTACAAGCTTTCAGAAGGAGAAAAATGGTGGGAAAGCAAAAAGAAATCAACACAAAAATCAAAATGGAAGAGCTGCCCAGGGGACAGAAATGTTCTGCATATAAGAGAAATCCATCAAAGTCCACCTCCCTTCCCCTGAACCCTCCCTACGTGTGCTCTCAGGGCCGGCATCCATGCGAAGAGCATCCATCTGGAAGTGTATACTTCACAACCCGGTGCCGAGACCAGATGGCCCAGCATGGAGACTTCATTTCTGAGTGCAAATGATTTTGTAAATCAGAAGATGAAGCCTTTGAGTAAGCACGGCTTCCTAAGAGGATTCCACAGACCCAAGTCTCTGACCCACCCACAGGTCAAAAAAAGGCTCCAGAAAGCCACTGCCTCACGGCACCCCATGCACATATGGTCTCCTTTGCAGAACAAACTAGAGAAGCATTAGAGATGACAGCTCCAGATTCAGAAAGAGAAATAGTCAGGGAATGAGGAGCACATATAGAAATGGTGATGGTCTCATAACTGACTCACACTGCAAAGCTCTGGGTGAAGGAAGTCTTCACTGAGAACACATTTAGTGGGTGCTCATTCACGTGGCACACAGGTTATGCTACGTAGCATGCAGAGGTGAACGGCCAATGCCTGCTTTCATCGCACGTACATTCTAGATGAAGGAGGAAAGAGTCCCAAGCCACATAAGTAAATAGATAATATCATATCGTGTGGGGAGATGTCTGAAGATCATGGGGAAATGCAAAATAATATAGCCACTTTGGAAAACACTCCGATGGTTTCTTACAAAACTAAATATGCACCTACATTCTAGATGAAGGAGGAAACATTCCCAAGCCACATAAATAAATAGATAATAAAATATCATGTGGAGAGATGTCTGAAGATTATGGGGAAATGCAAAATAGTACAGCCACTTTGGAAAACAGTCCGATGGTTTCTTACAGAACTAAATATACTCTATACAACCCAGCACTTGTGCTCCTTGATATTTACCCAAAGGAATTGGAAATTTATGTCTACACAAAAATGTTCACATGGTTTTAGCAGCTTTATTCATAATTGCCAAAATTTTGAAGCAACCAAAATGTTCTTGAGTAGGTGAATGGATAAATAAGCTGTGGTACATCCAGACAGTGGACTATTATCCAGCACTGAAAAGAAATTAGTTATCAAGCCATGAAAAGACACGGGGGAACCTTAAATGCATAGTACTAAGTGAAACACAACAATTTGAAAAGGCTACGTACTGTATGATTCCAACTATATGAAATTCTAGAAAAGGCAAAACTATGAAAATAGTAAAAAAAAAAAAAAAAATCAGTAGTTGCCAGGGTTTGGAGAGGAAGGAGGAATGACTAGATGAAGCACAGAGGGTTTTTAGGGTGTGAAAATACTCCATACGCTATCCAATGATGGATACATGTCATTAGACATTGGCCCAAACCCATAGAAGGTACAACACCAAGAGTGACCCCCTAATGAAAACTAAGGATTTGGGGTGATTATAAAGATTCAATGTAGGCTTATCAATCATAACAAATGTACCACTCTGGTGAGGGATATTGATAATGAGGGAGGTGGTCCCTATGTGGCAGCAGGGACTATATGGGAAATCTCTGTACCTTCCTTTTAATTTTGTTGTGAACATAAAACTGCTGTAGGAAAGAATTTGTCTTAAAAAAAAAAAAGATTAAGGGGAGATATAAATGTGGGAATCATAAGTGCATCCTCAGTAGTCAGTGTTTAAAACTGAGACCACCTGGTGGGTTAATAAAGACATAGCAAAGAAAGGAAGGCAGTCAGAAAAATGTGCATCTCAAAGATGAGCAAGAAATTTTCAAGAAGGACGGGATCTTCTATTCTTTATGTCTGAGCCAAAGTGCCTGGCCAGGCACATGGCAGCCCTCAATCCATGTTTACTAGATAAATTAGTTTACTAATTTCATAAACCAAATACAAATCATAAACTTCCTCAAGATCCCCCTGCCCACCAAACACTGAAAAACTTTGAATACGGTTTTAATTAGTGGTAGCTAGAACACATTTTGGGCATCCCAAATCTATAGCCCTGCCTCCCCATAAAAGTGCAAAAGTTTAGACTTCCAAAAGTTTTGAGATCCAAATCAGGACACCTGCTCTCTACTTTAGTGGTGTGTTCACTATATTCTGTGCCTTGAGTTTTCTTAAATAATTGTAATAATCCAATTAATTGATTATTTACTAGATACCATGCACTCTGAGATGCACTTTACAAGGATTTTTTTCATTTCATCTCACCCCCAAACACAAGTTTGATATTACTTTTATCCACATTTTACAGATAAGACTATTGAAATATAGAGAGAAGAGATAATTGATACAAGATCAAAAAGCTAGTAAGAAATGTAGCTGCCATTCCAACCCAGGGAGTCAGTTTCCAGAAATACTACTAAAAGCACTACTTAAAAACAACCTCAGTCAAGAAGGCATCTGAGAGAACCTAGCACCTCAAAAATAAATAAAAATGTGGCCTCAATCTATCAACTCTTCAAAAAGCTTTGCCCCTGAATATAATGGATGTGGGTCAATAAGCAGAATACAAATGAGTGTATTTAATAACTAGCTATAAATCCTCTCTACACCTTGAACTAAAATGATACTGGGTAGACATTAGAAACTTACTTTGCTAAGAAGAAAAAGGTCTTAATTTCTACAGCTGTTTTTAAAAAATTAAAGGGAACAGTAGCAGATTCAAAGACAACATTAGTACTCGAGGTGCCTCGGGCAGGCAGGTAAACACGAGCCCGGGAGCCAAGGCAAAGCCGGTCCAGTGCTCGCGGCCGTGGCCTCATGCCTCCATTGTGGGAGCCGTCTGAAAGCCCAGCACACACCTGGCGAAGGACGGCCGTGTCTCTAGCAGGCAGGTATAGATCCAAGAAGAGAGAAACTGGGTCTGCACACTGCACCACCTCCGATTGCCCCGAAGCTTCCAAAGCGAATGCCTGCAGATGGGAACTGAACCAGCGTATTCAGGAAGCCAGATCAATGCGAGATAAACTGTAAAAATCTCTTTCTGTATCTTGACCAGCTGTGACAGGAGAAACCAGCGTAGGCAATGTTTTCTTAACAACAGAACCAGCCACCCCAGGAACACATCTCAGGAAAATGTTCCATTTGAACCAGTATGTTCTGTCCTATTTAAAAGATGTCTCCAGCAAATCCCTTTACTTTCTTCCCCCCCCTCAGGTAAATGATAAAACCCAGGGGACCTGTGTGGGCAAAGGCTACCTGTAACCGCTAAGCCTGCCTCCTTTTAACTGCTAAATATAATAAGATTTAGCACTTCAGAGTATACAACACACTTACATTAGGATGTTGAATCCTCCCAATAACCCTGTGGATTATTTCTAGTCTCTCTTTATAGGTAAAGATACTGAGGGCTGAGATCACGTAGTTTGGGGCCAGAATGTGGATCAAAGCTTCCACCTGCAAAGAGGAAACCCTCTACCTTATGGATAACCCTGGTCACATCAAACACAAATGATCATAATTTAAAAATGAGAACCAGGTTTTGTCACTGTAGGAAAATCAGCAGCTTAAATCGTTCTCCTCTCAACAAGGGGAGAGAGACCATATGGGAACCTCAGAGAAGCAAGTTTCGAAGGTGAGAGACAAGAAAGATCAGAGATAAAACTTGACAAACCTACAAGGAACCAGGGCAGAGAAAGAGACAAATTGGGACCTAAGAAAAACTGGAACGAATCTTCTCAACATGAATTTGATTTGGCATGGGGGGCTCTGATCCTTTCAGATTCAATCTCTTAAGGTTCTCTTTGTATTTTTCCATTTTACTGCCTGCTCACTACTCCCCATCTGAGTGAGTCCCTGGTGCTTGATTTTAGTGATTTACCTAAAACTGGCAATGAAAGGTGTTTATGTGCCATGTCGTTTGGAATATAAGGAACAGTTGATTATTAGAATTACTAGCAAAGAGAGTCCTGATTGCTGGAGCAGTAAGCCGAGGAGTCCCTGTAGAGAGGTGCCATTTGCAACCACCCAGGCCAGTGGAAAACAATTGGAGGAGGGAGGGGGATTGCCATGAACCTCTTGAGAAAAATAGCACTGGCTTTGAGTTGTCAGTGAAAAATCAGGAGTGATTTTACCGCAATAAAACAACTCAGAATTGGAATAAACCTGTACAAATTCAAAGTTGCATCCATGAAATAGATTCAGACCATACTGCGTTTACTCTCCCAGAGAGAGTGCTAATGAATACACAACTGGACTTCCATGGTTTAAAATTCTATCAGGACGTTGAAAATGGTGGCATAACACCCACTGAATCTCAGAGGAACCTCTGGGGTGAGGCCGGGTGAGGGGGCTGCCTTGATTAATTCTTTAGTAAGTGTGGAATTCTACCAGCAGTCATGCTGAGAATTAAACAGTAAATTTGTGTTCATAGAAAAATGTGGCAAAGTTAGCACTGGGTAGATAAAATTAGGAACTTTGTTTTTTTAAGTTGTAAGAAGAGTTTCTTTTTTTTTTTTATTTTAATTCCAGTATAGTTCACATACAGTGTTATATTAGTTTAGTTTCAGGTGTATAATATAGTGATTCCACAATTTAGAGACTTTTTAAAAAGTTGGATATATATGTCTGAATATTATCATCAGAGGGTAAATCCTGGATGCCAATAAAATTTTAAATTTTTAAAAAATCATAATGCGATATTTGAGCTGACATTTCTATTAATTGTTTCCCCCCAAAAATATCTTATTTGAAAACAAGCTGTGGCAACAAAAGAATACTCATAAACACATACAGTACTGTCCTGAAAATGTAAGGTTCCTAATATTTTTGAAAATTTCTCATCAGAAAATAACAAACCCCTAGGGAAATGAAGCAGTCAGGACTCCCTCATTTAACCATCCATAGGCGCAGCTCCAATATTTTGCCCAAATCCCACCTATGCTTATTGCTGCCTTCCCTTGATAACCTCTAACCCTGACCTTGGCACCCATCTCAGCAAAGGGCTAGCAAAATAACGTATACGTGGCTTGGTGCTTGAAAAATGTGTTGACTAGTAGATCAAATTGTCTTTTTTTTCCTTTAACCACAAGAAAATAAAATTAAGATTCTAGAAGAACTAGAAGCCTTTGGATTGCTCAGCCGTTGAAATATGTTTTTTTATCCCAGATCTGCATGTCAGCATGACGTTCTGATCTATGATCTGATTACAGATGTTTGGAGAAACCAAACTATGTTATGACTCCTTTTGCCATTATTGTTTACTTGTTCCCTATTAAACTAGCTGTCTAATTTATCATGATGATTATTGAGATCAGCATGATTGTTAATGGTTTCAAAGCTTCAAGTGTGTAAGGATCACAGTGCATGTACTTTTTAAGCATTTATTGAGCTGCGTTCCCTGCACAGAAGGCCAGGTCGAACAAATACTCTTTGCACAGCAGATTAGAGTGTGCAAAACCCTTCCATTCTCTTCTTTGGTCCTCATGGCAACCCTGCAAGATAGGTAGGGCAAGTATTGCCAATGGCATTTTACAGGAGAGGAAAGTAAAAGGAGATTCAGTGACTTGTCCAACGTCACAGAGCCTATAAATGTCAGAATGAGAATCCAAATCTAAGTCATCAAGGCATTTTCCCTTTTGTCTCCGGAAGTTTCATTGCTAAATAAATTTTTAGGATTCCTGTGATTGAATCCTAAGAACTTTAGGAATTTAAGATTTTAGTGTTTTCACGCTGAAATGTTTTACTTTTATATTTTACAGCAATGTTATCTCTTACTGATGGTTCACTTAGTACTTCCTAGGCCTTTTGTGTAGCTGTTTGACGACCTTGTTTGATCACTTTCCCTGAGCTGTCAAACACCCTGCAGACCTATTCCTTGCCATGTGCATGCATGAATGGATGAATAGATTATGTTTACCAAAGAAGTTAAATAATGAAACTTTACATACAAAGAAGGTCAAAGATAACCAAACCAAATCATCCTGCACTGTTTTGCAAACTGTCAATTCTGGTAATTTTAACAGTTTTCCAATGTAAATGTACAACAGACACGTCATGATGAACAGGAGTTACACTCAGCAATCTCAGCTCACTTTACAAACTGGTTTGCTTGCATTCCTTCAAATGAGAGCTACATGAAAGTTGTCAGTCTAGGGGTGGAGTTAGCCTCCAAAAGAAGGACAAGGAGAAGGAGAATGACATAAAGGAATATATGAGGGTGGAGACAATATTAACTTTCCAAGTTCTGGTTTTCTTTTAGTGTCCTAGAACTCAAAGGTGATGGTTGTCAGTTCACCGTGGGGTACACAGTATGCAATCTCTTCTTTGTATGAGCCTCTTAAAGCCTCAAGAAATGCAGAATGCCTCCAGTGGGCTTTGGTTTTCAATTTCTGAGTTCAGCAATAATTTGTTATAAGTTTAAGAATTATGGTTTCAAATATTTTAACTGTAATCATCCCAGGTAATATTTTCCACATTCTAGGACAAACATTTTTTATTTTAACATATCTACCAATTATTTAACACTTTTCTGATTTTCCCTTTCCATCCTCCAATTAGTAGAGTTTGACTATATCAGATATATAACATTTCCAAAAGCACTGAATATATTTTACATGCAGGTGCTTACCATAAAACCACAGTCTTTTTCTTTATGTTTTGGGGGGATTTTTTTGTGTTTTTTTGTTTTGTTTTTTGGGTTTTACTTTGACTTAGACTTAGAAGAGGCTAACTTGTTGAATCAGCTCCTGGATCCACTGAAAATAAAATTAACATGACACTTTACCAGGACAATGGATCATTAAAATGTTCTCCCATGAAGACAAACTGAAGAGTGCTTGTATTAAATGAATAGCAAATTATGTAAAATGCCTACATTACCCAAAAGTTGAGTTCAATTTTCGCCTCCACGGCTCAGAAGGTGAGTGGCGATACTTCTGACGACTCAGGCAGCTGAGCAGAGAGCAGATTACCAACCAGAAGAGGAGTTGCCCCATCAACACACATGCATAGGCTTGATGGCATGAGGCCAGCAAATAAACTGGGAGGACTGGCTGGCACCTGAGGGTACTTGACGTCATCTCTCCCTGAACTCACATAATTCACCTGCACTCTCTTAATAGCACTTTGGCTTTCTACCTCCTATTCAAGTGACTCACAGACACATTTTAGGTCTCCTACTGGATTAGAAGAGCCTTGAATGCAGTACCCATGACTGGTTCATATCTTTGTTCCCCACCACCAAGCCCAATGTCTTGCTCCCAATTTGTGATAATTAAATATTTGCTGGCCAACCGAAACCACACATAAAGAGCTTGGATTTTCTCTTCCAGGGCCTCTCCTTGTGCTCACTTTTATCAGTGGAAAGTGGGAAGAATGAAGAGTCTCTGTAGTACTACACCACTTGCAAGAACCCTATGAATGAAAGA
Source organism: Halichoerus grypus (assembly GCF_964656455.1). Taxonomy (NCBI): domain Eukaryota; kingdom Metazoa; phylum Chordata; class Mammalia; order Carnivora; family Phocidae; genus Halichoerus; species Halichoerus grypus. The sequence goes on along the minus strand of NC_135720.1, from coordinate 18,889,109 downwards.
TGTAATACCTTTAGATAAAGGTAAGCTGTGTCTACGTTTGTCCACTCTCAACTCTCCCCTTTCCCTTATGAGGAGAGAATGAGGACAAGAAGGTCTCTTCTTCTCAAGATCTAGGTTACTTCCTGACATCAAGAGAGCCAAGAGTCTTCAGCGAACAAGAGGGTGTATATACATTTCCCAGAAGACCTAAATGATTAACAGACAGTGACTTAGGTAATATTAAGTGCAGAGCTTCTTTCATTTCTATTATGAGTCTACCAAAAATAGAGTTTCATATTTTATCTGTTTTGTTTCCTCATAATCATAGACACAAAGGGTGAAATTCTGGTCTTTAATGCATGCTCACAGTTGCTATTAAATTCATCGGGAGCTGTGCTCATGCATTCAACAACTAAATTTGCTGCCATGGAATATTTCTTGACTTGATGCTACATTTGTACATGTCTTAAATATTGCTCAAGGAGGACAAACATTTCCAATACAAAAAATATCAAGAAAGGGAAATGAAAAACGTAAATCCCTGATCAAGTATTTTAAAAACAAATGTACAACTCAGTCATAGACTAAGCTGAACATGCCTTTTGTTTTGCATTGTCCTTATGCACTATGTAATGTTTCTTAAATAATGCTGTTAATAACACAGGACTTGCAGAGTCTTCTGCCAAAACTCACTTTAGGTTAGAAATAACAAACACCTCTTCCACCATACTCATACTTGACAGATACTGCTTATTAGTCTTTTCTGCTGAACCTTAGAATCCTTCCATTAAACTATTTAAACATTTATTTTGTTGGTTAAGATAAAACCTACTTGCCACCTTTGCTCTAGACCAGTTCTTAGCCTTTTGAGTCAGAAACACATGAAAATTCAAGAAAAAAAATCTACCTACCCAGAAAAATTCACATATGGCAAAAAACTATTTTTATACTATTGTTTTAGTTTGGGTACTCCTGAAGCTTATCTATTAATTTTCATGAGGTCTATCAACTCTGCTCTAGACCATGTATTTTCTAAGAAAATTCAAGAAATAATGGAAAGTCTTCATCATGAAAACGAATACTTGATTTCTCATTTTTTTCCTTAAATTCCCTCTTTCTTTCCTTCCCCCCATTATATATATCTATATATATATCTAAGATTTATAGCAGTTTCTTTTTCTCCAAGTGGTGACCAGCCAAAGAATGAGTCAAACTCTCCACAAGTAGGTAGGAGTATCTTAGCATTGATATTCTCTGAGGCACCTCCTACAGAGACTCATCAAGGGTGGAGAAAATTATGTGGGTGGACAACACAGCAGTCTGTGATATGAGAATGGCAATTGCAGATGAACAGGTAAATGTCTTTCGTTGATATCAAAGATCATATTTTTAACTGTTGTTTAAATTGCTTTTTAACTTTCTTTCTTTAAAAATGCAAAGGAAATGTTATGCTGGATTCAATTTATCATTCAAAAGTATCACAAATGCTGTGAGAAAATTCAACTGTCTCCATGTTGAGACTTTCATAAGACCTCAAACCATATCCTTGATATAGAGGTGCTAATTAATCCATTGGTATTTTATAGGCTAACAAGCAAGCTTAGGATGTATAGAAAGCAGACATAACAGTGTTAAACTATTATGGTGTCATTAGAATGTAAACTCTGCCCAAGTGGCTCAATCAAATGGCAGTGCTTTCCCTCATTACTAGTTTCTTAACCATAGTGCTCTATTAATTTTCTCTCTATTAAATTTCACGTGTCACGCAGTACTAAGTTTTTAGGTTCATATTAAAAACTTTGACACTGTTGAGGTGCTTGGGTGACTCAAGTCAGTTAAGTGTAGGACTCTTGATTTCGGCTCAGATCGTGATCTCAGGATCCTGAGATTGAGCCCTGCGTAGGGCGCAGCACTCAGCACAGAGTCTGTGCTTGTCCCTCTCCCTTCCCCTCCACCCCTACCCTCACTCACCTGCGAGAGCTCTTTCTCTCTCTCAAATAAATAAATAAATAAAATCTGAAAAAAAAAAACAAACCAAACTTTGACACTGTTGTTCCTGTGGCATCCTAGAAAATATTTAGCCCTAAATTGTATATTCTATGTTCCTTTCTTCTTTTACTGTTTTTCCTTCTCCCTCCTTATTCCCATTCTTTTGTGTAAACTCTCATTCTGTTATATGGAGATCTCTTTTGATTCTTATGGTCTTCTACCAAAGCAATACAAATGACAATGCAGCAGGACAAAATTACCATAATTACTGAGATTGTCCCCCAACCTCCCGTCAGTCTCTTATAGTCTCTTCTACCCCCTTGAAATTGCCTCCGTTGCCTCACTGGGCATCTCTGAGCATTCAAAATACTCTGATATGTTGAAAGAACTCAATCTCCTCCTGGAAAGGACTGAACAATTCCAGCATCCCAACTTTATTCAATAAGCCTTAAGCAAAGCCTACGTTTGTCAGAGAAATGTTGACAAAGAGCTGCTGAGAGTTTTTAAAAGGCAAGTTCTCCTCTTTTTGTTTGCCTGTAGGAATATTGTGAATCATGATATAGATCTCAGTAGGTTTATGAGACTTCAAGAAAGCAGAGAGGGATGTATAGGGAGGCAAACTGTTTCCACAAGAGCCAAGGCTAACTGGGTCTCATTTCCAACTTGACACCTACAACTGGGGCTCAAAGCCAAGGCCATGACTCTGCAGAGAGTAAGGAATGGGGTTAGAGGGCCAGGAGAACCATGTGCTACCTTTCTGAAAAGGCTACTGTTCTGCTCTTCTTTTCCCCTTTAAGGGAATCTCTTTCTACCTTCACATCTGAGTCACTTAGGAAAAATATAAATCAAAGGAGACACTTCAGTAAAAAGTACCTCTACAGGGATGTAAGAACTTCACCCATAACTGGTTTCCCACATGACACTTTCGTGGCAGGGGCAGAAGATGATCCCATATCCATGCAGTGTCTTCTGTGTGGGAGTACACATCTGACAAAGCAGATTCTGGACAGATACCCCCAATCCCATTTTCTGGAGAGAATAATACCTAGAATGGGGAAAGAGCACGCTCTTTACAGGGAGAAAAACATGCAGCATGGAGTTAAATGTGGAGAAATAAAATTCTGTGAAAACCAACCCTTTTACCCATTGAATCACTTGGCACTTGTTTTCAAAGGGAAAAGATAGAGCTGAGAACGTAAGAGTCAGTTGAGTTTATAAATAGATTTTGGAACTCAGAGCAATAACAGTAGTTTTGAAAGCCATGGTGTTTTTGATTTGTAAGTATCAATCTTTTTTAAATAATAAGGTGTTTGAGTACCCAAAGCTTGACTTTAAACATAAAGAGCCAAAATCCTGAAGGACCCATAAACAGAGGTTGAAAAAATAGTTGCCCCCTCAGTTTTTCCAGAAGGAAAAAGATTTCTGGGCTAGTGAGAAGAACGTTCAAGAGAGGAAAGAAATTGGGGCACCTGGGTGGCTCAGTCGGTTAAGCATCTGCCTTCGGCTCAGATCATGATCTCAGGGTCCTGGAATGGAGCCTTGCTTTGGGCTCCCTGCTCAGCGGGGAACATGCTTCTCCCTCTGCCTCTGCCCCTCCCCCCACTCATGCTCTCTGTTTCTGTCTGTCTCTGTCTCTGTCTCTCTCTCTCTCAAATAAATAAATAAAATCTTTTAAAAAAAGAGAGAGAGGAAAGAAATGAACTGAACTAACTCTTAATGGTTCTCTGAGAAAGAGGGCCCTGCCCCTCAGTCCCTGAAAAGAGCTGAGCCAAGGGTATGGAAACAGCAGGAAAGCCAGATAAGTTTGGTGTATCCCAGAACAGGGAAGTTACATGCCTCCCTTTCCAAAGTACAGCCTAGAGAGACTTCAGAGTTTATGAATGAGGTTCCATCCAACATGGCACCAGAACAGTAAGATGGCTTCTGCTGACTAAACCATCTAGACAAAGGAGCCTACAAGCAGTGTAGCAAAGTCATGGGCACCCTACAGTGTTTTAAGTAAGACAATTTCCAAGTCCTTGAAGAGGAACTACATAAGGTTGGGAGTGGGTCTTGCAGTTTGAAAGAGGAAACTTCAAAGCACTTGGATCTGGGATCCAGGAACTGTGGACATCAGGAGCAAATGCCAAAAACCAACAACGCATACCGTGTGGCATTGGCCACGGTCAATGAGAGCACTCAAGGAGCAGACCCACCCACTTCACTAATGCTATATGTTGTGATCCTATTCTAAACTTCCTGGAACTTAAAATGCAATTCAATAAGGAGAAGCAAGGAAAACCTGAGCTTGACTAGTGTATAACCAAATTAGTCACTACTTTGACCAAGTTTACTGGGATGTGAACAAATTTAGTTTTCCGTTATCTGATGGAAATGGCATCTCATGCAAAAAACAGATTTTATTTTAAAAAATTAAGTAACAAACTTGAACTTGAATTTTCTAAGTTCAAGTCTTTCTCTGTGAAATTATGTGATTTCTGATCCCAATTATATTTCAATCCAGGGTTTACATTCAGATTATTTTTTTTTCTTTTGTGTATTTCCACTCTTGTAATCATCCTTGCAATCTCTTGGTTTGCTTTCTGAATACTCTCCTGAACATATCCATTGTGTGGAGATTTCACTCATTAAATTTTATGATATTGTTCCAAACTAAAAGAGCTATCCAATGCTTTGCAATTTTGGTTTAGAATTTTTTGAGTAAAGATGCCAGAAGATAGCTGAACAAATATGCCTTGTAGATATGCAAAAAAAGAGGGGCAGGAAAACAGCCGGCCTACCCTTCCCCAGCAAGCTTAAGGAGAAGAACAACCATGGTTCTTTTGTTCCCTAAATCTTGCTGCAATGCTTAGCACAATAAAACTGCACATTATAGATGCTCAATTAATAGTTACATGCTGCATTAGATTGAAAGAAAGAATTTAAGTAAATTGGCATAAATATGGCTTGTTTTCACTGTTGTTTATACATTGGCATACAATAGTACTTGCAAATAATTTACCTTGCCAAGCTCTCTAAATTAGTAAAAGGGTAGATGGCTAAGTGCAGATAGGTGGGGAGGTAAGTGTAAATAAATACTAATCACAAGTGTACTGTTTTGGAAGAGCTTTGCTCGACTTCTATAGTCTAACTATAGGATTGGTTCCTTAAAATTCTTTCCATCCCTCATCCCTCTTGCTGAGTCTCCTGAGATGTTGTTAACCCTCAGGCTCGGTTGTTGTAGTGAGTAAAAAGAGCACAGCCTTTGGAGGCCCCATATTCAAGGCCTGCTCCTCTAATAGTATGACCTCCAAAAAGTTACTCAATTTCTTTAAGCTTTGTATTCTTGATCTATAAAATAGGAATAATATTACTACTCTCATTAGGTTGCTGTAGATACTGAATTTGATGTAAAAAGTTTAAATGCTTAACACTTTCCTTGATAAAGTGCATGGCAGGGCAGACATTCAGTAGCCGGTAGCTCTTGATGATATCATTACGTAAAAATGCCATGATCGGATGCTATTCTGTAAATATCATGGGGATGAAAATTTTACTTGTCTGCTCTCTCTTGAATATTTGATGTGAAGCAAAAGCCTTTTTCTCCTAAGTGATATATCATAGCACATGTGTCTACACATGCAATATGTTGTGACTAAAAGTGATGGATTTGTATTCCAAAGAGTTATCTAGGCATCCCCAAAGGTATTCAGAAATCATCATTTATCATATTGTCATCAAGCAGAGTCATTTGTTCAGCACACCTCTGTCCATCTCTGTGTGCCAAACTGAGCATTGTGAGTGAACAGATGGGATCCCCATCCTCCAGTGGCTTCAAATGGAAACTTCCCGACGCCATACTACCTTACACAGAAACAACTGAACGAACACCGAATGAATAAACAAATTTGAAAACTAAATAAGTATAAAGCATGTTAGCAACATGTAAGCGTAGGGCTCAGCCATGGGAGGGTATCTTCTAAATAGGTCAACATGTAGGAAATAAAACATCTTAACATTCCCCCTGCTGGTTTAGAAAATATACAAGAAACAAAGCATGTGTGATCTGACTCTACTGAACTGCCTTTAATCCCCATTCAGTTCCAAATACAGTATGGACATCCAGGAAACACAGAAAGAAATATTAAGGAGTGAGGCGTACTGCTGTATCATTGATCATTTAGGAATGCACGTTCATTTTTGTATCTCTTTTCTGGGAGAGTGGTGAAAACTACATAAAGCATTGTATCACTATGAAGCATTATTATTTTTATTATTTCATGAAATTCAGCAATCTCTATGCACATGCCGGGGGCTACAAATGTTTTTATAATCCAGAACCAGCCACAGATACTATTACTGCCAGCTTCTTTGCATACGTATCTCTGAGGGTGGCCTCATTTCTTAAATGTAGCAGCTACATCATGGCAAAGAAACTATAGGAAAAGTGAAACTCATTCAGTCTTCCAGATGTTCTTGTTAACATGACACCGAACAATGGAATGATTGGTTGATTGACTGAACCTCCCCTTTGTATTTGAATTTTTGTGCATTGTGTCTCACAGATTTAAATGTTTTTTTTTTAAGGTTTTATTTATTTATTTGACAGAGAGAGAGTGAGCACAATCCGGGGGAGCGGCAGGCAGAGGGAGAGGGAGAAACAGGCTTCCCGCTGAGCAAGGAGCCTGATGCAGAACTCGATCCCAGGACGGTGGGAACATGGCCTGAGCCTAAGGCAGACACTCAATGACAGCCACTCAGGCGCCCCTCACAGATTTAAATTTAATCCAACAGTTGTACCATCAGCATTTCTGTGAATTTGAGGTTGTCCATATATATTGAAATAGTAGCACACTTCTCTGTCACAATTTGGTTATAAGCTTCTTGAGAGCATAAAGATCACGATTGAATGAAAAGCTGTTTTTCTTATTTTCTGAGTAAACTGGGATGTCTTTTTGGGTTAATATCTTTACCACTGATCAGGCAACTCAAACAAGAAACTGATTCATCCTTGACACCTCTTTTTGCCACACTTCCTTGAGTGCTTTTGGGTCCCATCCCCATTTTAATTGTCCTACTTTAAAATCTCAGGATCTTTACCTTGGATTTTATAATTTTAAAAGGCAGGTCATTGGGACGTTTAAAAGTACGGCCTCTGCAGTCAGACCAGTGTGTTCAAACCTGATCCCACCACTGACTCGCTATGTAACCTGTACAGTTTCCTCGTCTATAAAATGGGGTTCGTAATGGGACCTACCTCTTGGCATTGTCTTGAGTAGTTAACATGTGGAAAACACTTAGAATGTACCCAGCACAAGTACATTTAATACCATGCAAGTGTTAGCCATCCATTCCTCCTCTTTTGTTGTCATCCTCCTCCCGAATGCAATTATTTTTCCAAAATAAATGCCATCATGCTCTTCAGCTCAGAAACCTGTGAAGGCTCTTCCCTGTGAACAACGCCATTCAAAGCTTTCACCTCCTTGTCCCAGAGTGGAGTCCAGCCTTCTCCTGGTACACGCCCTGGTGCTTCAGCCACATCTGACTTTGCCATATTTTACACACCTGTGTACTTCTGGTCTCCTAGCTTTGCTCACATTATTCTCTTTGATTAAAACACCCTTCTTATAGTCAACCCAGTCATAGTCTATGCTTCTTTCAAGGCCCCGTTCAAATGGCAAGTTCTTACGGAAATCTTCCCTGAAACAATATAAGCAGAAGGAGTCATTCCTACGTGTGTGTCCCTCCACATGTCTGACACCAGCGTATGACTCATCACATTATCAGATATTACCATGACTTGCTTATGAAACTGTTTTCTTTTTTTTTTTTTTTTAGGAGGAGAGGGACAGAGGGAGAGGGAGAGAGAGAATCTTAAGCAGGCTCCACGATCAGCGCAGAGCCCTATGTGAGGCTCGATCTCATGACCCTGAGATCATGACCTGAGCCAAAATCAGGAGTTGGATGCTTAACTGACTGAACCACCCAGGCGCCCCTATGAAACTGTTTTCACCCTGAGGTTTGTGTTCCTTGAAGAGAAGGATCATGTCTTAACGATCTTTATATATGGACAGTCTAGCATGCTGCCTACAAATTCTAGGAGCCAAATAAGTAAGTGGGCATCTGTTAAATGAATAATAACCCCGTATCAGAAATTCCCTTCTCTCTTTCACAACATTCCAAGTGGATCCTAAGTCCTTCAAAAACCTTCCCATCAAAAAACAAAATAAAAAAACAAAAAACCCAAAAAACTTCCAATCTGCCTCAACTCAAATGATATCCCCCACTCTGAACCCTCCTACTATCCATTCGATCTGCCATTCATCTGCCATTTATAATATATTGCATTGTGATTTTGGCTTCTTTTTTTCATGTATCTATAACTCAGATGTCAGTTAGAGCCTTTCTACCCATTAAGATCTATCTTGGTGTGTCTCAAACCCCTTTCCTGCCAGTCCTTAACACACCACAAGATTCTGATGAATTGCTGGGGGGTGGCTTTTATGCTTATATTCATCTTTGGCTCTGAACCCTTTCTTCTGTGCAATAAATCCAGTGTGTGGATCATCTTCCTCTCCTATCCTTGCTGTTCCTATTCTGCCCTTGGTCAATCCAGATGTGGAAATCAGCTCCTTTCCCTGATGTCTGCAAAATAAAACCAACCAATGATAGGCAAATAAACCCCATTCATATAAGATTTTATATAAATAATAGACTTAATCAAAAGTTTGAACAGAGGAAATGTTATCACAAATACAGAAATATAAATATCTAGTCAGTTGCTGTTTTGCACCTTATTCTTTCAGAAATGTGTGTGTGTGTGTGCGCACATGGCACAGGGATGTATATATCCTATGTACATATATTCTACAAGGAGTGGGCATACCTATCACCAGTCTGCATTCAACAGTCCTTACCGAATAAGTGGGGAAACCTAGTAGGGTCTACATCACAATAGTCCAAAAAAGGCAACTCACTCTCCTGTCAGCCTCAATCCCATCCCCCTCCCTTCTGGAACACCTTCTAGAAACTATGTTTTCATTCTGTTTGGTAGAACAATTCGGTTCCCTCCTGTCCCCTACTCTCAAAATCAGCATCAGGCCTACATTTGTATGTGCAAATCTATCAAGGTCCTCAGCCAAATAAAATGGTCTCTCATTTAATAGAATGTATTCTCCTTAGAAGACTGCTGTTTTAACCCAAAATTTATTTTTCCTCCTTACACGTGTATGTTTTATGGTGCTAATTAGATTTTAAGTTCCTTAAAGACTGAGATAATCTTATGCTACTTTGATCCATCAAAATATGTATTCTATCTTTAAAATTAGTCATTCATCCATTCAATAAATATGTATTGAGCAGCTATTTCATATAAGGTGTTACCATATAAGCAATCCCCATTCTTGCCCTCAAGATGCTCCTAGGAGGACCAGGTAGGTAGATATATGAACAAAGAGTAGCAATACAGTGTGGAAACTACCCTGAAATTGCAGTGCAAGCATGATATTGGAGGACTACAGAACAGGAAGGCTCCTCAGAGTTCTCAACCCTGTCTCCAACATTTCTGCAGGCCATTATATTCTCCAAAGTAGAACATAATTCTCCACAATGGAGATTCCTACTTACTGTGAAAGCAAGAGGGGAGAACCCCCATGCCCTTTGGAAGGACAGAGCAGAACAGCAGTGGGGTGGTACAAAAAGACCTATAAACATCTGTGATTCTGAGAAACCTGCTCAGGGAGCATGCCCTCGGGGAAGCACTGATATAAAACTTTTAAGAAACAAATGAGAACGCAATTTTTCAAAAACATGTTAATTCCATAAAGTGAGCATGCCTGCTTTAAAGTATGAAGCCCCTTAAGCTATATTACACATGGATACTGAAGAATTGAAGAATTGAAAGAAGTGAAGAATTGAAACAATTTTCTGAGCAGTTATTAGAGGACTTTTATCTGCTGTATCCAGTAGAGAAGAGGAGAAAATATTGGGAATGTATGCAATCAGTGCACTTGCATTGATAGAGGTCATTCACTGGGGCACTTAGCAGGACTCAGTTCTATGGGCATCTTCTGATTCCCTTCTGCACACAAAAATTTAAGTACTGTATGTCTAGTTACCCTTATTCAGTAAGGGTAGATCTGGGCCTATCTATGTAAGTGCCAGCAACTAGTAAATGTATCTGCATAGCGATCCCTGTGACATTTGCTTAACTCACTAGCACAAAGGCATAAACAACTTGCTGCAGGTCTGTTTGTAATGGCAGTATAATGAGGTCTCCAGAGTCCTGAGCTGAAAATAACTTGAGATTTCTCTGTGAGAATATACTTTAGTTGCTGTGAATTGGTTTTGCTTTATGCAATGCTCAGAATGAGAAGAAAAAATCATTTTATAGCGATTTTTTTTTCCAAATGGGAATACAGTCTTGGCTATTTTTAGATCATTGTTCTAAATCCTAAAGACTGTTTTATTATGTCTTTTTCAAATACAACTAGGCATATGCTGCAAGTTATTTGTTAAGTCCTTTCTAAAAAAAAAAAGCAATAAGCATATAATCTCCAGAGAACAATTTACTTTCAGATTGAAATCACCTGATAAAACCACCCAGCTCAGTGAAGTAGAAGTTTGTTTCCTTTTAGATCATGTTCCTCTGCTTTATGAAGTAGAGATCGATGCAGAGACTAGAGAGGAAATCACAATTCAAACCCAGACCACTATTTGCATATTAAAAGAGGGAACAAGATATAGACAGAAACAAGGAAGGACTTTTCCTTGAAAGAATCCAGCAGATCTTCTGTAACTCCTGGATGTTTATCTCTGCCCATGGCCACTCAGGCCTTCTTTGGGTTTATAACCAGTCACCTACAAGGGATAACTCAAAGAACAAGCACCAAGTTAAATTTAGTAAAACATATATTTATTGACAGTTACTAACTTATGCATACTCATTCTCATCGCCAAAAGGAATACTTAAGTTTTATTACAAATGTTAATAATTGCTTTAAAGTATATAGCCCCTTCAGGCTATCTATTACATAGATAGGAAGTGAAGAATTAAAACAATTTTCTGAGCAACCCACTCATTAAAACACTTTTATCTGCTATCTCCAGCAGATAGGAGGAGAAAAAAATGAGGGAAAAAATGTTATCTTGCTGTTCCCTCTGCTTGGAATCTTCTTCTCCCCCCCCCTTCCCCCCCCTCCCCCCCGCAGAATATGCATGACTTCCTTCCTCCTATCATTCAAATCTTTCCTCAGATGTTACCTTCCCAGTGAGGCCTTCCCAAAATAGGGGAAAATTGTAAACCTCCCTCCGCCTCCAGGTCTATCAGTTTTCCATGATCTGTTTTTCTCCATAGCTAAGCATCTTCTAATAAGCTATGTAATGTACTTACTCATTTTGTCTAGTGTCTGTTTCCCTCCAACAGTACATAGGCTCCATGAAAGCAGCAATTCCAGTTTCTTTCATTTTTCTGCTCTATGTGCAGGTACCCCGCTCATAGTGCGTGCTCAAAAAATATGTGTACAATAAATGATGTATAGAGTGTATACCTTAAAGTATATGGTCCCTTCAGGCTACGTTATACATGGCTACTGACGCGAAGAATTGAAATGATTTTCTGAGCAGCCAGGTCATTAGTCCTTTGATCTGCTGTATCCAGGAGGAAGGAGGAGGAAAAAAAAATGGGAATGTATATAATCAGTGCACCTGAATTGATGGAAATCATTCACTATGGCACTTAGAAGGGCTCAGCTCTCTGGGCATCTGACTCCCTTCTGCACACAAAAATTTAACTACCATATGTCTAGTGACGCTGACCCATGAATTCCTGTGAACTGCCCTATAGGACAACATACCTTTATACTATAAAAGATCATGTAGTTAATGAGATTTTCAGAGTAAGTTGGCAGACTGAAGCTATCATAAATTTTCTCCCACCACGACTAAATAAATTTACAAATTTTATGTAATACAAGACATAAAAAACTAAACCAGTAGCAATCAAACATAAGAAGAGACACAACCTTATGCCTACTCTGTGAAAAGCATAAGCTAAAGAGGGGGAGGAGATGGAGAGAGAGATTATTCCAGGAACTCGTATAGCTACTAATAGTGAAGGAAAAAAAGGAAGAGGGAGAGAGAAGACAAAATTATATATATATATATGAAAAATTATATATATATTATATATATATGAAAAGAATACTTCCAATGTAGGAAGAAGACAAAGAAAATACAAAGAAAGAAAACATAAAAATCTAGCTGTGTTCCCCCAGAATCAGGAAAAAAAATCTCCACAGTTCATTATCTATTTTGTGTCTTGTTTTTTTTTCCAGCTCAGAACAAAGCCGCAAAGAGAAGGCAGGCTATTCACAATGACCTAGGGCTAATTATATCCAACAAAATATATGCATCTAGCAAAACAGAACACCAAAAACAAAACAAACAAAAAAAAGATATGAACAGAAGAGACTTAAAACAAGCTCCTTTGAAAGTGCTAAAGTCCCAGGGTGATGAAGGCACAAAGAACCCCAGGTGTTGAACCACTCCTTCCCAGCAGGTGATGAGGTTATAGGTCCAGCCCACAAGTTTTATCTTAGTTTGGGTCAAATGAACAGGAAGAAGAAGCAGGGAAGAAGTTGGGAAGAAGCAGGTGAAGAAAGTACAGCTTATCTCTATGTAAGGAATAGTTTCCAGGATTCACCCTACTTTGGGTCTCTCTCCAGGCTTCAGATATGATCTCACATCATTCTAGTAAACCCTGGGCAAGGCTCTGGACCAAACTGGAGTGGTGAAAAAGCAGAAACCAGTCTCACAAAAATGTGGCTTTCCAGAATCCAAAATGAGCTGTCCTCCTCTCCCCTGTCCCTCCTACACAGAAAAAGAAGCACAATACACATTACCCAGCCCCCACGAAAAGCTCTAAAAAATACAAACCAGTCTCAAATATGATGTGAAAGGGGTTAAAGAGATCTCACTGCCACGGTAGAGAAAACTGAGGGTCTTAAACACTAATGACAGCTAACATTTATTGTTTACTGTGTGGAAGGCGCTAAGTACTTTACATCTATTAAGTCACTGAATCCATAAAACAACCCAATAAGGTAGGTACTACTATTGGTACACAATTCCATATTCAAAACCCCTAAAGCCAAATGTGTCTTGAAATTCAGATTTTTTTTTCAGATTTCAGAAAGGGAATAAGGTATATATGCCATAAAAGACATAAAATCCCCAGGCCCTACAGAAGCACTCTGTATTCAAACATGTTAATATTTATCAAGTCTATGAATATTCACACTAATTGGAAAAAATGAATTCTATAAGTAGCTCATATCAATTCAAAGCAGGCCAAGTTTTGCCCCCAAATAAATTTGTGCCAAATGTACAAAAACTTAGAGTTTTCGGAACCTTTTGGGCTATGGATTCTTAGGTAAGAGACCCGGACTTGTAGCAGTGGCCCTGAATGCAGAGGAAGGTTCAGGTCACAAGTTCCCCTCAGTCAAACAGGCAAAAGTAATGGAACCTAGATAAAGACCCAGACTCCAGGGTCTAAAAGCTTAGCTCCCAGTTGATGGAGTCACCAGTGCACATCCATTCACTCAGCAAATATTTATTAAACAACTACTAAAATATAGGAGCCAGGGATATAACAATGAACAAGATGGGCACAGTCCCATCCTCACGGAGCTTACAGTTTAGGGGGGACAATAAGCAAATATGTAGGGTGCCAGGTAGTGGTAAGTGCTAGAGGTGCCCTCAGTGACTGCTTTTCCGATGTGGTCCTCCCTATCCCTTGTAAAACAGTAACCCAATTTCCCTTCAGTAATAGGGATCAGGCATCATGGCTTCACTGTTTCAGTGCCTTGGAGGGCCTGAAATGGCCGGGTTGGGTGGGTGGGGGGGGAGGCGGGATTCTCTCTAATTTACTGCAACAAGACTGTATGACCTAATGGAAACACCCATCCCTTAGGCAATAGGACTCCCAACTCACCAAGCCAATGTTGCAAAAGTGGGAAGCAGAAATTCTAGATTATCAGGTGCAATCATGAGAAGAGTCACTCATAACTCCACTTCTCAGTCCCCAGATTATATGTTCTGACTGTAAGGGGATGGCACAAACAACACTGATATGGAGTTGGGATTCCTTAGTGCAAGAGAGCACTAAAACATCACAAAGCACGGCCTTCAAGCTGACCCTATAGCTCAACTTTTACACTTTTCTATCAGTTCTACTGTTCTATTAGTCCACCAGCTTTTAGACCATGAAAAAGTGGAAGACCAATGAATCCCATGGGCCTGAGCTCATCGCCACACTTCTTTCACTATGAAATGAGTTTCTTGGTCAAAGATGATGTAAAGAACACCATGGCACTTTGCGGGTCTCTCAGTAAATGGTAGTACTAACAGAAGAAATGTGGGAAGGGAAGGCAAATCTGTAATCAGAACACTAGTCCCGTAAGGATAGCCTCAATCAACATATTCAATTTATCACTGGGTGGCTCTCTGGTTCCTCTGAAAAATGAAGCCATACTGGGGCAAAGTGTTGGCCTGTGCTATAGGTAGATAGGTTGGACACTCAATAGTCCGATTAGCCTTGATAAGGGAGAGTCTATGCTGTTAAGCCTATGTATAACTTCCATCCCTGATGCCATGCCCACTTTGTAAATGAGTCTTTTGAGCAAGCACATGGCTGGTAAAAAGAGGCTGATATCTACAGCACAGGTCACCTTGCCCCCTCATTACTGAGAGCCTACACTGGGTGGGCATTCAATTCTTCTAAGGCCTTCTTGTCACCAAACCTGCTATTTTTCTAAGAACCTGATCTTTTGACTAACGTGCTAGCAGGCCTGTGACCTCATGTGGATCCATACTTTAGGCCATCTTTATAAGGACAGAAGACCACCAAAGGGACTGCTTAAGTTCTGCCCATTAGGAAGCTCCCCTGCACCAGTGACCGTGGAGACACCCTTAACTAAGTCGGTAGAAATATTTTAACTCTTTGCTACCAGCTGGTGCCAGCCAATTATACACACTCACATGTAAACCAGGCTTTCAATTTTTCCTCTCCTGTTTGTGGGTCATGAGTAACTCTCCATGAGGCCGTAAATGTAAGGTGAAGGAAAAGGTGGTGAAGGAGAAACTGATACCGTGAGAGTCTGAGCCACCTTTTCATCAAATTTACTAGCACCCTCTGGACCTGCTCAGACCCAGACCCACTTTTAATTAATGATGGACTGCTGTCAGTTTATGATATGGAAGATCAGAAAACACCAGACAATGATGAGTTTCTCAGATCTCAGGGTCACTTGGTGTCTCATGGTCAGCTATTCCATCTTTTTGAGGACTCCATAGCAAAACAAGAGCTACTTCTCACACAGAGAATCTTGGCAATAGAAAAGTCCAGAGTTTACTCTGAAATCCTAGATGTGAAAGCCAATACACAGTGATCCTCCTACTGAGACTTACTGCAGGCCATAAACACAGCAAGAATCATTAGGTCCAAGTGTAAGGCAGCTCGCACCACAGTGTGAAACTTCTACAGAGCTCTCTTTGGGTCTCCTCTCTTTTGCACTCTCTGTTGCACTCTTTTTAGTTTACTATTTTGGCTTGGTGAGGGTTCTTGGAGGGAGAATAGAAACTAAGTTAAATGATATGATAAAAACATAATCAGCCAAATTTTGAATAAATGAAATTCTACAAGACTAATGATCCAGCTTCTTCACCAAATATCATAAAAAGTACAGAAGGGGAACTGTTTTAGATAAAAAAAGCTTGAGATATACCAGGAATTTATGTAAGTACTGATTCAACTAACTCACCTAAAAAAGCCATTTTTTAATACAATTGAGGGAATTCAAACATGGGCTGTATAGTAGATAATACTAAGGAATTATTGTTATTTTTTTAAATGTGATAATGATATTGTGGTTACATTAAAAAGTACTGGGACTCTTGGATGGCTCAACTGGAAGAGCATGCAACTCTTGATCTCAGGGTTGTGAGTTTGAGCCCCACACTGGGTTTACAGATTACTAAAAACAATAATAACAATAATAATGATAAAATAATAAAAAAGAAAAGTCCTTGTTTGTTAGAGGTACATAGTAAAGTATTTCTAGATAATGTGATGTGATGCCTGGAATTTTTTTAGAACTCTCCCAGGAGCGGCGGAATGTGTTAGTATGGTTAGATAAAACAATACAGGCAAAATATTGATAATTGTTAAACTGAAGAATGAGTACATTATTATAACCATTCTATATGCCTCTATGTGTTTGAAATTTTTTCATGAAGGGTTTAAAGTTTTTTCATAATAGTAACTTGTTTAAAAATGATTCCGTCCATCTAACTCCATAAGCCCCCACACCGACTTGTAGGTAGGTCACAATGGCATAATGGGTATTTAGTGATCAGCCTCAACCCAGAGTATCTTATATGGAAGGTCTGGAAAATGCCCTTTCCCCAATGCACAAGCACCCTATAAATGGCCTGTGGGAAACACTTCAAGAGAGATTTACAGTTTACATTTGTGGCTATGTCACTTTCCACAGGATACTACACAGGGACCCAGCTTCTCCTCAGTTATCCCTCCAGTTCTGAACTGACTTAAGTCTAGACTTGATGAGAACCTGTGAATTCTCATTATGGAGTGTCTAATCCTGTTTATGCCACAAGGTTATATAGCTCAGTCAATATCTTCATAGAATACACACTCATTTCATACCTATAGGCCCATGGATCAATTCACCACCACCACAGATTCCAGAGGGTCAAAGCAGTTGGCCACTCTGACCCTGCCTATAACAGAAATTGTGCCTACTTTGTCTCTCTAATGGTTAAGCACCACCACCTGACCCTCTGCCTAGCCAGGCTCTCATTACTAGGATCCCAATTTAATTGTGACACTTGAAACTATTATCTCCAGGATATGGAACACAATTCAGCAAACTTTCTCTGTAAAGAGACAAATTGTAAATAGTGTTTAGCTGTGTCATGACTTCTCCCCTTGCAGCACAAAAGCACCCACAGCCCAAAGGGCACGGCGGCACCCCAATAAAGCTTTATTGATGGATACTGAAATTTGAATTTTATATAATTTCCAAGTGACATAAAATACTTTCCTTTCCAACCTTGTAGAAACATAAAAACCATTCTTTGCTTGCATGTCATACAAAAGCGGGTAGTGGGCCATTGGCCTGCAAGTCAAAGCTTGGAAATCCCTGATCTCAGCCCTTAAAATCTATTCTCTCGTGTACTAGTTCCGGGGTTTGGGCCCATCTAAAAGTAATGAAAAGCACCTGTCGTTCCTTTGGTCTATCTACCAGACCCTCTGTCCCTCAAGTGAATGTACAAATTCTCCCCTGTGCCATGCTGTGATTTAACTCTCCTTCTGAGCCTGGAGGCCTTGTGGGTAGGTCTAGAAGAATTGGCACTCCCCTGGTAAGGCAACAGCCTCAGGAAATATCATTGCAAGGCCTCAGGGAGAGAAAAGGGTAATTTCCTGAGACAGGGGAGGAAGAACTATTTGCAATAGCAAGGGACATTCAGGAAGATTTGGGAATTCAAATCATGTCCGCAGCAAATGTCCCTATCTCAGCATCTCTTCTTTCCCAACCAGTGTTCTAACCTTAGCAAAAGAGTCTCAGGCTTAACCAGAGTTGTAATTCTGCGACCAAACAATTCAATTTTAGGTCTGATCCTTATTCAGGTCTGCTCTACAGCTATAGGCGAGAAGGGATTCTTTTAAGGCCTCCATAGAACCTTTCTGGTTCCTCACTTTTGTCTTGAATGGAAGGTAAAGCGATCTATTTTTATACAAGCTCTCTGGCACAGTCAGAAGCAGGCCACGCTGCCTGCGATGTCTGTCATCATCCTTGTCATAATATCAGGGAGTACAACAGCCTGGTTGTCTTCCAAAGCCTTGCCCTCGCTGGCTCGCCAGCTCGCACCACTACGAGAATAATTGTGATCGTGATGCCGTGGCATGCAACCCACTGCGTGTGGCCTGTGGTCCTGGGTATGGAGGTCAACCAGGAAATGGCTGTTAGCAAGCCAGTCCGAGAGTTCTAACTCCAGGGCCAGGAGATTGTCCTCCTAAGGACTGTACGAGTCAGGATCCTGGCAGGCAACACAGTTCACCCCAGACACTTCAAATGAAGAGAATAATAGAGAAACTGCTCAGAAAGGTCAAGCAAAGAACAAGTTGAAGGTTAGTTAATGGTTAAAGGTTAACCTCGGTCAAGGTTAAAGAAAGAACAAGGTCTGGCAAGATAGACAGAAAACAGAGCGGTAGAATACCATGCCCACCCTCAGGACTGAGGAGCGAGAGGAGGAACAGTGTTATCAGAGTCCAATGAGAGCTGGAGCTAAGAGGAGGGGCAACCTTCAGGGACCGTCCTCACAAGGGGTGCAGTAGGGAGAAAGCAAGGAAGAAATACCCACCTCGCCCTTCCCCACCCCTGCCACCTGATTTCCTGCAAGCCCTTCCCCTTGGCCCAGTCTTGCTGGAAGCCAGCGATCAGGCAGCTCAGATGATGCAGAGAGCAAGAGTCAGCGTCCTGGGGTACAGAATGAGACAGAGCAGGTGAGTTATGCAGGGGGGCCAACAAATAGAATAAAGAGCACATATGGGGGGTCCCTCTTTTAAGGAGAAAGCTGAGCAGTTACCTGCTCAAGGTCACATAGTGAGTGGCAAAGCTAGAATTCAGAACTAAGAGGTCCACTTACAGACCCTCAACAAGTTCAGTACAGAGCCGCACGTAGGTATTTCAATACTGGAGAACTAGGGGAGAGAAAAGTCGCAAGAGCTTCTTTAAGAAGAAGAAACTGTGTGGTAGCCAAATAAGAGAGGACTACAGAATCCATGACAAAGGCATTGGTGATGAGCCGTAAATATGTAAATGGATGGGAGAATGGTTACGGGGGAAAATGCTATGAATATGATCAATTTAACAAGAGTAAGACAAACAAAATGTGAAGGTAGAGGCAGAAGGTAGCTCAAGCACCGTGATTTCATCTTTCTTCGTGGGTAATCAACAGCAACAAAGTTAATGAGTAAGAAATAAAATTTTAGTCTGTTTTTTGAGTATGAATATAATCCTATTTTTCGAATGTTATACACCTTTCTCATTTGTGTCTCCCCAGTTTGTCATGGGTTTAAAAAAGGAGAGTAAATGTTACCATCACTGTGTTTCTGTCCATTTCTGAACACATCGGTCCATTTCTGTCCAAATGCCTTTCTGTTACATTTCCTGCTTTTTATGCATCATGTACCTTGATGCTGTAGGAAAGAAAAATTTGAGCAGTAAGACCATATTTATAGTGGAGCCCAGGCTTCAGGAGAACTGGGTTTCTTGAATAAAGGATGTAGCCAATATTTAAAAGATGAAAAAACACCAAGCTATAGTTTATCTGTCCATTATTCCTGTTGGTGGTAAGGAACCATTTTCCCTCGCATGAGTATCCTATCTGCAAGAATTACTGCCTATCTTCAGATATCAGAGATAACATTGCTCTCTCAGAGTCAGCAACTTTTACAAGAAAGAGCCTCAAGGCTTTGTTTCTGGAGGCGACTCAAGTGTTCTTGGTTTTTCACATTTTATCTCAGATGGAAAGTATTTCTTTCTCTGAATGTGGCATAGGGTGCATATATCACATAGCGGTGGCTGGGCCGAGTATCAGCTTCTGCTTCTCATTTTGGTATTTATTAAAACAGTCCCATCCCTTTGTAGATTTTTACCTTTTATTATTCTTAAAATACACTTCCCTGTCTCATTCAACACTTTTGCCCCAATGGACTGATGTTAATATCATAACTCCATCTTTTTTTCCTTAGCATTTACTTCTGATTCCCTTGTCTACCTTTTTAACTTTTCTGAACTGTTTTGAGTGTGTCCTTTGTGTTAGAGCTCTTGGTCTGATTCTTCGGCCAACACGAAAATTGGTTTATGACAGGTGATTATAGCAATGTGGCTGCATTTCTGCTACATATAGGAAATATGTAGGAAATGTCACAGTTCATTGCCAAATATTTTGAAATTTGTATTGTAGTTTCCTTTCTAATCTGTGTAATTTAAAAGTGATTTTTTGGTTTCCAAACATATTTTTTAAAGCTCTCTTTTCTTATTTCTAATCTAATTGCAACATTTAAGAGATTCTAGTCTCTGTGATATCAGTTTTTTAAACTTTATAGAGATTTCTTTGCACCATAACTTGATTGGTGGTCAGTTTTTGTAAATGTTCAATGTAAACTCAATAAGAATGTATATTCTTTAATATTGGGAGCAAGATTTTATTTAAATATGTATATACTCATCTATATGGATCAACCTTGTCCATTGTGTTGTTAAGATTTTCTTTTTTTTTTTTTTTTTTAATTTTTTTTAAGATTTTATTTATTTATTTGACAGAGACACAGTGAGAGAGGGAACACAAGCAGGGGGAGCGCTAGAGGGAGAAGCAGGCTTCCCACAGAGCAGGGAGTCCGATGTGGGGCTCGATCCCAGGACCCTGGGATCATGACCTGAGCTGAAGGCAGACGCTTAAGGACTGAGCCACCCAGGCGCCCCGTGTTGTTAAGATTTTCTAATCCTCATTCATTGTTGGCATGCTTAATTTGTTCCTAATTGAGGTATGCATAAATAATCCAGTATGACTGTCGATTTGTTAGTATCCACTTTTATTAATTTATCTTTTTGTATGAAATGTCTACAGTAGCCCAAATCTGGAAACAACCTCAATGTTCATCAATAGGCAAATAGTTAAATAAATCATGGTATAGCCATCAAGGGTACACCAATCAGTGATAAACAATAACAAACCATTGATATTAATAAAGAAACATGCATGATTCTCAAAAACATGTTGAGAAAAAAAAGCCATAAACACAGGAAGAAATACTGCATAATTCCATTTACATCAATTTCAAGATTATAATTTATGAATAGAGATCAACACAGTAGTTGCCTACAGGGTGGGGAGAGTAGGAATTGCCCAGAAGGAAGCACAAGGGAAATCTGGGGAGTGATAGACACATTCTATATCTTGATTGGGTGTTGATTATATGAATTTCTTTTTTTTTAATTTTATTTATTTATTTGACAGAGAGAGACACAGCGAGAGAGGGAACACAAGCAGGGGGAGCGGGAGAGGGAGAAGCAGGCTTCCCGCGGAGCAGGGAGCCCGATGCGAGGCTCGATCCCAGGATCCTGTGATCAGGACCTGAGCCGAAGGCAGACGCTTAATGACTGAGCCACCCAGGCGCCCCGATTATATGAATTTCTGTATTTCTAAAACCAATATCTCCTTTTAAATCGATTCATACATTATGTTGCCCATGGCTATGTTGTTAGATGTGTACAAGTTCAAAAGTCTACCTTCTTGATGGAACGTCCGTTTTATCATCATTTCACATCATTCTGTTTAACTATTAATGGTCTGGCCTTCAATTTTGTTTTTTCTTATATTATTATTGCTATACCAGCTTTCATCAGGTTGGTATTTTCTTACTGTAGCTCTTTATATAGTTTTGTTTTAGGTATAGCTCATAAATAATAAATAACGGTACTTTTAAAAATCCATTAGACTTTGGGTGTATTTGCACCTTTTGTAAATACTGATGTATTTGAACTTACATGTACCATTTTATTTTGTGTTTTCATTTTACTATCGTTTTCCCCTTTTTTAAATCTTCTTTCCTGCCTTCCATTGCATATGTAATATTTTTATTTTCCTCATTTTTCTTCTGTTAGTACAAAATCTATAGATCGTTCTCTATTTTCATTGCTATTACGTTTTATCATGCAGACTTTTCTATATTTTTTAAACAAAACAACAATTATTCAGTATTTCCATTCTCATCTTGACCATTCCTTAACTATCTAAAGAAAACCAAAGCAGTCCCCATTTTCTTGTCTTTAAGGGTTCTAGTTTTACTTTTAAGAAAATTATTCTTATATTAAATAGTTAAGTGAATCAACATTTTTTTATCAGTTCCTGTGCTCATTGTGTTCTATAGCCCATGCCTAACTACTAGGTTCACTTTTCCTTAACACATCACTTTTGTTAATTTTTGTTGAGTTAGTGTCAGAATAAACTCTTTATTATATGTCTTTGTATGTCTGAAATATTTGCATTTGCCTCTCCTTTACCCACAGGAGTAGTGAGTCTGGCTGTGGTCCCCCATATGGTTCCCCATATGGAACTCTACTCAGCAAGAGCTGTAATCTCCACTGGGAACCAGGACACCAGTCTACCTGTGCCTTCCACCCTGCCCCCCGCTTTGTGCAATTCTGCCAGATGGCGATGTCTGTCTTCTTTATAATCCAGCTATGACTTTTTGCTTTCTCCTCTTATGTATTACCTTTCATTGCAGTACATTTGATGGAGAAGGGGGTGTTTGAAACAGGTTCACTCTTTTCTCCATTTCAAACTCTTGTTTTTTGTTTGTTTTTTTTAAATTATTTATTCTGAAGTTGGTTTGTTAGAGTATAGCTTTTGGATAGAACGAGAAAATCAGGGGCGCCTGGGTGGCTCAGTTGCTAAGCGTCTGCCTTTGGCTCAGGTCATGATCCCAGAGTCTCTGCTCAGCGGGGAATCTGCTTCTTCTTCTCCCTCTTCCTGCTGCTCCCCTTGCTTGTGCTCTCTCTCTCTCGCTGTCAAATAAATAAATAAAATCTTTAAAAAAAAAAAAAAGAATGAGAGAATCAAAAGTTTCTCTTTTCTTCTGACATCGACACAGATTTTTTTTTTTCCCTAGTAAACTCTCACTATGTTAAATAATTAAAGAATCTATTGTGGAATCAAGCATGTTATACTTTTTTAAAAACTATTAAATTCAAGTTCAGCCAAGGTTTATTGAAGTTTAGACTAGTGAGCTATTAATTCTGACCAGGATTAGAGAAGCATTCGCAGATTAAAGGACATTTGGTCTGTGTCCTAACAGTTGAATAGGAGTTTGCCATACTAATAAATGATGAGATGTTCAGAGCAAAAAAGCAGGGGTCACAAAATGACCCAGATACAGGTAGTCCTGCAGTGTGATTTCAAAATATGAGCCAGTATCTCAAAACCAAGGGACGCCAATAAAAAGCAGGATTTCAGAAAAATAAAAAATAAAAACTTTGGTAAAATGGAACCCAGCCCTCCAGCACTCCCACGGGGCTGGAGCTAAGTAGTTCTTCCACTTTCAGAGAGGGTGTGGAGTCTTCTTAGTCTTCTTTCCCTATACCATCTGCTTGTCCTCTCTAGGCTCATGTGCAAGCCCTGCAGAAAGCCTGGAAGACTACAAAGGTGCACAATGCATTTGGAAAAGGTTTCCAAACGAGAGTAATGTGATCCGATCTTTGTTTCCATGAAGCAAGCCTAGTGGTGAAGGATGATGGGTGTGTGGGAAAGAGGGGGCAATTTGAAAGCAGAGAAACCAATCAGAAGGCTGTTGCAATAGTCTGGGAGAATGATGATAAAATGCAGAACTCATCCGTAGCCACGGGACTGCGGCAAAGGATGCAGAATCAGAGAATTTTGAGAAGTAGAATAAAAAAGACTTGGAAAACAGATTGAATGCCAGTTGTGAGGGAAAATGTGTCAGAAATGATTTAAATGCTTCTAGCTTTGGGGACTGCATGTAGTCATCCACTAAAACACGGAACTCAGAAGAAAGCAAAAGTTTCGGTGGATAAATAATTGTGGTTTTTGTGCATGTGTGGGTGACCTCTTTGAATCAGAGGCTGGGTCTTAGTTATCTCTGTGTCCCTGGCTTCTAACACATCTACTGAAACAGGTTCAATAAATGAATGTTGAGTAGAACTCAATTAAGCTTATTGATTTTTAGGTGTTTGTGGGAAGGTCATACAGATGGAAAAGTCCAGAAGTCAATTAGTCATTTTAAAGCTCGAAAGAAAAGTTCAAGTTGGAAATTAATTTGGGTATTGTCAACATATTTATTTTCTTGACTGATTACCACGAGTTTTATTGTGTTAAGGCATACTTAATTGATAGTATATCTTGATTAAAAGTTTATGATTTTGTTTATTTATATGATTGCCACATGTGCTTAATATATTGTAATATTGAGGATCTATCGATATTTTCACCGTATCTTCTTCTGTGCCTTCAGCTGTATATATAATCCATAAAATGTTTTTTTCACCAAAAGACATTTCTGAGA
This sequence comes from Halichoerus grypus, assembly GCF_964656455.1. Classification (NCBI taxonomy): domain Eukaryota; kingdom Metazoa; phylum Chordata; class Mammalia; order Carnivora; family Phocidae; genus Halichoerus; species Halichoerus grypus. The sequence goes on along the minus strand of NC_135720.1, from coordinate 18,864,994 downwards.
GACTCTAAATCACAACAAATTTAACTTATTATAGAGTCATCAGACAATGTGAAAGGAGCTCAAGTGATTTAAGTACAAATACATCAACTCTAACTTGACTAAGTTTTAAGTAGCAATTTCAGGGGAAAAAAAAGAACATTCAAAAGTGTTAAAAGCACTGTTCTAAGCAAATACTGATTTTTCACTCAAAAGTAGTGTCTACACAGTATAAACTTTTTTAAAAAAATGAAGTAGTCATTGTTTAAATTGTTAAGTTAGTTTTGGGCTTAAACTTGCTATGTTTAGGGAAAAAAGAAATATGGTCTGTATTTTTAAGTATGCCATTCACATCTTCTTCTGGGTTTATCTTTCCTTTAGAAAGCATGTAAGTAGGCAGAAAGAAAGAAAGAAAGAAAAAGTATACACAGCTTCTTTCCCAGTTCCCTATAGTGCTTGGTAATTCAATACTTAGAAGATCTCAAGGGATCCTGACCCCATAACTCTAGCATGTTCCCTGCCTGGAGACACAAAAGAGTTGTTACTTTGGCGACCATTCCAGAAGAAACCAGCACTACCCAGAGTGAAGCACAAAAACACAATGACATAAAAGAGAAGCAGGACAGCCACTCTGGAAAACAGTATGAAGGTTCCTCAAAAAGTTGAAAATAGAGCTACCATACGACCCAGCAATTGTACTACTGGGTATTTACCCCCAAAATACAAATGTAGTGATCCAAAGGGGTACGTGCACCCCCATGTTTATAGCAGCAATGTCCACAATAGCCAAACTATGGAAAGAGCCAAGATGTCCATCAACAGATGAATGGATAAAGAAGATGTGGTATATATATACAATGGAATATTATGCAGCCATCAAAAAAACGAAACCTTGCCATTTGCAATGACATGGATGGAACTAGAGGGTATTTGCAATGACGTGGATGGAACTAGAGGGTATTATGCTAAGCGAAATGAGTCAATCAGAGAAAGACATGTATCATATGATCTCACTAATATGAGGAATTCTTAATCTCAGGAAACAAACTGAGAGTTGCTGGAGTGGTGGGCGGTGGGAGGGATGGGGTGGCTGGGTGATAGACATTGGGGAGGGTATGTGCTATGGTGAGCGCTGTGAATTGTGTAAGACTGTTGAATCACAGACCTGTACCTCTGAAACAAATAATACATTAGATGTTAAAAAAAAAAAAAAAAGAAGAAGAAGATAGTAGGAAGGGAAAAATGAAAGGGGGGAAATCAGAGGGGGATAGGAGCCATGAGAGACTATGGACTCTGAGAAACAAACTGAGGGTTCTAGAGGGGAGGGGGGTAGGGGGATGGGTTAGCCTGGTGATGGGTATTAAAGAGAGCACGTATTGAATGGAGCACCAGGTGTTATATGCAAACAATGAATCATGGAACACTACATCAAAAACTAATGATGTAATGCATGGTGATTAGCATAACATAATAAAATTAAATTAAAAAAAAAGAGAGAAGCAGGAATTCACAGTGTGTGCTTTTCTGTTTCCTAAGTTTTTCCTTTTTTTTGACAAGAGTCAAAAAACTTTTACTTTTCATTGACAGGAGTACAGAATACCAAAAAAAAAAAAAAGTGGAATATAATTTCCCCATGCACCTGTCACCCACTTACAAAAGCTTTCAACTTAGGGCTTTGCTTGTTGTATCTATTTTACCATCTGCTTCTTTCCTTCCCCATAACAATGGGAATATTTTGAAGCAAATCCTTGCTATTGTATTATTCCATCCATAAGTATGTAGGTATGCATCTAAAAAAGACAATAACTCTTTTTTAAACATAATCAAAATGTCATTATTCTTGTCCCCCAAAAGAAGGTGATATTCTCTAATATCATAAATATCCACTGTTTGAATTCCTCTTACTGTATAATACACATATGTTTGGTTTTTTTATTTTTACCATTGGGTTCGTTTGGATATGGATCCAAATAAGATCCACATATTGCATTTGTTTGTTGGGTCCTTTATCTCTTTTAATTGATAGGGCCCTCCTCTCTCATTTTTCTCCTGGCAATTCATTTTTTAAAGAGACCAGATCATTTATTCTTGCAGAATTCATCATATTCCAAGATTTTGCTGACTGTATCTCTATCGTGCCATTTAATATGTTCCTGAAATTGTAGTTTGATTTAGAAGCATGATTTAATTCAAGTTCAGATCGGGGGTAGAATGTTTGTAGAGGTACATAAAATTCAGCTCTTTTTTAGAGATCTATGAACCAATGGCCATCAATGAACCAAATACCTAGATCCATTGTTTCGTGAGGGGTTTAAAATATGGTGATACTTTCTCATTATTTTGCCATCTATTAGCTGACATGCTTCTATGAACAGAAATCTTCAATTCTATGGTTATCCTGAATACAACTCATTCACACAATAGAAATAAATGCTTGATTCATTCCTCTTATTTACTAGTTTTTAGATAATAGGTTGGTTCCCTCACAGACACCAACATTTAAAAAGTTAGTTTTTTAATATCATTTTGTACTCCTAAATTTTAAAGTGATGTGATTCAGCCACTTCCATTAATTTCCTATTGGTGCTCAAATTATCCTTTTTGACACAATCCCAGTAATCTGTTGATTTCCTTACTTTTTGGTATAACATGATAGATATCTAGTATATTTCCTACTCTAAACGGATGATTCAGACATTTTCCCAAAGTACTCTCTCTGTTTTTAACAGCATATTATATTTAGGGACCAGAGTTTGGGAATATTCTGACTTTTAGTGCTATAAAGTGTGAGAAATACCAACCACAGGGGCTGTATTTTACCTCCTTGAATGTGTTCCTTCCCACAAGAAGTCACTTACACCTGCCATTCCCTCTTGTCTGGAACGCTCTTCTATCTTCTCTCCACTTTTTATCTACTTATCTCTCCCTACTCACCTTTCATCTTTCAGCTCAAACCTCACTATCTGTTCTACATGGATGGATGTTTCTGTGACTTGTCCTGCATAACAAACCACCTGGCCTTGCACGTATGCAAGCATGCTAAAAAGTGCTGTCTGTGATACTCATGCTATGTAAATGACCTTGAGAGCCTAGTTATTTGAAATATATTATCTGGTCTCCAGGTCAGAATTGGCCCTTCTGTTCTGGATGCCAAGAGTTATAAATCGTGCCTCACATATCCTCCTGCTCCAGGCTGGGCTGGCCCCCTGGAGTTGAATCCTGGAGGGAAGGCAGACACACATAGCCCAGGCTCCTTAAAAATATAAAAACATGATAACAAGAAATGTGGCTTGCTCCAAACAGCACACAGGTGAACAAATGTATAACTTCAAGCCCCATTATTTGCCCTATAAATATGGCCCTTACTGGGGATGGCCAGTTGGAAGTCTCACCTAAGGGGAGGATGCTCCACCCAGGCCTCTCAATCAGACTCCAGCCTGGCTGTCTCCACGGGCTTCCCCAGCTGATGAGGTTGGATGTTGTAAATCCCCAGGGTGATGTAACTTTGCCTTATTATCATTTATTGCCTACTATTACCTTCATCTATGTGTAGATTCCTTTCCTCTTCTGTTTCTATTAGGTTTCTATAATAATTATAAAGTTTTCTTTCCTTTTCAAAACCAGAAACACAGCTGTTGTGAATCTTTTTCCTAGAACACTATCCAGGAAGGTTTTTCCAACTTCTGGACATGATCAATTTTTCCTGCTATATGCTCTCAAAGAGCACATGCCCTTGCATGTACTTAGCACTCTTGAAAACATTATTTGATGCATACCTAATTTCCATGCTAGACTATAATATCCAAGAGGGCAGGAACCATATTGCTTTTTGCTCATCATTGTGCCTTGAGCACCAAGTCAATGCCTGAGATAGAATGACACTCTGTAGTGGGTCGGTTAGTGTCTCTCCCCTCACCCCTCCAGAATCCATGCCCACAGGAAGGCTCAGATTGTAACCTTCTTTGGAAATAAGGTCTTTGCAGATGTATTTTGTCAAGATGAAATCTTAGGGGGTTAAGGTGGGCCCCAAATTCCATGACAGGTGTCCTCATAAGAAGAGGAAAGAACACACAGACACAGGGAATAAGGCCATGTGAAGAAGAGAAGACAGGAACAGAGATTGGAACAGTGCAGCTGTAGGCCGAGGAGTGCAGAGGACGGCAGGGGGTCTACCAGGAGCTGGAAAAGGCAAGGAAGGATTTTTCCCTAGAGCCTCCAGAGAGAGGATGACCCTACTGACAGCTTGATTGCAGACTCCTAGCCTCCAGGACTATGGGTGAGAGAAGAGATTTATATTATTTTAAACCACCTGATTTCTGGTACTTTGTTATGGCAGCGCTAGGAAATGAATATGATGGACATTACATTTTAAAACTGCATTAGAGGGGCGCCTGGGTGGCTCAGTCGTTAAGCGTCTGCCTTCGGCTCAGGTCGTGATCCCAGGGTCCTGGGATCGAGCCCCATGTCGGGCTCCCTGCTCGGCAGGAAGCCTGCTTCTCCCTCTCCCACTCCCCCTGCTTGTATTCCTGCTCCGCTATCTCTCTCTCTGTCAAATAAATAAATAAAATCTTTAAAAAAAATAAAATAAAATAAAACTGCATTAGAAGTGTGATTGCTTTAAAAATCAGTGCGTCATGGAATATGATTAATCTGATTAATCAAATCACCACAAATCTGGTATCCCAAATACAAAGGTAGTGCTCCCTATCCTCCTTTCCCATATAGAGAATCTCCGACCCTACTAGCTCCACGTGCTTCTCATGTCTGAGAGCTCTCAAGGCTTGCTGATGGCTAATGGAGAAGATCATGACTAGAATATACCACACAGTATAGAGATTCCTGTTTGGGGAAAATTGGGGTGGATGGGAGGACTGGTTTTGAAGCTGCTAGGGAAGTAGGAGTGAAGAGTTGCACAAAAAAGCCAAAAAGCAAAGAAAAAAGTGGATCTTTAAAACAGAAGTATGTGAAGGTCTGGGGACGCGGAGTTGCTATTAGATTTTCGGTTTGAGAATGAGTGTCATCTTAATGAGACCCACCCAAGATATCTTTGGTCACCAATCTGCACTTGTTATAATATTTGCCCTCTCTCACTACAGCTATTCTCACCCTGTTAGTTAGTCAAGGAAACTATATTCCCTTCCTTAAATCCCCCCTCCCTTTCACAGCGCCACAACTTCTCACTCATCATGTCATGACACAAGAACATCCCTGCTCTTCGTCTATTATCCAAATACCCTAAACAGCTAAACTTTAATATTGAGCAAATCTCTTTAATCAATGAAAGGTTTAGTCTGTGATTCCATCAAGCAACTAAAACCAAAATAATCTCTTCTAAAGTGCTACAAAATATAGACTAGATATCATGTAACCTAGAAATTATGCATACAATTATGAAGTTATATATGATTTTAAATTAAAGCCTCACTCAATGAGTGCGAAATTGTAAATTATATACTTTCCTTTGTTTTAAAGAAAATCCAGATTAAGGGTTTTCTGTGTGAATTGCTACCAAAGATCCCACCTCCAAAATTCTACTTTATGTCATACTGGGCTTGATTGAGAGATTAGCTTCGTATAGTAGAAACACTACTCAATTTGAAATCAGACCTGGATTTGAGACCTGCTACTTCTAAGCAGGGACAAATTGATCAGGCCACTTAAACATGATTAAATGAGGTGAGGGTGGAAGTATATAAGTATTTAAGGGGAGGGTCTGGTATGCAGTTGGCATTTAACAAAGATGGGCATGGCATATAATTAGATCCAGAGTGTAATGAGTAGGAGCAAAGGACTATAGAATGAAACGGAACCAGGCTCAAATTCTGATTCTGCTTCTCACCAGCTACAAATGTTGACACATTTTGGGGGCTTTCTTAGCCTCAGCTTCTTCCTCTGTAAAGAGGGGGGAGTCCATTCCTACTGTATAAGGCACTTACAAACATTAAAAAACATAATGCATAAAAAGAACTTAACACAGTGTCTAGCACATTGGAAATGTTCAATAAATATTTTCGTTATTATCATTATTCATACAATGTAATGTTTCAGAGAGATGCTTTATAGTGATTCTAAGTTTTTAGGTGTTTAAAATACTAAGATATTGAAGTAAAATAGTATTTGGACTACCTTGTTTTAATTAAACTCAAGTTAATGCTAAATTATCACAGGCTAAAATCTAACTTCAAAATTATGATAATGATATTAGCAGAAATAAAATGTAACAACAAGGGAATACCAAGATATTTCATTACCAGAATGTAATATATAGAAGATCCATCCAAGCCATATTCTTTCTCTAATAGTGCTAGCAAAACATATTTTATGAGAAGAGACAAGATAGGTAAAAGCACATTCTAATACATCTTCATTTTATTATTTATGGGACTGGGAAATGATCTTCTCCCAAACTGTCTCCTGTTTCCTATGTTCAACATTCAGCCTTTAGAGCGTTAGTCCTTTGACTTAAAAACATTCTCTGGCAAGAAGACAACATGCTATCAGATATGAACATCTAAGTGGACATGAAGCTATCAGAGACATTCCAAAAACAGACCATGGATTCAGAAATATCCTAGAGCCAGAAAAGATAACCATCCAAAGGGAAAAGAAAGGTGAACAGATGCTCCCAGCTTCAGCCGTCTCCAACACTGGCAGGGGGAAACCAGGAACTTTTTATGGATAAGCATTGATTTTATTTAACAACAAAATCATATGTGATCTTGCATTTGTGTAATCGTGAAAATAGCTCTGATTAGAAGATTCTGAAGGCTTTGGGCTATTTTTTTTCTTTCAGATTCTGTCAGGGATCCAGAAACTGGAGACATTTGCATAAAAGAACATGATACTGTTATAGAATACTGCCTAACTAAAATGTTTTTATAATATCTGTTGTGGAACTATAATTTTACTAAGGACAACACAATGAAATGGCAAACTCTTAAAAAATCACCTATTTTTAGTCTTTGCTTATACATAAAAATAATATAAAAATACGCATTCGATTGGCAGGTCTGTCTTTTGGCAGCCAAGGCACAGCACCAAGACTGTGTAATTATAAAATCACTCAACAACTATTTTGTCATGTAGTATGGCAGGTAAATAATGGTTGCTTTAATGTGTGAATTATTTTAGTATCTGATTATGCAAATGTAGACATTTGTTCAAGTGCAGGTTAAGCCTCTGAGAGGTAATGGCTAATATCCCCTGAGAATATTCTCTATTCTCAACAAAGGAAGTATAAGTTTTTCCTCTGAGTCCTTCTTTTAAAAATATTTATAAAGTTTCAAAAGAAATGTGTGCTACTTCCTCTTAAATTCCAATATACAGAAGTATGAAGTGAATTAGAAATCTCCCCATATTACCTACTCTCCCTGATTCAGTCTGTCATGTTGCCTTTACCTGTGTGTGTATGCACACGGGGACAGACACAGACAGAAAGGAACATTCTTCAAACTGTATTATCAATGTTGTCAAAACCAGAGATTTTACAACAGCTAAAGATGGATCCTCGTAGCTGTGGGTATCTTCTGAATTAGACCTTTTTTACCCTCATCTGGACCAACTGTCTTGTGATCAAATCTTGAAGCTATTCAAATAGGAATCATGGATATTTATAGCCCAGTGTTGTCCAATTCAACATTTCCCAATTCTAGCTGCTAAAACAAAAAAAGGGGGGGGCATCAATATGCAAGCCTGCAAAGTTTTTTGAAGATCAGCTTAAATATTTACCTCAAATTTGAGAGAAGTTTCCAAAAGTTGCCCAGTTGGATTTTTTTTAAGGTCTTTGTAGTTTTTTTTTAAAGTTTTTATTGAAATTCTATTCAGTGTCTAGAGTACTATTGGTCTCAGGAGTAGAATTTAGTGATTCATCACTTACATATAATACTCAGTGCTCATCATAACAAAAAAAGGTGCCCAGTTTTTAAGGGTCTGCACATCGGCTAAATGGGAAGAAGTCTAATGAGCACTTGACCTCCTTGGAGAGATGAAGGGCTGCCTCCTTTGTGGAGAGGGAAGCTCTGAGAAGCTATGTTCCTGTGACTGTGGTGCATTGTTTTCAGTCCTAATTGAAACTAGGAAATGCAGGGAAGTGTGATAATGAAAACAACAGGATCAGAGGAGTGTGGAAATTAGCTGACTTTCTCCCCACAAAATCTGTAAAAACAGACTAGCTTGAGTTAGGGGTGTGATTTCTGGATTATATGTGAGAAGAGGTATCTTAGTGCTAACACCCTGAAACCAGCGAGGGAATATCCTTCACTTCCCTGTGACTCCAGGCTCAAGCTGCAAGAACACTGCTTAAGAATAAGCACGAGACTGTCGCAAAAGGTAGAATGCAGATGTGAGGTTGAGGGTGGTGATCCATTCAAATCAGACCTAGTTCATATAGTTTTGAGAGTTCTGTGAGTTTCTACGTGACTAGCTACCACAACGCCTACTTTACGGAAGCACTCAATAAATGGTCATTGGTGCAGTTGTTGTTGTTAATACTTTGTTCTAACTCTAAGGGCATGACGTACCGTCCTGAAGAGTAGTGCTTCTTTGTTAATGGCTACACAAACCACTGGCAATTGGAAAAATCTTTCCCAGCCATCTGAAACTTTAAAAGTGACTTCTAAAGGTTAGTATCCAAAATATGTAAAGAACTTATACAACTCAACACCAAAAACCCACAAGTAATACAATTAAAAAATGGGCAGAAAGACATAAACTGTCAATTCTCCAAAGAAGACATCCAGATGGCCAACAGACCCATGGAAAGATGCTCAACATCACTCATCATCAGGGAAATACAAATCAAAACCACAATGAGATATCACCTCACACCTGTCAGGATGGCTAAAATCACAAACACAAGAAACAACAAGTGTTGTTGCCAAGGATATGAAGAAAGAGAAACCCCCGTGCCCTGTTGGTAGGAATGAAAACTGGTGCAGCCACTGCGGAAAACAGTATGGAGGTTGCTCAAAAAAAGTAAAAATAGAATTACCATATGATCCAGTAATTCCACTACTGAATATATACCCAAAGAATACAAAACACTAATTTGAAAAGATATATGCCCCCCCATGTTTATTTCAGCATTATTTACAATAGCCAAATTATGGAAGCAGCCCAAGTGTCCACTGACAGATAAATGTATAAAGTGGTATATATGTACCATGGAATATTGTTCAGCCATAAAAAAGAATGAGATCTTGCCACTTGCAACAATATGGGTGGATGTAGAGAGTATAATGCTCAATGAAATAAGTCAGTCAAAGAACGACAAATACCATACAATTTACTCATATGTGGAATTTAAGAAACAAAAGAAATGAACAATTGAAAAAAGAGACAAACCAAAACACAGGTTCTAAACTATAGAGAACATACTGGCGGTTACCAGAGGAGAGGTGGGTGGGTGTGGGTGGGTGAAAGAGGCGAAGGGGATTAAGAGCACACTTATCGTGGTGAGCACTGAATAACGTATAGAATTGTCAAATCACTATATTGTACACCTGAAACTAATATAACACGGTAACTAGACTGCAATTAGATTTTTTTAAATGAGATCTAAAAGTGGGAAGAAGAAAGATTTGTATCTATGTGTGCTAGATTGTAAATCTCTTTTTTTTTTTTTTAAAGATTTTATTTATTTATTTGAGACAGAGAGAATGAGAGAGAGAGAGAGAGCACATGAGAGGGGGGAGGGTCAGAGGGAGAAGCAGACTCCCCGCCGAGCAGGGAGCCCGATGCGGGACTCAATCCAGGGACTCCAGGATCATGACCTGAGCCGAAGGCAGTTGCTTAACCAACTGAGCCACCCAGGCGCCCTAGATTGTAAATCTCTTGAGGAATTTTTCTCTCTCCAGTGTCCGTGCCTAGCATACAGCATGATGCATAGAATGACCTCAGTAAAAGTCACCATAGAGGGCAGTGGTTAAGAACACAAACTCTAGGTCAGCCTGTTTGGGTACGTATTCTGGTTCTCCCACTTCTCAGCTGTGTAATCTTGAGCAAGTTACTTAACCTCTCTGTGCTTCAGTATCCTCGCTAGTAAAATGAGGGTGATAATAGTTCCTACTTTCCTGGGTTACCCGGAGGCTCAAATGAATTATTACATGCAAATTTCTCAGAATAGTGCCTACCACCGCAAGTTGCTATACATTTATTATCATTATTTTGATGATGATGATGATGAGCTCTCCCCCAACCCTTAAGCATTAGCCTTAGAAACACAGCATGAGGCCGTGCTGTGGGCCACACCTCCTGGTGCGTACTGACCCGCTGAGACATGTATATGGTCGTCCTTTTTATATCCAATAATCGATTGTGACAACAGCTACTAAGTGGAACACATTCTACCTAATTGTAGTTTTTTCAAGAAAACCTGGTGCCAGAGAAGCTGCCAAGTGCCTCTGCTGTGGTTTTCAAAAGGCCAAGTTAAATCTTTTCTTGCTCTTGTTTCAACATCATCTGAAAATGATTAGAACTGTAACATTTGTGCTCTATTTAAGAAAATGACAATATTTTCTAAATTATTGGGTGAATGATATTTACTGGTGGCACTGTTAACCCTAATAGTTTTTTTGGATCAAATTAGCCCATTTAAGAATAAATAAAGCACAATAAGCCTATTCTTTCTAAAAATCAATAAATAATGCTTTTAATTCACTTTGATTACTGGACTTGGCAGGAGAGTAATCATGTCATGAAACTGACACCACAACAAAAAGCATTATGCTGACAACAACAAGTAAGAATAAGCCAACAACTGAGCTGTAGAAAGAAAAAAATTATGCCCGGAAGTATTTCTGCCATGAAATGAGGCGCTTGGGCTCTGCCATCGGCTACAGCATGAAGAGGGGCAATTCTGTCTTGCAAATTGCACTCATTGCAGCCGAATGACATTGTCCCCACCTGTGCAACAGTCCTTCCCGCCAACGGTTTCCATAAGCAGTGTGAAAACTGCCTCGGACATCTCTTTAGGAAACTGTGCTAGCAGATGAGATGACAGAGCAAATGGAGCATGTACTCGATTCATTTGTCATGAGAACAGGACCACCGACTGACGCTTGCCCTGTGCTGCGCCTGATGGTGACGTTCTACAACCAGGGACAGCAGCACTCATTTCCAAGAGGCGATAACTGTTGCTGATTTCAGTTAACAAATTTCATGTAAAGCATCCCTTTTTCCCCTTTGTTTCCTGGAATCTAAAATGAGAGTTTAAAAGGAAGGAAGGTCGAAGGTCAGTAAGAGAAGCCCAGGAAGGGGTCCCTGCCCAGACAGAGCAGAAGGAAGATGGCCCGTAGAATCAGGAAGACGTGCTCAGACTATCAGCTTTGCCTTCTATACATTATCACCCTGAACAAGTTCACTTCCTTCACATCCACAGACTCCATTTCCTCAGTAGCAGAAGGGAATAATAAATTCGATCTCAGGGCTGTTACCAGAATTTAATGAAATATATAGGCATCCAGCATATGGTACAATATATATACAGTGAGTGACATGAAAATTGTCTGCAAAATGACTCTTTTTCTTGGCCTTTGATATAGGGCAGAGACCCCATGGCCCCTTTGTGTAAGAGGACTGAAGCCAAGGTGGATAACCCTGGAAGGTGAGATGAAATCGCAGGAGTTGGCAGGTGCAGGACACATGCTGCTTACAGCAGGGCAAGAGACCTGGACTGCAGAGTCCGTCCACTGGGAGCAAGGTTATCACCTGGAATGCAATCAGGAGGGCCCTGGAGTCCCTCCCTATGCTCTCCCATCTTCACTGCAATCTTCTCTCATCCCACCCTCCCACCCCCCCCACCCCCCCCCCCCGCCATTAACCAAACCATTGCCAGAGGAGAAAGCCATTACCGTACCATTATGCAGGCTCCCTGGGAGGCTTACAAAAGGCGCCGCTTACTGCAAACTTCCTGACAGCTCTCACACTATTACCATTACATGTGCAAACCCTTTTTATGATTCCTTTGAACAGATAGAATGTTAAGAGCCTAGAGCAAGCATGTGACTCCGATGCGAGTACCTCAGGCTTATTTATATACTTGGATGGGAAGAAGACCGACTTTTCTTAAATTTAGGCTGTCATTGCTACAGTAGCCATACCTCTCTCTGAGACAGAGATATAGAATTAATAATTCAAAAGAACAGTATGGGGGAGAAAACACTTTATCTTACACGCATCCAAAATCCAAAAACTAAAAGACAAATGTTGGGGTATGCAGTTAGAAGCAAAGTGCTCTAATTGAAACCTGAGTCACACTTACACCTTCTTCAGAAGAAGGAGCACAGTGTGGTCTCAGTTCTCTGCCCATTGCCTCCACCCCAATAATACGCAGGAGGATAGAGTTTAATACTGCCTCGGGCAAAGAAGAAAAGGCAAGAGAAAGGACTGTTGTTCTCTCTTTTCCTTTCTCCCTCTGTAAAGCTCCAAGGAAAAGTGAGTTTCCAGTGGCAGGCAGTGAATAAGACTGAAGAGAGGTTTTATTTCACCTCTTTAAGTCAGGTTAAATAAAACTTCTGCCAGAAAACATCCTGGCAATATATCTATAGCTAAAAGATTGGGAGATCTATCTCCAGTCACAGCCAGTCACCCACCCCCCTTTCCCATTGCTCCCCTCCTCTTGTGAATGCCCAAGAAATACATGGGAAAGATGCTACACAGTTGACTCAACATTTTTTTGCCAATCAATTCTTTTTTTTTTTTTTTAAGATTTTATTTATTTATTTGACAGAGAGAGACATAGCGAGAGAGTGAACACAAGCAGGGGGAGTGGGCAAGGGAGAAGCAGGCTTCCTGCTGAGCAGGGAGCCTGATACAGGACTCAATCCCAGCACCCTGGGATCATGACCTGAGCTGAAGGCAGAAGCTCAATGACTGAGCCACCCAGGTGCCCCTTTCCCAATCAATTCTTATGCAAAAACAGACTCATCAAAAAATATGCACTAAACACATCTATAGTAAGCTAGGTCTCACTGCTTCCTTCATGCATTCTCTGACAACACAGCCTCTTATCTCCATTTCATCATAATGAGATATGGTTGGTACCAAATAATTTATCATGTTGCAACCTCGGTTATATGCTTCAGTGTAGTGGTTAAGAGCATAGGGTCTGAGCACAGGCAATACTGTAAAGGACACCATGAAGATAGTGAAAGGCAATGTATACAATGGGAGAAAATATTTGCAAACCATTATCTGATGAGGGATTAATATCCAGAATATATAAAAAACTTCTACAATGCAATAAAAACAAAACAACCCTATTTAAAAATGAACAAAGGATTTAAATAGATATTTCTCCAAAGAGGATTTACAAGTCTCCAATAAGCACATGAAAAGATGCTCAATATCACTAATCACTAGAGAAATGCAAACCAAAACCAAAATGAGATACCATTAGGATGGCTATTAGAAAAAAAATATTGGCAAGAAGGTAGAGAAACTGCAAGCCTTGTACATCACCCATGGAAGTTTAAAATGGTGCAGCCCCTATAGAAAACAGAATACAATGTCTCAAAAAAAAACCCCATATATGGAATTATCATAAGTTGTAGCAATTCTACTTCTGGTATATATGTAAAAGAATTGAAAGCAGGGATGCAACAATAGCCAAACTGTGGAAAGAGCCAAGATGTCCATCGACAGATGAATGGATAAAGAAGATGTGGTATATATATACAATGGAATATTATGCAGCCATCAAAAGGAATAAGATCTTGCCATTTGCAATGCCGTGGATGGAACTGGAGGGTATTATGCTGAGCGAAATAAGTCAAACAGAGAAAGACATGTATCATATGACCTCACTGATATGAGGAATTCTTAATCTCAGGAAGCAAACTGAGGGTTGCTGGAGTGGGGGGTGGGATGGGAGGGATGGGGTGACTGGGTGATGGAAACTGGGGAGGGTATGTGTTCTGGTAAGCGCTGTGAATTGTGCAAGACTGTTGAATCTCAGATCTGTACCTCTGAAACAAATAATGCAATATATGTTAAGAAAGAAAAAAAGAAGAAGAATGTAGCAGGAGGGGAAGAATGAAGGGGGGGAAATCGGAGGGGGAGAAGAACCATGAGAGACAATGGACTCTGAAAAACAAACTGAGGGTTCTAGAGGGGAGGGGGTTGGGAAGATGGGTTAGCCTGGTGATGGGTATTGAGGAGGGCACGTTCTGCATGGAGCACTGGGTGTTATGCACAAACAATGAATCATGGAACACTATATCTAAAACTAATGATGTAATGTATGGGGATTAACATAACAATAAAAAAATTAAAAAAAAAAAAAAAAGAAAGCAGGGATGCAGACAGATATTTGAACACCCATGTGGTATATTTACACTTTACCAAAATAAAAAATATATAGGAATTTGAAAAAAAGAACCTAACTTCTGGAGCCAAAGTTCCGTATTTGCCACCCTAGCTCCCCCACATTAGCCTTGGGGCAAGTAATTTAACTTTCTGTTTTCTGATCTGTAAAATGGAATAAGTAGGGTGCCTAAGTCATAGGTTGTTGTGAAGTTCATGGCAGATGACAAAAAGAAACCCTGGCACATAACAAGTACACAAAACATGTTAGCTATTATTATTGCTTCTTTGTATAGATGCTAAAAAGCCCAAAGCCATGGACAAATATTTCTTGCTTTTAGAGCATTCTCTATATATTACTAAATACTTATTGACTGATTAACATCTTCATACACAAAGATGAACCTTAGTGACTCAATATAAGTGGTTGTTTTTCCAACACAGAATATAAATTAATATCGATCCATTCATATTCTTGAATAAGCCTCTTTGAACCAAAGACATATATTTGTAGACATCTGGATATTATCTTTTTTTTTTTTTAAGATTTTATTTATTTATTTGACACAGAGAGAGAACACAAGTAGGCAGAGTGGCAGGCAGAGAGAGAGGGAGAAGCAGGCTCCCCGCCGAGCAGGGAGCCCGATGCGGGGCTCGATCCCAGGACCCTGGGATCATGACCTGAGCCGAAGGCAGGCGCCTAACTGACTGAGCCACCCAGGCGCCCCCATCTGGATATTATCTTGAAAATATAGATAATGCTGAGATATTTTCTTGAAAAGGACTTAATTCATATGGCTATATTCCAAGGTCAAGAGAATCATGAAGTCTTCCCATTTTTGTTATTGTTAACCAACCTACAGAACCAATCACAGAGTACAATGTAATTGGGACATCACCATCTAAAGATAGACTCAAAGTAAATTAAATAGATGGTAAAATCTCTGAGCCCCAAAAGCTGATACCTTCTTAGATGTTTTCACATCACTAAGGAAGAGATTGAGGTGTGAAGGACATAGAGACCAACATTAATAAACTCTGGATCAGATGATGTTGGGGACCCATATTAAATTTAAAAGCAAGTATATCTAAAGATTCCATTGGTTTTGAGTTGACAGCATGAGATACATACAGGGCATTTGCTAATTCTCTCCATTTTTAAATTTTTTTAAATTAAAAAACCTCTATCCAAAATCTGTTGTAATATAATATTAACAATCATTCTCAGAAATAACAGGTGATTTCTGAAATGTACAGCATTTTTACAAGCTTTTCCTAAAATTAGTTTTTTAAAACCTTGGCTGTTGCTGGCTACTAAAATCGTCTTCTATCTGAGTGAGAGCAAATTCATTTAACGGTTTATTTCTCCAACAATTTGAGTGACTATTTCCCCTAGATATCTTTTTCAGAGCCCACACCCTAAAGCTTCATAATTCCATTAAATCAGCACACAGCTGGGCAATTCTTTCTTTGCTCACATTATAGTGGTCCCCAGGGAATTTATGTAAATCTATGGAAATTCATTTTAAAGTCTGTGCTCTGAAAGGGAGGATGCATCCTCATTAAGTAAACGATTACATCTACAAACAAGCTAAAAGCAACATGCTGGAGAGCTAAATTAAACTTTCCATCAGGAAGACTAAACCATTCACATTCATATATAGGCTTTACCCAAATGCTACCAAAATCATAAGACAAAAGATTTTGATGAAGTCCAAACAGATATAAAGAAAGTGTAGCTGAGCCACTATGGTAGGGCACAGCCTCCTTTCTGGTACAACCACCTAACATCACCTTGGGCCATGGTACGGGGAGGGGTTCCATCCTTATCATTCACAGGCTCTCAGAAAAGACTTCTCATATAGGGATAAAAGGAAATGAACTCACAAAGTCCTTCAAAAGGCACCCAAGTCAACCCTAAGAACCCCTAATAACACTAGAGAGTCTGAAGCTTAAAGGAGAAGATATTATGTGCTGAAAAGAGGACACAGGATTAACAGTTAGACTTATCTGCATCCCGCTCCTACCTCCTTCACCGACTACCTGAATAAATTATCTAGACTTCATAACATCAGTTCTCTTATTTGTAAATAGGGAATAATAATAATTCTTGACGTGATTTTTTAATGAAATAAACTATGTAAAGCATTTGCTCCAATGCCTAGAACATGGTTGGCACTAGAAAGCCTTCAACTGAACCAAAAAAATGAAGTCTGAGCAAGATCTAAGCTCTAGAAATGAGGAACTAACTGGAAGGGAAAGGAGAGAAGTCCTCCACTTAAAAGTTTTAGGTCCTCAAACAACTATGGTGCCTTCCCACTTTGGAGATCTGCTCACCTTTCCTACTGCTGAGAAAGTAGGGCTAAGGCAATTTATGAGAACATTGACTCAATATTGCTGCAAGCTCTTTCTTCTTAAGCCATTCCAACATTTACTCTTTTCTCATATCTGAAAACTCTATACTCTACACAAGTGACATCTTGGTTCTGAAGTCAGGATTAAAAGTGAAAATATCAAATGATCAAATATACCCGTGAAAATCCCTTAGGAAGGTTTAGCATTGGAATAGTCTCTCAGGAAGTCCCCCATAGGCCATTTCTCACCCATTATTGGCACAGATTGCTGAATCTTCAGTTGAGCCCGGGTGATTGAATTGGCTTGACTTTAAGATCCATGTCATCTCAAAAATATCTGCATAGACATAGATATAGATATAGATTCTGATAGTAGATTCATATTCCAATTAGCAACATTCTCATAATCCATAGGAGGTAAGTGGAACTGAGGCCAACAGATGAAAGGGCAGATTCCCATCTCCATGCACACATTGAATGGAATAACTGGTGGAATAGCCTACATTACTTATATATTTATTTTAGTATGTTTTTATTTTGCAAAGCAATATGACAACATTTGCATATGTTGAATATGCTTTAAACAAATGCAAGCACGATATTATGCCACATTTTGTTTTTGGGTTACTGAAATGAGATTGTAGTTAATGGTAAACCCCACTAGCCAGGCCACATATAAGGATTGGTAACTGTACCGCTCAAGATAAAAAAAGAGAGACACATTCACGTTTTAGGAATTAAGACAAAGCTTGGTCACCACAAGTAAAAATCTGGAAAGAACACAAACACATGGAGGGTAAATAACATGCTACTAAACAATGATGGGGTCAACCAAGAAATCAAAGAGGAAATAGAAAAACACATGGAGACAAATGAAAATGAAAACACAATGGTCCAAAATCTTTGGATACAGCAAAATCGGTTCTAAGAGGGAAGTTTATAGCAATACAAGAAGCAAAAAAAAAAAACCTCAAATATTAACAACCTAAACTTACATCTAAAGAAGCTAAAAAAATAACAAACAAAACCAAAACCAGTAGAAGGAAGGAAATAATAAAGATTAGAGCAGAAATAAACTAAGTAGAAACTAAAAAAATAGAACAGATCAATGAAACCAGGAACCGGTTCTTTAAAAAGATCAACAAAATTGATAAAACTTTAGCCAGACTCACCAAAAAAAAAAAAGAGAGAGAGAGAGAGAGAGGACTCAAACAAAATCAGAAAGGAAAGAAGAGAAATAACAACCGATACCATAGAAATACAAAGGATTATAAGAGAATATTATGAAAAATTATATGCCAACAAATTGGACAACCTAGAAGAAATGGCTAAATTCCTAGAAACATATAACCTCCCAAAACCAAACCAGAAAGAAATAGAAAAATTTGAACAGACAGATAACAAGCAATGAAATTGAATCAGTAATCAAAAAACTCCCAACAAACAAAAGTCCAGGACCAAATGGCTTCACACATGAATTCTACCAAACATTTAAAGAAGAGCTAATACCTAATCTAAAAAATAAAAGACGAAGGAAAGCTTCCAAATTCATTCTATGAGGCCACCATTACCCTGATACCAAAAACAGATAAAGACACCACTAAAAAAGAGAACTGCAGGTCAATATCTCTGATGAACATAGATGTAAAAATCGTCAACAAAATATTAGCAAACTGAATCCTAAAATAAATTTTAAAAATTCAGCAGGATCAAGTGGGATTTATTCCTGAGATGCAAGGTGGTTCAATATTTACAAATCTATCAACCTGATACACCCCATCAACAAAAGAAAGGATACAAACTGTATGATCATTTCAATAGATGCAGAAAAAGCATTTGACAAAGTACAGCATCCATTCATGATCAAAACCCTCAACAAAGTAGATTTAGAGAGAACATACCTCAACATAATAAAGGCCATATATGAAAAAACCATGCTAACATCATAATCAATGGTGAAAAACTGAAAGCTTTTCCCCTAAGGTCAGGAACAAGACAAGGATGTCCACTCTCACCACTTTTATTCAACATAGTATTGGAAGTCCCAGCCACAGCAGACAAGAAAAATGAATAAAAGACATCCAAATTGGAAAGAAAGAAGTAAAATTTTCACTATTTGCAGATGACATGATACTCTCTATAAAAAACCCTAAAGACTCCACCAAAAAACTGCTAGAACTGATAAATGAATTCAGTAAGGTTACAGGATACAAAATCAATATATAGAAATCCATTGCTTTTTTATACACTAATAATGAAATAGCAGAAAGAGAAATTAATAAAACAGTCCCATTTACAACTGCACCAAAATTACTAAAATATCTAGGGATAAACTTAACCAAGGAGGTGAACGACCTATACTCCAAAAACTATAAAATATTGCTGAAAGAAATTGAAGATGACACAAGCAAATGGAAATATTTCCCATGCTCGTGGGTTGGAAGAACAAATACTGTTAAAATCTCCCTAATACCCAAAATAATCTATACATTTAATGCAATCCCTATCAAAATTCCAACAGCACTTTTCACAGAACTAGAACAAATATCCCTAAAATTTGTATGGAACCACAAAAAGACTCTGAATAGCCAAAGCAATCTTTATAAAGAAGAACAAAACTGGAAGCATGACAATCCCACATTTCAAGATATACTACAAAGTTGTAGTAATCAAAACAATATGGTATTGGCACAAAAATAGACACATAGATTAACAGAACTCTGGAGAGTCTAGAAATAAACCCATGATTATATGGTTAATTAGTCTTTGACAGAGGAGGTAAGAATAATTAATGGGAAAAAGACAGTCTCTTCAACAAATTGTGTTGGGAAAACTGGACAGTTACATGCAAAAAAAAATGAAACTAGTCTACTTTCTTACTCCACACACAAAAATAAACTCAAAATGGATTAAAGACCTAAGTGTGAGACCTGAAACCATAAAAATCTAGAAGAGAGCACAGGCAGTAACTTCTCTGACATCAGCAATAGCAGCATTTTTCTAGATATGTCTCCTGAGGCAAGGGAAACAAAAGCAAAAATTAACTATTGGGACTACGTCAAAATAAAAAGCTTCTGCACAACAAAGGATTCAAAAGAAAAAGACAACCTATGGATTGGGAAGCAATGTTTGAAAATGATATATCCGATAAAGGATTAGTATCCAAAATATATATAAAAACTTACACAACTCAACAACAACAAAAAGTTCAATTGAAAAATGGACAGAAATGGCACCTGGGTGGCTCAGTCAGTACAAATCAAATCACCATATGATCCAGTAATTCCACTACTGCATATTTACCCAAAGAACTCAAAAACACTAATTTGAAAAAATATATGTACCCCTATGTTTATTGCAGCATTATTTACAATAGCCAAATTTTGGAAGCAGCCCAGTGTCCATCAATAGATGAATGGATAAAGAATATTGCTCAGCCATAAAAAAGAATGAAATGTTGCATTTTGCAACAACATGGATGGATCTAGAAAGTGAAATGCTAAGTATAATAAGTCAGAGAATGATAAATACCATATAGTTTCACTCATATGCAGGACTTAAGAAACAAAACAATAAACAAAGGAAAAAAAGACAACAAAAAACCAGACTCTGAAATACAGGGAACAAATTCATGGCTACCAGGGGGGAGGGGGGTTGGGCATGGATGAAATAGGTGAAGGGGATGAAGAGAACATTTATCGCGATGAGCACTGAGTAAGGAATAGAATTGTTGAATCACTGTATTGTACACCTGAAACTGATAGAACATTGTAGGTTAACTATACTGGAATTAAATTTTTTAAAAAAAGACAAAGCGTGGACAGGATGCACAACCTAGTCACTGTTACAGTTAAGCTAGCCCCAGAGTCATAGCTATCCGTTTCTGTTTGTCTAGCTCTCTGTCGTTGCCTGGGTTCTGTCTGTCCCATTGACAACATCTCTTCAACTTTATTTCATTTCTTTGGGAAAAGGAAGGAGAGAAAAGAGAACATTTTCCTCTGACAGCCGCATCAGATTTTGATCCAGAAAACTTGAGATACCTAATCTTTTGAATCTGTCTCCAGATCTCTATTTTGTTTTCCTGCAGCTCCCTTCCTTCAGCTCTTGACCTTTTCACTCCTTCAATCTCGATGTGGAGGGAGAAGGACAATAAACATATATGGATCACATGCAATTTTTAATATTAACTCCAATCTAAGAAACTATGCAGAGATTCTGGTGTATCGTTTTTAAAATAAACCCAGCTGCTTTGTGCTGAAACATGAAAAAAAAAATGACCATTCATTTCCTGAAAAAGGAGAAGTAAGTTGTTTTAAAATTCTTAATTTTTAATTTCTATTTTCGATATGAAATATCTAAAATGTAAAGATGCCATTTTAATAAAATAAAGAGGCAGAGATACAGTGGCTCTAAAGATTTGTTGTAAATATTTTGTAAGGAAATTGCCCTCACATTATCATTAAAATTTTAACTTTCATCATTAAAGCCACATTTAATCTTCTACAAGGACTCTGTTCCTCCTGCAAGCATAATCCACTGCTGCCTCCTCCGTGCTCTTCTTGTGCATGTTTATCATAGGTGATGATACTAACATGTGATATCTTATATTTCAAATTTATACACATCTGCTTCCTCCATGTGATGGTAGAGCTTCTTGCTTACTTTGGGGATGTAAATTCAGTTTCTTGCAAAGAGTAGAGGCTCAATGAATATTGATTGGGCTTTATTTGAATTATTCTGTTTTGAACTTTGGAACTGATGAGATCACCTTTGCTTCCTCCACCCGTGGCCCATCCCTCACCCTCTTAATTCGCTGTTTATTGCTGTTTTCTGTATCCACCACCTCTTATACACCAATTCACAAGCTCTCGGCCTCATGTGTATTTTGTTTCAACTGCTCCTGCAGTAACCAGCTCTGCATGGGTTGGGAATGATTTCATTCATGCAGAACTTGACAGAACCTTGCTTTAAGGCCAAACCACGAGTTTTTTACCAACCCAGAATTTCTTTGTTGACACTGAGGTGTGAGTGCTCTTGTTTAGTGTCCACAGTTGCAGTCTGGACCTTCTGGGGAGTTAAGTCCCAGGACAGCAAACTTTTAACCGATGGTCAGCAACAGCAGCAAAACAAATAAATCCTCCCTCTTCCTCAAATGTCTATGGTCCTGAGATGCAGTTGATGTGGCCTTTCAGAGGACACCCCTACAATATGAAGCAGTCTACATCAGTGTAGCACACCCCCCAGCTGGCTCTTTCTCCCACCCTACCTCAAAGTCTTTTACATTCACTCCTGCCTCTCTTAATAAAAACATTTGCATAAATTCTTACATCGGACTCTGCTTTCTGGGGTGCTTGGGCTAAAACACCTGCCCGCATCACAGCCCCCTGCCGAGGGGACATGGTCCAGTCTGCATCAGATAATCCTCTCTGCTTTTTAGGGGAGGATTTCACAGGAAGGCACACCTAACACAAAGGCTCCCCATCCACTAACTAAGCCAGCAAGCAAGCCTCGAGACCTGGTATGAAAAGAAGCTGAACAAGTTGAAATCCTCTCTAGGGAACTCAGAAATGGCAAAATAAGACATGAAGCTAGGAGCAGCAGATGATGATATAAAGACAGAAGATGGCAGGGCAGCCATGATGTTCTAACTGCTCAATTCGGTAGCAATTCTTACTGGCATGTTGCTTCCTTCTCTCTCTTTCAATTCCTTCTTAGATGCTACCAATACTTAAGTCAGAGAATGGTGTTCATTGCCAGGCCCTAGTCCTCATCTTAATTCAGCGCTTTCGCCATCATATCTGATTAATTGAAAAAGGGCTTCTAACCTGGCTATTCTGAACTCAGGCTCTTCCTAACTCAGTTCGTATTATTTATAATTGCCATCCTGTCCAATGGCTCTCATCATATCACTTTCTCTTCTAGGAGAAAAGATTGATAACTTTTACTTTTTTGATAAATGTAACATTAAGTGACTCCTCTCCTCATTAATCCATCAACATTAAATTCAGCTTCATTTTTTCCTCTATTTTTCACTAAAATTCCACCCCTAAGCCTTATTCCTAAAATGCAGTTTAGGGATTTCTAATTTAAAGAATACTACTTTATCTCATGTGTTCAACAACCCTGTATGCTAAAACTATTGAAATGACCAACAAACCTTAAAGCTAAAACATGTATCTATGTTAGAATATATAGAAGGTTTCCCTTAAAAGATGGAAAATTTAACAGTTTCTATAAAATATGGTGCATGACAGGTCATATTAAGGGATATACTGAGCACAATTCACAACAGCCAACAGAGGATTGAAGAAATTAGTATGTCCAGAGAGTTTGAATGACATGATACTAAGGCTAAGAAAGAAAGAGGGAAAGAAGCATAGAAAAAAATGGACAAACAGAAAGCACAAATTACGATCATAGAAATAAGTAAATATACATCACTGATCACAATATTTATGTATATAGACCAAACCTTCCAGTTAAAAACAGAAATATTAAGGCTAGATAAACAAAAATTCAGCTCTATGCTCTGTATGAGAGACACACCTAAAATATAAAAGCAGAACATGACTGAGAGATATATCCAGCTAATAATAGTCCAAAGAAAGCTGGGAGAGCTGTTAATAATTAATAATTATTAATTAATAACTATAATAATTAATAACTATTAATGTTATAAAAATAGTCTTTAAGGTAAAAAAAAGGCCATTATCAGGCAGAAGAGGTGATGCTCTGTGAAGATTAAAGTTTCAAATTACCAATAAGATTTAACAATTAGATATGTATTATGAACCTATCTCAAATTACATAGAGCATAACATTCAAGAACTAGAGAGAGAGACTGACAAATCATCATAATAATATGAAGATGAAACACACGTTCCTCAATTATCCATTGTTGAAGCAGGAAAAAAAATCTATAAAAATATCTTTGGACTACCAACCTTGACTTAATGGATATATATAGATAGAGAGAGAAAGAAAGAGAGATTCCATATTTTCCTCTCGAGAACACAATGTACATTTAGCAAAATTGAACACATTAACCCATAAAGCAAAGCTCATTATGTGTGTGTATGTGTGTAATATATTCACTACATTGTATAGAGAGAATATATATAGTCTTCGTATATATGTATGTATGTAGGAATATATAATTCATACATATATACTCTAATCCTCTAGCCACAATGCAACTAAATCAGAAATTATTTGAGATAAACTTTTAACATCTTCTTATGAAAAGGGTCTCTCACACACAAGAGTAAATGGAATAGTATATGGAATGCCCTTGTATCCTTCAGTTGTCTTCAACAATTATTCCACTCTTAGTCAATCTTTTATCACATATATACCCACTCCCATCTGAATTTTTCTGAAGCAAATTCATTCCATAAATATTTGTAACTCTATTTATAAGGGACACTTTTAATATAACCATAATACCATTATATATTTTTTAAAATATATAAAAATTCCTCAAATATCCATTCAGTGTTCAAGTTTCCCCGATTATCTCATATGTTTTCTTAAATTTGTTCAAGTCAAGATCCAAATAAGGGTCACACATTGCGTTTGATGAGTGTCTTTGAAGTCCCAAGTAGATACATTATTAAAACCCCATAGGATTGAAATTTTAAAACCACACTTCCGAATAACTCATAGGTCACAAAAGAAACAACAATGGAACACTGACAATATTTGTAACTGAACAAAAAGCAAAATATCAATATAGCTAAAACTTTGAAATGCAATGAAAGCAATAATTGGAAAAAAATGTTTACCCTTCAGTGCTTATAATAGAAGAAATGTTGGAAATTAATGATTTGAACATCCAACTTAAGAATTTGGTAGTTGGGGAAACGATAGACTATAAACAAAGAAAACAGAAGGAAGAAACAAAGAAAAGAATAGATTATTGAGGGTGCCTGGGTGGCTCAGTCGGTTAAGCACAGACTCTTGATTTGGGCTCCGATCATGATCTCAGGGTCGTGAGATCAAACCCCATGGTGGGCTCCACACTCAGCAGGGAGTCTGCTTGAGATTCTCTCTCTTTATCTCCTTCTACCCCTCCCTCCCACATGTGCACACTCTCTCTCTCTAAAATAAGTATGTAAATCTTTAAAAATAAAAACTAGATTGTTGAAATAGAAGACTAAAATACAACACTGGATCAATGCAATGGAATAAAGATAGCTCCGATTCTTTGACACTCATTCCTTTGATAGGAGGGATCCATTTCTCCTTCCCCTTGAATCTTTGTTCTGTGACTGCTCTAAGAGTATGGCAGAAGTGATGTTTTGCCGGTTCTAGGTCTAGACTTTAAGAAAACTTGCAATTTCTACTGCCTGTTTCTGTGTACATTTTCAGAGTTCTGAACTGCAGTGTAAGAAGTCTCAATAACTCTATTGAAGAGGCCATGTGGAAAGGCCCTGTGCTACATGGACAGAGGGATAAACCTATCTGAGCTTAGGCTCCTCAGTTTCCTTTCCAAGGCATCAGGCACCTGAGTGAAGCAATCTTTTTTTTTTTTAAGACTTTATTTATTTATTATTTGACACAGAGAGAGAGCACAAGCAGGGAGAGCGGCAGGCAGAGGGAGAGGGAGAAGCAGGCTCTCCACTGAGCAGAGAGCCCAGCATGCGGGACTGTATCCCAGGACCCTGGGATCATGATCTGAGCCAAAGGCAGACCCTTAACTGACTGAGCCACCCAGGTACCCCCTGAGTGAAGCAATATTAGACTCTCCAGACCACACCAACAACCGACAGAATACCACCATGTAAACCTGGCCAAGACCGCAAGAAACAAAAGAATGACCCAGGCAAACTCTACCTGAATTCTTGACTCACAAAATCATGAGATAATGAAATGGTGGTTGTTTAAAACCAGTCTATATTGAGGGTAGTTTGTTACACGGTAAAAGGTACATGACAGCAATAAACAAAGCCAAAGTTGGCTCTTTGAAAAGACTAATAAAATTTGTCGATAATCTCTAATGAGATTTTCTAAGGGAAAAAAATAAAACCAAGAAAACTAAGAAAAAATATATTAAGAAAAAAAGGACTGTGTATCAGACTATATAACAGGGAGATGATTGGATTCAAGCCTCCAGGCAGAATCAGGACAATTTGATGGAGCAGAACAAGTACTTGGTTGAGGTACGTATTCTTCCACCAGCTAACTTTGGGCAAGTCATTTAAGTCTACTGGACCCCAGTTTGATTACAAAACAAAACAAAACAAAAAATGAAAGCTCCTTCCATAGGTTGATTCCTTGATGTGATCTCTCAGTGTATGTTCATTCCCTGCTATTTAGCGGAGTTGTACTTAGAAAATGGTGGAATATAGAGCAAGGAACAAAGTAGAATTCAGAAGGGAACCAACCATCATGGCTTCCTTTCTTTGCTTAAGATGAAAAAAAAAAAAAAATAAGTGGAGAGTGACATGATTTTTTTTTTTTTTTTTACAAAATTTTAGTATGCATATTCAGGACCATCTCATGGTAATAAAGTCAATAAATATCTATTGGGAATTAAATTCACACAAACACACAAAAAGTCTTTTTCCCAGTATAAAAAACAACCACATTAGCTAGTTTGATAAACATAATGCCTATAAGGAAAGAACTAATTTTTCTCTTATATGTTCTATAAAACACTGTATAGTAAACTCTAGTTTTTGAAAGATTTTGCAAGATTTTGGGACTCTTACAAATGACTTGTGTTGTGATATGATGTGGAGTTCAAATGGAATTAAGTACTTATCAAAAACATGGCCCCAACTTCTACCTTGCTCTACATTTTTCAACAGTAACTTAAAATTTTCCTAAGACTTGAGCAATTATTTATGTCTTTCTGAGGGTTATTTACCATGGAATTTAGCTAATGAAGTTTTGTAGTGTGTTAAATCTTTGCTGATATTTTGGAATGATTTTGAAACATATGGATAGAGGGGGTGGGAAGGGCCATAGTCCTATCAGATTGTTCTAGCTTGTTACCTTAGATAAAATTAAAAGCTACATCATGTTATCACCTTAGTTTCTGGAGAGGAAGTTTATTAGTTTAAATGCCTTTTCAATTTCCAAAATAAACTCAATTCTGAAATTTACTGTATAATAAAAATCTAGACCAATTGACATAATGAACAGGTTATAGGCTCCAATGGAAAGATTAGGCCTGTCTAAAAAACGGTGTCATTGAATTTTTTTAAATTTTATTTTAAATTAGCAAAGCCATTTCACTTATTCAGTTGTTTTTTTAATGAGGATAAGCATTTGCATGGTAAAATAAACATTTATGACTTAACATACCCAGTATAAACATGAGAAGCATGCTACCCATCAATAGATACAGATTAATCTTTTTACTTCTCCACTCTGAAATATATAAAAACATCTTTAAATAGATATAGCTCTATAATATGACATATTTATATATGAGTTCTCCACATTATTATTAAAATGAAGATTAGGACATCAATTATATCCTTTATCCATTATTATTTCAAAAAATAAAAATAAAAAAACCCTAGCTATATGCTTGTTTTAACTTCAAAGTGTCCTCTTCATCTTTGTGAGCTAGCTAGTTACCTACTACAAGGCATTAGTAATTCCTTTCTTTCCAAGTTATTTTTAGGGTGCTTTAGCTTTATTAAGATGTCCACCAAAGCTAAAACATTAAATACTGAGTTCCCTCTTCTATGTCTACCCCACAGAGAGGAGATTTCTTGCCTCAAACCTCAGTGCACACATGTAAACACAATTACTCAAAACAAGGCAACAAGTGAGAAGCAGGGTTAAAATAAGAACTCAGACAATCTGACTCACAATCCAGCATTCAACTCCCTATAACTTGCTGTTTTCCTTTGTCCTCTTTGCTGTGAACCAAGATACTTGTTCTTTAGCAGGGTGTTTCTGCTGCAAATCCAGTTGCTACTGCATTATGCAATGAAGTCAGAAGCCTGAGCTTGTGACATCAATATAGGTTGCTATGGTAACTCTTTCCATAAGTATTACAGGTTCATTGTAGGCTCAAAAAAGAGGACTTCAGCACAGTAGCAAAATAGCTGGCATTAGTCAGCCTAAATTACAACAATAATTGATCCAAAAAAAATGTTTTATACTATCTATAATAAATATAGATTTTTATATTTATGTTTTGTGTCATTATCAAAAGTCATTTTTCAAATACATTAATTTTTAAAAATTAAATTCTCCATAAAAATAGCATTGCTACTGACCTTCTGATATAACAGATCCAAAGATCCAGGAAGAAGAGAGTCTCACTGTAACACAGCTTATTATTCCATGCCTTGTGTCATTCCAGAAGTCAAGTAATGTTATGCATCATCTGTTTGGAATTAATTCACAATAGCATGATTTAAGTAGTTGTCAGATTACAGAAATTATAAAAAGGTTCTAAGGAGTTGCACATATGAAAGCAATTTTAGGTGAGAAGTTTTCCCAGGTAATGTGTCCATTTTTAACATAACAATAGTAAAGATCACTTTTTATTCCACCTGTACACCCTTATCTCCCTAAAATGTTTTCTGCCAATGCCTCAGTTCAAATGATTAAATCCACCTCACTGTGTAGGAGATACTTAGAAAGAGTCTTTTGCCATTACATTTTTTAAATCTAAATTCGAAGCACATGGCCGAATAATTACAAAGCCTGAATTCCTTTCTTCCATAGCTCTTTTTTGTTTGCTTATCACCTACCATCAGCAGCATGAGGATCTTAGTTCAATTCTGTAATCATGCCTGGGCTAGGCATTGCAGTTACATGTGCTGCGCTTTAGGTATAAGATGTATAAGACACAGTCCCTTCCATGAAAAGCTCATACAGATAATAGCAACATCAATAACAAATAGTATTTACTGAGCACCTGCCGTGTGCCAGACATCATGATAAGCACTTTCCGTTCATTATCTTATTTAATCCTCACACTACAACGAGGGAGGGAGGTACTGTTCTCCCCATTACCCAGATAAAAGAACTGAAACTCTGAGGGATAGTCACTGGTCTGAAGTCACACCTGTAGTTAGGGACACAGCCGGCATTTGAATTTAGGATTAACAGACTCCAAATATTTATGTTCTAACAGAAATTAACTATAATTTCTTGTTACCATGGTAAAAATTGAAAAATGGATCATAATCCCACTGAGCAAGGACTGCTTGACATAGAATTAAAAAGCAGAAAGCAGATGATAGTCTTCAGGTGGATTTCATAAACACTTTCTATGACGGACTTTTCTGTTTTTGTAACACTCAGCAGTTCAGAAAGTGTTTGCCTGCAGACATTCTTATTCCCCCAGAGTTATAAATGAAAATATCTCTCAAAAACATTGGTTCTATCACTTTTCTTAGACAGCTGTATTGATATTCTAATATGCTCCATGATACTGTACTTTCTTGAGATCAGGTAAATATATTAGCACTTTAATGTGTATAGTGTGTTGCATTTTACAAATCCTACCAAACATTCATCCATTCAGCACAAATGTATTGAGCCACTATTATGAGTCAGGCACTATGCTAAAGTTGGATATGACCCTACAGCAAAAAGTTGAAATAGTCCCCAAAGGAAAGGAGCATGTAGTCTTAAAGGAGAGAAAGTCATTGATCAAATAACAATAAAAATAAATGTAAAATTGGAACTGTGTCCAAAGAGTGAAAAATAAGAAAGACTGAAAATAGATAACCTAAGAATTCAACCCTAAATGATAAAGAGAACAGAAGAAACACAAAGAAGCAGAGGGAAGAAAACAAGAAGAAGAAAAGTAAAGCCTAAGGAAATGTAATGCAACATACAACAGGAATATCAGCAAAACCAAACTGGCTCTTCGAGAAGATGAATAAAATTGACAAACCTCTGGCAAGATTGCTCAAGAAAACAGACAAGGCAAAGGTAAACAACATTTGAAATGACATAAAGAACACACAGAGATACAACAGAGATTAAAAAAGGAAATAAGATAAAATGAACTTTATGCCAGTACATTGGGAAGCATGATAAAAAGGACAAATAAAATTGATCAAGAAGAAACAGAAACTTGGGTAGGCATAGACACCGAAGAAAGTGAGTTAGTGTGGGTCTTACGTCAGTTCTCGTTTTATCTTCTGAGGAGCCGCCATATTGTTTTTCATAGTGGTTGCACCAGTTTCCGTTCTCACCAGCAGGGCACAGGGTTACCTTTTCTCCACGTTCCTGACGGCACGTGTTACCTCTTGTCTTCTTGATAAGAGCAGTTCTAACAGGTGTGAAGTGATAGCTCATTGTGGTTTTGATTTGTAGTTCCCTGATGATTAAAGACATTGAGCACCTTTTCACGTACTTGGCAGTTTGCCTGTCCTCTTTGGAAAAAGGTCAGACCTGTTCAGGTCCTTTGTCTATTTCTTTAGATTATTTGGTTTTGTTGTTGTTGTTGCTGCTGCTGCTGCTGTTGTTAGAGAGCTATGAGCTCCTTATTATATATTTTGGATGTTAACCCTTTATCAGATAATGGCTCACAAACATCTTCTTCCATAGGTTGCCTTTGCTGTGCAGAAACTTTTTAGTTTGATATAGTCCCACTTGTTGATTTTTGCTTTTGTTACTTGCTTTTTTGGTGTCATATACAAAAAAAAAAAAAACAACAACAACAACACATTACTGAAACCAGGGTCAATGAGCTTTTCCCCATGTTTTCTTTTAGGAATTTTACAGTTTTAGGTCTTACATTTAAGCCTTTAATCCTTTTCAAGTTAATTTTTGTGAGTAGTATAAGATAGGAGTCCAATTTCCTTATTTTGCTTTTAAATATTCAGTTCCCCCAACACCACTTATTGATGAGACTATCTGTCCCCATTGAGCATTTTTGGCTATTTTCTCAAATATTAGTTGACAATATATGGATGGATGGATTTCTGGACTCTTGGTTCTGTTGCATTGGCCTATGTGTCTGCTTTTTTATGTAAGTTTCATACTGTTTTGATTACTACAGCTTTGTTATGTAGTTTGAAATCAGGAAGTGTGATGCCTCCAGCTTTGTTCTTTCTCAAGTTTGCTTTGGCTATTTGGTTTTCTATGGTTTCACTCAGATTTTAGGATTATTTTTTCTCTTTCTGTGAAAAACATTGAAGTTTTGATAGGATTTGCACTGAATCTATTGATGGCTTTGGGGAGTATGGACATTTTTAACAGTATTAGCTCTTTTGATCCATAAACAAAGGATGTCTTTTTATTTATTTGTGTATTCTTCAATTTCTTTCATCAGTGTCTTAAGAGTTTTCGGTGTACAGATCTTTTACCTCCTTGGTTAAATTGATTTCTAAGTACTTTAGTCTTTTTGATGCTACAATAAATGAGATTGTTTCTTCCTTTCTTAAGTAGTTTGTTGTTAGTGTATAAAAACACAACTGATTTGTGTACGTTGATTTTGCAACTTTATTGAATTGATTTATTAGTTCTATGTGTTTTTTTGGTGGAGTCTTTAAGGTTTTCTGTATATAAGATCATGTCATCCATGAACAAAGACAATTTTACCTCTTCCTTTTCAATTTGGATGCTTTTTATTTCATTACCTTGCCTGATTTTCTGGCAAAGTCTTCAAGTACTATGTTGAATAGGAATGGTGAGGGTGGGCACACTTGCCTTGTTCCTGATCTTAGACCTTAGAGGAAAAGCTTTCAACCTTTCACCATTAAGTATAATGTGAGCTATGGGCATGTCATATATTGCCTTTATTATGTTGAAGTACATTCCTTCTATACCCACTTTATTGAGACATTTTATCATGAAAGGATGTTGAACTTTCTCAAATGCTTTTTTTCTGCTTCTTTTGAGATTATACTATTTTTATCATTCATTCTATTAATGTGGTGTATCACATTTATTGAATGGCATATGTTGAAACATCCTTATATCCCAGGAGTAAATGCCACTGGATTATGGTGTATAATCCTTTTAATGTGCTGTTGAATTTGACTTCTGAGTATTTTGTTGAGAATTTTTGCATCTTTATTCATCAGGGATATTAGTCTGTAGTTCTCTTTTCTCGTGGTGTCCTTATCTGGCTTTGGTATCAGGGTAATGCTGGCCTCACGAAATGAGTTTGGAAGTGTTCCCTCCTCTTTTATTTTTTGTAAAAATTTAAGCAGGATTGGCATTAACTCTGTCTCAGCAGTTTCATAGGGCTGCTGACTTGCTTCCCTACTCTGTCAGCTACAGGATGTACTCCATAGACCCCTAGCATTTCTGGCCAGGCTTCCTGGTTTGGTGGGACTGTGCTCAGCAGTCGGGCAAGGCTGGTGAATTACTTCCCTGTTTCTGTGTAGATCTAGAATGGGCTCTGAGATCAGAACAGACTATAAGTTGGGGACCTAAAGTAGGCAGAACTGCTAACCAAGGTCCCCAACCAGACGGGGCCATCCATCTTTATCCTTAAAGCCTTGTTACTTGTCACATCTGCCCCAGATCGTGGTCTCTATATTCCATTTCTGTACCAAGCTTGATTTTAGAGTTATGCTTTTTTAACTCGATTCAGAAATTCAGGCATTATTTTTAGAAGTTTCCTTTATTTTAAGTCTTCATTTTAATTCCAGCTAGTTAACATACAGTGTTATATTAGTTTAAGGTGTACAATATAGTGATTCAACAATTCCATACAACAACTGGTGCTCATCACAACAAGTGCACTCCTTAATCCCCATCAACTATTTAACCCATACCACCCACCTCTCCTCTGTTAACCATCACTTTGTCCTCTATATTTAAGAGTATGTTTCTTAATTCATCTCCCTTTTTCCCTTCGCTCCTTTGTTTTGTTTCTTAAATTCCACATATGAGTGAAATCATTTGGTATTTGCCTTTTTCTTACTGACTTATTTCACTTAGCATTTACTCTCTAATTCCATCCATGTTATTGTAAATGGCAAGATTTTGTTCTTTTTTATGGCTGATATATGTAAATATATCACTTCTTGTTTGTCCATTTAACAATCAGTGGAAGCTTGCATTGCTTCCATATCTTGGCTATTGTAAATAATGTTGCTATAAACATAGTGATGCATGTATCCCTTTGAATTAGTGTTTTCATATTCTTTGGGTAAATATCAGTAGTGTAATTGCTGGATCATAGGGTAGATTCATTTTTAAGTGTCTTCCACAGTGACTGCACCAGTTTGCATTCCTACCAACAGTGCATGAGGACTCCTTTTGCTCCACATCCTCATCACCACCCCGTTTCTTATGTTGTTGATTTCAGCCATTCTGACAGGTGTGAGGTGATATCTCATTGAGGTTTAGGATGATTTGATAGTTATCTAATCATATTCGTGGGATGAAGCCAGCCTACGGTCCATCTACTCTGCCACCATCTTCTCTCTGGGAGGTTCTTGTTTAGTGCCTGTGGAACATATCCATTTGGCTTCCATCATACTTACAATGCAAAATTCTCCTGAATTTCCTAATTCTGCTCTCCCAAAACTCTACCTTTCATCTCAAAACATTGTGTTTTTGAAAACATTGCATCTTTCAGCTCAAAATCTATTGCCTCATCTCCCTTATCCATTCTGGTTCTGGGTTCCTACCCATTCTTGCAAATTTGCCATTTCCCTCTCATGCATTTTCTTCCTCTCTTCTCTTTGCTGCTAACCACATCTGAGCCCTCATCACTTTGTGTGACAGATGTCTCAATAGCTTCCTGCAATGACTCTCTCCTTTAGCCTCTACCCTAAGAGTTCAAAGTGCAGATAACTATAGATTTACTTCCTGAAACATCTAAAAATTTAACTTAATCACATTGCAGCTCCTATACCACCCAAATACTTTTAGTCCCTCCCCTTGCCAGAAATTTGAAATTTTAACTCTTTAACCTGATATTCCAGGCTTTTAAAAATCTGACTACAGTCTAACTGTTCAGTCTTTGGAGCCATCACTAGCCTTCAAGAATTATCACCCAAACCAAATGCATGAACTACCAGACTCTAAATACGCATTTTACTTTTCCATCTTTCTGCTTTGTCCATGCCATGTCACCACTAGAATGTCCCACCTCTCTCCCCGCTTCCCTTTACCTTTTAAAATTCTAAACATTCCCCTAAGCTCAGTATGAATTATTGAGAGTTGTGCTGTCCTTTTGTTTGTTTGTGTGTGTGTCTGTGTATGTTTTATCTTCTCAGCTAGACTGTAAGCTAGATGGATATAGTTTCCTTCATCTGCTACAGTATGATACAAATAATGGCACTTAGTTACTACTAAGTTGATGTCACATCCCAGAACAACAAAAACTTATGCAGATATTTGCTCAGGCAAATATTTGCATCACTAATTGTGTGTCCATGGCTTCTTTGGAACATTGCAGATTCAGATTCTTCTGTTTGTTTTATTAAAAGCCCTTATAATAGTAGAACATAGAATAAGATTTCCTGCTTGACTACATAGAGCAAATAATTTACCTGATATATATATATATATATATATATATATATATATATATGACTTTTAGTGCACTCTCCCAAGAAAGGATAGCAAGAACTATGAGTTATTGTTTGTATTAGTCAAGATTCTTCCAGTTGAAAATAAAAGATACCTAACTTAAAATTAACTTAAGCAAAAAGGATACTGTTGGCTCATGGAATTGAGAAATTCATGGGTAAAATCTGGTTTTAGTAACAGTTAGATCCAGAAGATTCCCTGGTATTAGTAAGTCTTGCTCTCCTTTTTCTGAGCACTCACATTATTCTCTGCAGCTGCAGATAAGCCAACTGTATGTGGTAAAAGCAATGCTAACTATAATTTTGATTTCACATTATGCCAAATTGGCAACCCCAATTAAAGAAGAATCTCTCTCAATCTGTCTCTCTCCCATTCCATAACCACAGAGAAAGTTCAGGGACAACTGTTGAACCCTAAATATGTCATATACCTATCTTAGCAAAGTCACTGGGCCAGAAAGAACACCTGAGAATAATTCAGCCTGAGCATGAGTTCATGCCAGTGGCCAAGATGGTAGCCAAATATATTGACTGGCTGTGTCTCCAAGACCACATGGTGTTGAGGAAAGATAAGGATCAGCTGCTTTCCTTGAAAGAAAGAAAGAAAAGAAAGAAAGAAAGAAAGAAAGAAAGAAAGAAAGAAAGAAAGAAAGAAAGAAAGAAAGAAAGAAAAAAAAGAAAGAAAAGAAAGGAAGGAAGGAAGGAAGGAAGGAAGGAAGGAAGGAAGGAAGGAAGAAGGAAGGAAGAAAAGAAAAAAAAGAAAGAATAATAAAAAGAAAGGATAGCAAAACTAATCATTTCTCCCTTTAAGTCAGGGAGATCCTTTGGGTCCTGAATCATCTAGATTGACTTTAAATTCTGAGGTATTAGTACATCCAATTATCCTCAAATATTTATTCTGTGCCTACTATGTGTCAATCACTCTCAGGCACCATTGAAGATAAAAGATTATTATCTTTGATTTACAAGAATGAGAAATGTAATATACTTATACTAATTCTGATCCAAAGTAGGATTTGGTATGTGTCATAAAAGTGGGGCTAAAGATAAAGATTTAGGAATCATACATATAGAAGCAACAATGTAAGCAGTGTAAATGGATGACACTGAAATTTTGAGGGAGAGAATAAAGATACAAGAGAAATGAAGACTGAAGAGAGAAAGAACTTAGAATAAACTTTCATACCCATGTTCAAGTTGTATGTGAGCTCC
Organism: Halichoerus grypus; assembly: GCF_964656455.1. Taxonomy (NCBI): domain Eukaryota; kingdom Metazoa; phylum Chordata; class Mammalia; order Carnivora; family Phocidae; genus Halichoerus; species Halichoerus grypus. Next base: position 18,829,671 of record NC_135720.1, on the reverse strand, counting down.
TTAAGAATAAAACTTTAATCTCAGGGCACCTGGGTGGCTCAATCAGTGAGCGTCCCACACTTGGTTTGGGCTCAGGTCATGATCTCAGGGTCATGAGATCAAGCCCTGCATCAGACTCGGCGTTCGGCGGGAGTCTGCTTGAGATTTTCTCTCTCCCTCTGCCCCTCCAGCACCTCTCTAAAATAAATAAATCTTTAAAAAAAACTTTAACCTTGCTTTGAGCACCAAAAATATTAATAATAGAGAAATACAATTACAATGTTAATACTAAATAATATTTATTGAGTGTTTACCATGACAGAAATTGTGCTAATTTTCCCATTCAATCCTCAAAACAATCTTATGAATTAGATATTAATTTTAACATCCTCATTTTATGGATGAGAACACTGAGACTCAGTAATGTTCAACAATCTGCTTAAGCAAATGGTAGATGTGCATTCTTATCAAGTCCAAAGTGTGACCTCTTAATCAATATATTACAGTAAACATTTTCAAAGTTTGCATCTTCTCATGTGAGTCAAGGAACAGATTCAGTATAAATTACCCAGAAATGGTGTTCTTTGAGCTTTTAGTACCCTCATGTCATCTCAGCTTCTTGCCCAAAGTAAATCCCAACATCATTCTCTCCTTAGATTCATCCAGCAGACTAAAATCATTCAGGAACTCTGTTGTTTGAGAGGAGAATGAATGGGAAGACCAGAGGAAAAATACATGGTTATAGCATGGTTGAGCTTTGCCTTTGTACTAGCAAAATAAAACTCAATGATACTGTTATGGATTGAATTAATATCACCCCAAAATTAATATGTTGAAGTCCTCACCTCAAGTATCTCAAGATATAACCTTGTTTGGAAATAGGGTCTTTACAGAGATAATCAAGTCAAAACAAACTCATTAGGATGGGCTCTAATCCAGTAGAGCTGGTGTATGCAAACCAATGGGAAATTTGGACACATGTGCATTCACAGAGGAAAGACTACACGAAGAGATACGAAGGAGAACACTATGTGAATATGAAGGCAAATATTGAAGGTGATGTATCTGCAAAGCAAGAAATATCAAAGATTGCCAGAAAACCACCAGAAGCTAGGAGAGAGGCCTGGAACAGATTCTCCCTCACAGCTCCTAGGAGGAACCAAACCTGCCAACACCTTGGTCTTGAACTTCTACCTTCCAGAACTGTAAGACAATAAATTCCCATTGTTTCAACAACCCAGTTTGTGGTGCTTTGTTACAGCAGCCCTAGGAAATTAATATAAGTATCTTCAAGAACCCTTAGAACAAATCTAAGCCTCTTGCAAATGAAAAAAGCAATTCCCAGTACTTTCTTTCATGGGGGTGCCAATGTTAAGAGAGCCAGTTCATAATTAAAATAGCTGGATCAAACTTCTACCTTTGATTTTATAACCTCATGGGGAATGTTTGCAAATAATTTTACATAAATATTACATTTTGTGTCTCCTAATTTGTTGCCATCATTTGCTAAAAGAAGGTTAATATTTTTTCTGAAGAGAATGCTTTTCTTTCTTCCAGAAACCTGACAACCTGATTCATAAGTGATCAATTACATCTTTTATTATGGCTTCTAGGACACATCTAGATACTCAGAACAGATTATTTATCCATCAGTTCATAGGTCAAATTCACATTAAAATGTTCTCAAATGTCAAGAAAAAATTTTTATTTTAATAACAATCAGCAACTCATCTAATTGCTAATTTTAAGGGGTCTTTTTGTAAGCATGGTGGAAGATCCGTATTTGAGGTTTTGTGAAGAAGGTAAAACATGGCATGAATCATAATTGGAATCTATATTCATAGCCACATTACCAAAGAGTATACAGAACTAAAAGTTTAAACATTTACTATGTTCTTGAGTAAACTGAGAATGTGATGAGTAAAATGTATTAGTGTTGAATACCACAGTCCCTTGAGGGAAAAAGTCATACAAAAATGTGCCCCTGTGGGCTTACTTTTCCAGACTGGTGGAACCTGATGGACATTCTAAGCCAGCAGAATGGTCACTCATGTGCATCCTCAGGAAGAAGCATGGCTTTTAGCAAAATCTAACAGAGTCACTGATCCTGTTCCTTGACCTGATATGCTTGCTTTCCTCCCTTTCTGCCTTGCTTCTTCTTTCCTTCCTTCCTTTTCAGTATAAATATGTTTTTTCTATTATAAGATAATGCATGTTGGGAGTTGTAAAGAAGCCCCATTGTTCTGTGTTCAGGTCTATCAGAATGCAGGAGCATTGTGAAGCAGACATCCTGTCTCTAATTTTCTCAATTCTGAGTATGAATGTAGCAGCATCATATATTGGTTAGACACTGATTTCGAAGTCAAATAGCCCTTGTTTTAAACTGACAGGTCCTCTTATTAGCTGTATATAATTTTAGGGGTAGTCCCTAGCTATTCTAAGCTTCCTCACCTGTAAATTAAGGATGATCATCGTACCTCCATCACATGGTCTGAGAACAAAAACAAAACAAAACAAATAAACAAACAAACAAATGTGGTACCTGAAGAGCAAATAGCATAGGGATAAACCATCTGGTGAATACTTCATGTAATGAAGCTAATGTAAGCTAATAATTATGCTTATCAAGTAAAGTAATTATATGACATTCTGGAAAAGTCAACACTATAGCAATGGTAAAAAAAAAAAAAAGAGCAATGGTTGCCAGGGATTTGGGGGAGGAAGAGAGTTAGGTGAGCATTGAATACATGAAACACATTTTGGAAGGTGATAAAACACAATTCTGTATGATACTGCAATGGTGGATATATGACATTATATATGTCAAAATCCCTAGAACTTCCAGGCCATAAAGAGTGAAACTTTCTGTATGCAAATTAAAAAAAAACTATTTTGGAGGTCAGGGTATCACAGGATGGAATGCAGAATTTGATAAACTACCTATATTACAAATGTGTGAAACAAATCTACCCATACTGCAGATATATGAAGCGACTTTACATGAAGGGGGTGGGGGTAAAAGGTAACCTCATTTTGGAAATGAATGGAATCTGTGAACTAAAGGCAAAATAAACTATATATAAGTACTGTGGTCATGTCGATAAAATTGTTTCTTTTGGGGATACGGTTAATTTTGATAGTGCCTACCATATACACTGGAATTGAACAATTAAGTAACTGGGTGCTGGATGTTGGGAGCCAGGTCTCTCAGTGTTGCGGTGGATTACAGAGAGCAAGGGAGGAGGCTAGAATGAGCCATGTGATAACGCATTAGAGTTGGAGACATCAGTGTGAACTCATGGCTAGCTTAGGATAGACACAGATGATTACATATAGAAATAATTACAGGCATGCATATATGAACAGGCTGATATCCACACAGAGAGCACCTTGCAGGGTTCTATGCACCTCAGTGGAGAGGGCCCGGGTGCAGTGTCACCTCAGTACCAAGAAGCACACCTACCACCCAGATCTTGTTTTCTATACCATTTTCCAATGAGAGGAATCAGGGGTCCTTGGAGAAAGGGCCAATTCTAGGACTGGGGTAGAAAATATATAAGATGAGCTCAGAGTATCTTGTAGATACTAGCCAGAAAGTAAGGAAATGCCTTAAAAAAATGATGGTGTAGGCAAAGGATATATTAGACAATTAAAAGAGCCCCCAATGGTCAAAGCTACAAAATTTGAACAATACAATAAACAAAGTAGTATTGGCTTATAACCCAAAATAAAAAATAAATTTTTGATTCCATACTGATAAATAATTGAACAGATAATAAATAAGGGAGAATAAACAAATCTTCCATGCAGATGAATTCTTAATAATTAGCGTAGGTACTCTGTCCTCAAGGAGGTGAAGCGGAAGTCCCCACTGACTTCCTTCCACAGAGTACAATATAGAAAAGGGAAAAAAAGGTAATTTTACAGTGGATAAACCTCACAAACGCTAACTCAGTCACTTGGTCAAGGTAAACATCAACAGTGCTAAGTCATGTTGATAGTATGTACTCTTGATATGATGTGATGAAAATGGCACTTTACCTGTATGGTCTTCCTCCCCAAATCCATAACCCCAGTCTAATCATGGGAGAAAAAATCAGACAAATACCAACTGAGGAACATTGTACAAGACCGTACAAAATCGACCAGTAATTTTCTAAACTGTCGAGGTCACCAAAACCAAGGAAAGTTTGATAAACTACCACAGCCAAGGGGAGCCTAAGGACACATGAGGACTAAATGTAATGTCATATCCTGGAGGGGACCCTCAAACAGAAAAAAGATATTAGGTAAAAACCAAAGAAATCAAAATAAATTGTAGACTTTAGTTAAAGTAACATATCAGTATTGATTTAACAATTGCAAACAAATGTAATATAAATGTACAAATATAAGACATTAATAACAGGAAAAATAGGTATAGGGTATATGAGAATTCTGTGCTATCTTAAACTGTTTTGAGATTTCAAATTTATTTTAAAAAGAAAAAATGTAAAGGTAGAACTATTATATTAAACCTAAAAACAAAATCATTAACCAGTAATACTAAATATTATTTTTTATTTGGTAAACAATTAGTACAAGAAATACCTGGCAACTACTAGAACTTTATTAAACTTAAATGCTTTTAATCATTGTTCCAACTAACCCTGGTCTAATTCTTATACTTTATTCAACTCATGTTGAATCTCTTCTTAAAATTAGACCCTCCTTGAACTTGATCTGGTACCTTCAACAGCTTTACTGCCCACTCCAATTTGCCTATGAGGAAATCTTCTGGATGTCAGTGACTTTTATATTCAATAGTCAATTCCTAACACTCTAAATGCTCCATTATTCAGCACTCTTTGATTTATAGATTAAATGATAAATTGCCCATTTTAATCAGTGAAAAACCACCCAAAAGTAAGAGGTTAGTCACAAATTACATTGACCTACTAGCCACACAAATCCCTCCTGACTATTTTTCCTAATAAAAGTAGATTTCACATCATTTGTGTCTCCTGTGTTTAGTTCTTTGCTTTGAAAGTCAGAATTCACAGATTTAGCTTTTTTTTTTTCAAGTAAATCCTCTTCTAACAAACTTCATCATGTATAGTAGATTTTATGTGGCACTATTTTCTTTTAAAAGGCAGGTAGGTACCCAGGCTACAACATACTTAAACAGTATGAGTGGGGCGCCTGGGTTGCTCAGTCGGTTAATTGTCTGCCTTCCGCTCAGGTCATGATCTCCGGGTCCTAGATTCAAGCCCCACGTCAGACTTTCTGCTCAGCAGGAAGTCTGCCTCTCTCTCTATCTCTCCCTCTGCCCCTCCCCACTGCTCATTCTCTCTCTCTCTCTCAAATAAATAAAATCTTTAAAAAAAAAACGTAAATAAACAATGTGAGTTTTAAAATAATCATATAATAATTTCCTGTATACTCCCAGGAAGTTGCCCCTTCCCTCCCTACTACAACATAGAAATGTACGTCTCTGAATCAAAGTCTTTTATAAAGCCTGTGCTCTGGGGGCTTGAAGGTGAATAATAGAGCAGAGAGATTAAAAGAAACAATAGAGACAGGTAGTTGAGCTCCCCCCATCACACAATGTCCTGCATAAATCTCCCAGTCAGCATTTTTGGGACTTGCATATCAATATCTGATATGAGTATGACATAAGCATAATCTAGAATTTTACAGTTCTTCACAAGTTCCTAAAACATACAGTGACAATGGCCTTTGACACAGATGGGGCAGCTGGAAATACAGATGAAAGAAAATTAAGAAATCTTACCACTTCTCAAAGTGCTCAAAACCATTAAGTTCAAAGCCAACTTATTTACTCTTGAGCTCAGGGGGCTTTCGCTCCACACCAAAAATCTCCGTGTACCTACCACTCTGAGCCAACTTTATCGTACATTTGGAGGATATGGACCATTATTTTATTCAGTATGAGCATTCCCTTTGCCCTTCATAGTAAAGTATAAAGTGATGTGGTAACTTGGTGATCGGCTCAGTGCTCCTGCCTACAGAGTGTGGGTTCTGAGAGAAATGGGAAAAACAAGTGCTGCCAATTTACATACCTTATAATTCTTTAATATATCTGGTAGATCATAAGTCTCACAAAACTTTATGCACCTGAAAGTTTGGGGTCTATGCTGAATGTGTGTGTGTGTGTGTGTGTGTGTGTGTGTGTATGTGTGTGTTGGGCTGGGTTGCCTTTTCATGCATCTAAAAGTCAGTTTCAGGGGAACCTGGCACAGTCTGTTAAGCTTCTGACTCTTGGTTTCAGCTCAGGTCATGATCTCAAGGTCAGGCTCGAAGTTCAGCACAGAATCTGCTTAAGTTTCTTTCTCCCTCTCCCTCTGCTCCTCCCCACCTCTCTCGCGCATGCTCTCTCCCCTCCCCCTCTTTCTGTCAAATGAATGAATGAATGAATGAATGAAAAGTCCATTTCAGAGGAAGTTAAGCTATAATGTGGTACTCAAACTCTTTCGACTACTACTTGTGACAACAACTACTGTGTATTTTATCAAATGACACAGACTTACATTGAGATATATTTTTAAGCTGCTGGGTCTTTTTGAGTTTAAACATAAAAACAAGGTTACACACATGGGAGCTGCTGGATCCCCACGGAAGCATAAGGGAATGTGGTATAGAAGACGGCATATCTATTTAAGCCTTGCCTCACCTCCAATTCTGGAAGCTGGCGTCTGGTCTCAGGTACCTCATTCTATTCCATAGAGACCCTGTAAATCTTAGTTCATCCCTGGTCATCTTCAATCTCTATAAGGGTGAGATTATCTTACAGTCAAACCTCAGAAATGTGTCTTCCCTGGGGCAGACTGAGCAACGCAAGCAATTTAACACCTCAACTTTCCAAGCCATACCAGACCTAACCTAAAATTAACCCTTACATACAAAATGATCCAAATCTGGTGTCTGAATACAGAAAGACTCTGATGACATGGCCTTTGAAGCCGAGACCTGTGGAAGTTGTACGTATACATGACCATTCCGTTATAACGCGGTTCTGAGACTAGCTTTCCCACGGGGTAAATTTGAAATGGGTATTTATGGATATAGGTCTAACCTCCATACCTCTCTCTATGTATCTTTTTTTTTTCCCCAATCTTTTTTTTCCTCTGTCTCCCTATCTAATCTTCCTCTCTTTATAACCTTTCTGTTTACAGGTCACTCTCTTTTTTCTCTCTTCCCTTCCCCTTCTCCCTATATCTTCCATTTCACTCTCTTTCTACCTCTCCTCCACAGACCTTTTGCATCCTCTCTGCAACGTTTTCCTTGACTTCTTAAAAATGTGTCTGTCTGGCCCACTGGTTCCACTCGAGTCTCTGCTCTGACACTTCTCTTATTTCTCTTCCTACCATAAAGCAAACGGAAGCAAAACTCTGTATTGTTTGCGAATTAAACAAATGAAGTCTTATATTTGCTTCTCTAAAGTAGTTATGTCATTCTTCACTTACTTTGGTCCCTGAGTTCTCTTTTGGTGGGTCTTACAAGGAAAAAAATTGAGTATGCCATGTTATACCACATAAATAATATGTAAATATTTGAAAATTTTTACTTATTTTAATTCTCTTGAATGCATGTGAATTTATTTTTTTTTTAATTTTTTTTTTTTTTAGGGAGAGAGAGAGTGCATGCGTGAGGCGGGGGGGGAAGGGGCATGTGAACTTTAAAACACAACACTGTATTTTATATTTGGAGGAGGCATGTGGCCCAGTTAGAGATGAATTTTGACTCTGATATTTTCAGAAGCAACATTTTAGAATTTATACAAAATGGAAATGAACTTTCTTCATTGTATGCTTTTAAATGCAATCTCATTAATGTGTTTCAATTATTTTCTCTACAATAATAGTATGTAATTATCTATACTTATTATTAAAACCATCTTAATAGAACTTTTATTAAAACTGGGAAGGCTTAGACATAATAATAAGAGACACTGAAAATATTTATTTTCAGTGATAGCTTTATAAAGAACATACTTTTCCTCAGAAAGGAACTCTGTACAGAATTATTTTGTATTAATTTCATTCTAATAAAATCAAGGTACATTTTACATTTTACAAATTAATACGTAAAGTAACACATTCTAGTGGATTATTTCTAAATTTAGTTTCGCTTTTCTTCAGTGAAACCAGAAGTTTGAAATGATCCTCAAATTCAAAAAATGACTTGAAAAAGACTGAGTAAAGATGAGAAAGACCAATATTCTTTACCTAATTGCAAAAACATTTAAGCAATGTCCAATGAGACTCCCTGTAAAGGCATTTCCTGCCATTTCACTCTCATTTCAGAAATGTGGCAAATACTTGCCTCTTTATCTGGGAAAGCATACAGTGACAAGACACATCCTCAAACTGATGAAACTCCTCCTCATTTAGATGGTATTACTGCTGACATTATTCTTGAGCCAGAGACTTCCTTTCTATGCTCCTGCAGAGTGTTCGATCTTGCTGATAGGTTTGACCTATTGGAGGTTATATTTGACCTTGTAGCCTAAACAGAATTTTTGTTTTCCTTAAAAAGAAATGACCCTTTGCCTTCCGAATTTAAGGACATGCAGGTCCATTTTCCAGAAAACGAATTATTGCAAAGAGGAAGCTCTAGGTGTGAGGGGACCACAGGTGAGACAGAAGCATCAGTGGAGTCCTTAGGATGGGACAGAGATCTGGGGCATCAAACACTGGGTATTTATTTCATTCCACACCAGGGCTTCAAGAAGTAATTTTTGGACAAACTGAAGTGTTAAACAGAAAAGACTGTTTTTACCATGTTCTCAAGAAAAAAACCTACTGAGTCCTTTCCACTTGACCCTTCTGGCATAACTTCTTCATGCCTCAATCTCCTTGGCTCAAAAATGGAAATAATAAGACCAAATTCAAAGGGTTGTTACGGGGATTGAATTAGCTAATTCAATTAAAGCACTTAAAATCATACCTGAAACACATTGCTCATTCGGTTAATGCTAATTATTGTTATCACTGCTGCTGTTAGGGTAGTTAACAGCACCAAACGCAGTTAGGACACTATGTACATAGTTGTGGGGCTTAATAGAACTGGTCAATCTGAAACCTATAGGCAACCGAGGTGCTAGAAACACACAAGTTTGCCATCTTTTTCCTCAGAGCATCGTCGGATACGTTTCATAATTAAGCACATCTTCATCCCCTTCTAATTACCCAGAAAAAAAGCTTGTAAGTCTAGTCTCATTTAAGGTGACTATGTTTGAAAATGCTTTGAAGGTCAGAGAAGATAAACTCAAGCTGTGGTCCTAGTGTTAAGGAAATAACGAACATGAAAGAATATTATCACTCATGGGAGCATCCTTTAGAAACCATGGGATTTACCATATAGAACAGATTAAGGAAAACTTTGTCCATTTTGGTAAATTGGCTGACAATATGCTTCTCTGCACCATGAGTTGTCCCCTCCTCTGATGACTCTGCGTCTGCCTATGGGACTTGCTTTGGCCAGTGGAATAATAGCAAACATGATGTAAGGAAGAGAGTGAAAGGTGCTTCTATTAGGGTTCTTCAGAAGAACCGGACCAATAGGTTTTAGTATTATATAAAATCTATTAATATATAAAATTTATATCAATATATAATGTGTCTTAATATTATATTTAAAACACAATATTTTTAATATTAGAATAATAAAATAATATGTAGGTATATATTTATAATTTAACATATTATAAAATAATATTTATATATGCAAAACCTATTAGTTCTGTTTATACCTATATAGATTATATATATAATTATTTAATATGTAATCTATATATAAGATATAATCTAGAACAAGAATGAGAGAGATTTATTACATGGAATTGACTCACATGATTATGGAGGCTGAGAACAATCGGCATGATGTTCAGTCAGCAAGCTGGAGTCCCAGGAGAGTTGATGGTGTTAAGTTCCCGCCCAAGAGCAGAAGACTGATGTCCTAGCTTGAAAACAGGCAGAGAGAACTAATTCTCTTTTATCCCTCCTCTTGTTCTATTCAGGCACCCAATAAATTGGATGAGGCCCACCCACCTTGGGGAAGGCAATCTGCTTTGCTTAGTCTATTGACCCAAATGTTAGTCTCATCCAGAACCAAATAGCTGGAAGCCTGTAGGCACGTCAAGTTGACACATAAAAGTTGACACATAAAAGTAACATCACAGTGTTCATACAGTGGCTTCCCTTCTTGCTGCTGGACCCTTCCTCCATCATGTGAAGAAGCCCATGCTAGCTTGCTGCAGGCTGAGAGACCACCTGGCTAGCTGTCTTAGCAGAGGTGCCAGATATTTGAATGAACTCTACCCCAGCCCGGCCAGATTAAACCAAAAGAACCATTCAGCCTACCCATAGGAACATGAGAAATAATAATTTTTTGATGTTTAAATCACCATGTTTTGGAATGGTTTTCATACAGCAAAAGTAAACTGATTTGACAATTGAACACAACTTTAAAAGTTGATGTCACACCCACGGGCGCCTGGGTGGCTCAGTTGGTTAAGCGACTGCCTTCGGCTCAGGTCATGATCCTGGAGTCCCTGGATCGAGTCCCGCATCGGGCTCCCTGCTCGGCGGGGAGTCTGCTTCTCCCTCTGACCCTCCCCCTTCTCATGTACTCACTCTCTCTCATTCTCAAATAAATAAATAAAATCTTTAAAAAAAAAAAAAAGTTGATGTCACACCTAAAAGCGAGGCCATATTATAATCTGTGCTTAATAAATTTTAGCCTAAAACAGGAAATTATACCTATTGCTTACATATAGAAATTTTAAAATATATAAATAGTTTTGATTCTTTGTTATCATCAAAGGAATTATACAAATGGATTTTTAAAATAACAGATCAAACTTTAAATATTGTAGTTGAGTAGACACAAATATAAAGTGAATCTCAAGATCAAGTTTCAAAAAATGGCACAAAGCAGATTAAATATTATGTGAATATTGAAAATATTGGTGATGCCATTCCAATTCTAAAATGATGATCGAAACATTAATTTCAGACATCTTCAATATCCACTAGTAAAAATCTTTTGCAAAATAATTCACACACCATAAAATTCACTATTTTTAAATTGTGCCATTCAATGGACTCTAGAATATTCAGAATAGTGCAACCATCACTCCTGCAAAGTATCAGGATATTTTCATCACCCCCAAAAGAAACCCTGTATCTCTTAATAGTCACTCCCTGTTCTCCTTCTTCCCCTTTCCCTGACAACACTAATCTATTTTCTGTCATTCTGGATTTGCACATTTTGGACATTTTACATAAACAGTATTACACCATCTGTGGCCTTTTATGTCAGGCTTCCATCACTCATCCTAGTGTTCAAGTTCATCCGTGCTGTAGCATTTATCAGGACTTTGTTTCTTTTCATTACTAGATAATGTTGTATGGATAGACCACAGTTGGCTTATCCATTCATTAGTTGATGACCATTTATGTTTTTTCCATTTTTTTATTGTTACAAGTAATACTGCTATAAAAACATCTGTGTACAACCTTGTGTATAAATTTATGTCTCAATTCTTGGATATACACCTAGAAGTGAAACTGTTGGGTCACATGGAAACTCTATGTTCAACATTTTGAGGAACTGTCAAACTATTTTCCACAGTGCCTGGACTATTTTACATTCTCATCAGGAATGTATGAGAGTTCTAATTTCTTCTTATCCTCAACAACAATTGTTATTTTCCTTTTTTATAATTTTTTTTTAATTTTTAGAGAGGGAGTATGCAAGCAACAAGAGGGGCAGGGGCAGAGAGAGAAAGAGAATCTCAAACCGGCTCCATGCTCAGCATGGAGTCCAATGTGGGGCTCAATCTCACGACCCTGAGGTCATGACCTAAGCTGAAATCAAGAGTCCACGCTTAACCGACTGAGCCAGGTGCCCCCCGCTTTTTTTAAATTTTATATAGCCATCTTTTTCGTGTGAGATAACAACTCATTTTGGTTTTGATTTGCATTCCACTGATAACTCATGTGTTGAGCATCTTTTTATATGCTAAGTTTTCATCTGCAAGATTGAGAAGTATCTGTTCAAATCTTTTGCCCATATTTTAATTGGGATTTTTGTCTTTTTATTGTTGAGTTGTAAGTGTTCCTTATACCTTTTAGATATAAAATCTTTATCAGATATATAATGCGTAAATGTTTTATCCCATTCTGTGGGTTATTTTTTTACTTTTTTGATAATATTATTTGAAGCACAAAAATTATAATAAAAAACAGTAAAAAATATTTTTAATTTTGATGGAGTACATTTGTCTATTTTTTCTTGTGTTATTTATGCTTTTTGTGTCATATTTTAAAAACTATTGCTTAAACTAAGGTTACAAATAGTTACTCCTGTGGTTTGTATCTAAGAGTTCTGTCATTTTTAGCTGTTCGCATAAGTTTAATACATTTTTATCTAATATTGTAGATGGTGGAGTCAGGGTCCAGCTTCGCTCTTCTGTGTATGAATATGCAGATGTCCTAATGTCATTTGCTAAAAACACTATTCTTTCCCCCATTGAATTGTCTTGGCACCCTTGTCAAAAACTCAGTTGACAATAGATGTGTGGCTTTATTTCTGGACTCTCGGGTTAAATATTATGTGGTCTTTATGTCTGTCCTTATGTCAGTACCACACTGACTTGATTACTTTGTAGTAAGTTTTGAAATCAGGAAGTGTGAGTCATCCAGCTCTGTTTTATTTTTCCAAAATTGTTTTGACTATTCTGGGTCCCTTGCATTTCCTTGTGAATTTTAGGATTAGTTTACATAATTGCCGAAAAAGGAGTTGGAATTTTAACAATATTAAGTCTTCTGACCCTTGAACATGGGATGTCTTCCCATTTGTTTAGGTCTTCGTTAATTTCTTTCAATAACTTTGTGATTTGCAGTGTACCAGACTTGTCCTTCTCTAGGTAAATTTATTCCTAAATATGTTATTCTTTCTGATACTATTGTAAATGGAATTGTTTTCTTAATTTCATTTTAGGATTTTTCACTGCTAGTGTGCAAAAATATAATTGAATTTTGTGTATTGATCTTGTTATCATGCAACTTTACTGAACTCTTATTAACTCCAGTACTCTGCGTGTGTGTGTATATGTGTGTGTCTTCTTGGTGTTTTTATATATATCTGAAAATATAAAGATACTTTTACTTCTTCCTTTCTAATCTGAATGCCTTGTATGTCTCTTTCTTGCCTATGTCCTGGCTCAAATCTCCAATACAATGGTGAACAGAAGTGGTGAGAGTTGACATCCTTGTCTTATTCTTGATCTTAGAGAGAAAGCATTCAATCTTTCATACTGACTATGATTTTAACTGTAGGTTTTTTTGTAGATACCCTGAATTAGGTTCAGAAATTTCCCTTCTATTTCTAGTTTGTTGAGTATTTTATTCTGAAATGGTGTAGGATTTTGTCAAATGTTTATTCTGTTTTTTGTCTATTGAGATGATCATTTTTTCCTTTATTCTCTTAATATAGTATATTACATTGAATGATTTTCATGTGTTGAAACACTGTTGCAGGGGCGCCTGGGTGGCTCAGTCGTTAGGCGTCTGCCTTCGGCTCAGGTCATGATCCCGGGGTACTGGGATCGAGCCCCGCGTCGGGCTCCCTGCTCAGCGGGAAGCCTGCTTCTCCCTCACCTGCTACCCCTGCTTGTGTTCCCTCCCTCGCTGTGTCTCTCTCTGTCATATAAATAAATTAAAAAAAAGTCTTTGAAACACTGTTGCATTCTTGGGGTAAATCTCAAATGGTCATGTGTACTCTTTTTAGAGTTGGTTTGCTAGTATTCTTTTGAAGATGTTGGCTTCTATATTCATAGGGGATATTGGTCTGTACTTTGCTTTTCTGTGAAGTCTTTGTCTAGTTTTGGTATCAGGGTAATACTGGCCTCATAGAATGAGTTAGAAGAGTTTTTCTCCTTTTCTTTTTTAGGGGAGAGAGGTGAAGAAGTATGTGAAAGATTGATGTTAGTAATTCTCTAAATGTTTGATAGAAATCACCAGTTGTAGCTGTTTGTTTGTTTAGCGGCATTTCTGAATTGATTCTGTAAAGTCTCTATTTTTTTGTCATGTGAAAACTCTATATTTAGTTTAGGGATGATGGATTAGACAAAAATTTCTTAAATACCAGAACCAATAAATATCCCAGTGTTTATTGAGATTTGTGTACATGTTGCAACACACCTCCAAAACTCAGTTTACAACTTTTCCTTTGCTTCCTGCAGAGTTTTAAGGTAAACAGAGGTGAGATCCTAGGGCCTTCTCAGGTCCTTCCTGAGTATGTACACAGCACCACGCATGTAAATGAAACTCCAGATTCCCAGGTAATATGTGAGAGCTCTCCAAAGCTCTGGACACCTCATTCCTCACCTTTTTCTTTTAAGCTCTTTGGTTAGCCCATTTTTTGGGCTGATTGTTAACCATCACTTCAGGCATGGTCATTTTAAAGCATTTGCCTGGAAATATTTTTCATAAATGCCCTCTGGGGAGAAGCTTTTAGCATTGGGCAAGCTTGAGTCAGGTCAAATAAAGGCAAACTTTTCCAGTTGGGTCTTCCAAGGAACCATCTAACAGAACAAATAATATCAATTCTTTGGGAATGAACTTTGGAAGAGCTCCAGCTCTGTTCCATCCCCCTCCAGTATTGGGAAAGCCGGCTCCCCCCGACCCCCCCCAGCCAAGGCAAGGGCTGAGCTGGAGAGTGAAAGATGGGAATTGCTGTTTTTACCAGCATTTGACAGTTTTTCTTAAATAAATACTTCCTGGGTTGCTACAAGTCTTTGGCTAATTTCCAGCAATCTGAAAATGTTGATTCTGACTATTTTGCTACTTTTCTGTTGTTGTCACTTTTATGGAGAGATACATTTTTGGATGTCATTTTCACTACACAAAACTATTAGCAGTAAATTAACCATACCAAAATTGAACTGATAGAGTAGAGTCAGTTCACCAGTACTGACCAGTAATTTTGTGACAACTCAATCTTCAATACTAACAGAGGAAAAAAATAAACTAAAATAAACAAATAAAATAGTAAAGTAAAATAGATAAATAAATAAACAAATAAATAAGTAAATAAAATATACTGAAGCAAATCAAGCATTTCAACCCCTAAACTATGAAATATGACTACAGGTAACAACACAAAAATATCTTCTCTAAAGATAAAGAACTGTGAAGTATATGCAGACAGGTGATATGTACTTGGGTTACTACTTAGTGAAACACTATCGAATGACAGCTCCAGGATCTAAAAGAATCCATCGCAATGTTTTACATTAGGACAAGAAATTAGAAGATGAAGCTAATGAATTAGGGTTGAAGTCTACTTGTAAAGTGAACTCATCAAAATGAAAGCAAAGGCACTTATTAGGAAGAGGCTGTGTAAGAATATGAAACTCACTTTGCACTTAAACTCTTGTCAAGGATGATTGATGATACAAGAATAAACTAAGAGGAAACATATTTTTGTGGCTGTACTTTTATTTGCTGAGACTATAAAAAGTCAAATCTCTACTACACAAAGAATGAGTTCACAATGGAAAAACACCAAAGCACCTACATGTGCATCTATACGGTACTAAGACAAAAGCCAACTCAGAAAACGCTTTCTGTGAAAACCAAGTTGCCTTACTAAGTATTGTATTGATATCTCCTCATCTGCTTTCATCTATCAAGAAGTTTTATTTTTAAATTCAGTCTTCTCTGACTGCAACGAGGTCTTTCAAATCATATCTTTCTTGTGTGTCCTCAGAGCAATCGATGGGGTAGATGAGATAAATAGAACTATTCTGGGAGACACAGAATTCTAAATTATATTATAAAGTATGTCTTAAAATGACATGGACTAAGTGCTCTTTCAGTTGGGTCATTCGGTGTTTAAAAGGCCACTTTAATTTGGTACCTGTTGCGGCACGGATAACAAAGACAGTTAGTTAATGATTGTGCATCATTATAGAGGGCAATTTAGCAGTGTATACAGAGCCAAACCCTCCCCCGAGAGTCATCACAAACCCCATGATTATACTTAGAGGACTACCATTGTCCTTTAGATGACACCACATGGCTTTAAAAAGCTAGTGTTCCCTCTAAGAGTTTGACTCTCTCTCGGGCTATGGGTTAACCCTTAATCACTCATTTATCTGACTTCCTATTGCAATCACAGTAATTTCTACACAAACAAACATTCTGTTGTCCACTACTAGCTTTATGTGCTTTAACCTTCTCTTTTATTTAGATAATCTACTGCTAGATTCTTGGATTTCTGTATCCCCCTTCTCCTTTCCTCTCCTCTCTTCTTTTATTCCTGGACTCCTCTCCTCATTCCATCTCATCTCGTCTCTTCGCTGCAGATGCTACAGCGCCTCCCTCTACTGTAGCAATTCATCCAAACCGTCTTGAAACCATAAAGCCTTCCCCAATTGAAAGAAATTGTTCAACTTTACACTGCTTCTGCCCTGTGTAAAGATCATTTTGAGGGTTTCTCCCTATTTCTTATTTTTAAAAACTAATTGTTCGGTCTTGCATCTCTAGAAGGTCGTCTGTTTTGCTATTGCCACTCCTCATATCTAGTCACGGAAATAGAGATTCTATCCCAACTCTTCCATGGAAACAATGCACACTTTACAAACTTTATCTTACTGGAAGTTTCTGTAGCACTTGAAATAGTTGACCAATCTGTACCTTGAACAGCAGTCCTTTCTCCCACAGACTGCAGACTCATCTCTTATAACTCTCCATCTTGCACTTGCTTACTCCCGCCTTCCAGAATGTCTTCTAGTCCTTCGAGATCACCGTGCCCTGGGCTCCTCTGTGCCTTCTCATATGCTCTTCTGTCCTCTCCCACCCTAGCCCCTTCCCTATTGCTTGGACTGCATCTATTCATCTCAAATTAAAGTTTCTGTTTAGATATTCCTTCCTCAAGGAATTCTTACCTGATCTCCCAGATCTGGGTTTGAGACACATCCTGTGAGCCCTCAGAACACTCTTTACTTCCCTTACAACAGCACTTCTGTTATCATGTTGTAATTATCTCTTTGGGAGATCAGAAACCATGTCTACCTCATCTATCTCATGAATCCCTCCCATAATGCTTAGGACCACATTGTCATCATCATTATCATCATCTTCATCATCTCCCCTCCTCTTCAGCTAGCAAACAGACACTGAGCTAAGAGCTTTACATATTTAAACTTCTAACTACCATATTTGTCCATCAGGAAAATGAGGTTCAGAAGAGGGGTGAGCTAATAATGAGAAAGAAGGATTTGAACCTTCTCTATTCTTCCTTCTTGGGATAACAGTGTAACAGCACCTGCTTTTCCTCTAGAAAACCACTCCTTCTCCACCCATTCCCTACCTTCCTTCTCCCAAGATTTCACTTTTTATATTATACCCCCTCCCATGTACCTGTGGCCATGCTCATTCTGTGGCCTGTGGGAACAGGTTTGATTGTGATCTGCAGAGGTGAAAAGACTATGGCTGGTACCATTCCCAGTTCACCCAGGCATCTCCCTACCATTCTCCGGAGAGACTATCCAGGGTCTTTTCACGGCACAGGCAAGAATGGGCATACATTAGAAAGAGAAGAGCTATCCTTTCTAAGGATTTAAGTGAGTATGCCTCCCTCTAAGTTCAGAAAACACTAGGTTTCAAGAGTAAAGAGAAGTGTACGTGTACTCTTTAAATTTGATAAATTAATAAAGCTAATAGGAAAACAAACAAAACTGATCTGAAATATAAAAAGGAGACATTCTGCTGTTCATAAACTATAAAGCCCATCTCCGGGCCACTCCTGACACTTCCACACTCCTCTACTGCTACACTAGTTACCACCCTGTCTGTCTCCTCAGTGCTTGACAAGCTCTATAACTCTTGAGCACAAGGACTGTTTTTCATCCCTGAAAGCCCAGCATCCAGAACAGTTCCCGACATTACAGTGGTACTCAAAAAAAAAAAAAAAAAAAGAGCATTTGTAATGTAATCCAATGAAGAAAATATATATTTCCATCCAAGGTTTTTGTTCCCTCTTAGCAAGACAGTTTAAAAAGAAATTTGATTGAATAATGTTAAAACTAAACTTGAATCTGCCCGACCAGATGTTATTGTGAGTCTTTCAGAACCAAAAGGGAAAAGTTAAGTTGTCCTCTGTTCTGTCATCTTCAATTCTCTGAAGCAGAGATTTATATAAACTGTCACCCTGCCCCATATTCCATCCAAATTTCTTTTCGCTGCTGTCATGACTCCTCTGCCCTTGGGGTGGTGCTCCCTTATGCCTCCATCAACTTCTTTCACTCTGGGACAGCCTGTATTCAGCCTCTTCTTTTACACACAGACAGGCATCTTAACACCAGTCAATATTTCCTAGGGACCAGGGCACAAGCCCCCTCCTGCGATGGAGCAGAGGGAAAGGGTAAGGTGAAGGACAGCCCCCAGGGCCTATGTGCCATCACTCCCTCTCCTTCTTCATCCAGGCAGTGGGTGGCCCTGGAGAACCGGCACACAGATGCTTGGCCCCCTACGGGAGCAATCTATTCTTGAGACGGATGGAGTTTTTTCTAGTCAGCACTGTGATACTATAATGAGTAGACTCTGGCCTCAAAATTAAAGCTTCCTGAGAAAAGAACATCCTGAAGATTGTTTGAACTATATTACTGAAATTCTTCTTAATACATGGTGACTCAACCCTGTTTGTTCATTGCAAACATAAGCAGGGCTGATTTTGAAGGGTGTGCCTGGTTAAACATATTGTATACACCCTCTATATTAAGGCCAACACCTGGTTAGAAGCTGCAATTTATTTTGTGTAGAGTGTTTAGTTTTCACATAGAATAGAAATTGAGAAAACAGTAATTAAATAAGGTTGGCAGATGTCACATCATGAATGTCCTCCTATATCCTGCATTTTTGCTATAAAGGACATTATTAGGACAATGGACAAAACTCAAATGGAGTCTGAAGATCAGAAGGCAGTTATGTATCATTGTTAATGTCCTGATTTTGGTGGCCGCATTGTAACTATATTGGGCACCGACCATATACAGGAACTATGAAGTACCGAAGAAAAAGTACAAGAATTAACCCCGGTTGCTTACAGTGTAACAGCAAAGGTATCAGGGACGTGGAAAAGATGATGAAAAAATGCAAAGCACAGTGTCATAACAACCAAAGACCAGACAAGAATCTATAGTTCTCAGTATTTTCTCCACCAATGACACTGACTCTAATGCTCATTCTTGGAAATTCATTGAGGTCTAGACCCAAGTCACTGGGAGATGGATATAATGCCATTCCTTTCTCCTCTGCTGAATGAACATTGGAAGAGGCAGGAGTAGCATTATTCTAATATTAGTTTTGAATTTATTCTACCTAAAATGTAAGTGATTGACCATCTTGGTGACATCATCTCTACCTAATTCATCTCAAAAACATTTCATTAAATCTCTCAGTATAACTCCAATTAAAAAATGTTGAGTAAGGGATGATTTTAAATGGGGCAATAAGCACTATCACCACCCCTCCCACTCTCTCCCCATTAAGAAGTATTTCCTGCCCACTCCACCGCAAAAAGCAACACACACAAACTTTACACTGGTAAATCTTACTATCTGCCACTTTCTCAGTAGTGCTTTCCATGTGTGCCAATAACACCGTGATAATAGATTCATGGACAATTCTCAAATTTAACATTCATTCTTCCACAATTATGGAGTGTGCTAAATGGTGAGAGAAAGCTCATTCCTCAAGATGCTTACAGTTTAGTGGAGGGAGATTATAAACACGGGCAAACTCTGAAATACATACACACAAAATACATGCAAATCCCCTTCCCCTCCCCCTCACTGCAAGATTCAGAATGTCCCAGCTCACCTTCTCTCTCCTCTGACTTGTAACAGAATCCCATTTGCCCCCAGCAACCCCACTGTATGGGAAAATTAACTTACAGGGGGTCAGGGAAATGCATTTTATAGTAATAGCAAGTTTCCTGACTTCCCTGGGTCTACTTCCACATATATAAAGCTGGGACAAGCAAACCCAATACCTCAGTAGAGACTAGATTAAATGTGATCATGAACATAAAATACTACACTCGAAGTATTCCTCCCAACTCTCTTCTCTGCTTCTCTCAGGGTGGGTAGGTCTACATCCAGAAATGCAGTGTACAAATAGGAACAAACTGATGACAAGGAGGGCAAATGGGATGGGGGTTGCTGGGGAAGGTTGAAGACCTCTCTCCTCCACCATGGCTTTTGATACTCCTAACTCCAACTGATCTCTCCATTTTTCACTCCTGGGGAGTAGAGAAAAGCTTCTCTGCTTCCTGGTCTCTGTCTGCCCTCCCAGAATCAGAAGTAGAGAGGTACCGTTCACCTGTTCAGGTCCTTTTCAGTTCCTTGATTATTAAAGAGAGCAGGCTCACTCAAGTTGGGTTGATATTGATCTTCCCAAGGACCTATGGGTTTCTGAATTGGCATGTTCTCAGAATCCTCCCCATTTCTTCCCCCAGCACCCTCCAGGGCTGGACTCCAAACTGTGGTCCAGTGCAAAGAGGAGAGTCCTCTACATTTCCTGTCAAGCCACCCAAGGATCCTGGAGCCTCCTGACACCTAGACACCTGCCTGCCCCAGCCCCAACTGCAGCTGTGCTCAGGACAAGTGGATGGGCTGGATGTTGGAACTAGGTGGGAACAAGATGGTATAACCAGGCTCCCTCTTTTCAAACTCATCTGCAAACTCCCAGTAATTCTTAATTCTTGAATCTCCTTTTCCTCTTCCATCCACTTTCACCAAATCCAAGAACTACTCTTATGACATTCCCAAACTGCTAAACCCTTGAGCCCGTCTCACATCACAAAAGCCAAATGAACCCTCCTTAGAGAAAGGCATGAAAGGCAAGGAGGGAGGGAGGGAAAAAGCAAGAGGAGGAAACCAGAAAGAGAGTGTAAGTTGGGAACCCTCATGTGATATCAGATTTCAACTAGCCACAAGTATCACTCTCCCCCTCCTTCAAGTTCTGCCAGCATCATCCTCAGACCCCCACATAAGCACACACTAGTTAGTTCTCCACTGTGGCAGAATGTCCCACTCCCAGTGGGGCAACAGCAGGAATTCTTGCATAAGTACGCTAGAGTCATTTCAACAAAACAAGTTGAGAAGAAATTGATCAAGGACTTCTCTTTGCCTTCTTCGGAAGTTTCTGGATGTCACCTTAGGTACCCCTGAGAAAAACTTGTCTATAGTTTTTGGAATCGGGTAATTTCTACAGTTCACCAGAATCTCTCTTCAGCTATTTTTAAACCTTGACTCTGATATTTTGTGCTATTTTAAGGTACTTATAGAGTTTGGTTTTTTACATTGGAAAAGAAAATCTTAGGCACTATTGCGTTTCAGTGGTATATTCCTCAAAGCCTATCAATTCTTCCTTTGGTTATTTTGATCCTCTAGAAGAAATGTATGGAATTAAAACTAAATAAAGGACCAGCCTGTATAACATTATTTCAGGGACCCCAAACTTGGACCCAAGGTACATGAGCTCCAATCCTTACTCTATTAATAAGTTACTTGTTATGCAAATTTTGGGGAGCATTGACCTGTCTCCTTCTTGAGGTTATCATGAAAAGGATATTAGATGATATGTAAAAGTAGGTTGACAAAATATAATATGCAATACAAAAATAAGGTGTTATATTTAAAGAAATTACTAAAATAGAGAAGATCAATGCAAAGCCTATGAAAAAGAACCCATGAGACCTTTTGCCTAGAATTGCCTGTTTTTTTCCAAATCTTTTTTTTTTTAAGATTTTATTTATTTATTTGACAGAGAGAGACACAGTGAGAGAGGGAACACAAGCAGGGGGAGTGGGAGAGGGAGAAGCAGGCTTCCCGCCGAGCAGGGAGCCCGATGTGGGGTTTGATCCCAGGACCTTGGGATCATGACCTGAGCCAAAGGCAGACGCATAACGACTGAGCCACCCAGGCACCCCATTTTTCCAAATCTTTAAAGGACCTCGGAATGGGAAAGAGTCTCTGAATCTTAAATTCTTCCTTTAAAAGTATAAAAGGTTCCTCTTTTACCATGTAATATTTGAATTACGTCTATAAGTAAATCTAACCCAGTAGGTGTTAGATTGCATTTTTGATTATTTGGCATAAAGGTCCATACCACAATTGGAGTTGAAGCTATTCTCTGGATAATTTGATCAATTATTTCTTAAAACGACTTAGAAACAAGATATGATATAACCCAAAGACCAACTGGCTGGCTGACTGATAGACTAACATCATTGATGGAGGGAACCTAACTGGATAACTGGGGCTCAAAGTGGATATGAGGACATAGGCTCAATTTATTTTTTCTGTGCATAAAGCTTAGTTTATATGTTTCAGCCTTTCATATCACTGAAGTAACTCACAAGAGAATAAGGCCCTTACCAAAAGATATAGGACATTGTTCATGCAGCACACCATAACCATTTTAGTCTTACATTTAATGCATTATTTCCTTCAATTTCATACCATAATCCTTAGCTCTATTTTCTGAAAAACACCATACTACAACACCCTGTATTTGACATTGTTATCTTTTCTTATGTGATGCTTATATTCTCAATATTACCTCTTGTACCGTATTTCACAAAATTTCTAAAGATTAAAAACCTTTGGTTTTGTGGGGTTTTTTTCTTTTGGTCTAAATATTGAAGACCAGTTTATTCAAGCAGCATAGGTTAGATGAGTTTTCTGAATGATTTATTTTTTTTCATGTTCTTTGTAGTCTAGCCAGGAAAATTTATAAATAATCCACCAAGTCACATTACAAGTCATTTGATTACTGGTAGTTGGCATGCAGAGCAATGAAAATGCAGTTTAAAAAAATTAAATGCTGAGCTGCTACTACTAAGACACCAGGCAAATATATACAAACAAGAATCCTGTGATTTTACCATAGGGAGGCTGTTTGTCTTATTTATTTCTGACTCTGATCACAGTAGCCACTCAAAAAATATTTGTTTAACATATGCTGGTGAATGGAAACATCCAGGGGAAAAAAAAAATTAACTAGATCTGAGTGTGGACTGAAGTAAGTTTTCTTTTTTGCTGTTTTTCTTTTCTTTTCTAGAAGCCAGAAATTGTTTCTATATAGCTCATTCATTACAGCAAATTTCCAAATAACTATAAGTCTCCTTAAAATGTTACTTGGAGAAAGTCACTGCTCACAGGGGTTAGAAAGCATTTTGATAAGGCAGACCACAGCTTTTTGAAAGGGATGTGAAGTAATTTGAACCCTGCACAATAGGCTCTTACCTCAGACTGTCCTGTACAGAATTGCTTCTTACAACACTCTCTTCAGAGATGAACAATCATCAAGGAAGACTAAAATAAACATGCCACCATTTTGCAAAGTGAGTTGTTTTTATATCCTGATAGGGTTTCTCTAACAAATACCTTATAACACTCTCTAACTTCACTATCAACACTGAAAAACGAACCCTTAAATATTTCTTTTTCTAGACAATATGTAAAATTGATGTTAAGAATCTATGTTGACTGTGGTTCCGAATTCATCTAATGATATGGTAAATTCTTTAATTTTCTTCCCATTTCCCCACAAAGTGTTATCAAACAAGAATAATTTTCAACTTGAACATCATTATAAATTTAGGGGACGTGGTAGAGACAAATGACAAATCTGAATTTAAATGCAAATGCAGACACAAGGTCTGGAAAACATTGTTTGTCTGTTTTTCATTTGTTTAGGTGGATGGTTGTAGGGTGTGAGGCTAGGAAGGAAACACAGTAAGAAATGTCATGATGATCCAGTTACAGCCAGAACCTGGAGAAATCCGAAGCCTTTACCCAGACAGGTGTGGACAGGAACCACCCAGAGGAAGGCTATTCCAAGCTTTGAAAATGCTGGTGCAAGAAGGAAAAACCACAGAAAACAACTGAGGTAGAAAGATAGAGGATGATGTGTCTGAGAGACAGGAATATGAGGAGGGTGTGAAAGAGACTGAGATACCCCTGTGCCACCCCCCCCCAAAGAAAATAGAGGAGGAAAACACATAAAAATCAAAGATAAATATGTCCATTCCAAAAAGAAATTCCTGGGACCAAACACAATGATCTCACCTAGTACATGGCCAGGAGTGGCCCAAAGCCCTCCTAATTTATCTTTGAATTCCCAAGGGCTTACCTTCTCATGACCCTTTGTCCCCAACCCCTGCATCTATGCATGATGTGTTTATTTCATCCATGTCAGCCTAAACCCAAACCTTCCTATCAAGCATCATCATCAATTTTCATAAAAATAACACTCACCCTGAACATTTTTGCATTTAGTAGAAACTGACTGATGTTCTTAATCATCAGAGATGACTGATGAAGAGAATGAAATCCACGTCACATCACACTCTGCCCTTTTACTGGCCTCCACCTGTCTTCCTATCATCTCTTTCTTTTCAGGAGCAAAACACAAAATCCATTCTCTGTCTCACTCGGAACAACTTACCAATGCCTCTGAAACCTTTAGTATCAACAATAATTAGGTCTCTGGATGTTGGAGAAAGGAGGGGAAAGTTGTAGGTGTCTACTTTCTATCAATAATTGTCAATGCTTTCTTCCATAAAAAGTAGAAAGGTCTGAATAACACATCACTTCATTACATGTATCAAACAATTCTTAGAGATCCTTTGCAGTCACTAAAATGTTATTTTCAAAGAATATTTATGACTATAAAATGCTTATGATATGGTAAGTGAGACATAGGTTATATATGTAATACAACATTTTTTACAGAAGTCGTATATATTTATATTCTTAAAAATGACTTCAGAAAAATATACTAAAATATTAAAATATCTCTGAATAGTGGCATTATGGATGATTATACCTTTCTCCTTTATACTCTTTCTATAAATGTTTTGTCATGGAAAGGATCTGTTCTTTAAATCAGAAAGGAAACCATAATTCTTATTCTTAAAGATGTCTTAGAGTCCTACTCAGTAAAATTGTCTTTAGATTAAAGTGATACCTGGTTAGTTTGAGCTACAGAAAGCAGGTGAGGGAATTGTGAGTCTCCTTTTAAAAATAAAATACACACTTCACTTGTCCTTGAATCCCAAGCAATTTGATTCTTTGAGAACCTGAATTTGATTTCTCCGTGGGGAACTCAATCTTTTTCAAAATTTAAGTCACACTTTTATGAAATTAATACATTAGTTTAAAGGAAAGAGAAAAAGAGAAAGAGATTATAAAAATAACATATGAACTAAAGGTACAGTAGCATATATATTTTAAAGGCTTTCTTTCAATAAAAAAACATTTCTTAGGAAAGATTTAACCAAGTTATTTAGTTTTGGGACTTGCCTCTGATCTACTAAAATTAGGTGCCTGAGGGCCATCTTTTTAAAGAGTTGCTTTTGAAGTGCATGCTGTATTATGATGCTGTATTATGATTCAAAAGTTGCTTTTGAAGTGCATGCTGTATTATATGCCTGAGTATCTAAATCCCTTGCTAATAAATAAATGCCTGAGTATCTTTAATTTTTAAAACAAACATATTTAGGGTAAACTACTGCCATTGATTCATTTACTCACATATTCACAGCAAATATATAGCTGTGTCTAATATCTACCAGGCACTGTGTGAGGCTCTAACAATAATGAAGTGAATATGAAAACTCCCTGCCCATAAGTACTTCACATTCTATGGGAGACACTCAAGATACTGGTAAGAAACCAAAGCTACACGGTTGCTTGTTTGCCCTGACAATTAATGCTTACTTTTTACCTCTGAAAAAAATATTGTTACTGCTTTGATGGAATCATGCCCAGTTTTTTTCCTCTTTTTTTATCTCTCTTTTTTCCTTCCCTTCTTCCTTCACTCCTTCTGCCCTTCCATCCTGCCTGCCTTCCTATAAACTCCACCAGCACTGTGCAGTAAAATAGCAACGAGTCGTATGTGGTTACTGAGCATGTGAAATGTGGCTAAGCCATATTGAGACGTATGGTAAGTGTAAAATACACACTTTGTTTAAAAAATTTGGTATTAAAAAATGTAAAATATCTCATTGATAATTTTTTCACATTAATAACATGTTGAAACCATAATATTTTACATATAGTGAGTTGGACAAAATGTCATTAAAATTAAATTCACCCTTTTTTTACTCATTTTAATAAATCTAGTTAAAAATTCTTAATTTTATATGTGGCTTAAATTATATCCTAGTGCATGTGAATTGCACTAAATGCACTCAGTTTCTTACTCTAGGAGGAAAATAGAGAAGCCTACCACTTCCTAAATCATATTTGTACAAAACATAATGAATGATATGTACTTTAGTTTTAGTAGTCAATTATGAGGGTCAGCCCACGTGAACATACAAACATTCAGGAAAACAAAATCAAAAACAAAACCAAAAACACTAGTATATGAGCACTAATAGTTTTTGTGTATATTGTAATCATTATAAAATACAGCAACATCTAGTAACTTACCTCTAGTTTTTATCTTTGGAGTGGAAAAGACCTTCTTTTCTACCTTGGTAATTTGTTTCATATTATTGAAAATAAGTACTTTATTTACAAAACAAGCTTATATGAGTACTACATAAACAGATCCATTTTTGTGGGTTTTGTAATTTACACTTAGTAATAGGATTAATAGATATTTAATCTATTAATATGTAAGAGTCTACATACATCTAGACATGTACTTATATCAGAGAAGGCTCTCTTATTATAAGAAGGAAATAATATTTCTATTTTCTCCTTAAGAGTTGAATAAATCTAATTCCCTTCTTATTTGCTGTGATTCCGTGTGTTTGTAGTCTCTAGGTGAAATGTGTGGAGCTCAATGAAATGTCACTAGAATTTTTCAAAAGCCTCATTATGCATAAAAAAAAAGATTTTAGTAAGATGATTACTAGAATAATGTCTTTTATTTAATGTTTTCTTTAATTTTCATAAAAGGGATAGTCAAAATTTTAAATTTAAGCTTAGTTTAAAAAATTTTAAATGGCTTGTACTGTGTTTTTCTCAATAATACAACTTACAGTGTCTATTTACAATGTATATCACATTACAAAATATCCCACATAGCTTTTCAATGATCATTTTTATAATGATATATCTGAAATATAATAAAGGTGTTTCTTAAATAATTTTGAATATATAAGAAAGTTTGAGGAAAACACTCCTAAGTGTATCTCACCAGAATCCACTCATTATGTCTCACCTTAAAGTACTTTGCAATGCATCATGATAGCATGCAATATAGTACCATAGCCACATCTCCAGTGTATAAAAGATACATGTAAAAGGAAAAATAGGGGCGCCTGGATGGCTCAGTCGTTAAGCGGCTGCCTTCGGCTCAGGTCATGATCCCAGGGTCCTGGGATCGAGCCCCACATCGGGCTCCCTGCTCAGCGGGAAGCCTGCTTCTCCCTCTCCCACTCCCCCTGCTGTGTTCCCACTCCCCCTGTTGTGTTCCCGCTCTCGCTGTCTCTGTCTCTGTCAAATAAATAAATAAAATCTTTAAAAAATAAAAATAAAAATAAAAAAAGGAAAAATATATGCATACTTCTCTGTCTAATGGAATCATTGCCTTTAACACTAGATCACAATAAATATATTGGGGTTTTTTTGTGTTTTGTTTTTTTTTTTAACACATCCTCTCATATTTCTCTCTTCAGAAGTTCAAAACTCCTAAAATTTCCATCTCTATGCTTTGGCCATTGAAAATTTGATTAAAATATTACTTTCAGTTGCATAAACATTGAACAGAAAAGGAACACCGTATTCACTTTTCCCATGCATTCATCCACTGAATAAATTTTTATTGAGCAGCTACTATGTGCCAGACACTGTGTTAGGCCCCCTGGATATGATGATAAGCAACATATTATTTCCCTTACATTCATAGAACTTAGAAATAGAAGGAGAATTAGACATTTCACAAATAAAAGCACAGCTATACACCATGAAAAATACAATGAAAGAGAAGCATAGGTTTTATAAGAAAGCTTAGGGAACTGTATGTTCTTTCTTTGTTTCCTTTTGAATTTTGAAACATGGGAATGTATTACCTGTTCAAATTTCAGTAATTAAAAAATAAAAACTAGGAGAGCCTGAGTGGCTCAGTCTGTTGAGCATCCCACTCTTGGTTTCAGCTCAGGTCATGATCTCAGGGTTGTGAGATCAAGTCCTTCCTCAGGCTCTGTGCTCAGGAGGGAGTCTGCTTGATATTCTCTCTCTCCCTCTCCCTCTGCCCCTCCCTGAGTGCATGCTCTCTCTCTCTCTAAAATAAATAAATAAATCTTTTATAAACAAATAAATAAATAAATAAGTACTAAATCCAGCAAAAAAAAAAAGTTAAACTCTGAAGGAAACACAAGAAAATAAAAGTGGTTATTGGCATTGAGGGTGATGGTGAACTGGGAGGCTGAAAGAATCAGAGAAAAATTTTTCATTATACCTCATTTATTTTTCTTTTGATTTTGAACTATGTTAATATATGTATTCAGAAGTTTAAATAAAATATATTAAAAATCTAAAATAAATATATATATATATATTTTAAAGAAAGCTTAGGGGGATTAATTTAAGTGAGAGAAGTTAAGGAAGGCCTTTCTCAGGTAGTGAATGGTTTTGGCTGGAAGAAGAGCTAGGCTGCACTGAGACCATTGGAGGAATGTTTGAGGTAGAGGAAACCGTACATGCAAATACCTCAAGCAAAAGAACTGCTCGCCTCTGAGGTAGGGAAAGACAGCTGGGGAGTAGGAACCTCCTGAGCCGGGGGGATGATGGAAGATGAGGCTGGTGAGACTGGCAGACGTCAGGTCACACCTTGCCCCATGTGTTCTTTATTGAGACAATGGGCGCCATCTAAGTGGAGTCTGATGATTACAGAGTAGTAATGTTAATTTCATGGTTTTGATGGTTGTAGTTTGATTGTGTCAAACTACAAGGAAGAATGTCCTTGTTTGTAGGAAACACACACTAAAGTATTCAGGGTTGGTGAGGCATCATATGAACAATTTACACTCAAATAGTTCAGAGAAGAAAAAGTTCTTTGTATGATATTTGCAACTTTTCAGTAAGCTTGACATTGTTTCCAATAAAGAAAAAAGAAACAAGATTGGATAGTGAAAATTCCTTTCTCCTAATCCTCTAATAGTTTTCCATTCCATTTTTGTTTTTTTAAAACAAAACAAAATATCTGAATGGAATAATTTGGATGTATTCAAGGAAATACAATTTGGGGGACAACTTATCTTTCTTATTAGATACAGATCCATACTATATGTTTCCCATATAACCAGGAGTACGGGATTGGGAAGCAATCATTTTCAGTTTAGCTGTGGAAAGGCTACAGCTAGACTGCACTGTGTGGACAGGTGGTTTGGAACAGAGAAAAGGTAAAACAGGTTCTGCCTGAGTGAGTTACTGGTACAGCACCTTTCTTTGGCCTGAAAACTTCAGTCTCGCCTTCCCCCAGCCCAAGCTCTAGAACAGTGCAGGCACTACCAGACCTGCCTTGATATTTTTGGAACAAATAGGGGTCCACATACCAAATGTTGAAATACTTTGAAATTATAAATCAAGCTAAGAAACTGTTAAATGAAATATATTTTGTCCATATCTTGATAGTACACCTTCGTAGCCATCTAGAGGGTGAATTTAAAATTTATAAATAAAAATTCAAAATTCCAACTTCTTAGACTTCTTCCTGGAATATGCAGTTCAGGGGAGAGTGGCCCACTCCCCTTCTCTTCCCACATCAGGCTCCCACCCACCCACAAAGGCCTCCCCTCACACATGTATGGACACCTCCACAAAGAGCTGCTCCCTCTGCCACCACCCCTTGGGTCTAGGAATCAAGTGCAGGTATTCCTGCAGTGTCTCAGTGATTTTCTTGAACTTCCCATCATGTGATATTTTTATATTGTTCCAGAACTTCCACTAAACATACATCCACATCTAATATTTGCTAAACAATAGGTTCGCTAAATATCTAGAGTATTGTTGGCATAAGTTTTTCTTTTTACATGATATGAATAATAACAGTTGTATCCATTACCTTGTTTTGTTGCTTTAGAGTAAGTCTTAGAGATCTACCCAACTTTATCTATGAATTTGCTTTAAGAAATCATAGCCATTGGGCGCCTGGGTGGCTCAGTCGTTAAGCGTCTGCCTTCGGCTCAGGTCATGATCCCAGGGTCCTGGGATCGAGTCCCACATTGGGCTCCCTGCTCTGCGGGAAGACTGCTTCTCCCTCTCCCACTCCCCCTGCTTGTGTTCCTGCTCTCGCTATGTCTCTCTCTGTCAAAAAAATAAATAAAATCTTAAAAAAAAAAAAAAAAGAAATCATAGCCATCATTGTGTACGTGAGACTGAATGCACAGACAATGGTCAGACCATATACAAAAATGGAACTCTGACCCACGGTCTGCAGCAACCAGCTCAGGAACCGACTCATTCGTTACAATATCCAGCCCAGAAAGCCAGCCTGCCATGTGTAAGTCAGACTTGAAGAAGTCAGACCATTATCTCCAACAATCAGTTCAGGAAGACAAACAATAATCCCTGTAACACTGAAACCTAAATGTCCAGGACTTGACTAATAACTGTCAGCTTCCCTACCTTCTGTCCTCCTTCCATCTTAGGACCAACCAGAGAGAGCCAAATATGCACTCCTAACCTATCACATAGGATGCCCCACTTCTAGTTAGCCTACCTACAGCTAGCTTCCCATGCCAACAGCCCCCAATCAGGGCACACCTGAAGTCTTCCTTAATTCAGGATAAAGCTTTCCAGCTCCCGTGCCTGTCTTGGAGTCTCTGCCAAACACACGTAATGGTGGCTGACTCCTTTGAGATAGCAAGCTTGGGGTAAATAACTTTTGC
Source organism: Halichoerus grypus (assembly GCF_964656455.1). Classification (NCBI taxonomy): domain Eukaryota; kingdom Metazoa; phylum Chordata; class Mammalia; order Carnivora; family Phocidae; genus Halichoerus; species Halichoerus grypus. The sequence continues at coordinate 18,798,762 of NC_135720.1, read as the reverse complement.
TTGTTCTCATTGGTTAGTCTTTGTTTATTTCCACATGTAGCAGGCAATGATAGTTTGCATGCTTCACTTCATTGATTGCAATGAAGGAACTGGCAAGTTTAATTGCAATATCTGTTTGGCCAATGTGTATTTATAATTTACTAAATTAAGTAAGTAATTTAATAAATATTTATTATTTTATCATTAAAATTTCAGTTGGACTTGTTTCTTTTATAGAACTAGCTGTGGCTCTAATAAAAATGGAATGTAGACTGATTAAGGAAAATATTCACAAGGCTTTATTCATTTCCTGAGTTAGCAGCAGGAGCAAATGTTTCATTAGTAATTTATGCAGTAAGTGGTAGATTCTTTGAGTTTTGCATATAAGGATGAGTCATCACCAAAGGGTATTTTATATGGTGAAAAACAATGCTCATATCTATAAAGTCTTTTTACACAATTTAGTTAACAAAAGGGTGTTAAATCTGAGAATATAATTGATTTTATTACTGCAAAAGCATTTGGTAAGAGGAAGAAAAAGGCGTGATACTTAGAGCAATAGAATTCCTAATCAACAGAGGTTGAAAAGTGGCATAAGTTCCCAGATATCTTCAATCCTTACAGTAGGCTGTTTTTGAGGTCTGTGATGTGAAGATACTTTAAAATTCAAACCATGAATCAGAAGTCATTTTGAAGACAGATAAAGGAGCTGGTAAATTCTAATTCCAGTGTTTTCTGTTTTCTGCAGATAGCAGGAGAAACTGGAGCTCTCCGTCCCTCTCTCCTCCATTGAGTACACATCTTCCTCCCGCCTTCCGGATCTCTCCCAAATTCATTTCTCCAACCTCTTCCTTGTCCCATCATGCCAGTAATTCCTCAAGGTGTAGATGTGGGCTATCTAGAGCAGAATCATCAAAAGGCTCCTATCAAAATGCAGATTCCTGGGCCCCACCCAGACCTTCTGAATCAGAATCTCAGGAGCAAAACCAGAAGAATGTGTATTTTCACAAGCTCTCCAGATGATCCCGGTATACACCTGAAGTTGAGAATTACTGTTTAAAGCATTTATCTAACTCAAAAATCTCACCAAATCTCTTGGATTCACAGAAGGCCTAACATGCTAATGACAAGATAATCTGTATTTTTAACCTTAGCTTCTCATTTGAAATTCAACTGGTTTCTCTAACTTCTGATAAGAACAATTTATCAGATGACTTACTGTCAATCCACAGCTCAGTTAGAATAAAACCAACCTTGTATATTTGCCACAAGAGAAGATCCTCCCCTTTCTTCTATCAGTGGTCCATCAGCCTCCTACTTATTGACAATTTAAAAATTTAAAAGCAAGAGTCATCTTTGACCTTTGTTTTCACATTGCAAATCCAATTGGTCACTAATCATGTAGCTTCTTCTCTCATTAAGCATCTAACTGTAGCTAAATCTATCTTCAATGCTGTAATTGTTACCTGAGTACCTACTATGTGCTAGGAAATAGTGATATGAAGATAATCAGACCTGATTCTTGCTTTGAGACACTTAAAGTCTAACGATCATGAGAGTCCAATAACTAAATCATCCTCTGTGCTAAGTGCTATGGTGTAAACATGGCAAAGGAGCTGAGAGTACACAGATAAGAAACCAATGAATGATTCCTACGTGGTCTGTGAAAGGTACAGAGAGGAGGCAACATTTAAGCTGGTGTTTACTGAAGGATAAGTAGCTTCCCAGGCAGTGAGGAAAGGACATTCAAGAGCAAAAACAGGGGCCCCTGGGTGGCTCAGTCTGTTAAGTGTCTGCCTTCAGCTCGGGTCATGATCCCAGGGTCCTGGGATTGAGCCCCGAGTCAGGCTCCCTGCTCGGAGAGGAGTCTGCTTCTCCCTCTCCCTCTGCCACTCCCCGTGCTTGTGCTCTCTCTTACTCTCTCGCCCTCTCTCTCTCTCAAATAAATAAATAAAATCTTAAGAAAAAAAAGAGCAAAAACTATAGGAGCAAGAACACCAGGATGTGAAAGTGAGTTGGATAGAATAGTTCTTTGCCTGATGTGGGCTGGGGAGTGATTGTGGTAAAGCCAGTAAGGTGGGTTATGCCCAAGTTATCGAATGTCTTGTGTGACATGCCAAATAGCTTGGACTTCTTCTGTAGGCATTGAGAGTCACCAAAGGGTTGTTTTCTTCTTAATTATTATATTTACAAAAATATATGTATAGGATTTTAAAATTCAAATATTACGAGGCTTAAAATAAAACCAGTACATTCTCTCTGTTCCACCCTTCCCTCCCCAGGCCCTGTTCCTTTCAGGCATCTACTTTCCATACTTAAAACTGTTACTTTTAGTATGTACCTCCCTATTTCAAAATAATATGGGGCGTTGAAGAAATTTCATTGTGAAATCAACAAATATCTGTGTCACTGAGTCTTTCCTCTCAGCTGATCTCTTCTGCAAAGAGGAATTTTCTGGTCTCCTGCCTGAGGGCACAAGGTCAAGTTGAGGAGGCTTCATTACAATCACCCTATGTTCTCATTACTTGACTTTTCCCTGGACAGTAGTCTTTGATGTCTAACATGTCCAGGCAATTTTCTTTGATCTGAGGTTATGTCAATTACCTCCTATCAAATAAATCATTACATTAATTTTAGCTTTATACTTTGAAGATGCCAAGCTGCCTAAATTTTTTTGTAGCAGTTGAACCTGGTTTCTATCAGACAGATGAAGAAACTGAACAGACTGAAGTGAGGGTAAAAGTTGGTAAATACTGAAGTCTTCTAAAGCAGAGGTCAGCAATCTATAGTCCAGTAACCAAATCCAGTCTCTCACCCATTTTTGTACTGCACACAAACTACAAATGGTTTATATTTTTTAAGTGGCTAAAAAAAAAAAATCCAGAGGTGAATACTATTTTGTGATGCATGAAAATTATACGAAATTCTGATTTTAGGGTTTGTAAATAAAGTTTTATTGGAATCTTATCAGGATCAGTATTTATAATTTGTCTCCAACTCCTTTCGTGCAGGAGTAACCAGGCAATTGTGTAGTTGAGACAAAACCCACGTGGCTTGCAAAGCCTAAAATGTTTACTATCTGACTCTCTGCAGAAAAAGTTTACTGACCCTTGTTCTAAAGCAATTAGCTGAGGGAATGCAAAGAGCATCAGGTAAGAGGATTAAGCCCCGGTAGTCTGGCCAAGGGAAACAGAGAGATCCCTATTAGAGAAAGTGGGAGGAAAGAAAGCAAACGTGTTTTCTGCCTGTAGGACTTCCTTCAGTTCTGGGTAATGGAGGCCATAGAGCATTAAGCCCCAGCAAATTTCAATTGTAAATACTTCTCCATGGAGTTTCCCATTTCGGCTTCCTATCTTACACTCCTAAATCATTATTGTCTGTTGAAGATAATGATAGTCTGCCAGGCATTATCTACACTTTTCTTTCTCCAGAAAAAGAAAATAAATTCCTACAAAAATGTATTTCCACATTCAAGGAATTTTAACAGGATAGACTTTGATGCAGCTTAAGCTATTAGATGAACACAGTCTGGGAATTTGGAATTCCCATAAAACACGTGTTCTTTGGTTGAACCCATCAGTTCAAAAAGAGACCTTTAGATCGCTCTCAATTTCCTTATTTTGGGGACTCCACCTTCTCCAACACACACACTTGTGCACACACCTCAAACATCCCATCCTGATATACTCAGAATCAGAGGATAAACCTCTTGCGGTGAAATAAAAGTAGAGAGGAGATGTCAGGTGAGCATGTGCTGAGCCATAGAGCGGAAAGAAAACAAAATCCAAAAATACTTCTAGCCAATGTAGTTTGTATCTCTAAATTTCACCCAGGGCTCTGGGGAAAGGGTGAACTGTAGGTTTCATTTAATTCAGTGAGACACCCGTTCGCAGGGTTAACGTTTTCCCATTTGTATCTTAGTTGATACAAATTGATTTCATTATGGCATTAATGGGCTTCTGTCTGGTAGTCTCAATTGTAACCTGTTGCAGGAGTTCAGTGAACAAGTGGTTGAGATGCTGTTAACTGTGGTTTAATGTTAGAAAAGGAAAAAAAAAAAAAAGGAAGCAGCCCTATAAATAATTGCTTAGAAGCTGTCTGAATAGAAATTCCAGAACCTTAAGAAATCTAAACAGAATCACAGATTACACACTTTTTTAATCCCAGATGAAAGAAGTGAAGATATTCTCGAACCTTACTCAGCGACATCATCTATGCATTGTATGAAGGAACCCTTGGTGTATTTGACTTTAAAACATTTCTCTAATGTGACCAAGTAAGGGTAAATTTGGAAGAAAGGGAAAAGAAGCATGGCACATGGGCTGAAGAATTCGCCAGACAGAACACAACAGAATGCCAAAGGCTCTGAGACAGACTCTGAGGAATGAGAGGAGGGGAAGAACAAACTGGCAAATTTTCACAAAGAATAATAATGAGTACTTTCAAATCTCATCATCTCTTCCCCTGCAGTGCCAACAGACTGATGATGCAGAGATGCTAAGTGACTAGGGAGACACTTCTCCTAGCCACAAACTGTGGAGAACAACATATATCTAGGATACTTGCTCCTTTGCTAGTAATTGTGGAACTCAAACGTGAGGCAATATTCCTTCGGTAATATCGGCAACCCCATGCAAACCACAAAATAGAGCAGCGAGCACATTGAGCATCCTCCATCTCCGTAATAATTTTGACTCTGCCTCATTGTTCCAAGTTTGTAAAATACAATAAGGAAGCTGAGGAGCTGGCATGGGCTAGGCACTCAGTACATATCCTCCGGATGAACCAATAGCTAAATATCTGGAGGTTTGAGCTGCACAAATCCTGACGGTGCAGATAAAACAGAGCATAAAGGAGTTTGTATATATCATGGATAAAGGCAAACATTCCAAGGACTCAGTGAAAAGCAGACTTGGTTACAGAATTCTGTGCGGGAGAGTTCTTGGTGAACACATCTTCTATTCCAGAGAAGATCAAAATGTTAGCCAAATAAGCAGAAGAAAGTTTCCAAGGCAATATTGTAAATCCCTCTCTCTCTGAGAATGAAGTCATTGATCCTCCAGTGACTACATACCATGGTATAAAAATATTTCTTTTTGTCATTTTATCATGTAAATGGGATCCAGAATTTGGAAAATATGGTATTCTACATGAACGTTGGGGAACTTGCTCGAGGGCACACAGAAAATTAGGGAAGGGCCAGAACTATATGCCCCAAGGTTTCAATCTGCTCTTTAGTTCTTTAGCTCAGAATGATGCTCTGCATTCATCATAACCTTGTAGATATGCACCAGAAATAAATACCCCTCTCACCTAAAAAGCCACCCTTCTGAAATTCCCTTTTACAAGTTTCAGTAATTGCTTTGTTTCCATTACTCTTTGGAAACAATATTTTTTGTTCAAATGTCACAAAGTCATATGTGTACAGAAGCCCAGGCAGGTAAAATACACAAAGGAAGTGGAATGTATGAGGTGTGGCAAATGGTAAGTGACCTTCAGCCCTGGTTTCTGGGGGATGCAGATGTTGAAGACTGTGGGAAATCCGAGACAAAAACCCAATGTAGAGGCTCCAATTTTCTGAGAAAGAGGAGAAATTCAGATTGGTATATAAGGCATTTAAATTTCATTGTGTTTATTTTGGTGACTAATTAAAATGTGAAACACTGGCCAGGTCAAAACCACAGACAAAACCAAGCATGTCTGTGGGCCTGCGTCTGGTCAAAACCACAGACAAAACCAAGCATGTCTGTGGGCCTGCGTCTGGTCAAAACCACAGACAAAACCAAGCATGTCTGCGGGCCTGCGTCTAGCCAGAGGGACAGCTCACTTCCTTGCTATGTTGCCAGATGGAGCTACTGGGGGTATGTCACTCTGTTTGGATTGGTTTCTAATGTATCAGCAATCAGGCGCATTAAAGAAAGTCCAAGAACATTTTTAATAATGCCAACATAGATGGAACTGTGCAGCCTCCCAGGATGGCTTATCAGTAGGACAATTAATTTAAGGTTGAGAGTTATGTTGTGTCCTACTTAAGAACATAGGCTCTGGAACCAAGTTGCCTGGGTTTGAATTTCAGCTCTTTCACTTACCAGCTCTGTAACCTTGGACAAGGGATGTGATTTCTTCATTGCTCAGTTTCAAGACTGCGAAATGAAGATAATGACAGTTACATGAATATACACCTATTATATATATACACAGACACATATATATACACATATATGTATATATACAAACACTTAAAATAATATCTAAAATAGTGCTATCTAATTATTTGCTTTTATTATTCAGAAATCATAGCATTGGTTAAAACAACAAACTTTCCCCATCTATCTCACATTAGACAGCTACTGATCCCATGAGAGGCCTCGGGAAGCTTTCTTCTTCATATAGAACAGGTGGGGAAATCAGGCTCCTTGCGGTAAGCTCCCACTACTTTGGCCTGAGTACTGATGCCATCACCTCTCGGAAATGGCATGATTGCATATTTCAATGAGATGAATATACATAGCAAATTTTTGAAATACTAAAAATACTAGCAGTTAATGTATGTCAATCTATCTTTTCATTTTTTTTCTTTTTTGGAGATCATCCATTCTAAAGTCAGGGACATTCTGTTCCAGAGTTGGAAGGCAGAAAAATCAAAGGACTTTTATTTTCCTCTTTTATGGGTTAGTGAAGCATGAAACTTATTGGCAGATGCTTGGTCTAGATATAAGTTGCCATGCTATTTCATTCAAGTTTATTTTCACATTAAATTATTCTGGAGGTTTTTATATTTTTAAAAAAGGTACCCCATTTTTTTGAATGCCTAGAAATAGAGAAAACAGATGGTCACATGACATCTTATCTATTTTACTGAAATAACCATATGTTTGTGAATAGTCAGCGATGACACAAAATTCATTTTCTATGGCACGAGCATATTTTCTCACCAATGAAAATCGAGATACACTCTGCCCTTTAAAGATTCCATAACTTTTCTTTTTCACTTCCAATATTCTGACAAATAAATAAAAGGCCCACCATACTTTCATTCCACCAAATTCTTCCTTCCTAAGGCAGGAGAAAACAATAGTGAACTCTTAGGAATAATGCAGGTGGAATTTATTAAGATTGAAAGGAACATCAGCTTGTACTCTGATCTCATCAAGGGCTTTGTGCCCCTATGAAACCCAACCCAGGAGCTAAGAAAAGCCAAAGTGCAGAAGCACAGAATCACAAAAGATGTGAAGGCATTGTAGAAAGAATGTCGTCTACACACTACCACCACCATCCATTTAACAACAAAGGGTCAAAGCTCAAAGAGAGAATATACAAAATATGCAACTGGGTACAATAGGGGCCAGAAGCCAGACCTAAAATTGTCAATGAATTAAAATATCTTTGTATTCTGAACTCTGTGTCTATTAGCTTCTAGAAGTATTAAAATTAGAGATGTATCACACAACATTAACTGTTTTTCCTCTCATAACTATTTCAAAATTCTCAGTTTTTCTTAAATATGATGAAAGGATTACCTGCCTCAAAATCACCTGAAGTCTATGCAAATGACAGATTCCCAAGCTCACCCCAGACCTACTGGGTGGGAAGGGGATTTAGAATTTGGGTACCAGCAGTTTTAATACACAGCTTAGAGGATTGTTATAAACAATAGAGTTGGAAAACCACTAAAATCTAGAATCTGGTATGTACATTAATACAAGTGGAATTATTGGAGTAGGGAAAAACTTTCCTACTTCATTTATTTAAGAAGTGGATATCCTTTAAAATCTCAAACTTGCAAGACTAATTTGCTGTAAAGAATCCTTGGGTTAGGGGCGCCTGGGTGGCTCAGTCATTAAGCGTCTGCCTTTGGCTCAGGTCACGATCCCAGGGTCCTGGGATGGAGCCCCGCATTGGGCTCCCTGCTCAGCGGGAAGCCTGCTTCTCCCTCTTCCACTCCCCCTGCTTGTGCTCACTCTCTTGCTGTCTCTCTCTCTCTCTGTCAAATAAATAAATAAAATCTTAATTAAAAAAAAAGAATCCTTGGGTTATAAATTCCAAATGCACTTTCACATGTGCGCACTCAGTGATTTTTCATAAAGTCACTTTCTCGCCTGGCTTTGTATCCTTGGGACTGACCCTAGAATGAGTCTTATTCAATGTCAGTGAAAGCACTTGGCTTATATTAGGTGTGACAAGTTGTATTTTGCTGCCCAAGCACAGCTAGCATTTAGCTTTGATGTGTTTCTGAACAAAGACTGTATCTACAGGACTAGGGCATTTCAAACCCAAAGAATGACATAGAAAATAATGTTTTTGTATCATACCATTTTCCTTTTAATTTATTCTTTAATCTAAAAAGAAAAATAACAATTAAAAATTAAACGTGAATATAACTTAGAGTTTAAATTGTGTAACAGATTTAGAAACATGACAACTTTTAAAATGCATTAAACCAGGAAATGGCATTTCAAATATAGAAGATGCACAGATAAGCTTCTAGAATTCTATCTTAAGTTTGGTGCTCTTCCTTGTCCTGTAGCCACTCTTTCCCGCCAGCATGGTTCAGTACAAACCTGGCACTCTATGTACTATGTGGGTGAATTGAGGCTTTTTCGAGATTCTATTTTAAGACAAAAAAAAAAAATCTGTTTTAATTTAAAACAGTAATGATGGTAAATCCCCAAGGATTCGTGCCCAATGTTTCATTACAAAGGCACTATTTCTCGTTTTCTGATAATATTACATTATTGTTTTATTACTATTATGGTGCAATAACTCTACTTATCACATTTTTAGTATGCATAGTTCATTATTATTATTGCCACATTAAATTGAGTTGTGTTCTCAATGGAAGCTACTTTTAGTCAACCAAATACCCTGTACTCTACTACTCCTGATACTTACATCTTATAGGAAATTATGAATGTCCTCAGAATAGTCAAAATTAATTTAGAAATAGTCTAGAAAAATGAATAAAGTTAAAAGTATCATTCTGAACTATTGTCACCAGTCCATTTAAGATGATGAATATCTAGGAAGTAGTGTTCACTATCCACTAAGTTTTCATTACTTTTTCTATGCACTTCTTGTCCATTGTCATGTAAAACTAGATCGATATGGTCATACATTTCATTCTTCATCATATTAGGACACAGGTTAGGTTTCAATGATAGCTTTAGGCAAATATTTGTGGAAAGACTTTAAATAAACTATGTAGGGCTGGTTAAATGTTTCCTAAATTTGTACTAGATTGGTTCTACGATGATTCATCAAAACACTGGTTAGAAATCTTGTATCTAAAATTTTGTGGAAAAAAAACAGGCAGAGAAATGCCATCTGATTGGCTGATATTTGACAGAAATTAATGACCAACAATAACCGACCCCCATGAGACAAATGCAAGGAAGCGGATCCTTTCATACCTCAACTGTCCTAGGAATGCAGAGATGACCTGCTGTGAAATGCTACACCTGGGACCACTGTTTTACACCTGGTCAGCTTCACACTTCTTATCAGTAATCTCTTTCTCCAAAGTCCATGCTGAGCTAAAGATCAGAGCTAACATTTACTTCTACATTTCACATTCTTTGGGTCCTTATTTGGTGCCAGGAGTCGTGCTAACTTCTTTACAATTCCGTTTGCTTGTATAATTATTAAATCCCATTTTACAGTTGAGAAACTTAGGGCCTGTGCTTTTAATAACTTTAGCATATATTTGTAAGTATTTTTTTTTATTTTGGTAAATATTTTGATATACTATTCTTTTACATTTAGTTGCAATTCTTTTTCTTTTGTTAAAAATATTTCCTAGGTGCATATGCATAGATATATGCTACCATATTGTAGACAAATAATTTCATATGTCTCTCTTAGGTTCCAAATGTAGATATTTGTATCTTTCTGGGAATGGGAAGCATCCTTTCTTATGTAAACAAAACTAGTGGCTACTAGTGGTTACTTTGGACTGAGAAATATTTCCAGTCAATCCTAGCCAATATTCTACTGCAGAATATTAATAAGGCCTTGTTGTATATAAACCCTTAACATTTTCAAAGTGAACATTTGATTATTACAACTCCAAGGTAAGCAGGAAAGAGATTATGATCCTTGCCTTAGAGACAAGATAATTGAAGGGAGGAGAACTCCAGTCAACTGATTTACCCAAGATTATGTAGTTAAATAATGGCAGAGTTTCGTCTTAGAACTTTGGCCTTCTGATGACTCACTCAGTGTTTTTCTAGTAGAATGTCCCTCAAATAACACTTAACTTTCTGGTCATTCAAGTCTTTATAGCTCATGACTTTTATGAATATGTTCATTTTTTCCAGAAATAAACAACTCTATGTGGGATACAAAACTGAACTGAAAGGGAAAAGATACGGAGATTCAAAACAAAGATGTAATAAGTTCCAAACCATGTCATAAACAATCACAAAAATATTCCCTGGACCTGTACTTCTGAAACAAATAATACATTATATGGTAAAAAAAAAAAAAAAAAAAAAAAAAGAGAGAAGATAGTACAAGGGAAAAATGAAGGGGGGGAAATCCGAGGGGGAGACGAACCATAAGAGACTGTGGACTCTGAGAAACAAACTGAGGGTTCTAGAGGGGAGGGGGTGGAGGGATGGGTTGGCCTGGTGATGGGTATTAAGGGGGGGGCACGTATTGAATGGAGCACTGGGTGTTATATGCAAACAATGAATCATGGAACACTACATCAAAAACTAATGATGTAATGTATGGTGATTAACATAACATAATAAAATAAAATTAAAAAAAAATTCCCTGGAAAATTGGGCTTCAGTCCTCAAAAAATGTGTAAGACTGACCTTCAGAAGACAAATTCTTTAATTTATAATTTGTCTAATAACAGCATTTGAAGCAGAATATCTTTGCAACTACTTGCTTTTATTATTCTATGCTAGCTGTGAAAAAAAAAATTATTTGTGTATGACAACTAGTTTTTGGACATTCCCATTCTGGACTGAATAACTATAAGAAGATCTTAGCCTCAGTCAAAAATGATATCAATTTCGGCTATCTTAAATATTTCAAGATGAATATGTATAAAAGACAGACCAGCATCAGAATTGCTGTGGAGTTATTTTATTAATTAGTGCCATTTGAGTTTTTATTATTTATTCTAAATTTCTACAGTTAAAAAGCAAGTCAAAGTATTATGGGAACATGGTTCTTTTTTTCTGTCATTTACAGAGATTGTCTGTAAATGTAATTTACTGAAATTTTTGAATGAGTGAATCCAAGCTCTAATTCACAAGACAGCTGCTCTCTTGCTCAGTTGGATTGAATAGTCTCCTTTCCATTTCTTTCCAATCATCAATTCTATTCTCCTCTCTGAAGACCCACTTTCTCTGCTTATTCATTATCCCCATTTTTCCAAATTCTGTCTTTGGTTTTGTATCTGAATGGTCTCTTTTTTTTCCTTTCTGAGGTAAGGCATGGACTCTGGTCCTAAGTTTTCATGCTTTGCAAATCTAGCATCCATATTAACCAGCCATAGTTTTGTCTCTTAATTCAAATTTTCAATACATAAAACAAACTGACTCAGCCCAATTTGGAGGCATGTTTCAATCAGATATGATAAATAAGGTGAAGACTCATATATAAATGATGCCACTAAAGCCTAACAAGTCAGGATGGAAAGCCCACCAAGAAAAGAGTGGGCCAGGAAAACACCCTAGTTTATTATTAAACTATTATCCTAGTTGGCTTAGTTGGGTGTTAGAGATACACATAGACTGTGCACTTAGACTAGACCAGAAAGCATCATGGAAAGTTCCTAGAGGAGGTAATATGAGTTGAGATTTGAAGGATAAATGAATAAGAGTTAGGGAGAGACAATGAGGTAGAGTATTTAAAGGAATGGAATCAACATGTACAAAGATAAGAGGTATAAAAGAGTTTGACCTCTTGAGGGAACTGTAGGTTTTTCGATGTGAATGAAGCACAGGGTTTGAAGGAGAGAACAACAACAAATAAATCTGGAGAGTTTGATTAGGGATCAGATTGTGAGGTATTAATTAGGCTCACTGAGGAATGTGCTTTTATCCTAGAGGCAATTATAATCCTTTAAGGAATTTTAAGAAGAGTTTTGATATGAAAATGCTAATAATAGTATTAGCAACATATTTTTGAGTACTGCTCTCTTTCGGGAACCATAGACAATACTTGGCACGCATTATCTCAACTAATTCTCACAAAAATTTAGTAAGGTAGACACTGTTAGTATCTCTATTTTTCAAATGAGATCATTGAGCTTGTAAGTAATAGAAACAAAGCCAAGGATGACTTTGAGGTGAGCAAGATTAGAAACAGAAAAACCAGTTCTTAGATGATTGCATTAATTCTCTCTGAGATGGACTGGGACTTCATCTGAAGCAGACAAGAGGAAAGACAACAGTGAGGGTGTCAGAATCAAGAAGTTGTGGTTCAGGTTGGATATGGGCAAAAAGGGAAGGAAGTGGCCAATAACAACTCCCAATTTTCTGTATTGGTCATCTGGGAAGGCAATCATTCTTGAAAGGAGAAGCGAAGTTGAAGAGAAACAGGTTGGATTCGAGGCATCTGTGAGATACAGAAGTAGAAATATCATCTAGTGAGCAGTTCAATAAATGAGTAGGGTGCTCAAGAGAGATACACACACAAAAAATGTATTGCATTTCTTACTTATGTAAATTCCAGAACAGGTATTTCAGGTTGGTGGGTAGCTCTCCCTCAGAAAAAAAGAGTGGAAGTTTGAGGCCAGACATTTCCTCTTAGGCAAGTGAGGAGGAAGTTGCATGTATCACTTCTAATGCTAGAACTACCATGTGTCCACACCCACTATGGTGGGGCTAGGAAATGCAATCCCTAGCTTAACTGACATAAAACATTTAAAATTCTATTATTATGGAAGAAGAAAAAGTTAAGGATAGTCGTTGGAGAGTTTAGAGTCATGGAAGTGGATTAGATTACCTAGGGAGAATGTTTAAAGTGAAAAGTAAAGAAGGCCAAGAATGAAACTGACATATTTATAGATCCTTTTCAGGCTACATCAGAGCCATCAGGGAGATTTCCTTGTCTTTTTGTATATCTTGAGTTACACTTCTTATCTTGCCTCCCCTCATCCGCCGCTTTTTTTTAAGCATTTGATAATCTGACTCATGATTGTCTACTTCATAACATAAAATACTGTGGTAGGAAATGACCCCATTTCCAGTTACAATTCCAGTGTTCCCCCACCACCAACAGCTCGCTCTAGTCCTGACCTTCTGCTTTATCTGTGGAGATCAGCCAAAGCACATAGAAGGCATATTATAAAACTTTTTATAACAGATAACTTGTAGAGACAATTAGTATAAATAAACCAGGGTTAAAAGAGTTTGAAGGGAATGAATAATGGTCTAGTATTAACAAGATAAAATTTTACAGGAATATACACAGTAATGCTTCAAAAAACTAAATTCATGAGAAAAGAGGTAGCTCTGCTCAACAACAGTTAATATGAATACTTTAACTTTTATTTGACCACTAGATCAATGTTCAGGAACACTGTCATACAGCTGGTAAAAAAGTGACGCAATCTTAGGTTATATTAGTAGGCTTGGCACGCACAACAAAAAATGTTGGTACACAAAAACATTTTATACTGAACTCTTGGGAATGCTATATTAGCATTTACAACTTCTGGTCACCCGTGAGTTCCTCCTCTCCCTTTTCCCCACATCCAATTCATATCAAGTCCTATCTATTCTACCTTTTAAATATTTTGTGACCCGGGGCGCCTGGGTGGCTCAGATGGTTAAGTGTCTGCCTTCGGCTCAGATCATGATCCCAGGGGCCTGGGATCGAGTCCCACATCGGGCTCCCTGCTCAGCAGGGATCCTGTTTCCCCCTCTGCCTGCCACTCTCCCTGCTTGTGCTCTCTCTCTAATAAATAGATAAAATCTTTAAAAAAAAAATCTATTAAATATTTTGTGACCCTTGTGGTATTGAGTTGGAATTGGAGATATCAGTATGAACTCATTATATTTATAATATAATATGTATATTACATATAACATTTAATTATATAGCACACACATATTACATATATAATTTTACAGAAAAATTGTTTTTGTACAACTTTACAATTGTACAAAAATTACAAAAATTTTACAGAATTACACATATATACCTGTGTGTGTGTGTGTGTGTGTGTGTGTATGTATACATTTCTTAGGTCTGTCAAATAGGTGAGCCTAAAAGGAAAGACACCAAAAGAGCAATCAGCACACGTAACACCCAGATCTTTATTTCTAAATATGATTTTTCACTGAAAAGACCAGGGATCCTTAGAGAAATAGTTGAGCCCAGAGTTGGGACAGGCAAACTATAAAATGAGGCTAGAACTGTTTTGTTGTTCCAGAAAGTAAGAAAGTGCTAAAATAGGAACATCTCAAAAAAGACAAGATCCAGCTTAATGAATACTAAAATTAGTGGATGAAATTTTGTTGAACAAAAAATTTACATGATTTCAGAGTAATCACCAGAAATCACTTACTAATTACAAAGAGGGAAAAACTATCCTGGGGATCACTTCCTAATGTTTAAAAATATCGAATCACCTTGATATATACCTGAAACTAAATTGGATACTGTATGTCAATTACAGTTCAATAAAAAAGAAGAAACCCAAATAAAAATTTAAAAATAAAATATTCTCCCTAATATGATGAAAAAAAGGTTCATATGTAGAAAATAGATCATTTAAATCTTAGCAACTTTTGTCTTAACCCAGGAGAAGGATCAAAATATATGTGTATATATATAATATTGTATACATATACATATGTATTTGTGCATATATATTTTATTTTACATATTACTGTCAGAAAATATTTATATGGCTAAAATATTTAACACTATGCTATATATATATATTTACTGTGCAAATGTTAACAGAACAAAAATAATTTTTTTTCTTATTTTCAGGGGTTATATTTGAAATACAATCTAATTTGTTTGTTGCATGCATATCTCAGAGGGAAATTGTACATAATTTTTAGAAAGGTTAAAACAAAAGAAAAATGAAAGTACTTAAAAATTTTAAAGGGGGGGAAAATCAGTAACTTTATAGTAGATTAACCTAACAAACACAAATTTCTTTAAGTTATCAAGGTCAACATTGGTAATAATGAGGCAAATCGACATTATGTGCTTCCTGATATGATATGCTGAGGGCACGGCATTACTTTAATGTTATTACAATCAAAAATACACAAACGAAAGCTCATTGTGAGGAAACATCAAAGAAATCCAAACTGAAAGAGATTCTGCAAAGTTCCTGGCTTTACTCCTCCAAAATGTCAAGATCATGAAAAGAAAAGAAAGTATGAAGAACTGTTTTTAGATGAAAGGAAACTAAAGAAACATGACAATTAATACAACCTGTGATCCTGAATTGTATCCTGGACAAGAAAGCAAGCTATATAATCTATTATTGGAACAATTTGTGAAACTTGGAGAAGAACTATGAATCAGATAATAATATTGTGCCAATGTTACATTTCCTGAGTTTGATAAAAATACTTTGGTTATGTAAGAGATAGTCCTTAGGAAATACATATTGAAGTATTTGTGCATAAAAAGGAGACAGAGAGAGAGAAGAAAGAACAAATGCTACACTAAATGGGGCAAAATGTTAAGAATTGCTTGGTAGAGGATAGAATAGAGTTCTTTGCAATATTTCTTGTAACTTTTAGGGAAGTAAGGAATTGCGTCAAAATTTGAAGCTAAAAAGAAAAACTTTCAAATCCGCCCCCCGTAGTTAGCAATAGATAATTTCAAGAATCTAGTAAATACTTCTAATGCAAGAGGATACATTCTTAATCCACTAATCTAAGAGCTTCCATCTGCTGTGTACAAAAAAAAAAAAAAAAAGGAAAAGTAAAGTCTTTTGTTTACATTAATGCTGTGCTCTTGTTTGAGATAACTTATGTTTTAATACACACTGCGGAGATCCTCTCCTCATCCATAGTCATCTGGAAGGTCAGTTTCAATAATGGAACTTCCGAGAGTAAGGAAAGCATAACACTAGATCTAAAAGATGTTTGAGGATGCTAAGTGTGATCTCAAATAAGCTAAAAATATGCCAAAGTGTCACAACATCTTGGGCAGTTTCATCCTTAGGATAAATCTGCCATAGCTAACAGCGAGTGCTAAAAAGAGAATTCTCAGCAGATCGCTCCAGACTTAGAGTTATAATTCAACTCCACCAGTCACTAGCTTAATTTAAAAAGATACCATTTATATATTTAGTATATTTGTATCCCTAACAAGAGCATTACAAATACTATTATCCCAATTTTACAAATAAAGACACTAAAGCAAAGAGATGTTGAATAATTCTTCAAGTTCACACAGCCTGTAAGAATTTGAGCTAGGACTCAAACCCTACAGCCACCAAAGATAGTGCCTTTTCCCCTATCCCCTTTCTACTGCTGTGTGAATGACATAGAGACCCTGAAGACTGTGAACATTCTCAAGAGAGAATTTGCTCACGCATGGTAGATTAAAAAAAAAAAAAAAAAGAATATATAGAGTCAGTGTGGCTATCCTCACACCCAGGAATGCTTTTCTAGAAATCTACCTTTAAGAAATAATGAACATTTCAAATCAAAATTTATGTTCAAGAATGTATTCATTCTGGCAAATATATATATATATATAAGCTTTAAATATCCACTAATTGGTTAAATAATTCATGGTAGATACAATAGTATAACTTAGTAAAGTATACAACCGTATAAATCATTAATGACTATATGAAAATGAATACCATATAATGTTCCATAAAAAAGAGCAGAATACAAAATTATTTAGACAGTATGGTTCAAATATATGTACCTATATAATATACTTAGTATATATGTCCTATATATACATACATATGTAGGAAAAAGACAGAAGGATGTAAATCAAAATTCTAACATGTTTATCAATGAGTATTGCAGGTGACTTAGGTTTACATTTGTGTATCTTATCTTTATTTTCAAAACTTTCTAATATTAGTTTTAATCACTTTTATAATTTAAATTTAAAAAGGCCAATAAGCAGCATTTAAAAGAAGATTAAATGCAGCCTTTGAAAAGATAAGAAGGAAAATAAGAAAGAAAGTAGAAAGAAATCTGGTAAACTGGGTGCTTCCTTTTGCCTATATTCGTCAAAAAACCATGAAGTAAATAGAGTCCCACCAGTAGTAGGCTCTATAAAGAAGAGATACGGTGAGGCCCTGATAAAAAGAGAGTGAACAATATGGGGGAATTGCCTATCTCACAATCACAGTCACACAGGTTGCCAATGCGCTCCTGGTGCCATCTTCTAGCAAGGGATGACAAAAAAAAAAAAATTTTTCAGGAAAAGTATAATGCGTTCATGGTTCATAAAAATGTTCAGGGAAGGGGCTCCCAGGTGGTGCTGTTGGTTGAGTGACAGACTCGGTTTCGGTTCAGGTCGTGATCTCAAGGTGTCGGGATCCATGCCCGAGACAGGCTCCCTGCTCAGCGCCGAGTCTACCTAAGACTCTTTCTCCCTCTCCCTCTGCCCCTGCCCCACAACCCTCCCTCTCTTTCTCAAATAAATAAATAAATAAATAAATGTTTAAAAAATAAAAATAAAAACATTCAGGGAAAAAAATCAAAAGTAATAAGTCTTTGAATATAGAAATTAAAAAGAAATGAAAACAGCACATGGAAACCATTCTGTACAGTATGATAATGGCAGATACATGTCAGTATGCATTTGTCAAAACCCACACAACGAACAACACCCAGAGTGAACCCTTAATGTAAACTATGGACTCTGGGGCATAATGATGTTGTAACAAATGTACCACTCTAAAGTCAATAAAAGGGGAAGTTGTGTGTGTGTGTGTGTGTGTGTGTGTGTGTGTGTGTAGAAGCTGGGTATACTGGAACTCTCTGTACTTCCCTCTCAATTTTGCTGTGAACCTAAAATTGTTCTAAAAAATAAAGTTCATTAAGTAAAAAATAAAATAAAAAAGAAATGAAAATGGAATTTTCTTTAAAATCTAGCACAATTCTCTAATCATTCCAACTTTAAGCTATGAGACTCTTGAAGGAGATTTGATTGGATTAATTTAATTTAAATTTATTTAATCCAAGTTGATTTAATTGAGTTTAAATTTTAATACAGGAGTCTCCTCTCATCCTCACACTATCACAAGAAGGGTAAGGATAGTACCATAAGATATTTTGAGAGAGAGACCACATTCACATAACTTTTATGACAGTACATTGTTATAATTGTTCTATTGCATTATTACATAGTAGTTATTGTTACTCTCTTACTGTGCCTAATTTACAAATTAAATTTTATCATAGATATGGATGTATCAGGAAAAAGCATGTTGTGGTTTCAGGCATCCACTGGGAGTCTTGGAACATATACGCTGAGGATAAGGAGGGGACTCCTGTATGTGCCCCCACATTTTATGCTTGTATTCCCTAGGAGGTGGGAAAATTAATTTTTTTAGGAAAGTGTGTGGGTGTGTGTGTGGGTGTATGTGTGTAGGGAAACATAGATAAATGATAGATAGACGATAGATAGATGATAGATCGATAAATAGATAAGATAGATAGATAGATAATAAATAGTATGCATTTACAAAACACCTGGTTGAGCACTGGTACTAACTACTGGAGGTAAAAACAATTAAAGGCAAATCCGTGCCCTTTAAGAGACTGTAGGCTAGCGGAGAGGCAGACATGCAAACAGATAGGGCACCTCACCTCCCTACTGACATGCATGTTGTGTACTGCCTTAACCCCAGGGGGGGGCCATCCTCATAGTAAACTAGGAAATGAATGATACAACTTGGAGTTGCTTGGCAGTCCTACAAAAAATTACAAAACGGAAAGGGGTGGGTCCTGGGGGCATAAGTGACCAGGCACCCAGTTTCTCTGTGGGAGTGATGGAGCTTTCATAGGTCAGATGACACAGTACTGGAGACTAATGGGATGCAAAGAAGGAGAGCTTGTTCTAAGCATGAGCAAAAGCAAGATTACGAAAGAGAAGATAGTGTTCCATGTGTCTGGAGAGTAAAGCCCAAGGTGAGTAGTGACAAAAGATAAGCCGGATAATTAGGCAGAGATCCCATGGGGAGGATACAGAGAGTAACAGTTTTCTACTGGAGCAGGGAGTGAAGAGACCTGAAGTGCTTTGAATAAGGACATGACGTGATCAGATTTCTTTATTTGAGAAAAAATAATCCTTGGGTAACAAGGACAGACTCTATATTAAAGACAGGAGAACAGTGAACTCAGTATTGCAAGAATCTAAGTGAAAACAATGAGGGCCCAAACTAGGGTCAGGGGTGGGATTGGGGTAGGGGCAGTGAAGGGGGAGGAGGTAAGAGACCAAGAGCTATTGAGAAGGTGGAATCCTGGGAGCTGGTGTCTCACCGAACATGGTGGTGAGAGAGAAGAAAAGTTCTCCAGTGACTGCCCAGGCATGGGGCTTGGTTGCTGGATGAAATCTTTCTGAAAGAGAAAATGTAAGAAAGGGATCACGTTCCAAGGAAGAGATGAGAAGCTTCGTGTAAGACATGTTGAATTGGGAGGTGCCTGTGTTGGGCATCCACGTGGAAACGGTAAGATGACAGCTGGATGTTCAGATCGTTTCCTTTTCACTGACACAGAAAGATCCTTTCAGGATCTATAGCTCCCCTATATTTGTTATGTGGACACACATCAAAGGACCATTCAACCTGTGGAGGGAAGTGTGCCTGTCAGCTCGGCATCAGACTTCACCCACAGGGCA
The DNA here is from genome assembly GCF_964656455.1 of Halichoerus grypus. Lineage (NCBI taxonomy): Eukaryota > Metazoa > Chordata > Mammalia > Carnivora > Phocidae > Halichoerus > Halichoerus grypus. The sequence goes on along the minus strand of NC_135720.1, from coordinate 18,778,971 downwards.
GGGAAGGACTGATGCTGGCCCTGAACTTAGGTGAGCAGAGTTTTCTCTCTTTAAGGCATCATCCCTTTGCTGTCAGGCTGCTTTTCTGGAGAATCCTGGCAGGACAGAGCAGGTGCCTTATCCGATCAGGAGGGCGCTTAGCTGGTGTCTTCATGCATGTGAAGAACACGAATGAAGTTGAATATGCATGCATTCAACTAAAAACATCCACTTAAGAAAAATAAAGCATTAGCTATCTTTCTATACTAGTATCAAAAAAATTTATTAATAATATGACTGGATAAATCTGTCTGATAGGCGTTCCATAAAAGTCATTAATGTCTCTCTATCATCCAAGAGATTTTAGAGAACAGAAGTTCAAATATCAAATGGCAAACAGACATAAACAACCACCCTCAGGCTTAACATGACTCAACATGGACAAATATATAAATACCAAAGTATGTAGTTTGAGGAAGGTGAGCTCAGAGAGTTACACAGGGAGGCAAAAATACAGAAAAACAGTCACCTCCCTTTTAAACCATCAAGGAAACCTTCACTGTACACAATATTTTAGCTGTGTGTAGAATGATGAGCTTGGATTTCTGGGGATAGCAGAAGTTTCTACATGGAAGAAATAGCCTGGAATGATTTGTAGGAAGGAGTGGGATAATTTGGTGATAGGAGAACTGCATCTGTTTTCTTGGGGAGAGATAATACACTGGATCTTGGAGGTAGGGAGTCGAGATCACAGATGAAACTTTCCCTGGGAAGCCATTTGGTTACTTCTCCTGCCATAATGTGTGCACTCAGCAACAGCAACCGCTACATTGCACCATGTTAGGAGCAGGTGCAAAACCATCTCCTATCCTGGCTTATTAGATAGAAGTGAATTTTTTTTTAAAGATTTTATTTATTTATTTGAGAGAGAGAATGAGACAGAGAGAGAGCACAGGAGAGGGGTTAGGGTCAGAGGGAGAAGCAGACTCCCTGCCGAGCAGGGAGCCCGATGCGGGACTCGATCCAGGGACTCCAGGATCATGACCTGAGCCGAAGGCAGTCGCTTAACCAACTGAGCCACCCAGGCGCCCCAGAAGTGAATTTTGATCATAGTTTTATTATGCATTCTTCCCAGCCTTAAGTTGAGTGTTGTTATTCCTATTGTTGTAAGTTTCCAATTTTCAAGTATCGTGACAATGTGCTTAAGCACGCATATTTTAGGAATTAAAAATAGATTTCTATTTCAGGTGAGAGAAATAAACTGCATGGGAAGAGGAACTCCTAAACAGCAAGGAAATTATTTCCATCCAAATATCCTGAGTGTTTAAAAAATAAAAAGAGACTAAAAGGAATCCAGAACATTTGCAATACTACAGTATTTCTGCCACGAAATGTTGGTGCAATGAGCACTTTTTTAACTGCAACCAAACCACCGTTACCACAGGTAACTGAGTGCAGAACAGGTTTTGCAAACTACAATTTATAAACAGAAATTTCCCAGGCTAGAATTCTTTTAATACTTGTAAATTTAATTATGATGTTTATTTTAAAACAATACCCCCAAAAAGGCAGTGATTTAAATTTTTTTAAAAGATTTTACTTATTTATTTGACAGAGAGAGACACAGTGAGAGAGGGAACATAAGCAGGGGGAGTGGGAGAGGGAGAAGCAGGCTTCCCGCCGAGAAGGGAACCCGATGCGGAGCTCGATCCCAGAACCCTGGGATCGTGACCTGAGCCAAAGCAGACGCTTAACGACTGAGCCACCAGGCGCCCCTGATTAAAATTTTTTAATGTACAAATCAGAAGGACAACATCAATCCCCATTTAGAATTGAGTACATTTTTAAGTCTTCCTCAGTCTGACCTGAGAGGGATTCATTTCTCATACTCCACTGTGTGCCAAATAATAATGAAAATAATAGCAATAACAAAACAATTATTATTGAGCACATATTATGTGTAAGGCATTGTTCTTAAGTGTTTTTCATGTGCGGGTTATCTAAACCCCACAAGTGTCTGTGAGGAGGTACCTTCCATGATGGAAAAAGTCAGCACTATCTACAGTTTCAGACCCTGAAAATTTCCAGGAAAGATTATTTAATGTGTTTTGAGTATTAGCAGGAAACAGGACACAGTCTAAAGAAACCAGTTCCATAATTCAGATATTCAAAAAGATTTTCAGAGTGTACTATAGGCTAGTCATATTAATTGGATTGTAAAAATATTTTAAGGAGGAGAGGAAAACTTGGCAGGCGGAGAATAAGGAAATTTTACAGCTGAGTTAGAGTTGGCCTAGAAGAAGACTCCACAGGAAAAAGGATATTGAAGGGAATGGGGAAAATCTGGTAGAGGATCGGGACCAATTTTTAAAGTAAAGCCCAGACAAAACATGTTCTCATAATTCTGTGTTTTGTCATTTTATAACTCGGGCTATTCACAAAGGCAGTGTGGTGCAGAAGAAAAGATTCTGCACAGACAGAGGATCCAAGGGGCTGAATATTCACCTTTGTTCTGCCATTTATTTGGTGTGTGACTTTACAAGCCACTCTTCTTCCTTGAGCTTTATTCCCTCAATCCTAAACTAAGGGCAATGATATGTAGGTATTGTTGTGAATATTAAACAGATAATATGTTTTCAAATATGTAAAATGCTATTGAAATGAACGATATTGGCTGTATTATTTTCAGGTTCAGTCACTGAACATTATTCTTCCTTTTTTTGATCTTTTGTCTTGTTGACATAACAAGGTATCTTGGCATCAGCTTAGAATTCAGTTATGCTAAGCTTTTGAAATTCTTAAGTAGAAAGGCAGTTAGATGACAGAAAGAGAAGGTGGTTTTGAGCCTGAGGCAAGACTGAATTCCTGAACTCTCACTTCAACGACTTATACACCAAGGTCATCAAGTCCTAAATCAATAGAATTTTTCAGCCAACCCTGCCCATCAACCATCATGGAAATCTACCCTTGCATAGCCTTAGGCAAAGGATGAGTGTGAATTTGGACTCAAATACAACCTAACTGGGGATAATGCCAAAGACCAGCTTAATAAATCTATATTGTGGTAAGAGAGAGTTTATTTTCTGATCCCAATATATAAATCTTGCAGGAGTTTAGGTGTACTGGTTATTCTGGTTAACTGCAGTTTACTCTATAGAGCGATCATAGGTCAATCTTCCTTCTCACCATCATGTCAAGGGGAACTCAGCTGCAACAGTGTCTCTGAGGTTTGGTATGGTACGATGGCGAGTAGGGGAAGCAGAGGTGGCAGGTCTGGGTCTCCTACTTACAGTGCTGATAGCTGGAGTCGGTAGAAAAATATGGCAAGTTGTACCAAAGGGAATGTAAGGCCAGAGCTGGGGTAACAGTAGAGAATCGTGCAATGTATCCATTGGGGGCAGAACAAATGCCTGAGCCAAGATCCAGAGGGAAATAGGACAGAGGAATGGAGCCAGTGAGGGTGGGACGTGACAGCTGGTAGGAAACCAGCCTAACAGAATTTGGGTTTGCTGTGCTGGCACTTAGAGTAGATTCATTAAAAGAGGCTACAATACAAAAGGGTGTAACTAGAGTGAAGACATATACGTATATATATTCCTTTTTCTAACACTTTTAATAAATACCTCTCTATATAAACATTCCAAGAAATAATTAATTATGAAATTATTGATAATGGGGACATCAGCATTAGGCACTCACAAAAACATCCCTATAACCACTACAGCCAGCCTACAGATATGATGCTGAACCTTAGGACTCTTATGGTCAGTTGAGTTTTCTAGTTGTTTGGATGGTGACCAGTCAAGAGAAAAAGGAACATTTTCAAAACTACCGACTTAGAAAAGTCAGTCATCAAACAATAAATAAAATATCAGTTCCAACAAAGGAAAATCATAAAGGCAGAGACAATAAGATATTAGGAGGAATGGTATTTATTCCAGTACTTGGGTAGAAAATCAACTAAAAACTTTGACCAGTGAAATACAATGAAAATCTGAGAAAAAGATAACTGACCCCTGGAGAATGGTTTACTAAACCTAGGAGGAAAGACAAAGTCAAGGTGAATTAACAGAATATTTGCTATTGATGCACCTTATAAATTTGATTGAGAATCTTGAAATTTTCATTGATAATTTGTATCCCCAAATTCTGATCATCTCCATAAGGTTACACACTAATGGAAAAATTTGACACTATGTTTTAAAACAATACTTCAAACGATAGCTTTTTAAAAATGCAATGGGAGACAGAAATTGAAAAGTGGATAAAAAGAAATAATGCTCACTTTCATAAATTCTGAGACTTATTCCTACCTACCCCTAGCCTAGGTACAATGAAAGGGGAATGATGAAGGCCTAGCGAGGTGAATGAGTTACATTCTCCAAGGGAGCATTGTTTGAGAGTTACTATGTGGAGGAGTTGGGCATTCAGGCAGAAATGACCACACTGTCAATGAAGGCAGAATCTTTCATTATTTATGTCAGAGGGTCTTGGTCTGTTATGGAAAAGGAATGGATGTTACATAGCTGACAGCAGCCCTTACCTTACCTTGAATCCATGACTTTGGATAATCTGGATGTCAATATTTTTCCTCCTAAAGGGAAAAAAAACAGAGTGACACTTTTCAAAGTATGCAGGAGAAAACTATACTGAATGTGGGTAACTCTTAGGATTTTTATGATAATATTGTAAAACAAAATTGATGACTTCCTTCTTCCTGGCGTCTATAAAAACTTACACCAAAATAGTAATAATGATATTACAAGGATGTGGAAATAATGTAATATGGCTGGATAAGAAAACTCAGATATTTATCAGCATGATTTTTTTCTCACTCATCATCCACCCCTCCAATCCCTCCCCCCAACTCTCCCCTTGCGTTTAGGCTCAGAGAAATGTACCCCTGTTTGCCCCATTGGGAGATTACAAAAACTTTGCTGGCAATCAAGTGAGACATCTCAATGTGAGCCTAAATTTTAAATAGAAAGTTTTAAGAGGCAGGCAAAAGTGGTCAGAGGAAAAAAAGAAAAGGAATTCTGTCTGCTCTCTGTGCCCTCCCCATAGAGATATGAGAAGGGAAGGCAGAAGAAAGGAGTGGAAGGGTTAGATATAAGTATGGGGAGCCCTATGCCTTGTGCCTTTCCTCAGGCAGAATGGAGAGTTGAGGATGGGCACCCCACAAACATAGTTATCTCTTCAAGTATCTTCTTTCTCCCTTTGTTCCCTTTAAGTCTGATGATCCACAAGTAGAGAACCTGCGCCTTTTGCTCTAGGGGAAGTCCAGGGAAACTGCAAGCTGCTCAGAAAAGAAAGCACCCCCCCCCCAATTCAGTTGGTGCAGACAGTAAACTGCAAATGTAGTTAGACAGTAGACTGGAGAGGGCTACAGAGAGGCCCCTTCCCCTAGTTTGGGTCTTAGAACTGGACAAAGGGGTTTCATATTGGAAGGATATGGCATGGGCATGGATATGGCATCGGCGCTAGAAATCTGTTGAGTCCACTGCTATATCTTGGCTGTCTCCTGCAGGAAGTCAAATTGGCTTCCCCAAACTATCTTTTTACATTTTGATGGATTGTGATTTACTACCTGGGTGGAGGATGTGGCAAGTCACACCAAGGAGAGAGGAGTGAGAAGTCCATACACAGTTTGCCACCATGACAGCAATGTAAGACGGGGACAGAAAGCAAACATCTTGAAAGGGCTGAGTTTAAAACCTGAAATGGCTTAAAAAAAAACAAACAACAACAACTTTAGCTTACCTAATGTGATAAGATCAATTTTCTACAACAGGTTAAAAAAAAATTGAAGGTGAGTTTCAAGTCAGAAAATAATTTAGTCTTTCAAGATGAAGAAAGTTTCATTTCTTGCACACTGTGAACTTTGTGCCTGCTCTAACAATAATGTTTCAAATATGCTCTTTTGAGGATCTCTGTCCCTCTCTCAAATATGCTCCTGGATAATTATTTGGCTGCCACTAAAGCAGCAATCTGAGTTGTATGGCAGCCAAGAAAATCTCAGATCCTATGTTTGCTAATTGGATATAACAATTCATGCTCAGGGGCAGCAAACAAAATGGGCTTTACTCTGCCAGAATTGTTTTGGCTTCCATTTTTTTTGGTTAGCCCCAATCCTTCATTCCAAGTTTTCTGAGCCCTAAAACTGCTTTCCTGGTGAATAGCAATTCTCTGCCCAGGTATAAGAAATGCTCATTCCACTGTATCTGGAGAGGTTAAGTCTTTCTGTGTGAGAAGATGAGGGTTGGCAGTTGGATAGAACTTTATGCTTCTCTGAAACTTGATCACTTTAGAATTAATAAGAGCAAATATTAGAATTAATTCACAAGCAAGTAGAAGTCATAAACACTAGATAATAATATTCAGGCATATGACCTTTCCATTTTAAGTGTCCTATAAATGTAAGTCATAAGTTGCAAATCAAATGACTAAGAGAAAAGTCAATGATTCTAGGTTTAAGTAATTAAAATTCAATGATATTTGGTTCTTAAATTATAAAAGAGAGACCCAAATGATGGTCTCTGCCTGATCTCTGCAGTGGATGCTCAGATTACTAAGAAATGTTTGGGAAAGGGGAAATCAATTAGATTGAATCTTTGTAAGATCTCTGATGATTTCAGTTTTTTTCCCCTCTATATGTAAAGTTTGAAGCAGAGAAAATGACCATGAAGAGGAAATTATTTTGGGCATTTAGAACTTTGCATAAGTCCAAGTTCTTTGACTTGAAGAGTTCTTATACTTTTCTTCAAAGGCATTAGGGTACAACAACTAACAAACTCAACTTTTATTTCTATTACTTTTTACAGTTTTTGTTTTTTTTTTTTTTTTAATTTACCATTCGATTTGATCTCTACAGCATGCCTTATTTTTTCCCATTTTAGAAAGGGACGTTTAGAATGTGAGTGGTTAAGTGAAATGCTAAAGTGTTATACTGACTTACTAGAAGCCAGAAGGAACTCCTGCCTTCTGGCCCAGAGCCCATTGATTCATTCTATTGCAAGCAACTGTTCCATGCCCCAGGGACACAGCAGGGAAGAAAACAAAATCCCTTACAAAGAAATGTAGTGTCAGTGGCCAGTGCTATAGAGAAAATAAGGCTAAGTAAGGGGCCTGGGGTGGGGATGGGAAATGCCTGACTGTGTGTGTGGGAAGTGGGGGTAGAAAGGGTAAAATTGCTCCTATTTCATGGGAAAAAGTCAAAGAAGGCCACATTGTTAAGGTGACATTTGTGACAACTGGGCAGAGATATGAAGGTGTTGGGGAGCAAGAATTTCCTATCCCCTTCAAGGTCCTTCTAGTTAGACTAAGAATCAAATTGACATGAAACAGATTAATAGAAGAAAATCAAATTTATTTTTGTACATATGGGAAGCCACACAGACATGGAAATTCTAAAGATAGTCAGGCAAAATGAGGTATATGTGTCATTCTGAACTAAGGAGAAGTGGGTAGGGATCTGGGACTTCAATGGGAAGGAATGCAATTCACAGGAAGATGAGAATGAGTAAATGTTTGGTAAATAAATGTTTGCTGGATCACAGAAACACTGGGACACAGAAGACTTTCATCAAAGAAGCCTTGGTAGGTTCCTCCCTGTCGACCATACCTAGTTCATAGAATTATGTAGTTATCTATGGTGATAACTCTCTTCCTGGAGCAGGTCCTCTATCTAAATCTTTAGGCAGTTGTGAAGGAGCTAAAGAGCTTTTCCTAAATCTGCTGGGGTTTGATTGCTTTTCAACTCAAAATAATCTTCCTACCAAAGTGGCCCATCTTGGAGTGGCCTGCCTTGGGCCCCAACAAAGGAAATTTGGGAATGTATCACATGTGGAGATCAAATGTGGGGGAAGAGAAGTATTGGCCAGGGGTGGGCCAAAATCTATCCAATGAAGTTTTATTGGAACACATCCATGCTCAGTGGTTAACATATTGTCTATGGCTGCTCCTGTACTACATTGGCAGGGTTGAATAGTTGTGACTGAGGCCATATGTGGCCCATAAAACTGAAAATATTTGCTATCTGGCCCTTAGGAAAAGTTTGCTCACCACTGGTTTATGCAGAGGGAACAGCAAATACAAAGTCCTAAGGCACAAGTGTGCTTAGTGTATTCGAAGAGTAAAGAAAGCAAGTGTGGCTATGGTGGAGTGAACAAGAGAGAGAGACGACAAGAGGACAGAAGGAGAGTAGGGAGCAGATCTTGCAGGGCTTTTCTAGGCCTTTCTAAAGGATTTTGGGCTTTACTTAGAGAGGGACAGGAAACCACTGGAGGTGACTGAGTATAGAACTGACATAAACTGATCTACCTTTTAAATTGTTCACTCTTTTTAGAATAGATGAGAGTAGATTAGTCTGGTATATAGTCCAATGATCCAGATGAAAAATGGTGCTAGCTTGGAATAAGGCACGAGAAATGGAAGTTGTGAGAATATGTCAAATTCTGAGTATATTATAAAGATTGAGCTGATGCGATTTGCTGATGAACTTGAAATAGAGGTGTGCATTTGTGTTGGGGGGTGGTGTGTGTGTGGGGAGACAGTAAGAGAGAGGGTGGTACAAGTTTACTTGTGTGGGCCTGAACATCTAAAGGATAGGAATGCCATTAACATATAAAAGGCAGACTGTGGGAGATGTAAGGTATAGTTTACTATGGGAAGTGAAGAATTCAGTACGGACATTAAATTTAAGTGTCCTTTGAATATCTAAGTGGAGATGTCAAAGAGGCACATATGCAGCACATCGGGGGTTCAGGAGAAAGGTTGGAAACAGACATATACATTTAGGAGTCATCAATGTTGAGATAACATTTAAGTCCCAAGAACAGAATAAAATCACCTAAAGAGTGGCTATTGACAACACAAGAGAATGATTTGAATAGCGACCATTTAATTTCAATATACGTGACAGGTTTCACACCTTCAACACTTTGCTTCGGTAGGTATCTGTACACCTATTTTACACATGTGGAAATGAAAACTGTAGTGTTAAATGACTTGTCTGATGCCACCTAGCTAGTGACAGAATCCAGATATGCCTGCCTCGGTGGCCTGAGCTGTCCCTTTTCTGTCATGACATAAGAAATAGAAAACCAAAAGACTGAACATTGGCCCTGCATGTTTAAATAAAGAGGCAGTCGAATTACCCAAGTGGGTTGCACATGAACTCTGCTCAAAGTTTCAACTGCAGGAAGATGCCTCTTTAAGGAAACCGCTAGACTGGTGAACCATGATAATAATATCATGGAACTTCCTCCTCAATTTCCTGAATTGAACAAACTCTCTCGTCATGAATAAGCAGAACATGTCTAGTTTATGAGCAGATTAAGAGGCAGCCACTGAAGAGGAATTCATGCATCGATGTCATGCACATTTTAAGGCAAAATAAGATTATGGAGGTTAGATGCTCGTACAGGACACTGGACAGATCCTTTATTAAATGAGAAGAAACAAACCTCCTGCCTGAAAACCAGGTATGAATTATGTGAAACAGCACAGAGACAGAGAATATTACTTAGCAACAGATGTGACTCCTCCCCCCCATCCCAATGTCATTACATCCTTATAGTGTGGCATTTACCCTCACAAATGTATTAGCCCTAAGTGAAGGTGTTTTGGTTGACTGGTAGTCTCAAACTACTCTGTTTCCACTGGCTTCTCAAAAGTACAGTCACTCCGGCTGCTAGAAAACAATGCGGAGCCACAAAACACCTGGTATCCTTTTCTTCATACACGCCTGGGCTGAAAGAAATCATCACTTATTTTTCACTGCAAGAATCAAAAGAGGAACATCACATCATGCTGAAAAGTAAATAGGAACTAACCTGTCAGCAAATGTGAGAACCTCCACTTACCCCAATTGTAAAGCCACACCTTGAAGTTACACCCTCATCGTGGTTATAAGGAAACAAAGGAAGGGAAACTTCATTTGGGGCCTGTTGAACAAGATTAAGTCTTGGTGGAAATATTTGGGTCATATTGGTCTGGATGAAACCTAGTGGGAATAGCCAGAAGTATGGAAAGAATCACAGGGAATTGAGTAATCCCAGTGTCTTTTCTCCTCCACCCCATGTTTCCCAAACCCCAGCTTTGCTTCTAGGGAAGCCCATTCTCTGGGGCAAGGTGCCACGAAGATGGGAGAGTGTTGCTATGGAGAGTTTAAAATGATATATGGTGGTAAGCCTCAGGAGAATGAAAAGATGAGTTCAGCATTGGTTCTTAACCATTCTTTTTAGGGATTTTGCACCCTTATAACTATAATGCCATCTTATCGAGTGCCACAACCAAGTTTTACCATCTTTATATTCCCTGAAACACCCAGCAAAATACCTGTCACACTGTGGGCACAGAGCAATGTTTCTGGAAGGGAATAGTAATGATCACCCTGTTGGTAGATAAGCATAAGTGCCAGGATTCAGATTCTTGATCTTCTGTTTTGGAAATCGCACCGGTACTGCACTCTCCTTTTGGTATTTCCTTGCTTTATAGACTGTAGTCATTTTGTGTCCTCAGCATCTCCGGATGTATTTCTGGACCAGGAACAAACTGGAACTAAACTACTGAGGTATACATAGTCACATTCCTCGTCCCTCCCTTGTGAAGAATAGTCTGTGCTTCTGGGCTATTCACACCTTTTCTTTCTGATTAGATGAGAATACTAGCTTCAGAGAGAAGAGGGTAGACAGTGCTACATAAGAAAGTATATGGAAAAGAACCATCTGGGAGGTTTGAGGAGGGGGAATTTGGAAGGACTGAGTAAGCCATCCAACAAAGGCTGGGCTTTCTAAGGAGCCCAGGACTCTTTCTAAGAATCAGGGTATTGGAAAAACTGTCCAGGGTATTGGAAAAACTGTCATGAGGTAGGGAAGAGTGAGATGGGGTGTGTGTGGGGGGGAGGTTATAAATAGGTGAAGAGAATTCTGAGGAAGTTGTCTTATGCTAAGTGTTATATCTTCTTTCAGAAAGTATCCAAATTATTATCCAATTCTTTGGGAACTTGGTGTGTTATTTTGCTGAGAATAAAAAGGCTCCGTTTTATTTGGGGTATAGTCAATATCTTTTACACTGACTTTACTAATGTTTTGGTTTACTAACATGTTAGTAGGTTACTGAATAGAGATATATCATTAAAAATTGCATGCCCAAAGGAACTTAGTTTGTGCCATTGGTCTTAGGACCAGATAGAGTGCAGTGGCCACTGGAGGTAGATTTGAGACTGTGGGTGTGTGAAAATAGAATAATAGAGTAACGTAAAAATAACAGATGACCATGAGGCCATAGGTTACCTAAAAGTTGAAGATGGTTGGCCCAGAGCTGGGGGAAGTAGATACAGTAGTCCCCTTTACCCACAGGGGATGTGTTCTAAGACCCCCAGTGGGTGCCTGAAACCAGGGATATTACCAAACCCTATATATATATGTATATATATACTATGCTTTTTCCTATACAAAAAAACCTATAATAAAGTTTAATTTATAAAAAAGTCTCTTACAGTAAGAGACTAATAATAATAACTAACAATAAACTAGAACAATGATAACAGGACACTATAATAAAACTTATGTGAATGTGGTCTATCAAAATTTCTTACTGTACTCTACTCACCCTTCTTCTTGTGATGATGTGGGATGATAAAATACTTGTGTGACGAGGTGAAGTGAGGTGAATGATGTAGGCATTGTGATGTATCCTTAGGCTACTATTGACCTTCCTATGCTAAGTCAGGAAGATCGTCTGCTTCATACTGTGGTTGACCACGGGTGACTGAAACCACTGATAAGGGGTGACTATTGTACTATAGCTGTAGGTTTGTGGACACATTGTTGTTTAGACTAAGTGTATGGTGTTGGCTAAAAACATAGTCAAGGAATCCATTCTGAGTTTAAATCTAGATACCTGGTCCTATTTTGAGGAACTCCATCCCAGGTTGAGACTGTGCTTACCCATCTAGATAAAACCTCTGAGAGTTAGTATCCCTTGCATGTTTTCACTGTTAGTACTATTCTCTTGACTCTGATAGGTCCTTGGAGAGAGGACTGCTTCTATTATCCTTACTTTAAGGTTTTTGTTTTGATCCTTTTTGATTTCTCAGGTGGTATTCCTTTTTTTTAAGATTTTATTTTGTTTATCTGAGAGAGGGAGAGAGGGAGAGTGAGAGAAAGAGAGTGAGCGAGCGAGTGAGAGAGAGAGCATAAGTATGGGGAGGGGCAGAGGGAGAGGGAGAGGGAGAAGCAGACCCCTCACTGATCTGGGAGCCCAACGCGGGGCTGGATCCCAGGACCCTGAGATCATGACCTGAGCCAAAGGCAGACATCCAACCGACTGAGCCACCCAGGTGCCCCGGGTGGTATTCTTTAAGGTTGACCAGAAAGAAAGGAAAGTCAGAATCTGAAAGTTCTATAGCCAAATAACTAAGAGATGTGACATGGCTCTATGTCCAGCTCAGAGCCTGAGATGGAAGGCCCTGTTACGCCAGTCAGCTGCAGATGACACTGTCTCTTTGGGCTGCCAGGTCAAGCAACACTGTCTGAGGGAAAAAGTGTTCAGTTTTCTGTTGGTATGTAGCACTTAGTTATTGACCTGGTGCTGAGTAGTGTTTAATTAAAAAAAAAAAAAAAAGTGTGGCTTGGCAATTCCCTCAGAATCACACTTGGTATGTATGCTTGATCTCTGCTAAGGGAATACTTTTTAGAAGTATTATGATATACAGTTTATTCTCTTTTTTGGTGTGCGTTGCAGGTATTGGAGGGGGCATGGGGAGGATTCAAGCAGGGTGGAACAGAAGGAAGCAATGGGTTGGGGGAAGGAACAAAATACTAACTTTAACTGCTTTTCAAAGCTTATTCAGTCACTACGGTGTATTAACCATGAGTAATGGCATAAAGTAAAATGAAGTACAAACTTTGATGCTAGCTCTTCAGTCCACAAACCAAATTATAAGGAGTTATTTGAGAAGAAGAGCTGAACTTCTGGTAAAAGTTTAGCAAAATTCTCAAAATGTTTACAGTAGTATTTAAATCCTAAAATAAAATACTGAAATTGAAAATACTATGAGTATTATTCCTTATCTCAAATATTGTGCCATTGTAGAAATAGCATTTGAAATATATGAGAATTTATTGAGGAACTCCTGATTGCCCAGTGTCTTGGTTTTAAGAATTTGACAATATTTTTCACTCATATTATATTAATGCCTCATATTTTACACTTAAGAGTTCATTTGGTTTAATTAGTTTTGTTTTGCACTTCTGGAATTTTCTCTTCACTTGAACTTACTGGTCTTTATCTAGACATTTTTATATATAGTTTAATGATAGTCGTACAAATAATATTAAATAGTGATGGGGTTATCTATGGAATAATAAAAGCTCACTAAAATCTGCCTAATTTGTTTTTCTAGAAAAGCCAGAGCTTGACAAAGAGCACAATGTAGTGGATTCTGCTTGTTCTCAGACATGGCTTGTTTATTTAGCAGATGATATTTGTCCAGTCTACTCAGGTACAAATGGTAATAAAATTATCCAGGATTCATAAATGTGGAAATTAAATTGCAACACCACTCTTTGAAGTGCTCAGGACAAAACTCCGAGGCATCATCCTTGTCTCTTCCTTTCCCCCCCATACTGTCAGCAAATCCTCTTGGCTCTAGCATTAAAATACAATCCAGGGGGATGCCTGGGTGGCTCAGTTGGTTAAGCATCTGCCTTCAGCTCAGGTCATGATCAAGTCCTGCATCAGGCTCCTTGCTCAGTGGGGAGCCTACTTCTCCCTCTGCCTGTTGCTCCCCCTGCTTGTGCTCTCTTTCTCTCTCTCTCTCTGACAAACACATAAATACAAATCTTAAGAAAAATACAATCCAGGATCTGACCCATTCTCACCACAGCCACTACTTTTAACCATTCCACTGTAAACCATCAACTCCTTGCTGGATTATTGTAGCATCTTCTTAACTATAGGGAGAACTGTGAGCAGAAGGTAAAGTTATCAGTGAAAGATGGCTAGAGTATGTCTACATTCCTTTATATTGGGGGCAGGTTGTGTCTAAATTTCTGTCAGAATATTTTGACTCTAAGAACCAGAAACCCATTCAAACTCATTTATACAAAGAAGGAAAGAAAGTTTTATATATAGTTTAATGATAGTTGTACAAATAATATTAAATAGTGATGGGGTTATCTATGGAATAATGAAAGCTCACTAAAATCTGCCTAATTTGTTTTTCTAGAAAACAAATATTTCATAAGGAATAAGGACTGGGAAAATGGAAGATCAGGAATGGGGCCTCTGCTCTCCACTTCTCTATAGAGTCACTTCTCTGTAGGCTGTGTGTCTGCTTCGTTCTACCATGTGCCATCTAAGTATGGGCATACTTAGCTTCAGTCCTGCTCCACATGACTTCCTAGTCAGACTGATTAGCATTGTCTGATTCAACTCCAAATTCCCAGAAGAAGATGATCTCTTGGCTTGGCTTACTTCAGATGTCTGCCTCAATCTGTTTGGACCAGAATACATGATTATCTGGTCAAAACACCTGGCCCAGCAATTTAGCACTTAGCAACTTTAGGGGACCCATTCAGAAAAGGGGGTCTGAACTAGGCAAGCTAACTAATTAATATCTCTCCTGCAATTTATGAATAATTTAAATTCAATATTCTGTTAAATGGTGTAGTGAATCAATTATTGTCACACATACATCCTTTGGGATTCAATAAATTGAAATGAAGTGGATATGAATAAATGCTAGCAGGTAAGGTAGATTTGGTCTACTTCCAGAAAGTTTTTGTTGGTAACATAATTTCTCATTAAAATATTTATTTTCAGTGTTTATTTTATTCCTCTTGATCAGCATCCAGCGGCCAATCACAGAGCTTTCATTAGCCTGGTAGCCTTTAAACAAGGCAATGAGGAGTGGCAGATTCTGGAATATTATGAATCTTTGGTCTTTGGCTTTCCATGCTGAGTAATTTAACGAGGTGCCTTTCTTTTTCCATGTCGATTTTTCTTTCTTTTTTTCTTTTTCTTTTCATTGTATCAGTTGAGTATTGTTTTGAGCTGTCTTGAATCAGCTAAATGTAATATAACTATTTATAATTTGTCAGTGGTATATACTATTGTATCATCATCTCCTGGTCAATTCTTCCAGCAGGTAAGAAAGAATTCCATTTGAGGGAATGTTGCTTGCCCAAAGGCAGAAGCCACTGAATTGTTTGGAGTCAACACACTGATTCATTCATTAAAACAAACAAACAAAAATAAATCTTTGTTGAGAGATTATTAAGGTAAAACTTTCTCTGTGCTAAACTTCAAAATGCATAATATAAATTCAAATTTTAATCATTTTATTCTTCAGTTAAAATTTAATTAATTTTAATTTGATTCTTAAATTTCATATTTTATTTTCTTCTTTTTTCTATCTTAATTTTTTTTTTAAGATTTTATTTATTTATTTGACAGAGACAGAGACAGAGACAGCGAGAGCAGGAACACAAGCAGGGGGAGTGGGGAGAGGGAGAAGCAGACTTCCCGCTGAGCAGGGAGCCTGATGTGGAACTCGATTCCAGGACTCTGGGATCATGACCTGAGCCAAAGGCAGCCGCTTAACGACTGAGCCACCCAGGCGCCCTCTATCTTAATTTTAAAAGTCAATTGACCAATTGAAACTGACTTACAAGAAAAACTGTGAGTTTGAGGATCCATTATTTTATTTTTGCTATCATAAGGTAAATATTTTGGGGCATTGTTGTTTTTTACCTAACAGAATTCTGGATATGTCCTGGTCTCCTTGAGCTTGGAGAGGATGGATTGCAAGTTCACAAAGCTAACCTCCACTAGCCGGTATGCTCCACATTCATCTTAAATGTTATGTGTCCTCTATGAACTGAAGTTTTAGGAATGCCAGGATGAATTCACAATCTGATAAGAGGGATGAGGCATGAAAATCAAAACAAAAATGATAAAGTAAAAAATGGGGGACTGGCTTAAATTGGTGATCACTTGAACTCCCTTTCACCTCAAGGACCCTGATAGTAGGATGGAAACACTGACATTTTTGAGTATCAACACAGTGCAAACTTTACATTTGTTTCTAGTTTTTCCTCACAAAACCCTAAGAAGAAGGGAGTATGAATTTCATTTTACATATGAGGAATCTGACCCTTAGAAAAGTAAGGAATTTGCTCAACATTGAACCTTATCACCAAGGCCTGGACTGAAATCCATGTCTGGCAGACAGCAGAGCCTAGGATTTTTCCACTGCACCACAAGTCCTCTCGGCAAGAAGCTGTCCCTTCTCCGAAGAGTTTTATAAATTTATCTCCGACTTAGATGAAAGGGTGGATCAAAAAATTATGTGGGGAAATGATCTCTTTTGCAATTTTCCTCTGTGGGAGGTTTTGGTATTTTTAAAAAGCTCTCCAGGTACTTTCGATAGCCTCCCCACCTACCTTCCGATGCCCTTCCTCCTCTTCACCTGGTCAACTCCTATTCATTTGGTTTGAATGGTGTGTATCACCACATCTAAGTCTTCTCTGGCTGGTTAAATTACTCTCTTTAGTCCTTGTGAAAGATTCCATCACTGAAATCATCATATTGTTGTACGATTTCTTTTTATGTGAGGTTTGCCCCCTTTAGGCTGTGGTGAGCTTGTCGAAAGCAAGTATTGCATTTTTGTGTCTTGTTACCTAGCGCAATGACTCAAACTCAAAATGTGCTTCAGAGAACTAAATTAGCAAACAAAAACTTCAGAGCCGTTTGGAAATAGCTTAAGAAAACCCCCAAACTTGTTTTACTGTCCGTTGTACCCAGTGAATTAACGGTTTCAATAAATATAAGCAACAAAACAATTTTACAGGTTCCAAGTGTCAGACACCGTCCCTAGATGCGGAAGCTCCAGAGAGAACTACATTCCCCAAAATCCCTAAGCACCTCTCGTAGTTGGTTTGCTGAATATTCTTAAACGCCTGTCACATCAACTAATAGCGTGCCGAGAATTTCCCTGAACGGGGTAGGAGGCGGCCAATCACAAAAAAAGAGGGCGGTGCTTCTGATTTCGGGTCAGGAAACCCTTTGTATCTCTTCCTTGTCTCTTCGCAGGACGGTCAGAGACGAAGTTATTAACGTTACCGAGAGAGTGTCCTCCCTTCCCACCTCCACCCTACGAATTAGAATTAGTCTTTATGCACTTACATCCTTCCTTACGTTTTCCCCAGTTTCCACATCCTTTCCAATCAAATGCCTCTTGCTTCCCATCTACCTTTCTTTCTTGAACATACTCTCTGGAAGGGTACCCCTAAGCATGAATCTCTGCCGTTTCAAACTTGAGCCAGACATTTGTCTCTACCTCCAAGCGAGGTTGTGCCAGTGAAGAACGTAAAAGTCTGAGCAAGCACTTCATCCATCCCTCTCCTCCCTTCGCAAGAGTGGAGAAGCTATTGGGGATTTACTTACTGGATAATCAGCATAACAAGGCGGATTGTAGGTTCTGAAAATGAGTGGCAGTGCGGTGTTTACTTCCACCTTTGCTCCCGCCTCCATCCCCACCCACCTTAGCGGGCGGACTGAATCCAGGGGTGGTGTGTCACTGGCCCGGGCAGACACCCAGCCTTCGACCGGCTCCCCTCTGGCAGCCGATTCCATTCCAGCAGCTACCTGCCATGGCCACGCTTTAATCTGACCAACAGTAACAGATTTAGGAAATAATCCCCCCCCACCGCCTCCCCCCGGCTTATCTCCTTTCTTTTTCTAGTACCTAAGTCTGTCATCCTTTTACCACAGACATAACCGTTGTCTAGAAGCTCTTTTTCAAAAATCAGATCCAAAACAATCCAAAACAAAGCCCATCAGTAAAGCAATATTGCAGCCAGCAGCCAGGAACGTGTACCTCGGTAAAGGGTGAGAGCCTAAACCCCCGCTTTAATGACCGAATTTAAAGTAAAGGCTTCCTGCTGCTCGTTAGTCAACATTTTTACTATCTCAGCTGCCAAAGAAGCAGCTGCATACTCTGTCCTGGCGACTGGGGTGGGAGAAATTTAGCCACGGTCTGGGATTTTCGCAGAGGGTAATTTAAGCCCCAGCTCCACTCCCGCGGAGGGGGCACGCGGGGGGGGGGGTTGAAATGCGAGGCGCATGCGCATGCTCAGCAGCCCCGCTCCGCGGAGGCCCAGCTGCCGCCACCGCCGCGGCCGGCGCTGTAACCGCGGCTGCCGCTGCTGCTCGGGGCGGGCGTTGGTGTCGTGTGCCGAGGCGCCCTGTCAGGCGAGAGGGAGCGGCGGGGCGGGAGCCTGGGGGGCGGCGGCGGCGGCGGCGGCGGCGCCTGAGGAAGGCAGCGGGGGCTCTGAAGGAGCGAGGGCGGGCTGGTCCAGAGGCAGAGGAGCGAGGCGGAGAGCGCGGGGACCCGCCCCGGGCGCCCTGCGTGCGATGCCGGGCGGGCAGCGGCGCTGAGCGGCGGGGAGGCCGAGCGGCGGCCGCGGACGGAGGGCCAGCGACCCCCGGGAGGAGGAGGAGGAGGCAGCGCAGGAGCGGGAGGAAGCGCCGAGGGACTGCGGGGCCGGGGCGGGCGAGGAGCGGCGGGGCCGCGGGCCATGGACGCGGCGGCGGCGGCGGGGGCGAGCCGGGGCGGCGGCGCGGCGCAGAGTCAGCCCGCGGCCAGGTGAGGCTGGGCAGTGCGGGCTCCGGGCGCCGCCGCCACTGCTGTGCCGCCGGGCCGCGGAGCGAGGCGGCGGCGGCGGTGGCTGAAGCGGCGCCACAGCAGCCGCGGCGAGCGGCGACGGCCTCGGAAGAAGAGGGGTCGCCGCCCGGGGTTCTGGTGGCCGCTGCTCTCTCGTCGTCGCAGTATTTCCTGTTTGGATTATCTTGTGCTTCTCCCCAGCTGCCTCCTTCCCCTCACACTCCCACCCTGTCCCACTCCTCCGTGTCCTCGGTGGAAGCTGCCCTCGGCCCGGGCTCGTTTCCCGCGCCGGGGGACGCCCCTTGCCTCCCCTCGCGGGTTGCGGGGGAGCCCCGCCGAGACCATGAGGAAATTCAACATCAGGAAGGTGCTGGACGGCCTGACCGCCGGCTCGTCCTCGGCCTCGCAGCAGCAGCAGCAACAGCAGCACCCGGCTGGGAACCGGGAGCCCGAGATCCAGGAAACGCTCCAGTCCGAGCACTTTCAGCTCTGCAAGGTGAAGGGAGCGCGCAGCCCCGCGAAAATTGGGGTCGTTTTAGGGGGCGGCTCGGGCTTTTCATGGGAGTGCGAGGGAATAGGACGCCACTAATAATTATATCTCGCTCGAATGAAGGGTTCGCTCCTCCTCAAGCAAACATTTGCTTAGTGGGTTATTTTGGAGATTGACATCATCTTACTCCTTTTGGGTTTTTTTTTTTTCTTCCCCTTTTCACATGCAGCAGTCATTTCAAGGTTGCTTCTAACGTATTTTACCGTATTCTTAATTAGTATTCTTTAATTAGTATTCTTAATAACCTTAGAGCCTTTATATTCAAACATTTTAATGTAATTCACCAACTTCGAAGTTTCCTTTGGAAACAGTGTCTAATGAATATTGTTCACCAAAAAGCCAGACCTGTTCAACTGGATATTTGCTTGTCACCTTTCCCTTAAAATGTGGTAAGAAGCTTAAAATACGAAATCACAGGGTCCTTTTTATCATTATGTTTGATTAAAAAGTTGGTACTGTGATTTTTGTCCATTAATGGCACCATTCCTATAGCGGTCTGTAATTCGGAAAGAATGATGCAGCGAATTAATTCACTGGCTGCTCAGTGAGAAATACAAACTTGTCTTGATATTAATACCTGCCATAAAATACCGTGTGTTCATATGTCAGCTTCTTAAAAATGTCTAAATACACATTTTTGTCTTAATGCCCTAAAATTAAGGGTTTAATAGCAAAATGCAAAAATATATGTTGTATCATTCTGTTACAATTGCAAAATTTGGGGATAGATGTTTGATAATTGCCTACTGAATCTTCGACAAAACTAATTGTAGGACAGCTTTCTTTTTTTTTTTAAGCAGTACTTGGCATTTAGCATCCAAATAAAGTAACAAAGTTATCACACTTGAAATAAAGCATGAATTGCATTTTTACATTAATTTACAGAATTTTTGAGTACCGCAAACTTTAGTATTTTGGTCTCAGACATGATAGTATAGAATGTTAATAAGAAATTTTCTTCTATAGAATATCAGTATTGTGGAAAGACAGAAATTAAAGTGTAACATTGGGAGATATATATGTATCTATATACACACACACACTTTTGATTTCAGATTCTTTTTGAATAAGTTTTGTTAATGTAGATTTCATAGGTTTTTTTTTTTTTAAGGCAGTAAGTGCGTGTGTATGTGTTCTGTATCACTTATAATTGGTTCTAGATTCTAATGCCTCTATTGACTTTTCTGTTTTTAAATTCCGCTTGCTGCCTTGGTTGCTGTGATGTCATTTGCCCATCCCTAGACTGTTCGCCATGGATTTCCCTATCAACCTTCAGCCTTGGCCTTTGATCCTGTACAGAAGATCCTGGCAGTCGGAACTCAGACTGGTGCTTTAAGGCTGTATCCTTTCATTTAAGTTTTCTTTTTTTTTTTTTCCACTTTTTCTGTATTTTCTCCATTCTTTCTATACTGCTGATTAGTTGTTTTTTCTGTTTTAATTCCAAAGAAATGGTGTGATCAGGTATATATATTGTGAAATCATGTGGTGTTGGCTTTTCTCTTGATTATGCATCTATTCATGCTAAATGTTGCTGGGGTGTTTCTCATCTCTAGGTTTATAGTAGCTAAATATGTATCCACATACAGTTCTAAAGTTTTGCTGTAGTAACTACTGTCTTTGCAAGGAGCTAGAAGTTTCTAAGGGGTAATCTATCTGCTTATATATATACCAGGGGTATTTTGAATGGAATATGCTTTGGAATGAGGTTTAAAAGCAATTAGCATAGGACACACCTTAATTGCTTTTTAAAAATATTGTGCATTGGTAGATATTGAATTTATGATCTATCATTCTAATGAATTAGAGGTTAAATTTGATTTGGTTGTTTCTGACTTGCCCATTGACAAAAAACATTTGAAGACAGATCCTGTAAATTAATTACATATAAATAGTTATGAAGGGTTAATAGTTCTAGAAGTTTTAGAGCCATTTTGTTAGTATAATGCAGATGGATAAGTATATTCTCTTAGTGTTTTCTCTTTTGTACCTACATTTGTTATGTATATGTAAAAACTGTTAAGTTAGCTGTATTCTGAGGCATTAATATAAGGAGAATTATTTTTCCTGACTGCATGAACTATAATAGTTTTGTCATAGCATAGCATAGTTTTTCCAAATACCTATTCATTTTTCAAGATCAGTTTTTTAGTCTGAACAGTGGAGACTACTTCTCACTTTTATACTATTGAGCTTGAAATAAAATTGTTTGCTTTTATCATGAAATTTAACCATACTTAACTAAAATACCTTTATTTTTAAACTTAAACATGAGACTTTTAAAAGCAAATGCTTTGTTCATCTTTAGGATATTTGCTTCCGCATATTAAAGTAATGTGTTTGTAAATAAAAAAAAATCACTAGATGATCACAATAGAATTACTATTGTCAAAAAAATAAAGAGAAGGAAGGAACTTTATCCCTCACATTTTAAATTTATCTGGCTCCTGAGAAGAGAGGAGGGGAACCTGCATTTTAGTTAAACATGTGCCTTGATTTTTCTTATAATCTTTTAAAATCTTTATTTCAAAAAGTGCTGTATATGGTATCAGGATATGCCTCAAGTTTCACTTATGATTAGTGTGTTATCTTTCAAAATACTTATAAAACTTTTCAGATGGGCCGTTGATATGTATTGAGTGAAGTCTACATTCAGTGTAAATACCAGTAGTGCACACATTCCTTTTAAAATGGTAAAATCTGACCAGGCTAGTTCTGAATCTGTGAATTTCTAAGAGTATGTCTGAAGGGCTCTTGCCCAAATATCTACATATTTGAGACTAGAATATTTTTGGCTGCAGGTGTTCAGTTGTTTTTATTCCTAAACCCAGTGATCATTACCTTCTAGTTTAGGGTTCCTATTTTAGTCTCATGAAGATGGGACAAAAGTTTAATTTTGTCAGTGTGGGTACTAGGTATTCAACAAAACTCCATGTAGTGACAAGAATAGTGCATTGTTGGATCTAGATGGACTGTTTGGAACTAAAAGCAGATTTTTTTTTTTTGTTCCCCACAAAAAAAAAATATCACTGGATTAAAAGAAAAGAAAAAAAAGAGTTAATTATTTTTAGATTTTGCTTTTCTTTTAAATGGGTTCAACTTTTACTGTTGCCTCAGTGTAGTCTCAATTTTCCAATGGTATATTAACTTTTTTCTTTTAACAGCAAGTCTGCCCTTTTTATTTTTAATACGAGTGAGTACCACCAGTGAGTCCAATTTTATAAAACCAAATATGTTTCTTAGACAAGACTGTTACCCTTAATGCATTTGAGTAATTATGCAAGTTGACACAAAGGAGTTAAAATATAGGCCTGATTCTAATTGCCAAATAAAAGTAAGGATTGGGTGTCCAAAATTCTCACTTGTACATGACTTGCTTATGCGTTGCTTATACGTTTTAATAGCTAAACACTAAATGACAGTGAACCTGTAATTATAGTTTACAGTTATACTCTAATTTTTTTTTTGAATTTTAGAATCTCTCTTACTGTATTTAGAATGAAGTCAGGAAAACTGTTTACCAAACATGTTTCTACTTTTTAATGAGATTTGTGTGAACATTCCAGAGTGATAAATTGGTTTCCCTACCAGTAATACCAGCTAGTTATTTCTTCTGTTAGGTTTAGGTATCAGATAAGCTAATGAGCTTTATTTATTGCAGCTTTGATTTCTTGAAAATGACTAAGACCTTTTTATTTTTACTTAATTTCCACGTATGTAATTTAAGATCTATGTTTTTCTGTTTTGTTACTTTCAAAGCTAAATTAAAATTAATAATTTCTAATTTCAAAGCTCTATATTGGCTTAACATGCAGACTTATTACAGGTATATTCTGTTGCTCTTGCTCTTTTATATTTTTTGCTATTTCAGTTGGTTTCTTTCAGTCCTTTTCTTTATTTTTCTTTATTTTCTTCTCATATTAGGCTCTTATAGCCTAAAAAAGTGTCTTTGGAACAGAAATATACTTGTAGATAAAGTGTTTTCTTTCCTTTGATCGTGGAGCAGAAAGTAGATGTTTTCAGAAGTAGGATTGGGCTATTTAGAATTTGCATTACATGTCTAATCTGACTAATAGAATGTCTTCCTGAATGTTAGACTATATTAAATCTACTTTGAGGTATTAAAAAAACTAGATGAGAAAGTTACATCTGATAGCTAATGTTTGCAGACAAGAATTAGTGAAAATCTGAATTTTTAAATAATCTTCTAACCAGTAATGAGGCAAGATAAATTTAATGTTTCCTGCATTAATGTATAGCAAGTGAATGATACTATAAAAATGCTTTATGTTCAATCTTCTTGGCTTCTGGAAAGAATGTGAGGTTGGAATGTATTTACTGATGGGAAGCAGGAAAACATAATTTTATATACTAAGTCATATAGCAGTGATGTGATTTAATTATCTTAATTCTCTTCTTTTTGTCATGTAGAAATAGGTATAATTTGATTCTTATGATTAATCCAGGGTTGAAAATTATTGGGATAAAATATCTAATTATCTATTTTCATATCAATATCTAGAAAGGGAAAAAAGTTTTTAGCTGAAGAATGAAGGCATTTCTAGTAATGTTATTGTTGTCCTTATCTAGACTTCTGGTTTACTAGTATAATTTTGAATTACTGTAACCATGGACTACCCTGATCTTTGTAATGTATTTTTGTCTAAATACAATGAAGTCATTTTGTGTGTGACTATTTCAAGGACTAAGCAGAAAAATGAAACTTCAAATTTATTGAATTTAAAAAAAAATTGTATGAATGTTTGTTATAATTATCAACATTATTTAAAAACCATTTATTGTCTTCTTGACTTGTGGAAGATAGAGTAAAATAGGCGACCTCTGATAAGGCTTGGATTGTCTTTTTTATTTATTTGAAGGCATGGATTGTCTTTTAAACTGCAGTGTAATGTTGCTGAATGCAGGCTCACAAGTTGATTTTTGTATGTAGGAGTTCATTTAACCAACACTTATTAAGTGCTAACATTAGATTATAAACTGTGGCCTGAATTCTGGTTCTTTTCTTGCCACTAAGGAATTAGGTGTCTTTCAGTGGTTTTTTTCTTTCAAAATGAAGATGCCATATTAGATGATTTCTTCAAGAAATAATTCTGTAATTTCAAGTGGCTATATATTGTTCTAGGTGAGTATTCAAAAGAAATGGTGAATGTGATTCTTCAGAAAGTTTCCAGTCCTAACTAAAGGACTAAACTAGTTAAACAATTGAATTTAGAGTATTATTTAGGACTCTACTGACATTCTTAAATGTCACATTGCAAGTAAAGTCATTGCATTTGATGACACATTAGTAGATAGAGATCACATAGAGTAACAGAGAAGAGGGACTGGGAAAATTATTCTAGGCAAGCAGTATGGGCAACAGTAGAGAAACGAATTAGGATAGTTAAGAGGAGTACTAAAGAGATAGTTTGGAATAGCGATCCTAACTGAGTTGGAGACAGAAATAGGAGCCAGTTGGTGGAGAACTTTGAATGTTAACCTGAGTTATCTGAGTGTTATTTGGTGAGGAATCATTGTAATTATCTATTCTTGATCAGTGTCTCTCAATAGTGGTAGCATTTTGGACTAGATAATTCTGTGGGTTTGTTCAGCACATTGCAGGCTATTTAATATCCCTGGCTTCTACCTGCTAAATGCCAGGATTGCCCCTGCTGTCAATATGGCAGCTTAGCCTCACACAGTTCCAGGTGTTCCTGGACTTAGCCCAAGTTGTTCACCAATTAAATAGGATAATAATCCTACTGAGGTCATGAGGTTAGCATCAGGATTAAATGCAGTAATGCATGTGTGTAGCTTTTAAGGCCATGCAGAGACCGTTTTGGTGAATATTCAATATATGATTTTATGAAAGTTTTTCTGTAGTTTTAGTATTCAGGTCCTTCATTACTTTATTTTAGCAAATACTTGTTGAGAGGCAATTAGGTGCCAGGCACTATTTAAGAAGGCCTTAATTTCATTTATTTTTGTAGCTAATGCAGTCTTTTAAAAAAATCTTGAAAAAGTACTGTTCTTTTTTCTTTAAGGGTCATTGAAATGGCTCTGTTCTCAATCACAAGGTTGCAAAATTGCTATTGAGATGTAATAGGATAATATATGTGAAAGTTTTTATGCATAGTAGGCAATAAATGTTTAGTGATTCTGCACTTGTAAGATAGCATTAGAATGTTTGACTTGCTGCTTATTAGTTGTATTTTGTAAAAGAATAACAGTATTGGAAAAATTTAGAAATCTGATTTTTATTCAGATTAGTTAAAAGTGAAACAGTTAAAAGTGAAATTTAGCTAGAATTAAGCCAGATTTTTATCTCCTCTTCTCTCCTGCCATCCTTTTTGTCCATGGTAGAATTCTAGTCATTTGGAATTCTAGCTCCAGAGGAGAAACAGGACTTTGAAATACTTTTACGTCTCAACTCTTAGCTCTTTATTAAAGAGGACTTTGTATAAAAGGAAGAATGAGTACTGTGTCAGCAGTAGGTTGTGATTCTCAGCATGAACTACTGCAGCAGGAGGAATAGGCACTTTTACTTTAGAAACAACCAGAAATGATTCCTGCCTGGAAGCAGTTACTTTGCAGTGAATTTCTTTTTGAGGGAAACAAGGTATGATAGAATCTGAATGGGATTGAAAATTTGTAGGGAATCAAGTCTGCTTAGTAAGCCTTTCTGCCTTAAGTAGATGGGTTTTTATTTGTTTGGTATTGTTTTCCATTTGCTTTTTAGTATCATTTACTTTTAAAATCATAACCTGACTTTGCCATCCTGAAGGGAAGAGGTAAAGGAATTTTTGAAGGATGACTTTATCTTTAGAAGATTTGTGTTCTAGTCTTCAGACTAATTTTGGTTAAGCCGGCTAAAATTTAGTCTGGGCTTCAGTCTCCTTTCCTGTAAAATGGGGAAATTGGGATGCATGATATCTGGAGTCTTTCCAGCTCTAGGATCTTAGAATTTCTTTTTCTGTGGAGGATTTGGGAATGCTCTGAACCATTTCTGTGTAGAGCGGTCTTTTGATTGATTGTTCTGAGTACCTCTTAAAGAGGATAAAGTATTGGACTCCATCCCATTGTGGGGCCCTTACTTTGTATCCATTGATTGCATTCAAAATCCAAGTCAGAAGATGCACAAATGTAAACCTTTGTTTACAAAAGGAGCAGGAAAGAACATATGAAAAACATGGACTTTTTTTCATTGTTGAAACACAACTCACGTTGAATACTTAAGATACTAGGTTATTGCATTTTTATTGTATAACAGATAAGGTCTCATTATGACATAGGAAACGTGGGTATTTTAAAAATACTGTTGACCAAGTTTGCTTACTTTCCTGTCTTGGGTGTAAATAGTAAGGATATAAAATTAAAATGGAATTACATAAAATTAATACTGGGTTGTGTTAACCTTAAAAGTAAAACTGTCAGTTTTTTACCAGTAACAGATGGGTTTATTAGAAAATAAAAGAGAATTGCAACCTGGAACAAACCAGCTGCTGAAAAATTGTAGGCAAGTGCAAGGAACAAAGGACAGGAACCCTTTTTTAAGGAGAAAAGGGGTAAGTTGGGAAGGCAGTTAGGAAGTACCAGTCCATTGGAGTAAACTGGGAGTTCAAAGTGTGGTGGCTTCTCATTGGTGGAGCTGTTGCCTGGGGGGGCGGGGGGTGATGAGGAAAGTGTCTCCTCCTCTGGCTGGAGTAAGAGAGTAATATCCACTGCCTGGTCAAGTCCGTCTCTTCCTGTTAGCTCTGCAACTAACCACAAGTGGTAGGGCATGAGAACTCCCCTGCCAAAACCTCTGAACTCCTATTTTAGTGAGGTTTCCCATTACTAATTTTCACAGTTCCTAATCACATGATTTTATTTTTATATAAGAGATTTAATAGACTATTGAATTGCTGGTATGTAATTTGAGTGCTAAATTTGGTATTGTTTAGTAACTTGGAGTAGTAGTAACTAGTAACGTATGTGTAAATAATTGGACTGTAGGGGTGAGTATCACTAAATAAAAGGTAAGCTTTGGTTGTTTTTGTTTGGCTTTAATTTCATGCATTGGAAGTGACACATTATAAAGAAAATTAATAATGAGTATCAGTATTTGTTTTGTAATGTTTAAATGAGAATTTCCTGCAGTGATATGGCATATTATCATCATCAGAAGGTATACAGTATCTTGGGATTACAGATAATGAAATGTTTTTGGTTTGACCTAAACAGATCTGTTGAGAATGTAACAATGATACATGGGAAAGGGCATTTTACTATGTATCACCTTTTATGTTTGAATGCCTTTTATTAATATAGATTTTAATCATAATAAAGTACTACAAAACTTCCTGGGAAGTAAAACAAGGTGATTATTGCCTTGATTTGCATGAAATAAACCAAGATTTCATGAAGGACTACCAAAAGGTACTTGATACATCTCTCTTCCCTTAGTCACATATGACCTAAATCATTCTAAGAAGCAGTACCTTCTGACTTAATTACTCAGACTTCTTCCTATAAAGATGGTTATGTTTGTAATATAATTATCTTACACTTTAATTTGAACCTATTTCTAATTTTTATTTGCAACAATAAAGAAGATAACCAACTTATCTTCCATATATTAATGTTATAACTTTTAACATTTTTGAAGAATTTAAATACTTAGTAGTTACCCAATTTTGGATTTAGTAATCCCAGTTGCTTTAATCTCTTACTCTCCTGTTTTATTTTAAAGAAATTTTGGACACTAGTTTTGTTTACTGCATAACTTTTTTCTTTCTTGGCTGTAGAAGGTAAGTAGGGGAAAGAATTGTTGACACAGTTTGCTTCTTACTACTTACTGTTCCACAAAGGGCCATGTGTTTAGCGATTCCTTCAATCTAGAATATTTTTTCCCTGTTAAAATAATTCTTATCTTTATAGCTTAATGCCTTTGTCTTTGTGATTATATATTTGATTTAGTTCCATCCCCAGTTCCACCCATGTAGCCATCTTTTTCTTAGTTCAGCATTTAAAATCTAAATTTCCACATTACCCTTCTTTATGAGTAATATGTAGACATTTTTAAATAGCTAAAATTAGACCTTTTTGAAATTATAGCTATAATATTGAGTGGTATTTTCTTTTAAGACAAACTGTCAGAAACAGTACCACATATGAGAAGATGCAGTGGAGTTTAAAGCAATGTAAAACAGAATTAACCAGTATCCTTTGTTTTATCACGAGTCCAGAAGCGGGACAGTAGTTGGTATACAATTCTAAAATCACAACAGAAGGAACACAGAGTCTTTTTTTTTTTTTTTTTTTTAAGATTTATCTATTCTAGAGGGGGGAGGAGGGGCAGAGGGAGAGAGAGAATCCTGAAGCAGACTCCCCGCTGAGCATGGAGCCCCACAGGAGGCTTGATCTCAGGACCTAAGATCACCACCAGAGATCAGGGGCTCAACAGACTGAGCCACCCAGGCGCCTCAGGAACACAGATTCTTAAATAATCAACTTAATAGGTTCTCTACTAAATATCATATAGAAGATGGGTATGTGTGTGCGCTCTAAATCTTAATGAAGATCTAGATTCTTAGTTCAGGAGTCAGCAAACTTCTGTAAAGGGCTAGATTGTAGATATATTAGCTTTTTAGTTTCTGACACAACTACTCAACTCTGCCCATGTAGCACAAAAGCATCCATAGACAATATGTGAAGAAAGGAGTATAGATGTGTTTTAATAAAACCTTATTTATAAAAACAGGCAGTGGACTGGATTTGGCCCACAAGCTAACATTTGCCAATCCCTGTTTTAATTCATCAGGTTGCCTTGCTTTTAAATCGGTAGTGGCGAGGAATGCTCAGGAAGGAACTGCTACAGGCATTTCTATAGTTAATGCAAGTATAATTTGTGAAACTTACCAGTTTAAATTTAACCTTTTAGTTATAAGTAGAAAATGGTTTAAGAAAAAATTAGTAATTCTTAATGATATATAGTACTTCTGTATGCCTATGAAAGAGGCTTTTTGGGTGGGGATTAATATAATGAAGATGCTTAATTAGGCATCTTTGGGGGCAGTTCAGTAATCAGTTCTATTAATGAAGTATTCAGCTTGCTTGAGACCTTTACTACCTAATTTTACTTAAAACTGTTTGCATTTGTAGCTTTTAATATTTTCATTAATATTATATAGAAATGTAGATACGTTTAGATGGGTACTTTTATTTTTTTAAAGATTTTATTTATTTGAGAGAGAGAGAGAGAGAGCGCACAAGCCGGAGGGGAGGGGCCAAGGGAGAGAGAGACGCAGGCTCCCTGCCAACCTGGGAGCCCAACATGGAGCTCTCGATCCCAGGACCCTGGGATCATGACCTGAGCCCAAGGCAGACGCTTAACTGAACCACGTAGATGCACATAGATAGAGAACTTTTAAAGATAAAAGTGGATGTAAGCATTTTACTAAAATATTGCAATTTTGTAGTAGTCTGCAAATTTTGATTAAAAAAATAACCAGTTTTCATTTGTGGAAGAAAACAACCTGAAAAATAATGTATTAAAAAGAAAACTCATAAAGTTCCTAGAAGCAAATTCAGGTGCATGGTTACCTTCTTTAGAGTTGGATATATTGCATGTCCCTTGGGAAAAATGTGTGATACTGTAATTGGAAACTGAAATTAGATTGCTTTTTGAAAACTTTTTAGTTGCTCACTGCATCATTTTCAAGTAGCAATAAGTATAGATATTTTATTCAGTAAATAAGGCTAATTTCTACTTGATTCCGTTTCTCTAACTGGCGTTAATCCTTTTGGAAGTTGTTACATAAGACAAATAAATAAAGGCATGCTGAACATATTTCTTCACTGGTGCTGTGATTTAAAAATGCATGTTGAGGGGCTGCTGGCTGGCTCAGTCCGTAGAACATATGACTCTTGATCTCAGGGTTGTGAGTTCAAGCCCCACATTGGGTGTGGAGCCTACTTTAAATAGATAAATAATATTAAAAATGAATGCTGTTCTGGAGTAACTTAGATTCCCTTAAAATGGGAAATATAAAAGGTTTTAACTAAAAATAGCTAATATTTTTGGTTTTATAATTCTTCATTTGAAAATTAAGATTTGCTTAGCACATGTTATTTGTAAAATATATAGTCTTAGCAATTATATGGTAGTTACTGTTTAAATAATGAGATTTTTAAAATTTTAAAATAGGGATTTTCTATATCCCTAGTTTAAGTTTTGTTTCCCTTTCAGTAAGCGCTATCTAGAATTTTTGAAGTTTTCTTGGTGAGATTGTCTATTGAAAAGTGATTAATCCTACCCTTTCTTGAAAGTACATAATCTTTTCTTGTAATAGCAGTACCTCTGCTTTTTCACAGCAGTGCTCTGCCAGAGGTGACTATAAATCTAGTGGCATCAGCTATTGCAGTACTTCCTACTAAATTGCTTTCCTTTTGTGTATTTTTTTTCTTTTTGTCTTTTGAAAAGGAGAAGTGTTGGAGCAGACTTTTCCATCTATTCAGTCTCTGTCCTATATTTTTCATAATGGGTTGTATTTTTCTTTTAAAATTCACTTTGCCATACTTGAGAAAAGAACTTAGCCATTAAGCATCTGAGAATGGATGCTAGGATAAAAGATTGTTTTTACCTGATATGTCAGAATGTACATTCTTTCTTGTTTCTCTAACCCAGACCACTCTTTATGCCTGTATTTCTTGTAGACTGAGCAAGTGGTTCATTTCAAAATATATTTATATATCAAAAGCTATTCTAAATAATTGCCTGTGATAATAAATATAATTCATTTTGACCCCTTTAGAGACAGTCCTAACTCCAAAACGGGGAATAATAAGAATTAATATTTTTCAACAACTCTGATTTGTTTACCAATAATAAAAAATTCTTACTCAAAATAATAGTGGAAGAGGTAACTAGAAGCCTATTTTAACCCAGTGAATACTATAAGTCTAGATGCTGCAGTTACTTTTTTGTTTTGATATTCCTTTCATTCACATGAAAGGAAAGCAGCTGACATAATTTTTCACATGCCATTGGAAATTTATTGTAAAAAGTTATGTTGCATTAAGGAAGTTTTAAATGTTGATCTATGCATCTTTCACAGTTATTTTTAACATTTTATTAAATTTTTACTGCAGAAATAGTACACATTATAGTTTTGCTTAAATAGCAGACTAGCAGAATGTTAAAATTGTGAGTCAGCAGTAAAATTTATGTCCATCCTTATAATCATGAGGATGTGGCTAACTTCATTTATTAATATATTAATTTTTAAAATAGACTATTTTTTGAGCAGTGTTTGGGCTCAGCAGAAGGTACAGAGATTTCCAACATTTCCCTGTCTGCACTCAGCCTAACCCCTCCATTATCAACATCCCCCATCAGAGTGGGACATTTGTTATAATTGATGAACCTACACAGACACATTTTCATCCAAAGTCCATAGATTAGGGTTCACTCTTGCTGTTAAATGTACTATGGGTTTTGGCAAATATATGACATATATCCACCATTACAGTATCATATAATATAGTTTCATTGCCTAAAAATCCTCTGTGCTCCACCTATTCATCTATTCCTGTCCCCCACCCCCCAACTCCTGGTAACCAATGATCTTTTTATTGTCTCCAGAATTTCGCCTTTTCCAGAATGTCCCTGTAGTTGGAATCATACAGTTTGTAGCCCTTTCACATTCACTTCTTTCACTTATTAACTTTAACTCTGTGTCTTTTCATGGTTGATAGTACATTTCTTTTCAGTGCTGAATAATATTCCATTGCCTGGATGTACTACAGTTTAGTTATCCATTCATCCACTGAAGGGCAAATTGGTTCCTTCCAAGTTTTGGCAATTGTGAGTGAAGCAGCTATAAATAGCCCTGTGCGGGCTTTTGTATGGATATAAGCTTTCAGCTCCTTTAGGTAAATACCAACAAGTGTGATTGCTAGATTGTATGTATGATAAGAGTATGTTTAGTTTTATAAGAAACTACCAAGCTGTCATCCAAAGTAGCTGTACCGTTCTGCATTCTCACCAGCAGTGAATAGGAGTTCTATTGATCTGCATTTTTATCAGCATTTGATGTTGTCAGTTCTGAATTTTGGCTATTTTGGTAAGTTTGTAGCAGTAACTCCTTGTTTTAGTTTGCATTTGTCTGGTGACATATGATACGGAGCATCTTTTCATATGCTTGTTTGCTATCTGTATGTGTTTGGTGAGGTGTCTGTTAATGCTTTTGGCCCATTTTTTAATTGGGTTGTTCATTTCCTTCTTGTTGAGTTTTAAGAGTTCCTTGTATATTTTGGATATCAGTCTTCTATCAGGTGCGTTTTATAAATATTTTCTCCCAAGTCTATGGCCTGTGTTCTCATTCTCTTGACCTTGTGTTTTACAGAGCACAAGGCTTTAATTTTGAGGAAGTCCAGCTTATCATTTTTTTTTCATGGATGGTGCTTTTGGTGTTGTACCTAAAAAGTCATTGTCATACCCAGGGTCATCTAAGTTTTCTTCTATGTTATCTTCTAGGAGTTTTATAGTTTTGCATTTCACATTTAGGTCTGTGATGCATTTTGAGTTAATTTTTTGTGCCCAATGCAAGATCTGTATCTAGATTGATTTTTGGTGATAAGGTGTGATGGGTGGAGAAGCATTCTGTTGTCCCATGATTAGGTCTAAGTCTTTTAGTGAGCCTGTGCTTCTGAACTGTGAACTTCGCAAGTTCTTAGTCACCCCTCTCCCCCCTCCCCTAGGTGAGTTAGGATGGCTAGAGTGGGTTGGAGTTGGGTATTTCCCTTCTACCACCTCAGTTCAGCTCTGATAAACAGTTCAGCTGTTTAGGCTCCTGTTAGTTTCTCCTGAGGGAAGATCTTGTTAAGAACAGAATGCTCCAGTGTATTAAAAATCATTGCTTTTCCCCACCCATTGCTGGAAGCAGGTGGGAATTTTTCTCAGATATGTGGGAGCCTGGTGGAGCTCTTGGAGGTAAAACTCACTAAAGTGTAAGGATTCCCTGCTCTTCCTTCATGACTGGGTCCCCCTGGAGTCTTCAACCTCTGAAGTGTTGCAGGTAGGTGTTGTCACACGGGTCAGCTGGAGGAGGCAGGTGAGACATTCCCAGATGAGAAAGCTGCAGCGCACATAGGTGGTCTTATTTATCACAGATCATTTGAAATATTTCCATTTTTTTGAGTAGGATAAAGGTATAATGTACTGCTTTTATTTGTTGACTGTCACTTATTTCTCATAATGTGAAATAACAGAAATGAAATCTCTCAGCTGCTTAATGATTGTTGTTTATGTTTACACTAAATGGTGGAGTTGGTCTGATGCTAAAGCTCCTCCTTTTCATTTTTAGAATGCTTTCATCAATATTCTTTGACCACATTATGGTTCTGTTTAGATTTTAACTTTATTATTGAAAATAATCACATTATGGTTAAGTTTCTTCAAGACTGAAGCCATTAACAGTAAAAATCATCCACTGAGCTTTTATTCAGAGTATTAAGCCGGTTGAGAGTAGCAGCACCTTGAAGGCTTACTAGAAATGTGAATTACTCTGTTTGCTAAAAGTATAAGAATGCACTAAAATAAATGGTAATAGAAGTTAGTGCAAATCATCAGGGTTTATGATGGATAATTTTAATCAGGGAGGAACAGTTTTACCCTTCAAAGTTGTTCTTGGTTTGTTAGCAGAATATATGTTCAATGAATGTTACTTTCACATAATATTATATAATTAAATGTATAATATTGTAGGATAATTTATTAGTCACTTAGGAGTTCATGAAAAGTTCAATTATCTGTATCCTCATCTTTAAACTTTGCAGAATATAAATGTATTTTCAGAAACTGCACAGGATATTAAAGTTCTCTGGTTGCTTTCCATTTTATATGTATTCCAGTCTTCCATTCCTAGTTTGGAAAATTGAATGTGTCACTTCTGTATAGGTTGGAATAATGTCAATACTTTCTTTGCCCTTTTTTTCATTGACAAGAATTGATGAACAGATTCTCTGAGAAGATATATAATCTTCAAAAATCTTAAAAATTTACTGAATATATACTGTCTTGATATTATCTCATTCTTCATAAAAGTAGAGGTTGCCAAAATATGCGCACAATACACAGTGGTTTTGAGAGCAGTGAAAACTTGCCTAGAAGCTGTACTCTCAGAACTTACCACGGGATAGGGTCCCATTGCCTGCTTCTTTGACTATTTTTTTTATTCTACTTTGCTGACAGTACGGTAGAAATCCCAGAAGGCAGAATAAACAGAGGAACTATTGCTGTGATTGTAACACCAGCCTAATAAATGATTGGAAGGTAAAATGAATAGGCTGAGCTTATAGATTAATTGGATTTTAAAAGCTTATAAAGGGTCTTCTCTGTTATGTCTCCTCTGTTAAATACTTCCTGTGTTTAAATCTTGAATGAAATAAAAATATTTATTTATTTATTTATTTATTTATTTATTTATTTATTTTTTTTTTTTTAAAGATTTTATTTATTTATTTGAGAGAGAGAGAGAGCGCAAGAGGGGGTAGGGTTAGAGGGAGAAGCAGACTCCCCGCCGAGCAGGGAGCCCGATGTGGGACTCGATCCCGGGACTCCGGGATCATGACCTGAGCCGAAGGCAGTCGCTTAACCAACTGAGCCACCCAGGCGCCCTGAAATAAAAATATTTAAAAATTGAGTGCAAGACAGAAGGAAATAAGGAGCTTAATTGCAAAAATGCTAAACTAGTGTGATTTTTTTTTTTTTTTACCTCTTACTATGCTGCATTTCAGTTAAGTTGCTAAATAGTTAAATTCATTCATTGCTTGTGATAGATATCTTAAATCCTAGATAAAAGGGATTTTTAAAGCTGTATTTAAGAATATGATGTTTTAGGGCGCCTGGGTGGCTCAGTCGTTAAGCGTCTGCCTTCGGCTCAGGTCATGATCCCAGGGTCCTGGGATCCAGCCCCACATCGGGCTCTCTGCTCAGTGGGAAGCCTGCTTCTCCCTCTCCCACTCCACCTGCTTGTGTTCCCTCTCTCGCTGTCTCTCTCTCTGTCAAATAAATAAAATCTTAAAAAAAAAAATAATAAAACCTTTAAAAAAAAGAATATAATGTTTTAATTTGTTTCATTAATAATTGCAGTCATTTTTTACCTTAAATTCAGTCGTTTTTACCTATTTGCATTATCATTTATCATTCATACAAACCGATTCTTCTTTTTTTTAAATAACAGTTTTATTGAGATACTTTTATATACCATAAAATTTACTCTTTTAAAGTGTATGGCTCAGTGCTTTTCATTATATCCATTGAGTTATGCAATCGTCAGCATTTCTTAACTTCCAAACATTTTCTTTACCCCAGTAAGAAACCCCATACCTATTTAGCAGTTACTCTGCCTTACCCTCTCCACCCAGTCTTTCACAACCTTTTATTTACTTTCTATTTCTGTGGATTCATCTACTGTGGACATTTCATTTATAAATGGAATTATATAATATATAGTCTTTTATGATTGGCTCCTTTTACTTAGCATAATGTCCTTAAGGTTTATCCATATTATAGCATGTATTAGTGGTTCTTTTCTTTTTATGGTTGAACATTTCATTATATAAATACACCGCGTATTATTTATCCAATAGTCAGTTGCTAGACATTTGGATTTTCCTCTTTTTTGGCTGTTAGGAATAATGCTTTGAACATTTGTGTAGAAGTTTTGCGTGTATGTATATTTTCATTTCTTTTGTTTTTATATTCCTGGGAGTGGAATTGCTGAGTCCTGTGGTAACTCTGTGTTTAACGTAGAGGAATTGCCATTATTTTCCAAAGTAGTTGCACCACTTTACAGTTATACCAACTAATTGAGACTTCTCATTTCTCCACATCCTTACAAACTCTTATACTAGAGGAGGTCAAGTGGTATTTCACTGTGGCTTTGATTTGCATTTCCCTAGTGACTAATGATTTTGAGCATCTTTTCATGTATATTTTGGCTATTTGTGTATCTTCTTTTGAGAAATGTCTATTCATATCCTTTCTCCATTTTTAAATTGGATTTTTTTTTTTTTGTTACTCCGTTGTAAAAGCCCTTTATGTATTCTGGATATTAAATCCTTATTAGATGTATGATTTACAAATATTTTCTCCTATTCTGTGGACTGTTTTTTTCACTTTCTTGATGATGTCCTTTGAAACACAAAATGCTTTTAATGTTAACGAAGTCCAATTTATTTTTTCTTTTGTGACTTATGCTTTTGGGGTTATATCTGAGAAGCCACAACCTTATCTGAGGTCACAAAGATGTATGTTTTCTTCTAAGAGTTTTATAGTATTAGCTCTTGAATTTAGGTCTCTATTTTGAGCTCATATTTTTTATATAGTGTGAGATAGGGGTCCAAATTCGTCCTTTCTCATGTAGATATCCAGTTATCCCAAGACCATTTGTTGAAAAGACTGTTCTTTTTCTATTGATTTTTTTTCTTTTTTTTTTCTTTAAAGATTTTACTTATTTATTTGAGAGTGAGAGAGAGAGAGAGAGAGCGCGTGCGCACAGGAGTGGGGTGAGGGGCAGAGGAAGAATCAGACTCCCCACTGAGCAGGGAGCCCGAAGCGGAGCTCAATCCTGGGACTCCAGGATCATGACCTGAGCCGAAGGCAGACGCTTAACCGACTGAGCCATCCAGGCACCCCTCTCTATTGAATTTTCTTGACATCCTTGACATCCAAAGTCAATCATAAATGTTTATTTCTGGATTCTCAGTTCATTCTATTGATCGAGCTGGACAGTAATGATGCTAATACCACACTGTCTTGGTTACCGTAATATTGTATTAAGTTTTGGAATTAGGGAAATGTGACTCTTCCAACTTTGTTCTTCTTTGTAAAGATTGTTTTGGTTATTCTGGGTCCCTTGCATTTCCATATTACTTTTAAGTTCATTTTAGGCTCAGCTTGTCAATTTCTACAAACAGCTGGGATTCTGACAGAGATTGTGTTAATTTTGTAGATCAGTTTGATGAATATTGCCATCTTCACAATTTTAAGTCTTTTGTTCCATGAATATGGGATATCTTCCCACTTACTTAGATCTTGTTTCAACAATGCTTTGTAGTTTTCAGTGTACAAGTCTTGCATTTTGTTGAATAAATTTGTTCCTAAGTATTTTATTCTTTGTGATATTGTAAATGAAATTGTTTTCTTGACTTTTTCAGATTGTTTATTGCCAGTATATAGAAGTACAGTTGATTTTTGTGTATTGATCTTGTGTTGTGCAACCTTGCTAAACTCATTTATTTGTTCAAATAGTATTTTTTAGTGGGTTCCTTAGAATTTTCCATATACAAGATCATGTCTTCTATGAATATAGAATAGTTTTACTTTACTTCTTCCTTTTCAATCTGGACACTTTGTATTTCTTTTCCTTGCCTGTTTTCCCCAGCCAGAATATCCTGTATATGTTGAATAGAAATCGTGAGAGTGGACATCCTGTCTCTTTCCTGAGTTTAACAGGAGAGTACTATTTCAGTCTTTTAGCATTAAGTATGATGTGAACTGTAGGTGTTTCATACTTGCCTTTTTAGGTTGAGGAAGTTCCCTTTTTCTTGAGTGTTTTATCATGGAAGGGGGTTGGATTTTTCTGTGTCCATTGAGATGATCATGTGATTTTTGTCCTTAATTCTATTAATACAGTCTTTGATTCTGTGGGCTTTTGGGGGATAGGGTCATTTACTCATTTTAATATCTTGGCTAACTTTGCTAAGAACGGTTCCTCTCTCATAGCTGAAGTTTCTAAAATGTTTGTAGGCTGTTCATTTCACATGAAAATATTTGTAACAAGGCAGTCTCAAAATTTCAACCATAATTAGAATACAGAACTCAGCTTTTTGCTTATTCTGCTGGGCTGTAGTGCTCTATTATTAAAATTAATAGATATTTATTACCATGAACTAACATGAAAGATGAGTCTAGAAAAAAATTTTTTTGATTGGTGTATTGCTTGTGCCCAACTGGTTTCATAATGTCTATTTGCTACTAAAAGTTGCATTTGGTATAGTTTTAGAGTTTTAGACCACTCTGAATTTATTTCGTACTCAGATGCAAAATATTATAAATGTTCTGTTAAGTTCCTTCTCTGGTTTTAAAATGACTTAAAGCAAGTCAGGAAGTGACATTTACATTATAACCAAGGCCTTTGGGTGCAAGAGGACCTGGCTCTGGGTGTCCCAAAAAGACTGCTGACAAAATCAAAGCAGGAAGACAAGTGGTGGTGAAACAAGAAAATAATTTATTTCAGTGAGGCCAACACCAAGAAGACAGCCGACTAACATCTCAAAGACTGTCTTCAACGTGCTGAAAATAATTCTGTGTTTATATAAGGAAAATGTGGGACAGAGACCAGTGGGTACATGCAGGTAGGCAGTAAAGGTCAGGTTGATCATTGTTTTGGGGTCAGTCATGTGAGGGCTTGCTGGTATTGGAGCAGTCCCGATTGCTTGAAGGGTAGTTGGTCCATTACAAGATGCTTTGCCCACTGGGCTCTTTTCCTGAGTTAAAAGATAAGCTGGAAAGAAGAACTTAACCAGTTAGAAAGTACAAATTCGGGTCAAAATGGAGATAAAGTCCCCCCTCCCTTTTTTTTTTTAAGATTTTATTTATTTATTTGCCAGAGAGAGTGAGCGACCGAGCACAAGCAGGGAGAGCAGGGGCAGAGCATGCAGACGGAGAAGCAGGCTCCCCGTTTAGCAAGAACCCCGATGCAGGACTCGATCCCAGGATCCTGGAATCATGACCTGAGCCAAAGACAGACGCTTAACCGACTGAGGCACCCAGGCGTCCGTAAAGTCCTCTTTCAACATGTGAAAATTGGCTCTTTTTTGTGCAGTAAGTCTTGGTCTGGTATGTGTGTGTGTACTGGAGTTAGCCTGGGTTCAAACCCCAGCTTCACTAACTAGCTGAATGGTTTTGGGCAAGTTACTTAGCCTTGTTGTACCACAGTTTCCTCTTTTGTAAACAACAGAGCCTATAAAAGAGGTACTCTTGTAAGCTAATATATATATGATACTTGCTACATATTAATTGTTTAATAAATCTTAACTACTATGATGATGTACTTAAAGGCTTTCTAATTCCTCCTTTCTTCCTCCCTTTCCAAAAACAAAACAAAAAACACCATTTAGACAATTGGATGAATGTTTTATTTTAAATTTGAATTTGATGATACAATATTATAAAAGGTTTAACTGGTTTTGGTCTTTGTTTCTGCTTATCTGTCCCACATATCTCTTCCTGATTATTCTTCAGTAATTGCTAATTTCATCATATTATTTTTTTCCTTAAATATTTTTCTCCCTGTTGCTTACTTAGAGGATCTTACTTAGAGGATGTATAAATTCAAAGATTTGCATTCAAAGACTTTGCTCTGAACCTGTTTTAGCCTTGTCTTCTGTAGCTCTTATTCAGGAGTTATGATGGTGCTTTTCTGGACAAAAGCCATAAGTAGTTTTGCAGGAGGTATGTGGCCTGTGTCATGGGCCATATAAATTAATTGGTTTATTCCAGAGACAAAGTTGACTAGTAAGATTAGGTAGATACCCTAGCTCTTGATGAGCAAGCAGTAAAAAAAATGGAGACTAAAAGTATCTATGATAGGAAGATAGCACCATTTTTAAAAGAGTACATTGGTGTTCAGAATTAAAGGGCAAAATGTGTTGACACCAAGAAATACTCAGTGGAGCCTTACAGTTTGGCTTTGTCTTACAGTTGATTAATGCAAAAGAGTAGGCATCATAATAATATTTCTTTAATAAATATCTTTGCAGAATTGTTCAGTATATAACATTTTCTTCTGGGTTTTCTTCATTTTGTATGTAGCCAACAATAGGAATAATTTACAAAGCAGATCTTTGTTACAGTGTTTGACTATTGTCTGATAAAACTGTTAACTCTTAGTAATAACAATATTAGGAAGAACCATATATGCAAGAAGCAAGAATCATTACACAAATATGAAAGGATATGAGTATTTGCATCTATGACATGCTGTTTAGTGATCGAATATAGTCAGTTATTTTCTTACATTATGGTATGTCCACTATAAGGTATCTTTAGTTCTTGTTAAAGTAATGAATATACTAGTTAAATAATGATAATGAATGGGTACCATTTGGGGAGTACACTCTCAGTAGTTTTAATTCTCACCACAGCTCTGCAAGCTAGACTAGATAAGTATCTGTATTTTATAGACAAGAAAGTGGAGAGGTGTAATAATTCTCCTCCTCAGGTCACAGCAAGTACTGGTGGAACTGGCATATGAACTGACTTGAAAGTAGATGTCTTAATTCTCAACTGTGCCTCAGATGTTCCTGTGGCACATCAACAACAACAAAACAAAAAAGGATACCTACCCAGGCTGCTTCTCAGGCAATTTGTGATTAGTAAATTTGCAGTAGAGCTGGAATTCTGATACACTGCCAGGATTGAGAACTACTTGCTCTAGAATTTGTATTATTTCGAACTAATATCTTTTGATTATATATAAGTAACTTCCATTCCTTAAAATTTAATTTTAAACTTTTTGTTACTATGAAATAATGATTTAGGATTTTCCCCCCCCAATTCAGAGGGCTTTTGTAGTATTTTGGATCCTTCAGGGCTGGCTGCAGCATAGTACTACCTTATCCAAAGGAAGAGGGAGAGAAATCAGTAGTAATCTTGAGAAAAATCACTTCTTTGAGCCTCAGAATTATAATTTGTAAAATATGGATAATAACTACCTTTCAGAGTTACCATGAGGATTAAGTACAATTGCATTTTTAAGACACAGAACCTGAAACTTAGTAGATAGTGGTTCTTCTTTATTATATTAAGAAAGTTTATTTATCATCTTAGGTGTAAGTGACTATATTAATAATAGTGTCATAAAAAAGTATAGTTTTATCTGGAGTAGTTCCATGTGTAGATAAGAATAAACCTTTCTTGACTGACTTCCTGGATTTATAGACACTTTGCAGTTTCTGTGAATAAAATATTGATTGATGCCCACAGCATACTGAAGTTTTCAGACCAGTAGGCCCAAATTAGTAGATTTATATGCTTATGTTTTACTTAACCAATAATCAGTTTTGTGTATTCCCGTATCTGTTTGTGCCTGTCATATTTGATACTATAGTAATTAGTTTACTTTAAGAATAGATAATGTGAATGCAAAATAGAGGGGTTTTTAAAAATACATAAAAAATGCAGGATGAATACTTTGGGAAGACTTCATGAAATCAGTCATTTAAAATTTTTGATGTTGTGTGGATAACAGTAAATGATCAGAAAAATAGTAAGATTGTATGTGAATGCTGCATTTAGAATGCATTGCCAATTATCTTAAGTTCCATTTAAAAAATTAAACTAGTTGAGTGCCTGGGTGGCTCAGTTGGTTAAGCATCTGCCTTCGGCTCAGGTCATGATCCCAGGGTCCTGGGATCAAGTCCCGCATCGGGGTTCCCTGGTCAGCAGGGGGCCTGCTTCTCCCTCTCCCTCTGCCCCTCCCCCTGTTCATGGGCTCCTATGCTTTCTCTCAAATAAAATCTTTTAAATAAAAATAAAAATAAATTAAACTACAGATCTTATACCTGGATAGTTATGGCTATGTTTTTATTAATTAATTAATTTATTTATTTATTTTTAAAGATTTATTTATTTTAGAGAAAGAGCAGACGGGCACATGAACATGCATGTGGGGGGGAGGGGCAAAGAGAGGGAATCCTCAAGCAGACTTCCCACTGAGTGCACCTGTTGTGGGGCTGGATCCCATGACCCATGAGATCAGGATCTGTGCCAAAACCATGAGTCGGATGCTCAACCAGTTGAGCCACCCAGGCACACCATGGGTATGTTTTAAGAAAAACAATTCTGAATCTAGTTAATAGAGCCATACTTAAAGAAGGTAATATCACAAGATTAGCAAAATTATGTATGATTTCTGAAAAAAAAAATAATAAGGTAAGTAGAATTTTTATGATTCTTCATAATAGCTCACATTTTTTATTAACTTAGTTTTACTGATCTGGTTAGATGAGAAGTTTTGCTCCATGTAAAATGAGAATTATAGAATTGCTAATTGGTTCCAGAAAGGATAATTTAGCTGGAAAGATTAGAATTAGACTCCCTTTACTAGCTAAAGAGGCATCCTGACAAAAGAAATGGATGTAGGTATTTCTTTGGCCAACGAGGTGTGATTTGTCACTACCAAATGCCAGTAGTAACAATCTGAAATCTAGCTTCCTTTAGGTGCATTTGGGTAATTGGTGTAAAACTAGTACTACTAATACTGATGATGATGATGATGATGATGAAAGTTTGAGATGTTTACAGAGTAAGGTACTATAGGCTAAACATGCACGATTAGTCTGTGAAATAATAGAAGAATTAATTGCTGGCAATAAAATGAAAAAAATCATGGAAGATAAATATCACCTAGAAAAACTTTTAGAAATCGGAAGGAAAAAGTGTATAGAAAATAGGAATTTAACCTTTAGTGTGATTATTTTTTCTTAAGAACCTTAGGGCATGTGTTAAAAGCATATAGAAAGAGTCTATACACCTGAATATGAATTTATATAAAGAAGGCTATAATCACATTATTGATCACATTTTAGATTTAGCTTTTTATTTTCAATTAATATTTATTAACTAGTGAAAAGTAGATTAGCATAGTAACATGTTAAAATAGCTAATTTAGCTAATTTCTTATTTCAAGTTTATGAAGATGTAACAGTGCCTGGCACTTAGTAAATTGTATAAGTGTCTGGGTTTTTGTTTGTTTTGTTCTTTATTTAGCATACCTTATTATTAAGAGTATAGATTCTGGAGCCAGAATGCTTATTCAAATCTCAGCTCTGCTGCTTTCTAGTTACGTGACTTACAAGTTGCTTGATTTCTCTGTGCTTCAGTTTCCTTATCTGTTTATGGGGGGGAAGGGAAATTATATATTCTTCATAGATTATGGGAATTAAATGAGTTAATATATATAACATGTTTAATATAATGCCTAACACAGAGAATGTTGTGTGTTTACTGTTATATGCAAATTAATATAAATTTGCGTATTTTGAATTCAGGTCTATTGTAAAAGATTGATGCATTCATTGGTAATATCATCACGCTATAATTACAAACATAGTTACATGGTTCTTCATTATATTAACTTACACTATTGAAAAATAACACTATAGGATTGAAAAATGCTAGTAAAAAGATTGGTTCCAAAAGCATTATTCCAAAATGACATGTCTCTGCTTTTCAGATTTGTTTGCTGCCTTGGTCAAAATTGGATGCTCTGCAGATCAACTACCTTTTCTCTTTTTATTTTAAGTGAAAGAAAGAAACTTGGGCCAGAGTAAAGTGTATTAAACCTAGTTTATGTTCTGTATATTGCTGTTTTGGATAGTTCTTTTATTTTCTAGAAGGAACAGTTATTTTAGACCTGTAATCTCTGAGACTTCTGATTATCAGCGGAAGCTAGCTGATCCGATTGATGTGTAATAAATGTAACTCTGAATCTTAATCTCAATAAATAGCCTGTATTGAATATCAGGTCATTGGAATATTTATTAGTCTGTTATGTAACTTAACAGTTGCTATAAAAAGCCCACACATACTGTAGACTCCTTAATGAAATTAATGACAGCTTTGGTCGTCCAGGAGTAGAATGTTATTGCCAACATGACAGTGGAGCTGCAGTAATCCAACTTCAGTTCCTGATTAATGAGGTTAGTGAATTGCTTTAATCTATCCTACTTATATATGAAATAGGGCCACATCTGGTCTTTCAGATTTCTTGCATGCATTGATATTTAAATATTTGAACAAAAGTAAATTTCTTATAGGTCAGAACTAATAGCAGTTCACTGTAAGGCATCATCCTGGGAAGTTACATAAATAATGCAAGATGTTTCTCAAAACAGTGTTGCAAATAGAATGGTGTAAGGTAAATCTTTTTGGTACAAGGTGCTGCATTTAAATTTTATTTCTTGGATACTGAAAGTTATGTAACACTGAAATCTATATTAAAATTTTTTTTAGAGATTGAGTTTATTATAAATAACAAAATATACTTCTCTGTGACTTGTTTGAAATACAACCGGGAAACAAAATTCCATTAGAAAAGAAGACTGGTTATTGTCCAGAATTCTTGTTGTGTCACTTACTGGTTGAAGTAATTGATGATGTCTTTCTTTTTGATAGAGTATAAAGTTAGGAAGGAGCTCAGGAAACAAATACTATTTTATCAGCAGGGTAGATAACATGCTTGCAGGTTTTTAAAAAGTATGAGCATTTGCAGTGACTTGGAGCAAGAGAGTATAATGCTAAGCAAAATAAATCAGTCATAGAAAGACAAATACCATATGATTTCACTCATGTGGTATTTAAGAAACAAACAAAGGGGAAAAAAAAAAGAGAGAGGCAAACCAAGAAACTGTCTTAAC
Source organism: Halichoerus grypus (assembly GCF_964656455.1). NCBI lineage: Eukaryota > Metazoa > Chordata > Mammalia > Carnivora > Phocidae > Halichoerus > Halichoerus grypus. Next base: position 18,734,302 of record NC_135720.1, on the reverse strand, counting down.
TATAGAGAACAATCTGATGGTTACCAGAGGGGAGGTGGGAGAATGGGTTAAACAGGTGATAGGGATTAAGGAGCACACTTGTGATGAGCACTGGGCTTTGTAAGGAATTGTTGAATCACTATATTGTACACCTGAAACTAGTATAACACTATGTTAACTAATTAGAATTTTTTAAAAAAGGAAAATAAAAAGTTAAACAATTTAAAATATGAGCAGCTCTGAGAATAGATATTTACTATATGCAGTGATGAGCAGGAAAAGCTGGTCATTAGAAGAAAGAAATTACTCCAGAAAAGGCTCTGCTATCTTTAGTTGTGGTGATAGTCTGTGGACATTCTTTTTGCCCTCAGGTCCTTAGGTTCCATTTAATAAATTCTTAAATGTATGTGAGAGGAAAAAAAAAAAAACACTCGATACCTCTGACCTTTTGTAAAATGTTTTTATCAGAAGATTAATATACAATTGTGTAGGTTTTTCAGGGTCAGAAGTGTTTTTAAAAACTGCAGTATTCTGTGTAGAACTGTATAATAGGCATTGTAAAATGTTAAAATTCAAAAGAAATCACAATCTAGAAAGTTGTTGAACCTATTTATGAGGACTCAAGATTATTTTTCCTATTTTTTTTTTTTTTTTAATTTTGTTATGAAATAATTCTACTGGCAGTTAGGTTCAAAATAGAGAGGTTCTCTGTGTACTTCCCCCATCTTCCCCTAATGGTAACATTATGTATAACAATAGTATAATATTAACCAGGAAAATGACATCCATATACTACTATTAGACTACAGACCTTATCTAGATTTCATCACCATGAACTCCTGTGTCAGTGTGGGTGTCTAGTTTTGTGCATTTTTATGACACATAGAGATTTGTGTAATGACCAGTATGAACAAGATACAGATCAGTTTCATCATCATAAAGGACTTCCCTAAGGCTCCCCCTTTATAACTGGGCCCCCTCCTGCTCTCAGTCCCTAATCCCTGGCAGCCACTAACCTATTCTCCATCTTTATACTTGTGTTAAGATTATTTGTTAAAGCAGTACATGAACCAGTGTAAATAACATTGCAAACTGATTACCTATACACCTAAATTTTAGAAATCTTAAGTAATTTATGTTGTCATTCATACAGGTTTCTTTTCAATAGGATTCATCATAGAGTTCTTGGATATGACTTTTATTTTACATGCTTAAATGTTACATTTTGAGTACTTAAAAATGATGTTGCTGTTTTAAAAAATGCTTAGCAAAATATGAATATTTAATTGGGGATGCTACAGAAATCTGACAATTGGGAGTAGCTATTTGCTTTTATATTTAGTGGGCCATATGTAGGTAAAGGAGCCCCGCTAGGAGGTGGTGAGCTATTATTGCCATTTTGGCTCTACATCTCTTCTTCCTTAAGATTTCAAGATGGTGTGCACATCTTGAGAAAGAAGTTGACTATGGTGGAAATAAGAATGAAGAGTACAAATCTTTGATACTCTGAATCTTTGAGTTTCTCTGCTTCAAAATGATAAATAGATAAGAGGATGCTTTCTGGTGAAAGCATATGGACTTTATTTCTGCTCCCCTCTAGTCGTGTTGTAGCAGTAGGAATTACACCATAGAGAAGCCCTCATAGAATTTTGAAGGTGAAAAGGACTTGGAGAGATCATTTAATGTAAATTTTCAGAGCTATTTTAATCCTCTCTGATAAATGAGAAACTTAGTTTAAAGGAAGGAGATTTTAAGATTTCTCATAATAACCTAGATGAATAGAACTGCAAATCCTTTTTTGAAATTAACATAAATTTTTCATGTTGTATTTTTTATCTTATTCTCTCAGTATAGATGAAAAGTATCTGACTCCTTTGAGGAAACACATGCACATGTCTTAATAAATCAACCTTAGTCTAGAGATTCTTAATCCCGTTCACATACCAGAATCACCTCTAAAGATTTTTAAAAATATACCTGTGTAGGTCCTTGCTCTGAAAATTCTGTTTGTGAGTTCAGGGGTGAGATTGAGCCTCCTGTGTGATTCTCATATAGGGCCAGAGATGCTTCCCCATACTTAATAGTATTTAGTAGTATCAGATGTTCTAACTTTCTATATTAGTTGATTGGTCAACCCTTTGGAAGTTGAAGTTATAGTGTGCTGAATGCTATCTTTATTTTCTGTATCATTCTAGTAGTAGAATTATGATCTAGGCATAGTACATTCCGAAGAATTTTTCTTAAGCCAAATGGGAAAGTTACTTCATACTATATTTTTCTTTCGGTCAAGAAGATGTACAATAGTGATCAAGTAACTTATAGTCTGACCTCTAATTTTACATAGCTATCAACCATAATATCCAACTAGATCTTAGTATATTTGTAGTTTATAAGGTACTAAATTATACTTTAAAATGAGGAAGTGAAAACAGTTTTTACATATGACACACTGTATAACATCTGCTATTTAGAATTTGGGTGAGACAAATGTTTCTCAAAACTAAATCTATTGGCTGAAAGTTTTGAAATTTGGGAAGATTTTTTTGGCAGCTCTTTAGTAGCTTTGATGTTTGTAAGATATATTCTATATAAAATATATTACACTTTATTTTTAAGGGAGCTCTTGTGAGTGCCTTGGCTGATGACACCTTACATTTATGGAATTTACGTCAAAAGAGACCTGCCATACTACATTCACTTAAATTTTGCAGAGAAAGGTAAGAGTTTCTGTTACCCTATATATATATAAGGTATTTGCTATTCTTTTTTGAAATATTTTCTTTGAATTTTATTCTTTGATTTTATTTTTTTATGCTAGACTTTATGCACAATCTAAAAAATAATTCAAGAACTTCAAGGGATATATAATAAAAAGCAAGATTCCTTCCTTTCCAGACCCATTTTCCTCTCCAGAGACAACCGCATAAATTTCTTTTGTGTCCTTCTAGAAATACCTTGTGCATATAGGCAGAAATCTTTCTAGATAGCTCTTCTTTTTTTTTTTTTTGCATGAAAGGGAAAGCATTACATATTTTTCCTATAATTTGTGTTCAGTCAACAATATATTTGATAGATTGTTTCATATTGGCACAAGCCAATTTTCCATAGTTATTTTCATAACCGCATGATATTCTATTACGTGGAAGTACCATAATTTACTTAGTCTTCATCAGTGGACATTTATATCCTTTTTGGTCTGCTGTTCATTTTGTTCGGTTGTGATAGTATGATACATATATGTCTTCATCCATTTATACAAGTATATCTCTGAGATAAATTTGTAGAAGTATAACAGTTGGTCATAGAAATCTCTTATATGACTCGTGAGTTTTATACTTTGATTGGAAAGACCTTTTTTTCTTTTTTAATTCCAGTATAATTAACATAGTGTTACATTAGTTTTAGGTGTACAATATAGTGATTCAACAATTCTTTGTATTAATCAGTGCTCATCACTATAAGTGTACTCTTAATCCTCTTCACCTGTTTTACCCATCCCCCCATCTACTCCCCTCTGGTAACCAGGAGTTTGTTCTCTATAGTTAAGAGTCTGTTTTTTTGTCTTTTTTTCATTTTTCATTTGTTTTGTTTCTTAAATTCCACATATAAGTGAAATCATATGGCATTTGTTTTTCTCTGACTTATTTCACTTAGCATTGTACTTTCTAGATCCATCCATGTTGTTGCAAGTGGCAAGATTTTACTCTTTTTTATGTCCGAGTAATATTCCATTGTGTATTGGAAAGACATTTTTTACCCTAGTTTTATTAAACATTCTCCCATATTTTCTTACAGTGCTCTTAAAATTGCATTTTTTATGCTTAATCTTTATTTTTTTTATTTTATTTTTATGCTTAATCTTTAATTCATATGGAACTTACTTTGGCATGAAATATGAGCAAGAAATATAGGCCCCCATTGCTTATGAAATCTATTTTCTGGTGTATATATGAACATTTATATATGTGTGTGTATGTGTACTTGTAAGCATGAGCAGATGTGAGTATATATGTATATGTGCCAGGGTTAAGAAATCTGGGTCTATATAGTATCTAAATGCAGTGGGGTTAGTGTCTTTAGGACCTGTCTTCGGTTAAAGTCAGACATCAGACTGCCCAAAGCGTATCCAAGGATCAGACCATTCCTCCTTTGATACATGTTGATCTGTTCAGGTTATATAAATAGGTCAGTTTGTAAGTCTGGGTTTTTGCCCACAGTGGCCCTCCAAAATAGGCAAGCTAAAAAGGCTGCTGAGAACATAGCAGTTCAGACTTCTTTAGCCAATACCAAGACCTGTCTACGTTTTATGGTGGACAGAGACCAGAGTTGGCAGGGGGGCAGTAGCAAAATTTGCTGTTGGGCTACATCTTGCCTGGGAAGATAGATTTTCTAAATAAGTTGGAATCATGGTTCTGCTTCTTCTGGGAGAGGGACAGAAGTGAAGGAGGAGTTAATGGTAGGAGGGAGGGTTGACATAGGGGAGAAAAGGCAAGCAAAACGTTAAGGTTCAGTTCTTTTCTACCTGCTCAGAATAGGGCCAGCCTCAACTTGCCGGGCAGAGTTCCTTAGTCAACTTGCCAACTGGATCTCGGGGAGGTCTACATCAACTTCAGATGCCACCAAGCAGGTGGAGATAGCGATGGGCATCTTAGTCCCAGAACACATCTTGTCAGTCTCACACCATCTCCTGGAAATGAAAGTATGGGTCTAGCAGAGTAGTTGTCATCCTGGTGTGATTTTACCATCCAGAGGGCATTGGACAATGTCTAGAGACATTTTTTTTTGTCACAGTTGGAGGAGGGTGGAATGAGCAGTGCTACTGGCTTCTAGTTGATAAAGGCCGGGGATGCTGCCAAGTATGTTGCAATGACAAGGCAGTTAGTTCTCCATAACAAAGAATTTATCTGGTCCAAAATATCGGTAGTGTCAAAGTTAGAAACTCTGGGCTCTAGCACATCAGAATGGTATCATTTGGTCCGTGTAGTGCTGTAGAATTTCTCTTACTCTCTACCACCCACTGGAAGGATTCTGTCAGGATATAGAATTCCAGCAGAAGAATACTTCTGATACCTCATTTGCCAGTGGCCTGTCCATATTTCTCATTGGGACACAGGAATGTAGTAGTATGTGGTCCCAATTCACAAACATACACTATAGGTTATTATCGTATATCTTCATGGAGAAAGGATTAAAGCTCAAGGAGTCCCAGAATAGTCAGGGCCTCATGATTGTCAGGTATGAGGTAAGTCTCCTCAATAGTACCTCTAAGGATGGTCTCCAAGAAATTCTGGTAAAAATGGGTAAGGAATGGTGAGTTAGTCTATAAGGTGCCTATAGTCACAATCTGACAAACAGAAGGCATCTTTGTGTGAAGTACAAAAAAACAGAGCCTTTCTTCTTGGTGAATGCAGCCTCAGAGTCCACCATTCCCCTCCTTGGTTGGGTGCTATTATGCAGGGCACATTCTGCACAATTGTATGCAAGGTCCTAAAAGTTACAACTGAAATAAGCTGATAGAGTTCCCAGTTTTCAGTTTTGTAATAGAGTTTACCCAGCTGATCAGTAGAAACTAGTTGGTCCCATTTGAAGTTCAGCTTCCCCTTGGCCATTATTAAGGTTAACAGTAAAGAAGGAACTGTAGCATGATACTTCTTCCTTGAGTATCTCCTTAGGATGAAATCCTCTAAGCTAGCTACAAACTTGTATGCCAGCCATTGGACCTAAAATGCTAAGGAATAGGCCTGGTGTCTTGTGGATGAACCTACTTATATTCTCTCAAGACTAAAGTTCAGATTTCTTCAGGTGGCAGGAAGGAGAGAGGTAGCACTTGGGAGGAGCCTTGTTTTCCTCAGCATCTGGCTACATGTGGGAAGAGGGGAGGGCACAGTAGGGGCTTCCTCCAGCTCTAGGAACTGCGCATGGTGGCAAGACATACTCTGCCCCTCAGCCTGAACTCTGTGTCATTCAGGACTGTAATCTGCACCCTGATGGAGACCTTCTGTTAGAGCAACTATCCTTAGGCAGGAGAAGGGACAAAATCCTATCATTCCCTGCCATTCCTTCCATCTCCCTCATTTGTAGGAATCCATCCCTTTCTTTATGTAACTGCTTTACATTCAGTTTTTATATTTGTGTCAGTCAGGATAGTTTGGGTTATGCTATAATCTTAATGACTTAATACAGCAACAGTTTATTTTTCCTTACACTATATGTCCTTTGTGGGTTTGTTCCTTTTCATTATCATTATTCCAGAACCTGGCTGAGGAAACAGCCAGTCTTTACAATATTGCTTGTCACTGTAGTAGGGAGAAAGAGAATATGGTGAGGCATGAGTTGGCTCTTAAAGTTTCTGCCTGGATATAATACATATCTCTTACACTCTCATTTCATGGGCTATGGGAACAAGTCACGTGGCCATCTGTAATTTCACTCATACAACCAAGAAGCAGAAAAGCGGGAAATCTTGTGAATATTTGTAATGACTATCATGGTGCTTATTATTGTTGACAGAATACAATAACTAATAACCTAGTAGTTTTCTCCTTATTTCACAGTGGGTTTGAGCTAACTTAATAAGTTGAATTACTCCATTTCATTTTTATGCTATTTTCATTTTTACTTCTGAAACTAGGAAAAGTAAGAAAAATACAAAAGTGTTTAAGTAGTCATTTCATTACATTTTGAACAATTGTTAAATAATATAAACTTAAGTTTTATCATAATATTGTCTTATTTTTATAAGTAAATTTTCCTAGTATAGTAGAAATTTATAAATAGAAACTATATGTAGTGATTTAAATTGTATTTTTTCATAATGTGGATTTTTTTCTAGTTTTGACTTAAAAATTGTGCTACGATACACAGAACATAAAATTTTCTATCACAACCATTTTTAAGTGTACAGTTCAGTAGTGTTAGGTACATTCTCATCTTATACAACTATATAATATGGATATTTTGATAGAATTTCACTTTTATGGGATTTAAGAAAAAAATGTGGAAATTGGAAGTTTTACATCTTGGCTTAACTATATGAAATTGGGCATGTTACTTCACTGTTTTGTGTGTTTGGTTTTCTAATTTGTGGAAAATTTTCCTCTGTGATACATGTAATCTTTATCATTTATTTTTTCTCATATGTTAAAACAGCTTCCTCTTACCCCATTTATTTTTTATTTATTTATTTTTTATTCCCCCCCCTTCATTTTTCCCTTCCTGCTATCTTCTTCTTCTTCTTTTTTTTAATATGTAATATATTATTTGTTTCAGAGGTACAGGTCTGTGATTCAACAGTCTTACACAATTCACAGCGCTCACCATAGCACATACCCTCCCAATGTCTATCACCCAGCCACCCCATGCCTCCCACCCCCCACCACTCCAGCAACCCTCAGTTTGTTTCCTGAGATTAAGAATTCCTCATATCAGTGAGATCATATGATACATGTCTTTCTCTGATTGACTTATTTCACTTAGCATAATACCCTCCAGTTCCATCCACGTCATTGCAAATGGCAAGATTTCATTCCTTTTGATGGCTGCATAATATTCCATTGTTACCCCATTTATTCTATAGGTAATTATAGAATGCTTATTTTGTGCCAGCTTAATGCTAGCTGCTAAGCATGCATTTGTAAAGAAGACAGACTTGGGCCTTGCCATTAGGATCTTCGTCAAAGTTAAGACAAGCTTAACTTCCCAGATGCCCAATAAAATGACATTTGTTCATCCTAAATAAGTCTGTATCTCAGTTTCTGTAGAATGAATTTGAGTTGGGGAATAACATAAACTTAGAAATCTCCTTCTTGGTTAGCAGCCAGCTTGTACTAACTGTCAAGTTTAGTTCTTACTATAATTGATCACTTAGCTTGAGATACGATTTTCTCTAGCTTGAAAAGCAATGTACCATAGTGGTTAAGAGTTCAGACTCTGGGCCAAATTGCCTATGTTGAATCTTAGTGCATAGCCCCATCACCTATTAACTATATCAGTTTTGTTATCTGTAAAATGGATTATTATCTCACGAAAGCCCTAAGATTCATATTATAAAGTTAATATATATAAAATAAGTAATATGTATAAAGCACTTAGAACAGTGCCTTAGAAATCACCTGTATAAAGGTATTGGATTTGGGCGCCTGGGTGGCTCAGTTGGTTGAGCGACTGCCTTCGGCTCAGGTCATGATCCTGGAGTCCCGGGATCGAGTCCCGCATCGGGCTCCCTGCTCAGCAGGGAGTCTGCTTCTCCCTCTGACCCTCCTCCCTCTCATGCTCTCTGTCTCTCATTGTCTCTCTCACAAATAAATAAAATCTTAAAAAAAAAAAAAAAAAAAAAAAAAATAAAGGTATTGGATTTACTTAAAGTAATGATTGTAACTTGAAATAGCTGCATTAGGTATACCAGAAGTTTTACTTAGGCAGTCTTTATAGAAACAACTAATTGACATTAGAAAATCATTAGAACCAATGATATTGGCACTACGTGGCTTTATAGATGTAAAGGAGAGGTTCTTTGGCTTTGGTGGAAAATGGGAATTTGACAAGAAAATTCTGTATGGTAGTTTTTTGTTTTTGTTTTTGTTTTTTATCAGAGTATGTTCCTTTAGCTTTGTAGTTTTTTTTTTTCTTTAAAGAAAGTTTAATTGGGAGGAATTCATGGATTTATAAGCAACTACAACTATCTGCTAGTCTTTTTTTATCACCTGTTACCATGACTAGTATTCTCAGCCACGTTAAGTTTTTGCATAACAGTTCTTAAGTAAAAATATAAGAGCATTTTAAGACTGAGGACTAAATTGTATACCTGGGCTTTCCTATTTAGAAACTACTATTATCTAATAATTATATCTCTAATTGTTTAATTCTTTGTTGTTCATAATACACTTTCACATAAATGTTATTTAGTTTCTTGGGTCAAGAAAAATTTCCCTAAGTGAAATTTCAAAGAATAGAATTTTTCTGTATAAATATGTTAGACACCTGAATAGCTGAATCTTTAATATTGAAATTAATACATTCTTTTAAGATATATTTTTCTTTTATTCTAACACATTTATATCTATTCATTTGATGATAGATGCATGTATTGGTTTAGAGAATAAAATAAGCATGCATGCATTCTAAACTAATGGTTAGGAGAATACAATATCATATGGAATACACTAATAATCAGAAAGTTCCTCCTAACAATTATCAATGGTGCATCAATGTCCAAAGTCCTTAAGAAAAAAATGTTTGAGAAATGGAGTAATTCATTCAGATACTATGATTGCAGTGGAAAAGTTGGTGCTTGTTAAGGTACTTCAGGAAGTGACTGCTGCTGTAGCATCAGATTTTCTTTTTTTTCTTTTTCTTTTTTATAGAGAGAGAACGTGGCAGCGTGCAGGAGTGGGGTGGGGGGGAGAGGGAGAAGGAGAGAAGTAGACACCCCCCCACACACACACCAAACGCTGAGCGCAGAGCCAGATGCTGTGGGGCTAAATCTCATGACTCTGAAATTAGGACCTGAGCCAAAACCTAGAGTTGGAGGCTTAACCATCTGAGCCACCCAGGAGCCCCACATCAGAATTTTCTTAGTAGCAAAAGTAAATTATTGTAGAAACAAAAACTAATTTATCCCATTATACTCTTATTAAAATATTACCTAAATATTGTGCTTGGCATATTTATGAGGCTTATAATTTGCTCGGTATGCACATGAACCAGGCATAGCTGTAAAAGAATATTTGGCTAGATACCAGCTCTCAAAAAATCTGTACAGGTCTTCCAAAGATTTTGAATTAATTCACTGCACATATATAACAAGAAAAAAAATTAATCATAATATTGGAACAAATTAGAGACCTAAGATTACAGTTTTTGTGGTAATTGCATCATATCGGCAAAATATTTTTCTTCAAAAGCAGCTTAATGAAAGTGTACAAGCATTAGAAATGAGAGTGATTTCGTGTGATGAAATTCAGGACTAGAACACAGAAATGGAATGGAACACAGGCTGTTAGGCAGCCTGATAGAACGATATACTCTTCTGGATCTAATTCTAATCCACGAAGAGAATTGTTTTGGAACTCTATGGATGTGATGAGTCACCTTGGTAGTTTTTAGGGAACCAGGTCCTGAGACAAAATTTAAAAAGGAAGAAGAAAACTGTCAGTGTTCAGAGGGAAGATGATTGTGATTTGACGACCTGGAGACAATAAAAGGAAAGATGGTTAGGAAGTGTTGGATAACTTCCTAGAATAAAATTATCCATAATAACAAAGAAATTGGGAGAGGCATCCAAAGAGACTGGTCTGGTTACACAAGGTCCTTACAATGTATTCAGGTATAAAAAGATTATATGGAAGGAGGGGGATACATAATCAAAGGTGAATATAAGAGTAATTTGTCTCTCCTAACAGGCACAATGACCTAAGGCATGTGAAAAATAATAAAGACAAAATAATGAATGAAAACTATTTTTTATGTTTAGGGCAAGAAAGCCAGGTAGATTAATGGTAGGTAGAGTTAGGGTATATATTATTCCTCTAACTGTATAATGTAATACTGGCTCAGACAAATTGTGTCTTAGACTGCTAAAAAAAGGGTTGGCTCCTGTAACAGTATTGATTGGCCTAGGAGGAATCTATAGAGTGGGAGCAGTGCTTTAAATTTGGAAATGAAAAAAATACATTTTAGAAGGTAAATTACTTTCAGTTCATCAAACATTAAGTGCCTTCTGTGTGCCAGGGATTATACTAGGTATTTAGGATAACAAAGATGAGTAAAATGCTTGAATAGCTTACATCAGAGGCCCAGACATAAAATAACTATGACACAATATGGGTCAATGCCATTTTAGAAGTTTAAGTTAAAAACCCATGATAGAATAACTAATCCAATCTTTCAATTTTTTTTTTTTTTTTAAGTATATTGACTTCTTTTAAAGGAAGACAAAAATCAGTCGTGAGGAAAATGCAAACTGATACTACAACCAGATATCACTACACATCCGTCAGAATGGCTAAAATACTGTCTTGGATGTGACACAATTGGAACTTCCCATAGTCTGCTGGTGGGAGTGTTGTTAGTCACCTTAGAAAATTTTTTTGTAGTATTCACATATTCCATGAGCCAACAGCTCCACTCCTAAACATAGATGTATGGTAGGCTGAATTTTAAGATGGGTTCCAAGATTTCTGCTCCCTGGTGTCCACACATTACCATACAAATGCTGATCTAGGTGACGGCATTTTGTAGATGTAATTGAGGTCCCAATTAATTGACCTTAGGATAGGGTGATTATTCTCACGAAACCTAACTGAAGCAAGTGAGCCTTTTGGGACTAGACTCTCCCTGGCAAAAGGTTCAGAACCTGAGAGGGATTCAGTGCAAAGGATATTGAGTCCTACAACCACATGAGACTGATTTCTACTAGCAACCTGGAAGAGCTTCTGAGCAGATTCTTCCCAGAGCCTCCAGAAAGGGACACAGGAATGCATCCTGGCTAACGTTTGTATTTCAGCCTTGTGAGACTGAGTAGAGGCTCTGATCATGCAGTGCCTGGACTTCTGACCTGTAGAAACAAAGAATAAATGTTTTTTTGTGTGTGTGTGGTAATTTGTTAAAACAGCAAAAAAAAAAAAAATTAATACAGATTTTGGTACCTAGAAGTGAGATGCTGCCGTTATCAAATACCTAAGAATGTGGAAATTGCTCTGGAACTGGGCAGTGAATAGAGGTTGAAAAAATTTGAGGAACGTGATAGAAATGTCTGAATTTCTTTGGGTAGGCTGTGGGGCTCTAGATTTGGAGACTGCTGCCAGTGAGGACTTAGAAGGAGAGAGGAACATGTTTTTGGAAATGAGGAAGTGGTTCCTTGTTATATAATGGTGGGAAGCATCACAGAAGTGTCCCTTACATAATGTGTAAGTGATTAACTTGGATATTTAGCTGAGGAAATTTCCAAGGAAAGGGTTGAAGGTACCACCTGATTTTTTTCTTGCTGCTTTATAATAAAATGCAAGAAGAAAGAAATGAATTGAGGGAAGAATTATTAAAGGAACCAGGACTTGATGACTTAGGAAATTCCTACCCTGATCCAGCTGGTAAAAAGATTGTTTCTCGGTATGGCTTAGAGAAAACCATGGTGTGGCTGGACAACTTTTTACTAAAAATCTCCTAAAGACCAAAGGTCAAAGTAGTCAGCTACACAAAGGCCTCCTACAAGAGATCGTGGGTGTGCTTCACAGATCTTTTCAATCAAACCAAAGAACCTCTAGAGTGCTTTAAGACGCACAGTTTGAGAAAATTGTGCAGCAGAATATTGACAGCCTGAAAGACAGTACAGAATAAAGGAGGCTGCCGCCAGGAGCAGGCTGATCAAAGTACCCGCTCCAGGAAAGTACTGTCTGGATGAAAAAGGCAGAGGGTGGAGCTGAGAGCTACAGAGGATTATTCCCAGACCTTGAAACCTAATTAAGAAAAATCCAACATTTGCCCAACTTGATTTCAAAACTGTTAAGGACCAGTGACTCCTTTTTACCTTCCACTTTCCCCCGTTTTGAACAGGACTTTCCATAACTGTTATCCTGTGTTTGTCCCACCATTGAATGCTGGGAGTCTTGGGGGCAGATAATTTGTCTCTTTAGTTTCATAGGTCTGCCGATGGAGTGGAATTGTGCCTAAGAGCTATACTTAACGGGTTACAATCAAGATTCTCATCTACAGCAAATTTAGATGAGATTTGGGATTTTTGAGTTGATATTTTAATGGAATTTTGGACTTGATATTGTAATTGGTTGAGACTTTGGAGATGTTGGGGTCAGGTGAATGTATTTTGCATTTGGGAGGGATGTGAATCTTCAGATGCTTACAGGCAGACTATTAGAGGCAGGATTCTAAGATGGTCCCCAAGGTGTTTCCCCCTGGTATACACACACCTTCTAATTATTCAATCAATTCTAATCAGGGTGCTGCTGTGAAGGGGTTTTGCAAGTGTAATTGAGATCCCAAATCAGTTGACCTTCACACATGGAGTATATCTAATTGGTTTTAGGTTTGGATTACCTGACTTAAAATGGCAGCAATTGCATCGAATTGCCCTGTTTGGTTTGGCTTACCTCTGGAACTCAATTTGGTTTAAGTGTCTCCTAAAGTATATGGGTAACTTGAGGAAGATATGGGCTCTAATGAATATCTGAATAATGTTAGGAAGGAGTGGACTGAGAAATGGATGTTAGGTAGGTAAACAACCAGTGTCCACTGTATTTCACTGCTTTCAAAATGAAGTTGATACTCTTAATACTTAACATTCTCTAAAGGGTCTTATAAGGTATATGACTCTACTTATTACCATAATTCATTTCACTATGCTTCTCCCTCTCTTTATGCATTCTAAGCTAGCCACCCTGACTTTTCCTTTTTTTAAATGAATGATCCTCTCTCCTGCCTGTTTGTATGAGCTGATCTCCCTGCTCCGAACACACTTAAGATTCTTGTTCCATGGTTAACTTGTGTTTGTCATTTCTTTTACAGGTTTTTCTGTAAATTCCCTAGTCTGGGTTTTGTGCCTGTTTTGTATTATACCATAGTATGATGCTCTTTCCCTAAAATAGCTGAAACCATGCTTACTGTAATTGCCTTGGTTCCTTGACTGTCTTATAGATTAGAATGTAAACTGTATATGTTTTCTTTTTTTATTTCCAGCAGCAGTCTCAATGCCTGACATCAGTAAATGCTCAAAAAATTGTGGATTGATTGTTACCTCATTGCCTTTGCAGAAACAGAGGGGAATCTCTTCTGTAGAAGGCATGGTGCTCCACAGACTTTGTGGGTTATCTTGGAGATAGGTTGAGAAGGAAAGTCTTCAAACAGAAAAAAATGAGAGTATTTGCTCCAGGCCAGTTCTATATATAATCTTTATTCCTCCCACTAATAGATCCCAAACTAGTTAGGTTGTTTGATTATCCTTGGAGTGCTACTTGTTCCTGGGCCCATAGCAAGGCTTTTAAAGTTTTTCTTTCTTTTTTTTTTTTTGTAAAAGTAGTGAGATGGATCACAGACCTGTACCTCTGAAACAAATAATACATTATATATTAAAAAAAAAAAAGAAGATAGCAGGAGGGGAAGAATGAAAGGGGGGAAATCGGAGGGGGAGATGAACCATGAGAGACTAAGGACTCTGAAAAACAAACTGAGGGTTCTAGAGGGGAGGAGGGTGGGGGGATGGGTTAGCCTGGTGATGGGTATTAAGGAGGGCACGTTCTGCATGGAGCACTGAGTGTTATACGGAAACAATGAATCATGGAACACTACATGAAAAACAAATGATGTATGGTGATTAACATAACATAATAATAAAAAGAATTTAAAAAAGTGAGATCAGGGGAATAAAGAACTTTGAACAATAGATTTATTTTTACTGAACCAGCATGCCTGGGAGGTACAGCAGAATTCCATCTGCAGTAATTTTGCAGTGATTTTGAAGATGAAGGTTTTATTTTCCTTTTCTTGCTTTACTGTATTAGCAAAAATTTACAGAAGTGTTCAATGATATTTTCCATAGCAAGTATCTTTTTCTTAGTAATAATTTTAATAATATTTCTTCTAGGGTTTTACTGTTAAGCATAATATAGGATGTTGGTTTGAGATAGAACTTTTTTTTCCTCTCAGAGTTGGTTGTCAATTATGTAAGTTAAATTTTACTTGAATGCCTTTTTAGCATCTTTTTAAAATTATTGTGTGATTTCTTACCTCCCTTTTTTCCTATTGATCTGTGGCATTAATAGATTTCCTAATATTAAGGATTCTTGTATGGTTGTGAAAATTTTTGAATAACACTGACAGATTTTATTGCGCGTGTGCACTCATGCGCGTGCGATAGAGAGGGAGAGAGGGAGAACACAAGCGTGTTTGGAGAGGGAAAGGGGCGGAGGGGAAGGGAGAAGAAGACTCCCCACTGAGCAGGGAGCCTGACACTAGGCTCCATCCCAGGACCCCGGGATCATGACCTGAGCCGAAGGCAGACACTTAACTGACTAAGCCACTCAGGTGTCCCAGGACTTCTACTTTTGTTTGTGAAATTAGAATATAACTTTTTTCCTGGTATTGTCAATTTTGGTATAGGGCATGCTTCCTTCCTATAATGAATTGAGTATATTTATGGTTAATATTACACTCAATAATATTTATGATTCAGAATATGATCAATTTCATTAAGATCAGAGGCTTATCGTATTATATTCTTGTGTGCTTATATTCATTTTTATACTCTTCATATCCTCTTTCTCTCTTTTACCATATTTTGGTTAATATGATTTGTCAGAGGTTTGTGTGTTTGTCTTTTAAATGAAGTGGCTTGTGGATTTATTTTATTTTTATCTTTTATTGATATCCAACTTACTGATTTTTATCTCTATTCTTCTACTGTTTTGTTTTTAATCTCTTGATTTAAAGGTAAAACTTATTTATTTTAATTTGTTTAAGAATTAAAATACTTTAGGGCATGGCAGTGATAAGATGAAGGCAGAGGATGGAGATTTGAGCCTGAGAATTGTAGGGATTTCTGGTGGTGAAGACAGGAGAAAACAGAACAATGGAGAAGTAGTGATCGAAGGCATAAAGAAAATTTTGTGGTGGGGTGCCTGAGTGGCTCAGTTGTTAAGCGTCTGCCTTTGCCAGGGTCCTGGGATTGAGCCCCACGTCGGGCTCCCTGCTCCATGGGAAGCCTGCTTCTCCCTGTCCTACTCCCCCTGCTTGTGTTCCCTCTCTCGCTGTCTCTCTCTGTCAAATAAATAAATAAAATCTTTAAAAAAAAAAAAAATTTGTGGCGCTAAAATACCTTTAGGTTGAAAGGGCTAACAAATGCTCGAAGAACTCCTGACATAATGGAATTAAAAATACCTTTATAAATTACGTTCTGACAGTGTCAACTGTGAAAGAACTCAGAAAATACGATAATTATCTGAGCATTCCTTCTCTTTGCCAAATAATCCTTCTTTCAGACCTTGTTAGAGAGCTGTGAAGTTAAGGTGTCTTAGTGTATAAGGGTAACTTACTAGAAGGATAGAAAATATGATACTAAAACTTTGAGGAGAAAAAAAAGGAAATGAAGAAAATAGAGATCAGGAAAAGAGAAAATTATAGAAAAGAGCTAATCAAGATGGAAAAAATAAGTTCAACTATATTAGTAATCAAAATTATTGTAAATATGCTAAATTCACTGACTGAAATTTTGAGATTTCTGACTGGGTTAAAAAACAGCAAAACACAGAGGTTAAACTACTTATAAAAGTTATACCGAGGGGCGCCTGGGTGGCTCAGTCGTTAAGCGGCTGCCTTCGGCTCAGGTCATGATCCCAGGGCCCTGGGATCGAGCCCCACATCGGGTTCCCTGCTCCGCGGGAAGCCTGCTTCTCCCTCTCCCACTCCCACTGCTTGTGTTCCCTCTCTCGTGTCTCTCTGTCAAATAAATAAATAAAAAAAAAATCTTAAAAAAAAAAAAAAAAAAAAAAAAAAAAGTTATACCGAAAGCATAATTACATAAAGTTTGAAAGTATATGGAAGGAAAAAAGTACATCTTACAACAAATTTACAGTGTTTCTAGAAATAACACTACCAAAAATGTGTAAGATCTATGTGGGGAAAATATTAAAACTATTGAAGGAATCAAAGAAGACTTAAGCAAATGGAGAGCTTCATAGAAAGGAATACTCAAGTTTTAAAATGTCACTTCCTTCCAAATTAACCTTATAAACTTAGTACTATCCCACTCAGAATTTTAACAGGTTGTTCATAGGACTTAATAAGCTGATTCTAAAATCCATATGGAAAAAAGAAAGGCCCAGAATAACCAAGATAATTTTGAAACAGAAATGTGAGCTGGTGGGACTTATTTTATTAGATATCAGATATTAGATATCAAAAATGATTATAAAGCTTTTAGAAATTAGCTCATTGGGAGGCCTGCTTCTCCCTCTCACACTCCCCTGCTTGTGTTCCTTCTCTGGCTGTGTCTGTCTCTGTCAAATAAAATCTTTAAAAAAAAAAAAATCTTAAGAAAAATCATTTTAGTTAGTAAGTTTGTATAAATGTACAAATAATGTCATATTTGTGTATATCTCGCTGTATATATTGTGAGATAGATATATATTTAAAGAGAGAGAGAAGCTTTAATAATTAAAAAGACATAGGCATAGATTGGAAGATATTTAGAGTATACCTGTCTGTACAATAAAGAACAGTCTAATACAAAAATGCAAAAAAAGGTGTAGTTAACAGTTGCTGATAAGACCAGCAACTTTTGTTTATCATAACATTTGTTATATAAAATACTCTGGCATTTTCATTCCTCAAGGTAAGATCATTAAAAACAACTTTAAGAAATCCCCCAAATAACAGGGACAGTTTTTTCAGATATTGTTATTTCTATATAGTTGATATATACTGTTTTCCTATTTGTTATTCACTGTTTACTTACCGATATTCAGTTGATACTCAGTTTTGTTTTTTTTTTTTTGATAGTCATTGATGATGTTAAGGTCTCATTTCACAAGAAAGGTTAATATGATTTATTTGGACATATTTTCAAAAGTTCTTAAATGTTTTATAAAAACTGAGATGTAACTAATAAAACAGTAAATCAATACAAATGTAAAATGACCTTCAAAGATCTCTGAAACTTATTTTTCAAAATATTTGTTACCTTGTACTGCTGGGTTACAGATATGACTTTTTTTTTTCTTAAAGTAGCTATGACAGTTTATCAGAAAAGATGTGAGACGACAAATAGAAAGGAAACCCTTTGAACAGATTTATAAATTGCTTTCAGCTGACTCTGCTGTTATTTTTAATACATTTCCATGTTCATTATTGCAAACTTAAGTTTTCTTCTAATAACAGGACAATATCAGGTACAGTTAATTTAAGAAAAATATCAAATACCTTCTTTTTTATTTTCTTGTGTATTCGTTTGGTAAACATTGATTGAGATTCTGGTGCATGCAAAGACTGTGATAAAGTCTCGAGACAAAGAAGTTATAACTGGCTAAGGGAGGTGAAATGGCAAATTATTATGCGATGGAAAATGTGATATAATATGTAGTGAAATTTTCTTATGAAATTTTAAAGACTAACCAGCAAAAGGATGTATCACCATGTTTTGAGAATTTAAGGTAAAACATTACAAAAGAGCCTGTGGAATTTAGTGGGAATTTCCTACATTGACAAAGGGCAAAGGGACTTTCCATTATGTTCAGATGGATAGCCATGAAGAAATCTCTCATGCTTAGGGCACTGTATCTAGTTAAACATGGTTAGGTATGTTGTCCAGAGAGGATAATTTTAGAAGGGTAGAAAAGGTCTGCTTCATGAAAGGCCTTTTATATAATTATAAGAAAGTTATATTCTCAACCTTTTTCCAACTTTAAATCTTAAAATGAATAACATTATCTGAACAAGACATATTGCAAGTGGGTATTTTTTGGTCATTGTAGACCATCATATAGATAAGCTACAGATTGGTGCATTTCTTGGTATGTGAGTAAGGGTTTAGTGCAGGAATAGAAACCAGTGTAGGTATTAAGCACAAGGGAATTCAATTCAGGAATATAGCTGTTTACAAAATACTGAGAAGGGTGCTAGAACTATTGAGTTTCAAGAATTACGATTACTGCTATACAACTGCCTCTCAGCACATGAATCTCAGGAGTAGAACTTGGAATGCTCTTTTTTTTTTATGTTCAGTTAACCAACATATAGTACATCATTAGTTTTTTATGTAGTGTTCAACGATTCATTAGTTGCATATAACACCCCGTGCTCATCACCACACATGCCCAACTTAATACCCATCATCTGGCTACCCTATTCCCCTCTCCCTCCCTTCTTTAACCCTCAGTTTGTTTCCTGGAGTCTAGAGTCTCTCATGGTTTGTGTCCCTCTCTGATTTCTTCCCCTTCAGTTTTCCCTCCCTTCCCCTATGGTCCTCTGTGCTATTCGTTATTTTCCACATATGAATGAAACCATATGATAATTGTCTTTCTCTGCTTGACTTATTTCACTTAGCATAATCCCCTCCAGTTCCATTCATGTCGATGCAAATGGTAGGTATTCATCTTTTCTGATGGCTGAGTAATATTCCCTTGTATATACGAACCATATCTTCTTTATCCATTCATCTCTGCTCCTTCCACAGTTCAGCTGTTGTGGATATTGCTGCTATAAACATTGGGGTACATGTGCCCCTTCCTTTCACTACATCTGTATCTTTAGGGTAAATACCTAGTAGTGCAATTGCTGGGTCATAGGGTAGCTCTATTTTTAACATCTTGAGGAATCTCCATACTGTTTTCCAGAGTGGCTGTATCACCTTGCATTCCCACCAACAGTTTAAGAGGGTTCCCTTTTTCCACATCCTCGCCAACATTTGTTGTTTCCTGCCTTATTTTTGCCATTCTAACTGGTGTAAGGTGGTATCTCATTGTGGTTTTGATTTGTATTTCCCTGATGGCTAGTGAAGTTGAACATTTTTTCATGTGTCTGTTAGTCATTTGTATGTCTTCTTTGAAGAAGTGTCTGTTCATGTCTTCTGCCCATTTCTTGACTGGATTATTTGTTTTTTGGGTGTTGAGTTTGATAAGTTCTTTATAGATCTTGGATGCAAGCCCTTTATCTGTAATGTCATTTACAAATATCTTCTCCCATTCCGTGGGTTGCTTCTTAGTTTTGTTGACTGTTTCCTTTGTTGTGCAGAAGCTTTTATCTTGATGAAGTCCCAAAAGTTAATTTTTGCTTTTGTTTCCCTTGCCTTTGGAGACGTGCCTTGAAAGAAGTTGCTGTGGCCGATGTTGAAGAAGTTATTGCTTATGTTCTCCTCTAGGATTTTGATGGATGCCTGTCTCACATTGAGGTCTTTCATCAGTTTTGAGTTTATCTTTGTGTATGGTGTAAGAGTATGGTCCAGTTTCATTCTTCTGCTTGTGGCTGTCCAATTTTCCCAGCACCATTTACTGAAGAGACTGTCTTTTTTCCACTGGATATTTTTTCCTGCTTTGTTGAAGATTAGTTAACCATAGAGTTGAGGGTCTATTTCTGGGATCTCTATTCTGTTCCATTGATCTATATGTCTGTTTTTGTGCCAATACCATGCTGTCTTGATGATCACAGCTTTGTAGTATAGCTTGAAGTCAGGCATCGTGATGCCCCCAGCTTTGGTGTTCTTTTTCAACATTCCCCTGGCTATTTGGGGTCTTTTCTGGTTCCATACAAATTTTAGGATTGTTTGTTCCTGCTCTGTGAAAAATGCCAATGCTATTTTGATAGGGATGGCACTGAAAATATAGATTGCTCTGAGCAGCATAGACATTTTAACAATTTTTATTCTTCCAATCCATGAACATGGAATGTTTTTCCATCTCTTTGTCTCTTCCACCATTTCTTTCATAAGTATTCTGTAGTTTCTAGAGTATAGATCCTTTATCTCTTTGGTTAGGTTAATTCCTAGGTATCTTATGGTTTTGGTGCTATTGTAAATGGAATCGATTAATTAAATTTAAGTAGTTCATGTAAAAAAAAAAAAAAAAGAACTTGGAATGTTGTGTCAGGTCCCCACTGCTGTCATAACTACCTCTTGCCACTCAGGTTTCCTTGAATGCCCTTGTCAGCAGAAACAGCACCAGAAAGATGGTCTGTGCCTCCCTTTTGCCTGCAAATCTCAAGCACATCCAGTTGGTAAAAACTTAATCTCATCTGGAACTTTAGCTATGGGAGAATCTGGGAAATAGAAGTTTTAGCTTTCTAGTATCTGTAGAACAGGAAGGCATAGAGGAGAATATGGAAGAGGATACTGAGTACTAGTTGACCAAATCCAGCACACTATAAATCTACACCCTTTTCCCAGATATACATACCACAAAGTATCACTAAAAATTTAGGAAGCATTATGGTAGAAGATAGGAAGCCATTAGGGTCTTCCAAGTAAGATATGATTTCTCTTGGCTTTGAAAAGATAACTCTGGGGGCAGCTAGGAATTGATTTGACAGTCAGTAATAATGGTTTAAATTAGTCCCAAGCCATGAGGATAGAGAGGGAGTAAGTCAGGAATATCTGATTGTTTTGTTAAATAACATAATAAGTTCTCACATTTTATGTAGTTTATTTGTCCATTTAATGAATTAAGTACTTATTAGGTAAAAGATGGTGTGATATTTGCTGAGAATATAAAAGTGATGGCATATTTCCTGTCATGTTGGGCTGATTCAATGGTGATAACAGGCATATAGATGAACTTATTGGTTCATATGTCCTTATGGATTAAATACACATGTGTATTTATGCCCTTGTTTATGGATGATTAATTTCAACATTACTTAGACTGTATGTGTTCTTCTGTTAAAATAGGTAATAATTAAATCTTCCAAATTTGGTGCTTGTTGACTATATAGTACTTGACAGACTGCTGCTAAAGCTAAATAGTGAATAGGAGATATATATCACTTCCTAACATGTAATATGTTACATTTTGTAAGTCCCTTAAGCAAATACAGAAATTGTGTTCCTAGTAACAACTTTGTGTAGAATGAGTATATCGATTTTTAAGTCCTGTAGAGGAAACTAGAATACAACTCCATTTAGTGACAATCTGGGGGAATTCAACTTGATTATCTATATATTTCTAATACATTTGATTCAGTCACACACTTTTTTTTTTGGCTCCTTATTATTCATTTTAAGGTACCTTTTCAGGCTCAATTTAATATACCATTCTTATAATATCTGATCTTACTAGTGTTTACTGAGTTTAATGTCTTTCATGTGAATCTCAATATGTTATTTTAATTATTTTCATTATAACATTACGCTTTAATATGTCAGCCCATAAACTTAAATTAACTTGGTGTCCTGGTATCAGTAAAAACCAAAGTCACTATCATTTACTGTGATCTATATTACGTTAAAATAAAAATCTTTATAATAAAAGTGTATGAAGAACAAGAGTCATGAGTTTCAACCAAAGGTAATGTTTGAGCTTCATGATAAATGCACTGGTGGCATTCTTAAAATTTTCCTGGGGTCTTTTTAATTTAATTCTAAGAAATATAAGACTTTGTTTTTCCTATATGTTTTTATAACTTTTCAAATAAAAAGATTTTGGTGGATGGATTATATTAAATAACAGGTCAGTTATCTATTGCTACATATCCAAACATCCCAAAACTTGAAAGGCTAAAATAACAGCCATTTTGTTTGCTCACTGTTCTGTGGGTCAGCACTTGGGTTGAGCTCAGCAGAAGTAGTCTGTCCCTGTAGTCACTTATGCAACCGTAGTTACCTGGCTGCTCAACTGGATTGGATGATCTAGCTTGCCTTATGTGTCTGTTGGTTGGTGCTGGCTGTGGGCTGGGCCAGAGTATCCCAACAGGTTTGTCTGAGCTTCATCACATGGCACCTGGGTTCTAAAAGCATAAGAAAGAGGGCAGGCCCCAATGTGCAAGTGCTTTTCAAATCTTTGCTTGTGGCAGGGCTGCTAATGTCTCAGTGGCTAGTACAAGTCACAAGATCCTAGAATCAGTGTTGGGAGAGACTATACAAGGGGGAGGATACAGGGAGGGAGAGAAGACCTCTTGGGGGACATTTCTGTAGTAGTATAGTGATACTTACTTTGTTGAAACTTTCTGTTTTCAGTGTTTCTTTGCATCTGTTAATCTAAACTCTTTAAATTTGAAATCTCTTTGTCCCATGGCTATTTAGTGCCATTTGTTTCATGACTGCTTTTACTGAAAAATACTAGCTTTCTATCATGGATCACTTTCTTAGAATAATTGACAACACATCTCTCTTTCTCTACACACACACGCACACATGCACACATATACATATATACATGTGTATATATGTATAGTTTTAAGTGCTCCATTCAGTGTGACTCCTTTTAAATAATATAATTTCTTCATCAGTTTATTACTTCAAAGCCTGTGCAGTTATGCTTTAACTATTCTTTAAACTTTCAACAAAGAAAGCTAAGATTTTTGTTTTATTATTTTTTTAAAGATTTTATTTATTTGAGAGAGAGAGAGAGCATGCAAACATGAGTTAGGGAGCACAGAGGGACAAGCAGACTCCCAGCTGAGGAGGGAGCCCAACATGGGGCTCCATCCCAGGACCCTGAGATCATGACCTGAGCGAAGGCAGACGCTTAACCAACTGAGCCACCCAGGCACCCAGATTTTTATTTTATTAAACAAGGAAATATAGTCATTTTGTATAACAAATATTGAAAGAACCCATTAAATATAAGTCCAGTTTGTCTCAACAACCAATTTTATATTTTGGTGACTGATTAAATTGCCCACAAATTTATGATCTTGCAGTTCTTAGTGGGTCATGTTGATTGAGTTGCTTTTCTAGTAGTATGTTTTGGGGGACCACATTTTCTTACTGGCCTTTTCCTAAATCACTGGCATGGTATTTTATTTGGTTGCAATACGGAATTTTAGTTTTCTCACTATTCCTATTCTCATTTGTTCAGAGCCACTAAAATTTGCTAATTAAGAAATTCTTAATTGTAATAAAAACCATGTGACTCCCCCCTCCTCAACTGAATCAAATAATGAGGATAGTTATGGAGCAGAGTAGTTTTTAAATATGGTGCATTGTACTAATACACTCCTGTTATTTCTATACAAGACTCATTCTAGGGACCATCTTAAAGTTTTGGTGATGGATAATTTTAATTAAGTTCCTTCTTAAAATGTTAAGTAGTAGTTTGTTTTCACTTCCAAAAAACAAAGATGCTTAAAATTTTTCAGCAATATAGGTTGGTTTTATAATTGAGAAAAAACTTATGATGGCAGCTAATATTGAAAAAGTGAATCTAGCGAAAAGTTCCAGATTTTTTGCTGAACATTGAAGAATTTATTCTTACTTTGTTTCTTTAAATATTTGAGAAACAGCTGCAGTATGCTGTTGCACTGGGAATAGAAAATATTTTATGAATATATCCAAAATCTCTGCCGTTAAGGAGATAAGTTTAAGTTTTTGAAGCATATTATGTAAATAATTTTGTTAGTATTAAAATCAAAGATGGGTTATGTAATTGTGTTAAACAAGTCAGTAACTACTGCTTTGTAGAGTGAAAAATAAAGGAGAATTGCAGAGTAATGAACAGATCTGGAAGTTGGATATTTCTGGTTTTTTTAATCTGGTTATTATTTTGGCTTATTTATGTTGAAATTATTTTTGAATTTTCAAGACATTTTGCTCCATTCATGTTTTAGTTTACAACACATTTCGAATGAAATGGCTGTTTTTAGGTTTATTACATTGTTCATTTTATACCTGGCTTGTTGTTGCTACTTTTATATACTTCAGATAATTAAAATTTGCCTGGAACTTCTAGTTAGTAGACTATCACTTAATAATAATTAGCTAACATTTATTGAACACTTATCTGTTTCAGGCCCCATTTTAAGCATCTACCAGGCTTTGTCTTATTTGATCCTCCGGGGAACACTGTCAGGTAGATGTCCTTTACTGCTTAGAAACTGAGGCTCTGAGAGATTGAGTGGTTTGCCTAAATTCTCATGCTAATGAGCGAACAGAGCTGGAAATTAAAAACAGGCAGTCTAATTCCAGAGCTTATGCCTGTGTATAATCAGAATCACAATCTATTTTCATAATCGCTAAGTCCACAAATCTCTGAAAACAAAAAATTTTAAAACAGCTTTATTTAGGGTATAATTAACATACAATAAGCTGCACATATTTAAAGTGTCAATTTGATAAATTTTGACACATATATACACCCATGAAACTGTCATTATAATCAAGGTAACAAACATACAAATCACCCCAAAATGTTTCCTTGTGGTCATCCCTCCCCTCTTCTGTTTCTAGCCTCCATCTCCACAATCTCCAGGTAACCATTGATCTGCTTTCTGTTACAATAGATTCGTTTGCATTTCCTATTGCATATAAGTTGTATATAAATGGAATCATACAATATGTCTTTTTGTCTCGCTTCTTTCCCTCATGATAAGGATTTTGAGATTCATCAATGTTGTTGCATGTATTAGTAGTTTATTCCTGAATAGCATTTTGTTATAGGTACGTAACAATTTGTTCATCCATTTACCTGTTGATGGACATTTGGACATTTGGATTGTTTCCAGTTTTTGGCTATTACCAAACTGCTATGGATCATCTGTGTATAAGTCTTGTATAGACCTATGTTTTTCTTTTTCTTGGGTAAATGCCTAAGAATGGAATGGGTCCATCACAGTAGTTGTATGTTTAACTTTTTAAGAAACTGCCAGTGACTATAGGTAATAAATAATACTGTATTGTATATTTGAAAGTTGCTAGGAGAGTAGAAGATCTTAAAAGTTCTCATCACAGGAAAAAAATATTTCTAACTATATGTGTGGTGATGGATATTTCAACTAGACTTATTGTGATCATATTGCAATATATACACATATATTGAATCATTATGGTGTACATTTGAAATTAATATAATATTACATGAAAATTATATCTCAATTAGAAAAAAGACTGCCAGAATTATACCTTAAAATATATAATGCATTTATGAGATACTCCCATTTTAGGTGATATACAGAATTTGCATTATGTACTTTTTAAAATTTGGAAAATTCAGAATTCTGAAACCTATATGGCCCTAGAGTTTTCAGAAAGGTACTGTGGACTTACTGCTGTGTGAAGTAATAGGGTACTATAAAATGTTTTTTTGATGCAGTAGACATTTCTGTGCTTTAGTTAAGCTTATATAAATCCCTTAGAAAGATGACCTGTTATTATATAAAACCCTCAACAAAAAATACAGATGATGAACCTTAAGTAATTATCTAAATGAACATTCCCTTGAGGAAGTAGACCATGAGTTGCATGTACATTTATTTTTTATAAGTATTTTCATCTTGAAAATTTTCTGTATATATAATGTGGTAATGGGAATAACACTATTGTGTGTGCTATATCTTGCCTAAAACCTAGTGTCCATATTGACAGTCTAGCACTGATTATCATTGTGTATTATTTGAAGTGGTATTCTATGGAAATTTTTTTTATTATGTTATGTTAATCACCATACATTACATCATTAGTTTTTGATGTAGTGTTCCATGATTCATTGTTTGCGTATAACACCCAGTGCTCCATGGAGATTTTAAATAGAATATTTTGAGAGACACGATAGGTAGTCTGGAAAAAAGACCATTATATGATTTCATAACATACTAATTTTTTTTTACTAAAAATAAGTGCTACAAAAAGGACAGGATAATGTCCATTCTTGATCATGAAGTCAAATGAGCTAATAATAGAAAGTGTTTGAAATTGTTGGAATGATAATAAAGTTTAATGCATGTAAATTATAATTTGTTAATGAAGGCCTATCATATCATCATGACATAGGAAGAGATAGTTGTCTAAGCCTCAGTGTGGAGGATCTCTGCCCTCCATGAGGCTTACAAGTTAGTGAGGAAGGTAGACCCTACCTGTCTTAAAAGTCTAGCCTAACAAAGATATGAAGTATTGGGATATCAATTTGAATAAAGGTGGTATTTGAACTGAAACTTGAATAGAAGAAAAATATGAACCGGCGGAGCATTTTGAGGAAGGAATAGTAAGCACAGGTGATGAGATGGATTAGTGTGTTTAATAACTCCTAAGAAATATAATAGTACCTTGGGGTCATGTGGGTATTAGACTTATAGTTTGTGACTTAATGGTTAAATTTGTGATGTGCCTCGTGATGTGATGAGCACTGGGTGTTATACGTAACTGATGAATCATTGAACACTACATATAAAACTAATGATGTACTGTATGTTGGCTAATTGAATTTACATTTAAAAAATGAAAAAAAAATTTGTGATGTGCCTAAAGTAGCACAGTGACTGACATAGATTTGAAACACTGACTTTAAAGCTCATCTTCTTTCTGTCAAGCCATGCTGTCTATTTACTGTAAGGTCTTATGTTTGACATATAAGTTGAATTTGCATATTAAATATTAATCACAATGAGTAGGTAAATCTGGTTGTATGTCATTTTCGCCTTTCCTAAATTATATATCATGATTAACCCTCAAATGCAATTAATAAAATTTACAGACATTTTTCTAATTACCTTTTTGGCTATATTTTCTCTTTCAGGGTTACATTTTGCCATCTGCCTTTCCAGAGTAAGTGGCTCTATGTGGGCACTGAGAGAGGTAATATACATATTGTCAATGTGGAGTCCTTCACACTCTCAGGCTACGTCATTATGTGGAATAAAGCCATTGAACTGTGAGTTTGAGCACATATTCCATATCTGAAATTTCAGTACCATATATGATATCTTTATATAATAGCTAATCAGTAAATCTATGTGGAATTAAATATGTCAGATATTCTTGATATTAAACACAGTTTATTAGCCTTTTCTAAATATTATTAGCAGTTCGTAAGTTTAAAGGCTTTATAGATAGATGAACATATGCATATATGACATGTGTATGTATATACAGACTATAGCACAAGTTTAATGAAAAAATTCTTAGGTGAAAAACACTCCACTTTTTTTTTTTTTTTCTGAGTACTTTTAACTTCTGGTTGTTTTTCTTTCAAATGCTGCTCATGCCCCACTAATGGGTTGCCACCAGTGTTTAGAAAACATTGATCTAAATCACTACTTGATATGTTTTAATCAACAAATATAATGTAAATGTTTGCAAGGTAACATTACAGAATTTGACAGTAATTTTCCCTAATTTTGATATAATGATTGTTTTCCTTTAACAACAACAAGAACAGGGTTGAGCTGTAAGGCCCTAAGGATCCTTAGCACTAACTTTGCACTCTGTGTTAGAATCTTATCTTTTATATCTTATCTCAAGTTTTTCCTTATATTATTTAGACATAAAAATCAAAATTTAAGGATATTGGCAAGATTCATTTTCAGTGTTTTTTAAACAAATAGTTCTGTATTGTTTCATTGACAGAATTTGACATTAAAGATAAATTTGTAGCATCTCTCTTAAGTAATGTCTTGGTGCACCTGTGATAGTGTATTAAGCCTCGTTTTCCTTCCTATGGCAGGGATGTTATCATATCTCAGTCCCTTGGTACAAGCTGTGGGTTTTTGCTGTCTGTTCTGTGAGTTGATCACAACATCTAGTGGGTAGGCCTAGTGCAGATGTCTGTACGATTTCACAAAGGTCTCTCATGAAGTGGACTGGTGTCTCAGCCCTCGGAATTTATGAATAGGGAGGTGCTTATTCCTGCTGTATGGGCGTAAGTTCAGCTCCATTCTTAGCTACTGTATGACTTTTTTTTTCCTCTGACCAAGTACAGTGGCATTACTTTTGTTCACTTTTTAAAAAACATAATAGAATTTTTCGTATTTTTCATGTGAACTATGAAACTGGATAAGATGCTCCAGTTGGAGGCTAGAGTTGAGTAAAATAAGATAGTAATATTTTAGATGATGCTTTATTTAAAAATATTAATTCTGAGAATTATACGATGAGAATAGGGTTTTTTTGTGTGTGTGCTAAAATACTAAATTGATTCTTTCCTATATAGAAAGTATACTTATAAATTTTGCTGACTTGTATCAGTGTCACTATTTTTCTTCCAATTCCTATTTTTTTTAATTTAAATTCCAGTTAGGTAACATACAGTGTAATATTAGTTTCAGGGGTACAATATGGTGTTTCAACACTTCCATACAACACCCAGTGCTCATTACAAATGCACTCCTTTATCCTCATCATCTATTTAACCCATCCATCCCCACCCGCATTTTTCTTCTGAGTCCTATCTTGATCCATATTAGGAACTATACATCTCTTATTGATCACTTACTGAATTGTTTTCCTCCTTTATAAATGTATCTTTATTTTCCATTCATTGATTTCACTGTGATGAATATATAGTTGTATTGAAATTTTTAATTAAGAAAAAAATCTTACTATTCTATTTTAGGTCATCTAAATCTCACCCAGGACCAGTTGTCCATATAAGTGATAACCCAATGGATGAAGGAAAGGTAGAATTTTTTTCTAAAAATACATATTTATTAAAGGCATGGATTTTGGTAATTTTTAAAAATATGCAAACTGTTCTAGTACCACATACATTTACCTTGCAAAATTGAGATTTCTAACAAAGGTTGTACATCAAAGGCGTGTACTGGTTTATTTATATATTATGAAGAACAAGTGAAATAATTAGAATCATTTACAGTTTTAAAGAACAAAAAACCCTAAGACAAAATTTAATAAGTACTAGTAAAAGTTATTAATTTATTTTTGGCTTATTAAGATTTTCTGGTAATCCTGGCAAAAACTGTTTTCTTTTGCTTTTCAATTATTTTTAACACTTAATTATACAATTTTTGTAGCATTTATCACATAATGCCTTATGTTAAGAGTTGTCTGTATCTCATCTCCCTTAAATTTCTCTTCATAGATAACTTAGATTAATAATGTAGAGATTTTTTAAAATAGTTCTTCATTTTTTTATATTCAAACCCAGTTGCATACAGTCAGTATCTAATTGTTGTTTAGATTTGTTAATACATTTAAAAATAAATAAAATTTCTTTTTCCATGAATCTCTTTCCTAATTCAGTCTCTTAAGTAGTTCTATTTAATGATATTTTTCTACTTACAGAATTTTATGATATTAGCCTACATAAACACCAGGATGTTTATCACTATCAGAAGTCAGTGAAATGAAATTTCTAGGTTTTGTGAAGGTTTTTTCTTCCCTCAATTGGTGGAAATGGTCTAGCCTTTATGTTGAGTTAACACTGTTCTCTTATTTGCCACTAGGAAAACAAAAAAGGATAGCTATACTGTTTGGCGTTAGCTTATAATCATACAGATGTATGTTTTGAGAGAAACTTTAAGCAAGTTGTAGTAACCTGTACCTTCACTTTATTTTCTTTGATACAAGGTACTTGTCTAGAAGCCAAGACTTTAGGTGGGAGGCATGGCAAGAGAATTAAAAACTTCCCTCTCTTCTACCTGGATTCAGTCTCTAAGTCATCTCAGTCCTTTCTTTGCAGTGTCTCTTTTCTATTGTCTCATTATGACCACTAAAGTTCAAGGCATTCCAAGCCATTCATGAGCCATTTCCACATCAATCTTCCTAGAATGCTGTTTTAATATTATTGCTCTCACATTAAAAAGCTTTCAGTGGTTCTGCAGTAGGTAACAAAATAAAGCTTCTTTAAAACATAGCCCTAGGTTTCATTGTCTTTCAGAACATCTTTACCTGAATGCTATGCTGAAGTAAATAGTTACTTCCAAATGTGAGCTGCTTATTAATGCCTCCATGCCTCCTTTATGTGAGTCCCTCCCTTTGGAATGCTTTCCCACTATTCTCTCTCTTCAGCTGAATACCTACCCACATTTTGAGGCTCAGATTAAATGTATATCTTTCATGATATCTTGCTGATAATCCTGACTAAAAATGCTTTCTGTCACTTCCAAATTCATTAGCACCTTAGTTGTACAAGTTTTACAGTATTTGTCACATATTGCCATGTATTAGAAATATGTGCATATCTCACCTCCCCTGAACTTGAAAGACCCCTTGAGCATAGAGATAATACTTATGAAGCTTTATGTTTCCCATAGTACCCAACATATAAATAGTAATGCCTCTATATATACTTGATTTATTGTATAAATAAATTGTATATAACTGCTTATTATCATCCTCATTTTTTTGAAACCTGGCATTATGTTATTCTCCTTACTTTCCAGAGTTAATCTCACTCAAACATTTTTGAAATACTAAGGTACTAGAATAGATTATATTGTCTAACCTTTGATTTCTAATAGAAAAATCCACTTTATATCAATGACTCTCTACGGTTTCCAAAGATCTTTGTGACATTGTGTTGCTAAAGAAAGGTATAAAGTGACAGGGCAGGTTCCTCCAAAGCTAACCTATGGTAGATGCTACCACATTAAGCAAAGGTCTTAGCTAGGGAAGGTTAGGTATTAGTGTGAAATTACTTATGATGGTAACAGAAATAATTACCACTTATTGAATTCTGCTTTGTTTTGGGCACTGTGCTTTCTACTTTATATGCACTATTTTATTTGATCATCTTAACAATTTTTAAGTTAGTTATCTTCCCTAATTTACAGATGATGAAGCAAAGACTTAGTGCGATTATGTGTTCCAGAGGTACAAAGTTAGATATTGGTGGAGCTGGGATTTTGAATACTGATTGCTCTGATCTCATCCCCAGAGTTATTGATGTTGTAGAGAGTTATATTCATATTCAGCATACCCACTAATGCTTTTTATGAAAGAAAAAAGGAAACTAGTCAACAGAATATAAATTAACATCTCTGAGTTATGAAAGAGCCTAATAAGAATAAACGTTGAAAGAATTTTCCAAGTTTAAATACCATGTCTTTAAGTTAGCTCTTCAATTTTTTAATATTTAGGAGATTATGTGGATTAAAGCCTAACCTGTTGGCATAGATATCTAACATTCTTAGGATGTTAGAGCTGGCTAAGGGGTTAAAGCTTACTATAACCTTCTTATGTTATTAACATCTGGATGGGTAAAATTATTTCCTTAATGTTACATGGCTTCTGAGTAACAGATGTAAGACTAGAGCTTAAGTGACCTGTGTCCTGAGCAATCTAGTGCTGTTTACACTGTACATCAACTCTTAAATTTTATCCTTTCCCATCTCTTACTTCTAAAGTTTCTCTGTTACTTCCCCATCAAAAAATGCCATGTCACATGTCTAAGATATTTAGAAGGACTAGGAAAAGGTAAAGGAAGCAAATACCAGTTTTTCCTAGAAGGAGAATATATCTCACATTGCCTAGGCAAGGACAGTTTGTGTTAGCAAAATTAACTGTACTTCCTATAAAGATGAGGAGTTTTGTTAGCTTCAGTGAGTGCCCCTGTAGTCTGAAATCCACTAAATTGCTATGTCATTAAAATTAGTGGGTCTGCCCCAACTTTGTTCATATCCCCAGATTATAGGAAGAAGTATTGGCTACCTACTAATCACTTATGTATTCATTAAACAAATATTTATTGAGTGTCTCCTGTGCACTAGGCAGGATATTAGAGACCTATAGATGAAAATGCATGTGCTAACATAGGAGAAGGAGGATTTTAGTCTCTCTAGAAGAATTGGGGGTTGGCTTACCCAAGGGAGCAACACTAAATTGAGAATTAAAAATGAGTAGAAGATCACTCAATGAATAAAAGGAAAGGAGGTTTCAAGCAAAGGGAATATTGAGATTTTAAAAATGTCAAGGTGGAGGGTTGTGGGCAGCAGAGATTGGATAGAGAGTGGACCATTTGTGAAGCAAGAACATGCATTCCATTCTGGAATTTATTCATTCACAAAAAAACATGTTAAGTACCTACAAACACCAGTCAAGCTCTGTGTCTTACCGTAGTGGTGAACAATATAAAAACAGTCCTTGCCTAAATAGACTATTGTTATATTCAGTAAGAGGATTCAGCTAAGGAGAAGGCCATTATTGTGCAGTGACCCTTCAGATTAAAAAATGTACAGAGTGCTGTTGGAGCACATAGAAATGGGATTGACTTATATTTGGTAGGTCAGGGAAGGCTTCCCAGAGGAAGTAATAGCTAAAACAACATCTGAAAAATTAGTAGGATTGGTCAGGCAAAGAAGATGACTTCAAATATGGCCCAGGAAGACAGCAAAGATAAGAGAAAGCATGAACTGAAAGATGTGCTGGAGTGTATTGAATAAGAGGGATGTGACAAGGGACAAAGCTGTAGAGGTCAGCAGAGGTCAAACGATGATAAATCTTGTAGGTCATATTACTCAGTTTGGACTTTATCCTAAAAGTAATAGTAAGGCATTAAAAAAATTTTAAAAGCATGCATTACGTGATCAGGTTTGCATTTTAGAATTGTTAAACACTAGCTACAGTAGCGAATGGGTTTAAAAAAGGAGCAAGACTGGAGTCAGGGAGACCAAGAGACCAGAAAAGAGGACTTTGTGTCTTGAACTAGTAGAGAGGTATTGGAGGTAGGGGAAAGTAGAGAGATAATAGAATGTAATTTTAAAATTACTTGATGATTTTTACCTGAGGAGGGAAAGACTAGAGTTAAGGATGACGCCCCCAAGGTT
Source organism: Halichoerus grypus (assembly GCF_964656455.1). NCBI lineage: Eukaryota > Metazoa > Chordata > Mammalia > Carnivora > Phocidae > Halichoerus > Halichoerus grypus. The sequence continues at coordinate 18,701,182 of NC_135720.1, read as the reverse complement.
TTTGTCTGAGTGACTTAATGAACACTAAGATAAGGAATACTGAGAGAGACACTGCAGTAGTGAACACCAGAAAAAGAGGGTAGGGAAAAAATAATGAATTCACTTTTGGACACATACTTTGAGGTTCTTGTGGAGTAGATAAAGGGAGCCATCTCCACTGGAATTATGAGTCTGAACCTTATGAGAGGGATCTAGGCTGGATATAACTTGGAACTTTTTAATAGATAGATGAGTAAATGACATTGCCTGATAATGTTTTGAATTAGGAAAGTTTGTAAACTCTAAAGCACATACAAATGTTAATTTTTATTAATAATTTATTATGTTATATTAATTAATGAAAATGTACACTCAGGACTTCAAAATGGTACTATTTTCTTTCTCAATAATTAGTTAAATATGTTAAGTCCCTAATCATCAAAGACATATAAATATGCAATGCAGTGTTATTTGTCATTCATGTGATTAGCAATGCAGATGTTTAATTATAACTTTATATTTGAAGCATATGAATGATAATAGTTATCTTTATTGTCAGCAAATAAATGTTTCACATAATATCATTCCTAGGTCATGTGACATTTTCTTTTATTACAGCTTTTGATTGGCTTTGAATCAGGAACAGTAGTGTTATGGGACCTCAAATCAAAGAAAGCCGACTACAGATACACATATGATGAGGTAATATTATTTTTGCTAATCAAATATTATTTTTGTCATTTTTCTAATTAAGAGCAGCTTCTTTAAGAACTTAATTGGTGATTTTAGTTGAGGCAACCTTTGTAATTGCAATAACATACCTAATATATATATATATATATATATATATGTATGTATATATATATTTATGTAATCACATAGCTCAAAAGATTTAAAAATAATCTCTTTTCCATGCCTGTTATTTGGCCATCCAGTCCCCTTACCTCTGGTACTGGTGTTACCAGTTTCTCATATATTCTTCTAGAGGTATTCTATCATTTACAAGCAAATTAATAAATGTATCCTAAATAAATCCTATTTTTGTATTATAGACAAATGATAGTAGACTGTAGACACAGTTTTGCTTGCTTTAAGATCCAAATAAAGATTGACTGTGATTGATTGATGTCTTCTAAGTCTCTTTTAAACTATAGGCCTCTCCTCTTACTCTTTGCCTTCCCTTTCTTACTTCATTCCTTCTTTTTGGCCATGTATTCACTGAAGATAGTTTATCAAAGACTAGATTTTTCTGGTTCCATCCCTCTTGTGTTTAACATCTTTTTTTGCCCTTAGATTTCCTATAAAATGGATAGTTTACTGAGGCTTGAATAAATTCAGGTTCATTTTTTATTTTTAGCCAGACTTCTTAAATGATGCTGATGCTCTTCTGTCAGTTGGAGTGTTAGTGTCTGTGAGGTTAGCAGCCAGTGCTGTTCAAAGCCTAGATTTATTAATACAAAGGGGTTGCAAAATGAAGATGTTCTAATTCTGTAATTCCTTCTCTATTTATTAGCTCAGAGACACTTTAGTGTAAAGAGAAACTTCTCACATACTATTTGGTTAAATAGCAGTATTATAGTTAGTAAAGGAAAGCATATGTGATTCTTTCCTTTTATTTCAGTATTTACTCTAAAGGGGTTCTGTAATCCCAGTGGTGACCAATTTGTTCTTGCTTTTAGTTTCACTATGTACTTAAAGATTTAAATATATTTGATGTGCTTCAGTACATTGAAGTTATTATCCTTATTGATTTTCAAATTCTCCCGTTTTGGTCTGTGAACCTCCTCCTTTTGGTTCCTGAGTTCTTTGGTGATAATAGTCTTGGATAGCTTCCCTGCTATCTGTTATAAAAAGTATAACTATTAATCTGTATATTTTTGTTTCGAACTTAGAATAAGATTTTTTCCTTATGAAATGTGGCTTCTTTCAGTGTGAAATGGTATCTGGTAACTGTAATCTGGGGATTAGTACGGGTCATGATTTCTAATTAAATGAATAGAGCTAGGAAATGTGTAAGTGGTTTTGCTTGTTTTTAAGATAAAATATGTCATGTCTTCATACTGATGCTTTCAGTTACTTAAAACAGCAGACTATATTAACTATAATAATACTTGGAATACTTTATAAATGTTTACATGTGGTCGTTGTAAGCATGGCTAAAAGAATTTCCTTTGTTTTCATAGCTGCATACTTTTTGTTTTTATTTTTTTTCATACTTTTTATTTTTTAAGTTTTTAGTTACTAAGCACTGTGGTTCACTAATCAAGATCTTAAAAGTATAAAAAAGAATATTTTTAATAAAGGGTTCTTCTAATTTCATTGGAAGTTTTGACCTGTAAATCTGTTTTCTACACTAAAATCAGAGCAGAATTTAAAAATTCACTTTTTTTGTTTTGCTTCTTATAAATTTAAATAGTGATCTTGGCTTTAGCTGTTATGGAGTCACAGGGACTGGATTTACCCTCTTGCCTTAAACAAATACACTGGAAAAATACGTGAAACAACAGTTTTTAGAAATTAGATAGCAGGTAGTAAGAACAGAGATTCCTTAGAGAAGAAACAAACAAGGTGAGCCATTTAGTTGCCTTAGCTTATGGCCTAGAGATTTTTCCAGGTCTCAGTACATAAAGGGGAAACCTAGGTAGAAACTCAGTAGTCTCTCTGAGTTGAGGAGACAGAATTGAGAATTTGGGGAAGCCAAAGTATTTGTAGCCTATAAGGCAAGGTACCAAAGGGTAGGGAACTACCTAGAGAAAGAGAAAGAGTTAGAAATCTACAGGGAATTCCCCACCCTGAGTCTTCAGGTAAATACTGATTAGTGTGTGGGTATGAGGCTTAGAAAAGATCCATTAGAAAGGAGTAGGTAAAACAATTGTCATAGCACACAGGGCCAAGAATAGTTTACATTTGCAACAGAGTGGGGAAACCTTGTAATGCATGGGACATCAGGAAAAATACTCAAAAGGTACTGCCTCAGTCGTGGGTCTACACTAACCCTAAAGACACATCTGACTGGCCTAACAAAGCTTAAAAGCAAGCCTTGAGAAGTCTAAACTGTTTTCAAATAATATACTCAAAAAAGCTCAAAAATATTCCAAAGAATATAATAATAACCCACCATAAATTTCACAATAGTTAGCATCCAAACAAAAATTTGAGGCATAGAAAGAAGCCAGAAAGTATGATGCAAAATGAAGAGAAAATGCAGTCAATAGAATAAGACTCAGAAATGACACAGATGATAGAATTAGTAGACAAGGATATTAAAACAAATGTTACTAAATGGGTTCCATATGCTCCAGAAGGTAAATGAAAGCATAAACATTTTGGAAAGGGTTTTTCAATTCTTCCTTGTCCTAATTGGAATTTCTAGAGATGAAAAAAATAAAATGAGATAAAAAATACTCTGGGTTGGTTTACCAAAAGATTTGATCTTGCAGAAGAAAAGATAATGAACTTGAAGACATTAACAGTGAAACTACTCAATATGAAAGATGGGCAGAAAAGGAGCAGAACATCAGTGAACTGTGCTTCAACTTCAGGCAGACTAATGTATGTGTAATGGTCCTAGAAGAAGGAACATGGACAGAAAGTATATTTGAAGACATAATGACCCAGATTTTTCCAAATTTGATGACAAATATAAACCCTATAAACTAATAGGATATATAGATATCTCAGAAGTTCTGTGAACTCAAAGCAGAAGGAAAATGAAGGAAAGCTATATAAAAGCACATGTTTCAGTTGCTTTAAACTAGACCTAGTGATACAGAACATCTTAAAGGGAACCAGAGGATGTGGGAAGGGAACACATTAAATACAGAGGAACAAAGATAAAAATGACAGCAATGGTTTCCTTACAAACAGTCCAAGCCAGAACACAGTAGAACAACACCTTTATGGTACTGAAAGAAAAAATTGTCAACGTAGCATTTTATACCCAGCAAAATATCTTTTCAAAACAAAAGAAAAATGCTTTACACACATCAAAAACTCAAAGAATTCGTCACTTGCAGACCTTCACTGCAAGACATGTTAAAAAGTTTTTCATGCAGCAGGCAAGTGATATAAATGGAAATATGACTCTACTCAAACAAATAAAGGACACCAGAAATGGTAGATATGTAGGTAGATAGAGAAGCTTTTTAACTTTTTTATTCTCTTTAAAAGGTAATTATGCAAATAAAAAATGATAAAAATGCATTGTAGGATTTCTGACATGTAGAATTAAAATATAGACAATAGTAGCACAAAGGTCAGGAGACAGAATCTTTTTGTAAGGTTATTATACTGTACCTGAAATGTTATGATATTACTTGAAGGTGGACTATGATAAGATAAAGACATATGCTATAAATTCTAAAGGAAATACCAGAGCAACAAGAGTAACCTAGATAGTTAATCCAAAGAGGAATATAAAATGAAATTTTAAAAATATTCAATCCAAATGGAGGCAGAAGAGGAAAAGAGGAACGAAGAACAGATGGCAGAGATAGAAAAAAAATGGCAGGGCAACAGATTTAGACCCAGCTATGTCAGGAATCATATTAAATGCAGTCATTTAAACATCCCAAATAAATGGCAAAAATTGTCAAATTAGATAACAAAGCAAGATCAAACTCTACACTATTTAAAACCCACTTTAAATATAATGACCCAGAGGTGGAGGAGCAAGATGGTGGAGGAGTAGGAGACCTAAATTTCGTCTGGTCCCAGGAATTCAGCTAGATAGGGATCAAACCATTCTGAACATCTATGAACTCAACAGGAGATCGAAGAAAAGAATAGCAGCAACTCTCTGAACAGAGAAGCGACCACTTTCTGGAAGGTAGGATGTGCAGAGAAGTGAATCCGAGGCGCTATTTGGGAAGATAGACGGTGGGGGAAGGGGCCTCCCTTGGCCGCTTCTGGCAAGTGATAGAGCAGCAGAGCACAAAATCGGAACTTTTAGAAGTCGGCTCTGCTGAGGGACATCGCTCCAGTGGCTAAGCAGGGGGTGGAACCCTCGCCGGGACAGTGTGGTCTCAGGACCCGCGGGGTCACAGAAAGACCAGGGGTGCCTGAGTGTGGCAGAGCTCCCAGGTATCGGAGTGGGGAAGCCGGCTGCAGAGACGGAGCTGAGGAGCGGGCTCTCAGCTCGGGGTTGCCATAAACCGTGATCCGCGGCGCAGTCGGGCCACTGCTCCTCCAGCAGGGACCCAACAAGGAGCAGATCCGGGGAGACTCCCCTTCCTCCCCCGGGAGGAGCGGCGCGGGAGCGCACCGCAGGAATCTGCTGGGTTTGGAGACTCCACACGAGGTCATGTGCCAGAGATAGAAATGCTTGGTCACAGGCCGGGTGAGCACGGAGAGCAGCCGGAGACTGGGGAAACAGGAGTGATTGACGGCTTTTCTCTGGGGGCACACTGAGGAGTGGGGCCCCGAGTTCTCAGCTCCTCCAGGGCAGAGATTGGGAGGCCGCAATTTCCACTCTCATCCTCCAAAGCTGTATGGAAAGCTTGCAGGGAACAAAAGCTCCCGAGAGCAAACCCGAGCAGATTACTTAGCCTGGACCGGCAAGGGCAGGGCAATTCCACCTCCGGCAAAGACATTTGGGAACCAAGGCAACAGGCCCCTCCCCCAGAAGGTCAGCAAGACGCGCTCGCCAAGACCAAGTTTACCGATCAATGAGAACAACAGAACTCCAGCACTAGGGGAATACTGCACATAGAATTCATGGCTTTTTTCCCCTGATTCTTCAGTCTTTCAAAGTTAATTTTTTTAATTTTTTTTTGTGTGTGAATTTTACTTTTGCCCTTTTTCAACCAACATCTTATCAATCCCTTTTTTAAAAAATCTTATTTTTCATTTTTAGAGTCATATTCTATCCCTTCATAGTAGTTAACCTTATTTTTGGTGTATATATATATATATGTAATTTGTTCTCTCTTTAAAATTTTGGGATATAGTTTCTTCTAACAGATCAAAATATACCCTAAATCTCTAGGATGTGGCTATGTTCTAGTCTCCTGCCTGATCACATTCTCTCCCTTTTTTTTTTTTTTAAATCCTCTTCTTTCTTTTTTCAACTAACTTCTTATCAATTCCTTTTATAAAATCTTTTATAATTTTCATTATTACAGTCATATTCCATCCCTTCGTTGTATTTACCCTTATTTTTGTACATATATAAGCTTTTCTTTCTTTAAAATTTTAGGAGGCACTTTCTTCTAACAGACCAAAATATGCCCAAAATCTAGTGTGTGGCACTGATCTATGCACCAGCCTGATCATATTTGATCATACCCCTGTTTTTATTTGTTTTTTATCTTTTTCTTTTTCTTTTTTTCTTTTTTCTTTCTTTTCCCCCATTTCAGGTTTCTTCTGATTTGTTTAGTGTATATTTTTCTGGGGCCATTGTTATCGTGTTAGCATTTTGTTCTCTGATTCATCTATTCTCTGGACAAAATGACAAGACGGAAAAAATCACCTCAAAAAAAAAGAACAAGAGGCAGTACCGACTGACAGGGACCTAATCAATACAGACATTAGTAAGATGTCGGAACTAGAGTTCAGAATGACGATTTTAAAGATACTAGCTGGCCTTGAAAAAAAACATGAAAGATATTAGAGAAGCCCTTTCTGGAGAAATAAAAGAACTAAAATCTAACCAAGTCAAAATCAAAAAGGCTATTAATCAGGTGCAATCAAAAATGGAGGCTCTAACTGCTAGGATAAATGAGGCAGAAGAGAAAATTAGTGATCTAGAAGACCAAATGATGGTCTTTTATAAAGAAGCTGAGAAAAAGAGAGATAAACAACTACTGGATCACGAGGGCAAAATTCGAGAGATAAGTGATACCATAATATGAAACAATATTAGAAACAATATTAGAAGAATTGGGATCCCAGAAGAAGAAGAAAGAGAGGGAGGGGCAGAAGGTATATTGGAGCAAATGATAGCAGAGAACTTCCCTAATTTGGGGAAGGAAACATGCATCAAAAATCCAGGAGGCACAGAGACCCCCCTCAAAATCAATAAAAATAGGTCAATACCCCGACATCTAATAGTAAAACTTATGAGTCTCAGAGACAAAGAGAAAATCCTGAAAGCAGCTCAGGAGAAGAGATCTGTGACCTACAATGGTGGAAACATCAGATTGGCAACAGACCTATCCATAGAGACCTGGCAGGCCAGAAAGGACTGGCATGATATATTCAGAGCACTAAATGAGAAAAATACGCAGCCAAGAATACTATATCCAGCTAGGCGGTCATTGAAAATAGAAGGAGAGATAAAAAGCTTCCACGACAAACAAAAAATAAAGGAATTTGCAAACATGAAACCAGCCCTATAAGAAATATTGAAAGGGGTCCTCTAAGCAAAGAGAGGGCCTAAAAGTAACAGAGACCAGAAAGGAACACAGACAATATACAGTAAAAGTTACCTTACAGGCAGTACAATGGCATTAAATTCATATCTTTCAATAGTTACCCTGAATGTAAATGGGCTAAATGCCCCAATCAAAAGACCCAGGGTATCAGACTGGATAAGAAAACAAGACCCATCGATATGCTGTCTGCAAGAGACTCATTTTAGACCCAAAGACACCCCCAGATTGAAAGTGAGGGGTGGAAAATGATTTACCATGCTAATGGACACCAAAAGAAAGCTGGGGTGGCAATCCTTATATCAGACAAATTAGATTTTACACCAAAGACTATAATAAGAGATGAGGAAGGACACTATCTCCTACTTAAAGGGTCTATCAAACAAGAAGATCTAACAATTATAAATATCTATGCCCCTAACATGGGAGCAGCCAATTATATAAGGCAATTAATAACAAAAGCAAAGAAACACATTGACAACAATACAATAATAGTGGCGGACTTTAACACCCCCCTCACTGAAATGGACAGATCATCTAAGCAAAAGATCAACAAGGAAATAAAGACTTTAAATGACACACTGGACCAAATGGACTTCACAGATATATTCAGAACATTCCATCCCAAAGCAGCAGAATACATATTCTTCTCTAGTGCCCATGGAACATTCTCCAGAATCGATCACATCCTAGGTCACAAATCAGGTCTCAACCGGTACCAAAAGATTGGGATCATTCCCTTCATATTTTCAGACCACAATGCTTTGAAACTAGAACTCAATCACAAGAGGAAAGTTGGAAAGAACTCAAATGGAGGCTAAAGAGCATCATACTGAAGAATGAATGGGTCAACCAGGAAATTAAAGAAGAACTAAAAAAATTCATGGAAACCAATGAAAATGAAAAAACAACTGTTCAAAATCTTTGGGATGCAGCAAAGGCAGTCCTAAGAGGAAAGTATATAGCAATACAAGCCTTTCTCAAGAAACAAGAAAGGTCTCAAATATACAACCTAACCCTACACCTAAAGGAGCTGGAGAAAGAACAGCAAATAAAGCCTCAACCCAGCAGGAGAAGAGAAATAATAAAGATCAGAGCAGAAATCAATGAAATAGAAACCAAAAGAACAGTAGAACAGATCAACGAAACTAGGAGCTGGTTCTCTGAAAGAATGAACAAGATTGATAAACCCCTGACCAGACTTATCACAAAGAAAAGAGAAATGACCTAAATAAATAAAATCATGAATGAAAGAGGAGAGATCACAACCAACACCAAAGAAATACAAACAATTATAAGAACATGTTATGAGCAACTCTATGCCAGCAAATTAGATAATCTGGAAGAAATGGATGCATTCCTAGAGATGTATCAAATACCAAAACTGAACCAGGAAGAAATAGAAAACCTGAACAGACGTGTAACCACTAAGGAAATTGAAGCAGTAATCAAAAATCTCCCAACAAACATAATCCCAGAGCCAGATGGCTTCCCAGGGGAATTCTACCAAACATTTAAAGAAGAATTAATACCTATTCTTCTGAAACTGTTCCAAAAAAATAGAAATGGAAGGAAAACTTCCAAACTCATTTTATGAGGCCACCATTACCTTGATCCCAAAACCAGACAAAGACCCCATCAAAAAGGAGAATTACAGACCAATATCCTTGATGAACATGGATGCAAAAATTCTCACCAAAATACTAGCCAATAGGATCCAACAGTACATTAAAAAGGATTATTCACCACGACCAAGTGGGATTTATTCCTTGCCTGCAAGGTTGGTTCAATATCCACAAATCAATCAGTGTGATACAATACATTAACAAAAGAAAGAACAAGAACCATATGATCCTCTCAATAGATGCAGAAAAAGCATTTGACAAAGTACAGCATCCTTTCTTGATCAAAACTCTTCAGAGTATAGGGATAGAGGGTACATACCCCAATTTCATAAAAGCCATCTATGAAAAACCCACAGCGAATATCATTCTCAATGGGGAAAAACTGAGAGCTTTCCCCCTAAGGTCAGGAACGCAGCAGGGATGTCTACTATCACCAGTGCTATTCAACATAGTATTAGAAGTCCTAGCCACAGCAATCAGACAACAAAAAGAAATAAAAGGCATCCGAATTGGCAAAGAAGACGTCAAACTCTCACTCTTTGCAGATGATATAATACTTTATGTGGAAAACCCAAAAGACTCCACCCCAAAACTGCTAGAACTCATACAGGAATTCAGTAAAGTGGCAGGATATAAAATCAATGTACAGAAATCAGTGGCATTCCTACACACCAACAACAAGACAGAAGAAAGACAAATTAAGGAGTCGATCCCATTTACAATTGCACCCAAAACCCTAAGATACCTAGGAATAAATTAACCAAAGAGGCAAAGGATCTGTACTCAGAAAACTATAAAATACTCATGAAAGAAATTGAGGAAGACACAAAGAAATGGAAAAACGTTCCATGCTCATGGATTGGAAGAACAAATATTGTGAAGGTGTCAATGCTGCCTAGAGCAATCTACACATTAAATGCAATCCCTATCAAAATACCATCGCCTTTTTTCAAAGAAATGGAACAAATAATCCTAAAATTTGTATGGAACCAGAAAAGACCCTGAATAGCCAGAGGAATGTTGAAAAAGGAAATCAAAGCTGGCGGCATCACAATTCCGGACTTCCAGCTCTACTACAAAGCTGTAATCATCAAGACAGTATGGTACTGGCACAAAAACAGACACATAGATCAATGGAGCAGAATAGAGAGCCCAGAAAGGACCCTCAACTCTATGGTCAACTAATCCTCGACAAAGCAGGAAGGAATGTCCAATGGCAAAAAGACAGTCTCTTCAACAAATGGTGTTGGGAAAATTGGACAGCCACATGCAGAAGAATGAAACTGAATCATTTCCTTACACCACACACAAAAATAGACTCAAAATGGTTGAAAGACCTAAATGTGAGGCAGGAGTCCATCAAAATCCTAAAGGGGAACACAGGCAACAACCTCTTCGACCTCAGCTGCAGCAACTTCTTCCTAGAAACATCGCCAAAGGCAAGGGAAGCAAGGGCAAAAATGAACTATTGGGACTTCATCAAGATAAGCTTTTGCACAGCAAAGAAACAGTCAAACAAAACCAAAAGACAACCGACAGAATGGGGGAAGATATTTGCAAATGACGTATCAGATAAAGGGCTAGTATCCAAAATCTATAAAGAACTTATTAAACTCAACACCCAAAGAACAAATGATCCAATCAAGAAACGGGCAGAAGACATGAACAGACATTCAGACATTTTTCCAAAGAAGACATCCCAATGGCCAACAGACACATGAAAAAGTGCCTAGTATCGCTCGGCATCAGGGAAATCCAAATCAAAACCTCAATGAGATACCACCTGACACCAGTCAGATTGCCTAAAATTAAGTCAGGAAAGAACAGATGTTGGCGGGGATGCGGAGAAAGGGGAATCCTCCTACACTGTTGGTGGGAATGCAGGCTGGTGCAGCCACTCTGGAAAACAGTATGGAGGTTCCTCAAAAAGTTGAAAATAGAGCTACCATACGATCTAGCAATTGCACTACTGGGTATTTACCTCAAAGATACAAATGTAGGGATCCGAAGGGGTATGTGCACCCGGATGTTTATAGCAGCAATGTCCACAATAGCCAAACTATGGAAAGAGCCAAGATGTCCATTGACAGATGAATGGATAAAGAAGATGTGGTATATACATACAATGGAATATTATGCAGCCAACAAAAGGAATGAGATCTTGCCATTTGCAATGACTTGGATGGAACTGGAGGGTATTATGCTGAGCGAAATAAGTCAAGCAAAGACATGTATCATATGACCTCACTGATATGAGGAATTCTTAATCTCAGGAAACAAACTGAGGGTTGCTGGAGTGGTGGGGGGTGGGAGGGATGGGGTGGCTGGGTGATAGACATTGGGGAAGGTATGTGCTATGGTGAGCGCTGTGAATCACAGACCTGTACCTCTGAAACATAATACATTGTATGTTAAAAAATTAAAAAAAAGAAGATAGCAGGAAGGGAAAAATGAAGTGGGGGAAATCGGAGGGGGAGAGGAACCATGAGAGGCTATGGACTCTGAGAAACAATCTGAGGGTTTTAGAGGGGAGGGGCGTGGGGGATGGGTTAGCCTGGTGATGGGTATTAAAGAGGGCACGTACTGAATGGAGCAATTAGTGTTATACGTAATGAATCATGGAACACTACATGAAAAAATGATGTAATGTATGGTGATTAACATAACATAATAAAAATAAATAAATATAAAGACCTAGAAGTGTTAGCAAAAAGATGGAAAAGTAATGTTAGCACCAAATTAGAAGAGTGCTGAAACGGCTGTATTAATATCAACAAAGTAGATGTACAAGTGCTTTCTTCAAGACCAGAACACCATTATTTTCAAAGATACGTGGAATATTCACCAAAATAGACCATCGTTTGTGCCATAAAATCAATCGTTATAATTTTAGAAAAATTGAAATCATTAAAATCATGTTCGTTTAGTATAATAAAATTAAATAAAAAATAATAAGGTAGATGAAAAATCTACAAATATTTGAAAGTGAAACAATATATTTTAATGGGTCAAAGAAGAATCAGAAGATGAGAACGTATTTTGAACTGAAAAAAAGATGTGAAAATAGGACATATGGAAGTCTATGAAATGCTGTTAAAGTTTTCAGTAAAGCATTATTTATGTTAGAAAACAAGAAGAGTCTCAGATCAATGCCCTCAGCTTCCACCATAAGAAACAAGAAGAGTAAATTAAATCCAAAGTAAGTGGTAGAATTGAATTAACAAATAAATGAAATAGATAACATAAAAACAATAGAGAAAATTGGTAAAATCCTCATTTAGTGGAGTTCAATAAAATTGGTAAACACACAGCCACAGTGATAACAAAAAAAGAGAAAAGGCACAAATTACCTATAACAGGCATGAAAGAGGAGATTATTCAATTTCTACAGAAATGCAAAGAGACTGGTAAGGAAATATGTGCAATTTTATTCCAATAAATTCAGCAAATCAAGTGGACAAATGCCTCGAAAGACACCAAATTCCTTGAAAGTACCAAATCCCCTTCTAAGAGAAATATTTAACCTGAGTAGCTTTATATTTATTAAAGAAATTGAATTTTTAATGACAATGTTTCCCATGAAGAAACCTCCAGGTTCAGAGGGCTTACTGGTAAATTTTAGCAAATAGTACTCACTGTACCCAAACTCCTTCCAAAAATGGAGGAGAGTATACTTCCCAATTCATCCTGTGAGGGCTGCATTATCTTCATACCAAAACCTGACAAAGAAATTGTAAGAAAGCTGCAGACTATTGAACAGATATGCAGTAGAGATGCAAAGTCATAAAACTTATTCTTAATAAAGAGTAACAAATATAATGACTAAATCTTACGTTTAAATAATAATGCTGTAGATGTAAGATCTAACTTCTAAATTGACTTGTTCTAAGGTAAACTGAGTGAAAATTTCTGGCTATATTTCTGTAAGTTCATGCTATTTTACCTCTTGTTTCATATAAAAATACCTTTATATCTTATTCTTAATGCAGATCGCCAAGTGTATAATTTTAGACATTGAAGAAATTATTATAGTTCTCACTTAGGTTAAAGTTTTAAGGTTAAAACTTTAAGACCTTCACAAAATACCACCGCACACCCCCCTTCCTCCAATATTTACTTTCTATCAGTGGTGTTTTACTTCAGTCACATTCATTTTTATTATACTGGGGCAAATAAATAGCATTATGATATCAATTCTGAACATTTCTAATATAATAGAAGTTCTTGGTGCAGTTTTAATTGTTCATTTGATTTCTTGAAGATGATTTAGATGGGTGGGAGTAATTGAAACAGAAATTCATCTTTACCCTTAAGCTTTTGTTGCTTTGTGTAACCATAGTATTTTTCGAATTGACAAACTTACCTGGCTTTATGTCTAAATGATAGACTTTGAGCGTACTTGGGATAGTATTCCTAATTTTCTACAGATATTTTCTGCATAGGATATTTTAATCTATATAAAATTATATTTCTTCAATGACATTTCATTCTTTTTAGGCTATAAATAGTATTAAGATATTAGTACTCTTTCTGTAGTAACTAATGTGTTGGCAGAAGTGAAATACAGCATTATTGATGTTTTAAGACAGTAATTTAGTACTTATCAAACTATTTTAATGGTTATTCTTTGTCATGTTCAGAATCGATCAATGACTTTTGTATTCTGGTTTCATGTTGTTTTTTCCTAGTAGACTGAGAAGCCACAGATAGAAATATAGGTATAGAAAAAAATAATAGTACGTACATTGCTAGTGCATTTATCTCATGACTGTCAGTCTTTTAAAAAAGAATATTGAAATAATATGTTTGTAACTCACAGCATTGGAATCAGTAAGATTTTAAAAAATTATGTTTCACCCTATAGATATTCACTGAAGCATTTATTCCTTTAAGGTTTCTTTTCTTTTTTTTTTTTTTGTTTTGTTTTGTTTTTTAAAGATTTTATTTATTTATTTGAGAGAGAGAATGAGAGACAGAGAGCATGAGAGGGAGGAGGGTCAGAGGGAGAAGCAGACTCCCTGCCGAGCAGGGAGCCCGATGCGGGACTCGATCCCGGGACTCCAGGATCATGACCTGAGCCGAAGGCAGTCGCTTAACCAACTGAGCCACCCAGGCGCCCTAAGGTTTCTTTTCAATGTTTAGAAAGGTGCTTTTAGTTTTTAAGACAGCTTATTTTCTGCTTATTTATCTCTCTTACACACACACACACACACACACACACACTCCCCAAAGATAAAACAATGCTTAGAAGAATGAATAATTTGTTTACATTTTCGGAATATCTAGAAGAGTTTCATTTGGGTTTTATTTTTAATGGAAATGGCAGTGTTTTCAATTTATGCCTGTTAACGTCTTTGGAGAAGAGAAGCTATAAATCACTTAATATCCAGTATATAATAATTTTATCAACTATTTTCCAAAAATGTGTTGTTCTATGATTATCTTACTCAATTAAACAGTATTACTGTTGTCTCCCTTCTACAATGGAAATAATATTAAAATGTTCATAAGTTAAAATACTAGGGCCAAAGCTGTACAGTTTAATGTATGATTCATATATACAAGAAATAATTCATCCAGTACTCTAAGCATTCACTTTATTATTTGATAACATGAGAATAAGAAAACTAGAGTGTTTTCAGTATTTCCTTTCCATGTATTTGCAAGCATTATAATTTTTTTTTTAATTTTTTTATTGTTATGTTAATCCCCATACATTACATCATTAGTTTTAGATATAGTGTTCCATGATTCATTGTTTGTGCATAACACCCAGTGCTCCATGCAGAACGTGCCCTCCTCAATACCATCACCAGGCTAACCCATCCTCCCAACCCCCTCCCCTCTAGAACCCTCAGTTTGTTTTTCAGAGTCCATTGTCTCTCATGGTCCTTCTCCCCCTCCGATTTCCCCCCCTTCATTCTTCCCCTCCTGCTACATTCTTCTTCTTTTTTTCTTTCTTAACATGTATTGCATTATTTGTTTCAGAGGTACAGATCTGAGATTCAACAGTCTTGCACAATTCACAGCGCTTACCAGAACACATACCCTCCCCAGTGTCCATCACCCAGTCACCCCATCCCTCCCACCCCACCCCCCACTCCAGCAACCCTCAGTTTGTTTCCTGAGATTAAGAATTCCTCATATCAGTGAGGTCATATGATACATGTCTTTCTCTCTTTGACTTATTTCGCTCAGCATAATACCCTCCAGTTCCATCCACGTCGTTTGCAAGCATTATAATTTAAAATCAAAGTCTATTACAAAATTTTTTTCTTATCATTTCGGTGACATTTTCTAAGGTTTTAGGAATAGTAATTATACTAGCAATCAATGTTGCTTTTGAATATAATTTTAAGATCTTATTTTCTAGGGGAAAAGAAATTATTTTTGGTGTAAGTCTGCTATAAATGTTAATCAGTTTATGTATAATGTAGGAATAGCTGGACTAAGATTTATATACAACTTTTATTATGAAGTGATTCTAATCATATTGCTCAGTTTGCAAAACAAGTAAATAGGGAATTTATTTAATTTCCCCAGTATTTTGAGTTAGTGAGTATAAAATTTGATAGGTAAATAGCTAGCCTGTTATCTTTCCAGAAAATTATTCTTAAAGATGCTCTCTTAATTGATAAGAATAGCACAAAGCATCATATGTACTACTTTTGCCAAAGCCAAATAGATATCATAGTTTTAAAAAATGTATCAGAGTAGGCAGTGCTCATGCTTTTCTTTTAATTTTCACAGATGAGAATACTGTCATACTGTTAATCCATTAACTGCCTCATGAGCTTTATTACAGTTATGATTTCTTGTCAGACACTGCATCTTTTAAAGAAATATTTTTAGATTTGTATATATTGCTCCTGTGGCTTATGCCAATAGCTGTATCATCTTCCCTCCTTTTTCTCTACATTTTTTCTCTATCCTGAATTCATCATGTTTCTCTACAACTTTTATATATCTCGTTTATTACGTTAGTTTCCATTCATTTTGCTCTTGATCTCTCCTGTTTCCCTTCATCTGTATCTGTAGTTTCCCATTTTTTAAAAATCAAGTCACCTCTTAAGAATCTTCTGGAATTGCATATCTTGGAAAAGGAAGCCAATTTACATACAAAATTCCTCAACCCTAGTGGATGGTACCTACTTTATATCTCATATCATCTCCCATGAGTTATTCAGTTTTGCTCCTAACCCACCTTCTGATTGTAAAGGTGTGCCAGGTTTGGTTAGTTAGATTTGCTATTCCCACTTTGTTTACATAAATTTCTACCTCATTTTCTCAAAAGGACTAAAGAAAAAGTAAAACTGCATGTTTTATACTTATATAGTTTATATGTGGTATGTATTATACACATACTTTATATACATAATGCTACTTAAGTATATATCAGTATACTTACCCATATACTATACTTAGATGATATATACATATATACATATAATACAGACATACTTAAGTAGCATATGTGTAGTATTACATGCAGTGGTATTAAAGAGACTATTAGAAAAAAGTGATATCTTGTATGAAGTTGAATTTGTATTTAGGAAATTGCAGAAATAATTGAAAAAATCATGTATATTTATTGCATGCGTAAGTTTGTATTTGGTTATTCTTTTATGGAGTATTTTCTGGCATTTGTTTCTCTCTGTTATCCAAAATAATTGTGAACCACTGGTCCCTATAATTAGTATTTACTTTTGGAATAGTTAATAATTTAATACCATCTTTAAAGTAAATGGTACTTTTAAACAAAGGTGTATATGATTTTCTTTAGCAAAGTAGAAATAGTAATTCTTTATAAATATTATATATTTTTGTATATGATATACATTTATATGTAGGTTAAGATTAGAATGTTTTTATTTATATATTCAGACAACACTGAAGATCTCTCTTGTATTTCCCTTATCACCTTAAAAAAAAAATTTAAAAGCTTTGTATAGCTCCTTAGCTCTACTTATATTTTACAGAAATAATTTCATCTGTTAAGGCTATTAAGGGATTATTTTAAGATTGAGTTTATGGAATGTCATATATGTATCTTGGAATAAGCTTATTACTGTTGAGTAAGCTTTTATTTAGGGGGTGTCTGAGTGGCGCAGTCAGTTAAGCTTCTGCCTCATGATTTCAGCTCAGGTCATGATCTCAGGGTTGTGAGATCAAGCCCCGTGTTGGGCTCCATGCTCAGTGCAGAGTCTGCTTGAAATTCTCTCTCCCTCTCCCTCTGCCCCTCCCCTGTGTGCTCATGCTCTATCAAAAATAAATGAATAAATCTTTAAAATAAATGAGTAAATCTTTAAAATAAAAGATTGTAGGGGTGCCTGGGTGGCTCAGTTGATTAAGCGTCTGCCTTTGGCTCAGGTCATGATCTCAGGGTCCTGGGATCAAGTCCCACATCAGGCTCCCTGCTCAGTGGGGGAGCCTACTTCTCACTCTCCCTCTGCAGCTCCCCCTGCTTGTGCTCTCTCTCACTCTCTCTGTCAAGTAAATAAATAAAATCTTTAAAAATAAATAAATAAAAGATTTTATTTAGAAATTTGTTAGAGATACTTTGAACTTGAAATATTGTGTTAAATATTGGCATTTAGAAACACAGCTAATTGTCTTTATCCATCTTCATTTAAATTTTAATACTGTTTTAAATATATAAGCATATGAGGAGCCCAAATAAATGGACATTGAGGAAGATGATAGTAAATGTTGACTTGTATGTAAGTGGAACTCTTAAGGTTCAGTTCCATGGTTTTGTGCTGTCCTCAGCAGTTCTGCCTTCCAGTAGGGCAGCTTTTAAAGTCAATTGACCATTAATAACTAGAAGTGTATCAACTTGAGTTGAAAAGAAGTAATTTAAAGAACAGAAATCACCCAGGAGAATGATTTAAAAAAAATTTTTTTTTTGCAGGCAAAATAAATAATATTAGAACCAAAAAATTAAAAGGTTATATACTTTGGTCATATAAAAGTATTTTTCAGATAGTTTTTAAGTGGCTCAGAGGCATAAAATAAGTATCTAATCAAAAAAGTGTCCCTTCAGGGGCACCTGGGTGGCTCAATCCTTAAGTGGCTGCCTTCGGCACAGGTCATGATCTTGGGGTCCTGGGATCGAGCCCCGCATCAGTCTCCCTGCTCAGCAGGAAGCCTGCTTCTCCCTCTCCCACTCCCCCTGCTTGTGTTCCCTCTCTTGCTGTGTCTATCTGTCAAATAAATAAAATCTTTTAAAAAAAAAAAGTGTCCCTTCAGATTTTAAAAATCATCTCATTACTGTGAGAAATGGATAACATGTCTTGAAGCTCTCAATCTGAGGTATTTTTAATTGATCCTAATTCCAAATATATATTTTTGTCTCCTAATTTTAGTTAATTTAAAAAATTTGTTCTAGGGGTGCCTCGGTGGCTCAGTCGGTTAAGCATTTGCCTTTGGCTCAGGTCATGATCTCAGAGTCCTGGGATCCAGCCCTGCATCAGGTGGGGCAGATTCAGTAGGGAGTCGGCTTCTCCTTCTACCCTTCACTCTCCTCTTTCTCTCTCTCAAATAAATAAATAAAATCTTTAAAAAAATTGTTCTGTCTAATACAACCAGTTTTTCTGATGAGATATTGGTTGTAATTACTTGGTAATTTATGTGTAGGTGTAGTTTATTCTAAGAATCTATAAGAATACATTCTGTTTTTCTGAACTCATTAATAATACGTGTATCACTATTATATCATTCTTATGCTGGCTTAAGGAATAAAGTAAAAATAATTTAAAATAGTGTCAATACCATATTAAATCTCATTTGCATTAAAGAGGGTTATGGAAATGTAAAATTAATGTGTTGACTTCAGCTTGGAAAATAATGAAAAAGTTTAAAGTGAAAATTACAATACCAATTGTGTATAGCTTGGTTTTTAGATTTTGTTTCTAAAAATGGAATTCTTCACTCCTCTTCTATAGGCTATTCACTCTGTTGCTTGGCATCATGAGGGAAAACAATTTATTTGCAGTCATTCAGATGGCACCTTGACTATATGGAATGTTAGGTCTCCAGCTAAGCCTGTACAGACAATCACTCCGCATGGTAAGAACGTATTCCTTTTGAACACTACATAAGTTGTGATGTACAATAAACTGTTCTGAGTTTCCATTTGGATTTATTTGTTTTTGAGGATAAGAATGAGTTTTCTTTCATTTTGAGGAAATTAAGAATATGTATACATTTAGAAATAAAATGTAACAACCAGGTAATACAATCTCAAATTAACTGTATTTACAATTGAAATTTCAAATTTGAACTTTGAGAAAGTGAATGGTACATTATATTCTGAATATTGTTTGTCCAGTAGTCCAGAAAGTAAGTAATTTTGTGAATGATACAGGACTTACTTTAAGCCTTTGTCATCTTAAAGTTATCAATTGCAAGTTGCTAATACACACATACACATACATACACATAACAGTTTGCAGAAACACTTTGAACTCTACAAAAGGTAATTTTATGCATTGAAGTATTATGTCAAAGGTGTCCAAGATCACCCCAGGTTTAATGATTTACTAGTAAGACTCACAGGACTCAGCAAAAAGATGAAGAGCAAAATCAGCAAAGGGAAAAGGTACATGGGATGAAGTCTGGGAGAAGCCAGGCTCAAGCTTCCAATGGTCCTTTCCCAGTAGAGTGACACAAGACATGCTTACTTCCTTTAGCAATGAGTTATTACCAGGTGTGTGAAATGTTGTCTATTGTGGAAGCTCATTTGAGCCCAGGAGCCCAGAGTTTTTATTGGAATCAGTCCATAGCACTTTCTACTTAGAGCACGCACCAAAATTTCAGATGCCCAGAAGGAAATCAGGGATTCATCAGGAATTGTTTTGTTCATACAAACAACTTAGGCACAGTGTACCACCCTTATCAGTCTGGGAATGGTGGAAACCATCTTGAAAGCCAGTTACCAGATGCCAACCAAGAGCTAACCTTTTTAGGGGATAGCAGTCTCAGGCTTGCTTGTTCTTTTCTGTGCAAGAGCTATTTATAGAACCTCTAAAGTTTTATTAGGGTGTTTATGAACAGATTACGAAGGCCTTCCTTGAGTTTTGGATGAAGTTTAGGAATTTGCATTTCTTTATTAATCTGCATTCTCCAACCACCCTAAGAGACTCTTAGCCAGTGGATTTAGGGAGATTAAAGGAACTGTTCTTTACATTGGTAGTCTATCGAAGAATATCTTTGTGGTATTGCTAATATTTCATTGTTTGCTTTAAAATTATCAGTGCCCACTTTAAAAAAGTATTGGTCCATCCTGAATTATTGCAATGTAGAAATTAAAGAAATAGTAAAATTAAATATTTATCTGTGGCAGGATGGGTTTTTAGAGTTGTTTGTTTTTTAGAAAAAAATAGTAATTCATAAAGCCACACATTTTAGTATACTTTACCATTACCTTGTGGTTGCAGTCATCTGGAAAAGCCCTAATTTTAAATTTGCTCTGGATCTATTTGTGCAGGCATCCAGGGGATAGATAGCCCTTATGATTGAGGTTCCAGTTTTTCTTAATATATTTTCATTCTTTATTCTTTATTCATTCTTTCATTCTTGGTGATACACCTGAGAATTACCACAAATTTTAGGATTTCCTAAGACCTCTAGAACCTAAGAATCCTGAAAACCAAAAAAGATGATTAGTCTTAAAAACTTTCATTTCAAATTTAGAGAAAATGAACCTAGTATCAAAGGCAGTAGAAATATGTAACATTGGCTTTGCAGTTTTAAGTCTATCTAAATTTTTATCTTTTTTTAATAAGAATGGTACTTTTTTCTTTTGAATCACTTGAGAGTAAGTTGTTGACATACTGCCCAGTCACCCCAAAACATTCCAATACCTATTTTTTACAAATAAGAACATTATCCTGTATCACCAAGTTTTGCCTTTTATCAAAAGGGTCTATATGCAGATTACATTTAGTTGTTTCAAACTGAAACAGTTTTTGAGTCTTTTCTTGAGTTTCATAACTGACAAGTTTTGAATATTCTAGGTCAGTTATTTTATAGAATGTGTCCGCATTTGGTTTTGTCAGATGGTTTTTCATGCTTAGAATCAGGTTTGGAATATCTTAAAACGATTGATGCATTCTTTTTGCTGCCTCTCAAGTGGAACTTGCGTTTGATTTGTCCAAATTGATGGTGTCTTATACCTTGATCCCTTGATTAAACTTCTGTCTGTTAGATTTCTCTATTATAATGTTCTTTTTCCTGTGAAATTGATAACTATTTTTGATTTGTATTTGTAATCAATAAATATTTGGATTTGAAGGAGGTACTTTGAGACTCTATCAACATACTGTTCCTCCTCAAACTTTTATCCTCTGGTTTTAGCACCTGTTGTTGTTTCTTGGCTGGGTTAATTTTATTGTGGTAGTTGCCAAATGGTAACTCTTCTATTTAATCTTGACCTCTCTTTATATCAAAAACTTAGATCTTTGGGAGCAGACTCTGAGAAGTGGCATAAGTAAGTTTCTGTAGAGTTTATAGTATCTTAGCAAAAGAGGGCCACTAGCTAAAATTATTTTTAAACAAGACAAAGAATATTTGATTTAGTATTTTTTTTTCAAAATTAAAATCCAAACAAAATGTAAATACTTTTTTTCTGTGGCAGGTGTTAAGTAGGATGGCATTTATTGCATATTATAGCAGTCTAAAAATGTAGATGATCAGATGTACTCTTTATTTATAAAATATGAATTATTTTTGATAGTAGTAATGTTTACTGCTTATTTTTAGTGGTAGGTAACCTACCAGAGTTAAATTTATGTTGATAGCTGATTTCAGTGACAAAACTAAGTGCATTTTTACACATTAAAGTACAAAGATGTGTTTTTCATGCCACGACAAGGTGTCATGTATTCCATATATCTCTCTACTTTATGGTATATAATTTTGGTATACTAAATGTCTGCTTTGGATTGAAAATTAGGGTTATTTTCTCATTACTATCTTCTGTTGTGATCTCTTGCTTTTACTTTCTGGCAGTTATAGTAAATTACTTTATACTAGACTTAAATTTTTTTCCGTTTTGGGTTTTTTCTAATTTAAACCTATTTAATGGTTGTTTGAGTATCTTCTTCTTAAAAAACATTTGTAAGTATTACCTTGATAGCTAGGAACTAATTGTACTTTAAGACTCCTACCAGTACTTCATTATGTGATGTTTAGTGTTAAGAATAGTTTAAGATGTCCTTGAATAATCTGTTCAGAAGACATATTACATCAGCCTAACATGGGGTTTTAAAACCAGAAGACCTGTGGTCAAGCCCTGGTTCCATAATCTCTGGGTCTATGACCTGTGGGAAGTCAGTTAACTTTTCTGAACTTCAGCCTTCTCATCTGTAAATGGAGATAATTAAATTTAATCATCTCATATGGTTGTTATGGAGATTATTTTTATTTATTCAACAAATATTGGATCTACCATGTAATAGGCACAGTTCTACATCCTGGATTAAATAAGCAAAATGTAAGTGAAAGTACCTGAAAATTGTGATGTGCTATACATATGTGATCATAATAAATATAAATCTGCATATGCTATTAATTTGTTAGGCTACGACTGAAAGATTGTTAGTGTTCCCCAAAATATATTTCACATACGAATTTTTCTTATATTAATGAGTTTTTCGGTGAAAAGCCATGTTATAGTCAAAGATTTGGAAATGCTGAATTAAAGTTGAGCATTTTCTTCAGCGTTAAGACTTCTTAACTTCTAATGTGTACTATAAATTTCTAAGAGGGAGAATACACACACACACACACACACATAAATATTTATTATACTGGTTTATATATACATTTATTTTATGTGGCTTTTCACAAATTTATTTGACTTTAATGTCTTTCATTCGGAGAACATCTTGTGGTTCTCCAGTGCTCTATAAAATACACTTTGAAGAATGATGGCCTTGAACTATAATTGAATCCTAAGACAATTCTCCGGATTTGTTAGCTATGTTCAGTTTATCCTTGGATGTCATCTTTCATTGCTTAAGTTGTTTGATAGCAAACTCTTATTCTGAGGGGCAGAGCAGTTATCTAGATAGTGATGATAAAATAGCCAGCAAAGGAAAATAATTTGATTCATTTAAGATAATTTTTTGATATAATATTGGATAATTTTGCAATGCATATAAAAATGGTTGATAGTTATATTTTTTTCAGAAAGTTTCCATTTGTGTGTCTGAAATACTCAACAGATGATTTGTTTACTAACTAAAAGAGTGATAGCTCCCTTTAATATGGTTTTTATGAATATCAGAGAACATTTCCTGGCAGTGAGACAACCCGGAATGTAATTCTAGCTTTGCTATGTGTGGAAATACTTTCTGGAGATAATTACTGTTCTCTGGGACTTTAGTTTCATCATCTGTAAAATGGCAGGATTGTACAAGGTGATTTTTAAGGTATAAAGTTTTGTGAATATGTGGAAATTAAGCAGGATTTGTTCCACCTATTGACTGCAGAGTCATTTCATCTTGGTGGGCTGTAAATTTTGTATTTCTGTGTGGTAAGCCTAGGGGTGAGTTCTGCTTCTCTCTTTTTGACCTGTTTCCTCTGACAAAAAAACTTTCATAATTTAGGAGGGAAGAATTTGATAGTCCTGGCATAGCTCATACATTTACCCTGAAGCAATCATCATGGTTCAGTGAGTTGCTGGCTCAGGGCACCACAGGATCTCCCTTGTAACCCTGGGTATGTGTGTGTCAAAGTGTCATTTTTCTGATTGTCATCTTCACCAACATTAGATGATTCTCAAAGGAAATGGAGGTGATAGATGGTCAAAATCGATAGGTGTCCATTATAGGAAATGACAGTTTAAAATGTAGCTTCTGGAGCTTATTCATCAGTGTGATCAATCTACTTCTTAAGGAATAAACCAAGATTGGGGAACTTTATTACGTGTCGCTGAAGAAAAAATTTTACATAAGTAAAAGTCAATGTAATAGTTTAAGGATGTGACGTACAAAAATTTCTATTAATCTACTTTTAAGATTCACCTGAGCATAAAACATTCAATAAATAATAAAACCATACTGCAGTTCTTTATATAGTTCATTACAAAGTTTTCCTCAGTTTATGAATTTGAAAGGACTTACCAGACTCTACAGAACATACGCAAATAAAACTTTTATGCAAGTAAAACTTTTCTTTAAAGGCAAAGGATGTCCTGCAGCAGGAGAAACACAATGCAGGTAAGCATTCTGAGAGGCATCCCACATGCAGGCTCCCACAGACACATGTATCCAAGGATTGTGCTGAGTCTTCAGCTCCAACCACCTAGATCTAGCTTCTGAGAAACTCAGTTTACCCTTTCAGTGATCAAGCCAGTCTTGTCACACCAGTTAAGCCAGTTGCCAGCCATCAGTAAAACTGTTACACTGGGGGTCACTGGGGGAGTTTGGGGAGTTTGGGATCTTGAACAAGCATATCATAAATCCCACTGCCCTTGGCCACCGAGTCAAAAACCAGGTATCCAAGTGTCTCTAGTCCAGCTGTAAATCAACTCTGTCTTCATACTTACTAAAGAAAGAGCACTCTCCTCATTTTGGACTAGTATTATTAACAATGTCATTCTCCAGTTTGAATCCTTTTATTTTCTAGAACATCACTGTTCAATAAAAATATAATGCAAACTGCATGTGTAATTGTGAATTTACTAATAACTATATGAAGAGCAGTTTAAAAATGTAAAATTGGTTTTAATAATGTTTAACTCAAAATATCATTTAAATATGTAATCAACTTACAAACTTGAGATATTTCACATCGCTTTTTGTACTCTTTGAAATCTGTATACTTTATGCTTGGACCAGCCACATTTTAAGTGCTCTGTAGCCATGTGTGAGTGGCGGCTACCATACTGGATAGCCAGCTCTAGGCTGAAAACATAATCGCTGTGTAACAACTGTATCAGTTAGAAGATGTGTTCTACATTCTGAATGTCAAAATTAAAAACAAAGGAGACCCTTATTTTTGTCAGTGATCCTCACTCATTTTTAATGCATCTTCATTCATTCATTCAATAGACATTTACTGATCACCCCCTATGTACCAGAGATTAAATGCTGGAAGTATATTCCCCTTGAAGAACTCAGAATCCAGTGAATGAAAATGATCTATTAACGGATTACTAAAATACATAAGTGCTGATACAGGTGTACATAATATGCTGTGGAAACAGAATTAGTATGCTTTTGGATGAAGGGTGTAGGAAGATTTCACAAATTCAAGTTATATGAGCTTGGTCTTAAAGGATGAGTGGGGAGTGATAAGATGGGAAAGAGCAGAGCAAGGTTATTTTAGTCAGAAGATACAAAGACATAATCAAAAGCCAGGGTATTCTTAGAAAACTGCTAATAGTTTAATATGGCCAGAGTTTAAAATACTTTTGGGAAAGATGCAGGAAACAATGGCAGAACTGCGTATGGAGGCAAGAATATATATTGTAGTATGCTAAAGAGTTTGGACATCCTGATGGAGACCTAAATGATTTTATAGTGAGAAACATAAAATTTATCTTTTGGAAATACTACTTTGATGCATTAGGAGAGCTAGGGGCAGAAGAGGGAGACCAATTAAGAAGCTTTTGTAAATGATAAATAATGAAGATTTCAATTGTGACAGCAAATGGGAAGAAATGGACATACATGAATACAATTTTGGAATTTAATCAACAGAACTGAGGCCAATTTTTTTGTGGCTGGGTGGTTTATAGGAATGGGAAGCAGGGCATAGTAAAAGATAAGAAATCAGATGTGACTTGGAGGTTTATATGATTTATTAAGTTGTTTTATAATTAACCAGCTCTTTTAAACAACTTATCAAGGTAGTTCACAGGTGTTTGAACAAGCACCAGTTGAGTAAGCACAGGTTTTTGCTGCTCAGGGACACAGCAAGTAAGAAGTAAAATGACATCTAGTGGTGAAATCAGGTGATCTTCTAAACATCCTTTAATTTACATATGCTTTATAAAAATCATAGCAAGTGCCTTATTACTTGATTTGATTTAGAAAATGGTTAGTCTAGGATTACAGATGAATAAATTGCCTTTCTGAAATGTAAGCAGTAATTGGTGACATAATTTTAAAAATCTGAGTTGAAATCAGATTATGCCTATCAAAAGGACTCATTAATTTCCAAGCAAGATTCATGAAGAAAGATCACTATAAAAACTGCAACATTTGACTTACAGAGATAATAAAACTACTCTGTTACTATCCTTGTAGGGGGTGGGAAAAAAGTTTACTTACAAAGAAATAAAAATCAGACTGACTTTAAACTTTATTACAAGCTTAAATACTGGACATAAGAGAGGAACATAGAAGACTATTGAGCAAGACAAAAGCTAAGAATTTTGTACCTAGCCAGGTTTTTTGCATGATATATAAGCTCAAACTTGTAAAGATATACCACCCAGTGCCCTTCCTTAAAAATTGTTCTAGCTACTGAAAGATTGGTGGTGAATATTGGAATAAGTTAAATTGAGTTATAACTGAATAATTGTTTACTTCATGAAGCAAAATGCATACAAAAAATAACTTCTGAAAATAAATGTAAAATGTAAGTGTAATAAATGTAAAATTTGTGTCTGTAATCTCAAATTATATCAGTCTGACACTCCCATTAGAGCTTTGGGTAGTAGAAGGAGAATAAAGGCCTGATGCTGGCCTTCAGAGCAACCATTTAAATTCTTTACTGAAAGCTCACATATTTCTGAACAGATTGAAATAGTGGTTGAAATTCTGTGTTCCTTGTACAGTGTGAGGGACTACTTTTCAGATTTAGGCCTCCTTTTTTCCTACCTTTCTTTTTTTCATGCCTTCCCCCATGTTCAAGCAGCCCAGTGACCAGCTACACTATGTCAAAAATCTTACACGTGTTCTTAAAAAATATATTTCTAAAATTATGTATATTAGTACACATATATTTAATTATGAGGGTTTTTGTCATTGTTTTGCATACAATGGAATTAATCTTTTTTGTATTTTTTTTAATCTACTCTCCTTGAGGAAAGACCCGTCATGTCATCTGACATAGCTCTAATTCCTTCATTTTAATGGTCGTGTAATAGCCAATTCTGTTCCCAGTTTTTCACAAAGTATTCAGCCATTCCAACATAAAGAGCATTCACTTTATTTTCAGTTCTTGATCACTATAAGTTATGCTCTCTACCATCTTGTACATATTTGATAGGCCAATGCCTTTTGTTTCTATGGAATAAATGCTTAGGAGTAGAATTGCTCTTCCTAAGAATTAAAGTTTTAAATATTTCTATTTTTAATTAGTGTTCTCAGACTGCCTTCCAAAGAGACTGTACCCTTTGCACATTTCTTTCAGTCATGTATGAGTACCTCTTTGACAACGATCCCGCCAGCAGTAGGTATTAAAACTCATTTTACTTTCTGTATTTTACTTTTTTTTTTAAACTTCCTCTTTTCTTAAGGTTTCAAAGTTGACCGGAGATGAATGACTGGGGCTTTCTTTCTCAGGTATTTTCTGGGCATGCACATGACCTTGCATGTGTGTGCAACCTTTTAGTCCTGGAGTGTGTTCAGTTTTTCAGGATTTTCTTTTAATTCTTGCCCAGGCTCTTATTTGACTCACCTGAAACCACACCTTAGGCAGCTGTGATACTATTTCTGTGATGCCCTGGAAGTGGAAGGCCTTCTGTACCTCTGAGCTGATGTCTGTCAAATGAAATTGCCACAGCACCCTGGGAATAGAGGTTTCCAGGGAGCTGCGCTGGGACAAAATACTGATTGGTTTAGGGAAGCTGGTTTTAACGGAATTGGCAAAAAAAAATTCAGCCCTCTTTGTTGCTGATACTATTGCATATTCATGTCTGCCTAGCCACCTAGCTGGGGAGTGAGGAGGATGGGAATAACCCTCATCAGAATGTTCTAGTCTTCCCTGTCTTACCAAGGTTCAGTCATTTCTATTGGGTAGACAATGTTCCACTTGTTTTGTGGCTTCAGTTTATTTCCGGAGTTCTGAAGTGATTAACTTTAGTTGTTTTGCTAGTATTTCAATTTTTGTGGGAGACAGAGGTCCTTACTTTGTCATTCTGGAAATCCATTTCCTTTCCTAGTTTCCTTCACTCTTTTTAGGTCGTGAGTCTACCATGTGAACTCCAAAGTCATTTTGTGCAAATCCAAGAAAAGCTGTTGGAATTCTAATTACATTAAATTTATGAACTAATTTTAGAAGAATTGACATTTTAGGATTTTAAGTTTTCTTGACTGGAAACATGATTAAGACCAATGAAGACTTAATTATTTAAAAGTATACCTCTGTGTAGTTTTAAAATTTTTCTAAGAATTCAGTCATAAATGACACGAGGAAATATGTTTGTAACATATGATGGATACAGTATTAATGACCTTTGAATATAAAATTTATTTTTAAATGTAGAGAAGATAACATACAAGCATAGGTAAAGGACATAAGCTATTTTTAAAAGAAGACATACAGATGACCAGAAAGTCGAAGAATATTGTTAAGAGATTAAAACAATACAAATTAAAATTAGATACCCTTTCCACTTAAAAACAACAAAAAAATAGCACTGTTTGGGAAGAATGTGGCAAACTGTGGTCTTAAACAGCTAATGGAAGTATGAATTGGTACAACCTGTTTGGAAGACAGTTTGACCCAGATATTCCTTTTCCTAAGAATTAATCCTAAGGAAGAATCATTAATTTACTCACTTATTAAATAGTTACTGAGTGCCCACTGATATGTCAAACAATGTTTGTCACCAGGGATACATCAACAGAAAGCACATATACACTTAAAAATTTTGCTTTCACAGAATTTACATTCTTCTTGGTGAGTCAAACAACAATGAAATTTTAAACAAAAGTTTATTAGAATGAACTAGGTGTATTATGGAGGGAAAAAGCTGGGAAAGAAGTATCGGGATAGGGGCATGTGACTGGGATCTCCAAAAATAATATATTAATGTTGAGAATGATTAATCTCTAAAAATGAAGATATGTTTTATTTTCTTTATATTTTTCTGAGGTGTTTCTACAATGAACATGTAGAATAGCAGAAATCAAACTTTTTTTAAAATAATAAAATTCTTTATGAGTTTCTGACATTTTGTAGAGATTGGTTTATTTTAGTGGTCTTTTTGGACATTACAATGAATGGATTTTACTTTAGGAGAATAATATAAATGAAGTTATTAGCATAGGGTTTAATTTTGCAACTGTAACACTTGGGTGAAAAACGTGATTTAGATTTGTTTTCCTCAAATCTAGCTATTTTAAAACTTGAATTCATTTAGAAAATTATAATTCTGCTTGCTTATCTGCAATTAAGAACATTGGGAAGGCTATAAATTTCTTTTACAAGAATTTTGTCACATAAAGGTCATTACTAAGTTACTCATTTACTTTTCAGCACTGAATTTCAAACAGTAGATTTACTTGATTATTTTAAATATTTTATATTAAATACTTCTTTCAAAATATTTTTAAAATGTTTCATGGTGTATTTCATTGTATTTTACTTTCATTTTATATATAAACTTATCAATATAAGAATTTAGAGTAACTTAGAATTTTAGAATTTAATGCAGGAAAATATATTTTAGGAAAACAATTAAAGGATGGGAAGAAGCCAGAACCGTGCAAACCTATCCTGAAGGTGGAATTCAAAACGACTAGATCTGGGTAAGATTTTACTTCATTGCCAATATTCATTGTATATAATTACTCAAATAGCACTAAAGGCTGTTTTATCATTATATTGTAAAGCCTACTTTAGAATGGTCTAGCTCAGTCTTAAATTTTATGCATTCTTTATTTAACAAAATAACTAAAATTGGTAAGTTTAGGATAAAGTATTTCTTTGTATTCTCTTTGTCTTAGTAGTTTTATAATGTATCTTGGAAAGTTTGAATAATCTTTCTTATCAAATGTTATACATTCTGTTAGATTAATCTTCAGTAACAGTGGTGTTTATTCACTCCTGAAAATTGTGGAATAAGCAGTGAAAAAATATTTAAAACTTAACCTATTTATGCTATATATTTTAATTATGAAAGTTAGCTGTATTCTTCAAAAATTAAATCTCGTAAGAATATTTGGCAATTACAAAAATACATACAGTTTAATATTAAAGGAAATTTGTCAGTTGTATTTTATATTTTTTATATGCACCAAATGTTTAAAAATATAATAAAGGAAAAAAACTGTAAATGTTTCTTTGAAAATGCGACATTTCATTAACCCCTAAAAGAAGCCTTTTATTTATGTTCTAGTTCCCTGGGAAAAGTGTGTGGTTTTATTTACTATAGCTGTGTAAGAGAGTGAACTTATGTAGTGTATATAGTGCATCGGTTCCCAGATTGTGGTCTTTGGGCCAGCAGCATTAGCTGAGAACCTGTTAGAAATGCAAATTCTCGGACTCCACCCCAGACCTTCTGAATCAGACACTTTTATCTATGGCTGGAGCCAATCAATCTGTGTTTTAAAGATTTTTTTTTTTTTTTAATTTATTTATTTGACAGAGAGAGAGAGCGAGAGAGGGAACACAAGCCGGGGGAGTGGGAGAGGGAGAAGCAGGCTTCCCGCGGAGCAGGGAGCCCGATGCGGGCCTCGATCCTAGGACCCCGGGATCATGACCCGAGCCGAAGGCAGACGCTTAACGACTGAGCCACCCAGGCGCCCTCAATCTGTGTTTTAATTAGACCCACAAGAGATTCTGACGCATGGAAGTTTAGAACCACTGATACATGTTTTTATATACCAGTTTATGACCACTGGTTGTTATAAATGGCCCACTTCCCTTTGTAATTTGCCCTTCTTCTAATCATAATCCTTTCAGCCCTTTTCTCATTTGAGAAAAGACAGTAGGCTGAAGAATTGTCAAGATTGCTATTACTTGTCCTTGATCCTCATTAGCCTTCCTCTGGGTTTCAGAAGATATATTGTGTTCCAAAAAGAGGTTGAATGAACTCCAAAAGGAGTGGCATCTGTTTAATTGACTGTGGCACCCTCACTTTGTGACCTTTGGCATAGAGTTATTTGATGTCTTTGTGCTTCAGTTTCCTCACGACATGAATATGATAATAGGTCAGAAGCTCATTGTTATGATTTAAGTGAGACAGTCATGTATTGAAAACATTTTACAGAGTCCCAGGTACATAATAAACTTTCTATAAGTAGCTGCTCTTATTGTTTCTAGGAAACTTCCTACTACCAATTGACTTTTTTGCCATAATTTGTCGTATGGCAAAGGAATGTAAGTAGGAAAAGCAATGACAGCAAAAAAAAAAAAAAAGTGTGTGTGGGGAACCAGAAAAAACCTGTTTCTAGCTTATATGAATTCAAATGAATCATCATCAAATGAATTGTCTAAACATTTAAATTAACAGTGTTTATTGTCTTCTGAATTATCTATTCATTTTAACAAATACTCGTTGGCAACAAAGATAAAAGTCCAAGGAAGATTTTTTTTTCCTCTCTGTGCTTTACCTATTCCTGTTTTCAATTCTTATAAATGGTAATACTTATGTTTTCAGTTTCTTCAGGATGGCAGCAATATTTTTTCTTCTGTAAGATCAGACATGAAAAAAAAAAGTCTAGCTCTTTTGCATGCATTTGTAGATACCTTTAAATAGATCGATAGGATCACTCTCTGAGAACAGTCTTCACCAGCTTTCCAATTTCTTTTTCACCTGGGTTAGGACATGCAGTAAATTAAAAGGTTCTTTTTTCACCATGGCATCTTTCCTTGAGACAGTTCCCTAGAATTCCCAGTGTGTAGCCAGCATTGAGAACTACTGCACTCCCCATTGCACCTACAGCAGAATCACCCTCTATTAAATAAGCCAGTCAACTCTCACCCTTTCCTGTTCCTAGCAAGTATCTTGGGCAGGTGCCAGCTAAAGGCATTCAGGTTAGCAGTAGGTGATGTTAGCAAATCGCCAGATTTTATTAGCAGAGCTTTTCTTCCCTCCTCAAGATCTTCTGCATTTTCTTCTTTTTACCTAGAAGTCATTCTAGGCAGAAAGATTCTCTTTCATCCTTTATAGCTTAGCAGTAATATCCCTGCTTTGAGGATGTTTTGGCCATGTTGTCCAGGTTGGGTCCCCAGTAATATAGTCTCAAAGTATGCTATATATTTCCCTTCTAGAATTTGTACTTGTCATTAATAATGGAATTATGTGTTTAATGCATGCCTTCCCCTTTAAATATTAGCTCAGTGAAAGCATAGGACATACCTGTTTCACTTCTACTTGTCCTAGCATAGTGTTACTGAATGTAAGGAAGAAGAACATAGGATAGTAATTCCCACTTAATATAAGTTGTTGTAAAGACCTGAAAGAGAAATATAATGTGTTTGGCATGTGGTAGATGTTTGGTAAATTATAGTCCTTTTTTCCTCTACTTCTACATTTTTCATTTCGCTAGTAGACTGCATAAGAAGTTACAGGCGGGGCAAAATTTTCAACAAGAATCAACTCAGGGTAGGTTCAAGTTTTCAAACAGATATTCACTTGAACTCCTTAGAGTTTTACACTATAGAGCATTGGAAGTTAGTGTCTTTTTTTTTTTTTTTTTAAGATTTTACTTATTTGAGAGAGAGAACATGCAAGCAGGGGAGGGGCAGAGGTAGAGGGAGAGAATCTTAAGCAGACTCTGCACTGAGCAGAGAGCCCCATGTGGGGCTTAATCCCATGACCCTGAGATCATGATCTGAGCCAAAACCAAGAGTCGGACACTCAACTGACTGAGCCACCCAGGCACCCCCGAAGTTAGTGTCTTTTAAGAAATGGACTACCGTTCAAAGAATTACCAGTTTGAGGGGGAACATCTCTGTTTGGGAACCTAAAAGTGAATATTATCACAGTTAAAAATGACAGTTTAGTCACACTTGGAGAACCATGTCCAAGAGATTAATACTCCCTTTCCTTATAACACATACTATGGCAAACTATTTGTGTATAGGGCCAGAGAATAAATATTTCTGGCTTTTTGCAAGCTGTACAGGTCTCAATTGGCAGCTATCCAGCTCTGCTATTGTAGCCCAGAAGGAGCTATAGACAACTCATGAATGAAAGAATGCAGTTGTGTTCTAATAAAACCTTTTTTACAGACACTGAAATTTGAATTTCCTTTAATTTTCATGTGTCATGAAATATTCTTCTGTGTATTTTTTTCAGCTATTTAGAAATGTAAAAATCATTTTTAGTTTGCAGGCCATACTATACAAAAACAGGCAGCAGGCCCTAGTTTGCTGACCCCACCCTTGATATGCACACATGTACATACATAATATATTTAAGTTTATCTGTAAGCAAATTTGCTCCCCCCAACTGTGGTGCCTGAATTTGTTTTCAACTAGTTTAATAGATGATTTCTTTAATGTCATATGTGTACTAAAAGCTGTAGGTGGATTGCCTGTATAAGAAAATGAAAAAGACACAGGGGTGCCTGGATGGCTCAGTCAGCTAAGCGTCTGACTCTTGATTTTGGCTCAGGTCATGATCTTGGGGTCGTGAGATTGAGCCCCACATTGGGCTCCACACAGGGTGATGCCCTTTCTCCCCTCCCTCCGCCCCTCCCCTGCTGACATGCACACACTCTCTCTCACTCTCAAAAAAAAAAAAAAAAAAGGACTAATAAAACCTTAGGGTACATTTGTGATATTCTGGTTCTGAAAATACCTAAAAGTCTATTTCAGTAACATCCACAAACTTGCTACCACTGAGTTTCCCCCACCGCTACAAGAAGTATATCCAATGAGAGAATCCTAACTCTGAAGCTCAGAAACAAACTCCCTCGTGCAAAGATTTTTTTCCCAGAATACAGGCTTGCTCTCGTATATTTTTTCCTTCTCAACTATAGATTTTTCTTAAATAACTGTGTCTATGTAATAATCCATAATAACACTTATATGTGCTGTGCCAGACACTATTCTGAGTGCTTTATACATCTTAATTTATTTAATCTTAGCAACCAGTCTATGAGGCAGGTATTATTACCTTTGTCTTATAGATGAGGAAACTGAAATGGAGACATTTAGTAACTTGCCCAAAGTCATACAAGTCATAAGAGGAAGACCCCAGATTTAATTAAGTCTGTACTCTTAATCACTTTACTTCCTTTTTAATGAAACCTACTCTCTATTCACATTAACCACCAATCCCCAAGATCATATTCATACCTGTAGATCTCCCAGCAGCAATTGCTCTGCTAAACGATCTGATAAAACTGTGATGAAGAAACTCACCTTCAATTTAGTCACAGATATGTTGACCATTGAGAAAATGTTTTAGAATCTAGTCTTTACATTAATAAATATGTTTATATTATCATCTTCTATCATGCATGGAGCTTTCTCTTTTTATTTTCTTACCACCAGTATATTAGAGTCAACAAATGTTCCATATTTATTCTCTCTCCATCCCAATTCATGGTAAGCCATAGCAACCAGAAGAGAGACTCATTCAGATGGCATGCCCACTTTCAGAAACAAAAGTAGTTCCCTTTTGTATTGTCTTAACAATTCTCATAGCCTTGCTTGAGATGAAACTAGCTTCTTGTCTTTTGAGCTCAAGACTGTTACTTAGATGGTTTGGCTTCCAGGCACCAAGAAGAAAAAAACTAGATGAACATCCGTTATTTGCCTTTTATAAGCCAGGTATTCTGCTATGCCATTTGAATGCATTACCTTCCATAATTCTAACAACAATACTGTGAAATAGGCACTTTTATCATCTCCATTTAGGGATATGAATAATAAGTCTTAGCTTAAGTTAACTTGTCTTACAAAGTAGCAGAGCTGGAATTTGAGCTCAGGTTGACTCCAGAGATGGAGTTGTTTATCAGTACACTGAACACTGTCATGGTTAAGATGGGTTAGGATAGAATCGTC
Organism: Halichoerus grypus; assembly: GCF_964656455.1. Classification (NCBI taxonomy): domain Eukaryota; kingdom Metazoa; phylum Chordata; class Mammalia; order Carnivora; family Phocidae; genus Halichoerus; species Halichoerus grypus. The sequence goes on along the minus strand of NC_135720.1, from coordinate 18,666,285 downwards.
CTAATGATTCACAAGTCACTCAGTTTGCCAAGACCTGATTTCTTTTTTTTTTTTTTTTTTAAGATTTTATTTTTTTTAAGCAATCTCTACACCCAGTGTAGGGCTCAAGCTCACAAGCCTGAGATCAAGAGTCGCATGTTCTACCAACTGAGCCAGCCAGGTGCCCCTGATTTCTCTTTTAAATTTGCTAGTTTATCAGATCATCTTCATAAATTTAACATTAAAATCATACTCAGTAAAGTAATCATATTAATGTGAACTGAGAGGAGATTCTCTCTGTGTCTCTCTAATAGGATGGATAACTTACTGTTAGTAACCCTAGCTACTTAGAGGACTGGAGAGCTTCATATATCACTTCTAGGCTACAAATTTTAATTTGTTGAAGTCCAGGTTTAGGTTTTATGGTATCCCCTTGTGGTCATGGCACTTGATCTTAACATTGTTTAGGAAAAATCCATAAGTGGATTTATAATTAATTGCATCTAATGAGAAAAGACATCTTTGAGCCCACAGACTCTCAAAATTTCATATTTCTCATTAGATAATATTTCCTGTTTTCATGTTACTTTTCCCATGTTGGTGAGAAAGTTTCGATCTTAAATTGGCTAATTCTCATTTTATCACTGTCCTCAGAGGCATTCTTATGACCCACTCCAGATTTATCTGTATTATCTTCAGTTTCTCAAAACAAGAACACTTTCCCCTAGTCTTAATCTCCAAACCTCATACCTAACTAAAATAAATTACCATTCACTTTCTTGATTTTAAGGTAACATTTTACTTACAATCCCTAACACTGTAACTGTATAATCCCACATAGCTAGACAACAAAGACTACTAGATTAATGGCTCTGTCTTCTGACATTAGAATACTTTATTTAGCAGCTGTATGAAGATTGGGGTTTGTCTGTGGCTTCTATCAATTTAAAGTGGTAAGATCCCTCTATTTTTAAGTTTTTCCCTAAATTAGTTTTTTTTTTTTTTTTTTAGGATTTTATTTATTAGAGAAAGAGAGAGAGCACAAGTGGGAGGCAGAGGGAGAGGGAGAAGCAGACTCCCTAATGAACAGAGAGCCCCACGTGGGGCTCAAACCCAGGACCCTGAGATCATGACCTGAGCCAAAGCAGAGGCTTAACTGACTGAGCCGCCCAGGCGCCCCCCCAAATTAGTTTTTAACTCATTATTGTTAAGTTAAAACTGATACCACTTATTAAGTCTGCTGATAAACAAATACATTTTTACATCACTGGCAAGTTTTACTTGTTAACTTTGTGTGAAAGTAAACCTGTGTTAAGCCATTAAAGTACATTTAACCAGTGGTGGTTGCCAAAATGAAGGTGAAGTTCCTTAAGTATAAGAAAAAGGAGTGCATTCAGAATCGTTCCGACAGCTCAGAACCCTTTATACAGCTGAGGCTCTCAGCACTGGTATTTTATTTTGAAAAACACAAAAATGAAGGTGTAGAGAAAGGAGGACTAGTAGATTTTGAACAGAAAAAAAACAAAAACAACACTCCCAGGATACATCCTTGAAGTGTTTATAGGAGAGAGTAAGTAAGCCTTGTTTGCTGCTATAGAAAGATTGGTTAGAATAATAACAGAAGAAAGATTAGAAGATATTCATTGTAAGGAGGATTAATTTGTAAGAGTATTTTATTAGCATTGTTTCAAACATGAGCCAGGATGTAGGGACATTAAAAGAAGTAAAAAGAAGTGGGTGGATTAACAGAAAATGCTGGTTTATTTATTTTTTTTAAATACTGGTTTAGAACATGTGTTTAGTGTATTCAGCAGTAGATATAAGTAGCATTTACATTTCATCAGGAAGAGTAAGACACAGTTTTGTAACTTGGGGGAAATCTCCATATGACAAATGCAGAAAAGAAAGAACTGTTGGAATAGGATACACTGAAAATGAAAAGGAAATAATTTGGGCAGAAAGTTTTAGAGTGAATTTCTCAGGATGAATTCAAAGTACAGGTGAAGAAGATAATTTTCTTTCTTAATACCAAAAGTATTATTACATGATTATATGATCTGGATTCTTCTGAAATTTTTTGGCTACAGAACTAAAAGTCTTAGGATTATGATAAGTTTTGGGTTCTGAAATGGAACACTGAAATCAGTAAAGTAGCTGATGAGTAAAAAGTGCAGGTAGAGGGGGGTATGCTGGCCAAAGGATGGAGTGAAGCTGGAGGAATCAAATGATGGAAGATAAGACTTTTTGGCCCCTCCTGTGGGGATCAGCACAGTTAAGCACTTGGTAAAAGCTTGCTGAATGGATGAATCATAATAATATTCCAACTTAATTTGTGTAGCAATTCTTGAGTTGTCTAGGAAGCAGAAAATTCTTCAGCATAAGCTACATTTTATATTACATTATAATACCAAAAATATTAGTGATAGATAAAGAAATGACGTTAAAAATTGGTGAACTATTTCCATGGTATTTCAGAGGACAAATGTGGTTTTTTAAAAAAGTATAATTAGTCACAATTGTTAATATTAATTTCATTTTTTTAAGATTTTATTTTTAAGTAACCTCTACGCTGAATATGGAGCTCAGGCTCACAACCCCAAGATCAAGAGTCACATGATCTTCTGACTGAGAGATCCAGGCGCCTCTATTAATTTCATTTTTTAACCACTATTATCTTGTCTAGAGTGTTTTTGGAAGTACCTAGGTTTGTATTTTGGTTTTTTTTTTTTAGTTATAACATTAAATAAAATCTTCACAAAAGAAGTGTATTACCTTTCTAAAGGTATTATCACTATTCTAAAACAATTTTTTTTCTTTTGTTCATTTTCCCTCAATCTTTTTTCAGATACATGTCCATTTTCACTTAATTATATTCTTAGAGTATATTCAGTCTGGTGAATTTTTTTTCCTACTTAACATGTCTAAAGGATTACTAGTTTTTACCCATTTTTGTAAATAATTTTAAAGGCTATGTACTTTACTCAGACATTCTTCCCTTTTGCTGAACATTTTGTTTTTGATATTATAATCAGGTTTCTCATATTACAGATAAAAATATAGTAGTGAACAGATTCTCTTTCTTGATGTTATAGATAATTCAACAGAAGATTTTTTACCATTGTAGTATTTCTTTACAGTAAATTTCCAATGGTGAAATTTTGAGGATAAAAGATTTTTATGAATCTTGACAAGTTCCCACATTGCTTCTTGAAAGTATCTGTGTATACTTTAAAGAACTGAGTATAAACTATAACAGTTTCATCAGTCTCATCAATGGGAGATGTTTTTGTTTTATTAATTTCCTACCTTAAAAGTAAGCATTTATGCTTTGGAATCATCTTAAATTTTGTCACCACAATGTGAACTCCTAAATGACAACTCTTGTAATAGAAAAGGCAACCTGCTGTGGTAATAGGGACCTGAAGTGAAATTTGTTTCCATCTGCATATAAAGTGGTGTTTCATAAAAATTTTACAACTTAATTTTTTGCAAGCCGTCATCCAGCTGAGCTTTTATGTTTTGGCAGGGACCAAAATTATTTATATGCTTGTCCATGCCCCTGTATCTAGAAACTGATGAATTTAACAAAGTTGGTATATTAATGGTTGAGATTTGGTAGCATCTTCCATTTCTGAAATCCTAAAATAGAATTTAAAACCTTATAGTTTTTTTTTAATCTAGTAGTTTTTGATGTGTATTATTTATAAAAAGGCACAGCTTCATTTCAAACCTAATTGTTTCCAAAATTGTCCCTTACTTGTTAAGGCTATTCAGATAACCCTTTCTGACACTGCCTCTGGTGTATTGCTCCTACTTTTTCTACTGCTAAAGTTCATTCTGAGCTTTTCTATAGTATCTTCTTTTAGAGCCATCCCTTCTTCATCGTCTAAATTGGTTCTCTGTTGCATTCTTAAAGCTTTATGGCTTGTTCAGACTAATCTAAGGGTAGTTTTCCATCATTATTCATCCTAATCTTTTTTTTTTACATGCGTTTAAAATGCATCTACTTATGATCTGTATATGGACTGAATATCTTAGTAATGGTTCACTAATTGTTCTAGTACTGGGCTGCTTATAATATATATTGATACCAGCTTATATGCTTCAGGTTATGTTGTTCTAGAGGACAGGGATCAAATCCATGTAAGACTTGTCTGCAGTAAATGATTTTGAAAACTGCAATGTTCTTTCACAGATAAGCTTTGAAATCATACTTGTGACACTGTGAACTTAATATATAGTTCATTTAATTACAGATTCCACATGACAAAGACTGCATTGAAGATTTTAGATTTCTTTTTGAAAAAATGCCTAATTGTTACATAAATTCTTTCATTTGTATTGATACTAGAAAAAAAAAAGTAATGGACTAATACAAATTGCTGTGGGGCCTTATAAATCTCATGCATCCTAACCATCCTGGATTGTGAAACTGTAATACATTGAAACCCCAAAGCATAATTTTTCTGGGATTTGTATGGTTAGGTTAGGTCTACCAAATTCTGTACCTTTATCTCATTGACTTACCATGTTGATGCTTAATGTTTATTTTGCTTTCCAGTTTAATGTCAGCTCTAGAATGGATGCTTTGCCCTGGAAAGCACAGGTAGAGAAGAGCTGTGTTGCCCTAGACATGACAACTTCATTATAATAGCTTTTGTTATGACTATCAGCCTTTATTGGTTACAAGAGAGTATTATAATTCTTCTAAAGTTATTAAGATTCATGAAATGTTCAGGTTATAGGGGCACTTAACAAGTTTCTGTCTTCAAGGTTGGGAAGGTGTTCTAAGATATTTTTTTCCCTTTTCATAATTAAGTGAGGACTGTAGAATTCATGAATTCTTCTTCTATCCTTATCTCCAAATTGAGTCTTGCCAGCCACTTATTTATATGAAGATTTCAGATGTTAGAGGACATGTTATTCAGGATGTTATTGCTAAATAACCTCGAAGTTCTTATATGATTGAGGAAGACATTAAAGTTTGATGAGTAGGTCTAGTTTGGTGTCATTGCTTTGGTTCATGCTGAGATACCAGGAGTTTAATCCACCTACTATTATTTTTGTGCCATCAGTGCAAATATCAACACAGTGAAAAGGCAAATAGTGTCTTAATACCATAATGAAATGGTTTTACCCTTGACCATTTGAAAAGGATCCTGGAAACCCCTAGGGGTTCACAGACCACACTCTTGAGTATCACTGTTGTATACTTCATTGCAATTTATGGAAATGTTTGGAGATTCCACATTTTTGATAACTAAAAGGATATGTATTAAGTCTGATTACTATAACAACTTTTCATAAAAATTATATCAATAAAACAAACAACAATATTAAAATCTTAACATTTTATTCGAAGACTGCAATATACAAATCTACTAAAGCTATATCATTGTTAAATTGGTCATTAAGTGAACAAAAACTTGTCTAAATATGTTCCTTTATTTTTTCCCCAAACTTCTATCTTTTTATCTATATTAGCAAAGGAGAGTATTAAGGTTAGTCACTAGTGAAACAAAGTCTGGAGATGGCTACTCTGGTTCTCAGAGAGCCCTCTTAAAATAGGCAAAGGTACAGAGCTGAACTAGAAGGACACTGGAATATCATCATCATGATGCTGGTAAAGTAATAGTCACTTCCTGAGAATGTGTTTTGTACCAGGCACTCTAATAAGCAGTGTATATGTAATGTCACTTAATCTTTACAATAACTCTATGAGGTGTATATTACAGAAGAGAAAACTGAGGCTCACATAATTAAAGTAAGTTGTTCAGTTCTCATAAGTACAAAGTAATAGAGCTAGGATCTGAACATAGATGTCTTCTTCCAAAGCTTGGGTTATGACCCATTGTGCTTCTCTGTATTCAGTTCATTATCATAATGACTTATTCTTATGCTATCCTGTTATTTTCCTGTTTGCTCAAAAAGGTCCCTGGTGAAAACTTTTCGATACTAAGCAATAGTTCTCTTATCAAATAGTTGTTTTGGGAATCCGCCTCTCTACTCAAACATGCCCAGTTAAAGAATTACATGGCTTCTGATTTAACTTCAGAGTGTGAGGGAGTGTAGGGCCTTGCAGTGAGGTCTTCAACGACATCCTCACATTTCTCCCTGATGATGATAGGGTAGGTCAAAGCAGTATCCTTAGAAGGCTCAACTTTTTGTTTTCTACTACTAGTGCTACTCAAAGTATGGTGCATGAATGGTTCCAGTCTGCTAACTCTCTGAGACAAAATACATACAGAAATCAAAAGTAAGAGTATGGAAACTTGAATATCATTTAACATTACCACAACATCTGTGCACACATTTAGTTGTTTTTCTTACAAAACACAGATTTTCAATGAAGTGAAAAATTTTTTAAATAGTTTTTGATCACAGTTTGAGAAGCATTGTTTGAAACTATAGCATTACATGATTAGAAGAGTGCTTTTAATTCATCTCCTTATATTTTAAATTTTCTTTTTTGCTTTTCAGCCCTTAAAAAATTTGTTTTTTGAAACCCTTGATTTTGATTATTCTATTTTGTTTTGATTCATTTTTTTATTCCATTTTGATTTGATAGCTCAAAAAACTTAGCTTTTAACTTTTATGTGAAAAGTAAGCAATTTGACACCAAATATGAGATGATAGTTGCATAGATTTCTGTTAGACCATTCAAATTTAGATAATCATAATTTACATTTGGAATTTGAACTGAGAATCATAGAAATTTGATGTAGGGTCTCATAAAAAATCATATGTTCATTCATTAAAAAGCTGAGCACTGGAATGGGGCGTCTTGGTGGCTCATTCGGTTAAACAGCTGACTCATGATTTCAGCTCAGGTCATGATCTCAGGGGTCATGAGATTGAGCCCCGTGTTGGTGCTGGGCGTGGAGCCTGCTTAAGATTCCCTCTCTTACGCTCCCTCTGCTCCTCACCATCCCCCAAAAAAGCTGAGCACTGGGGTTAGAGTGGTAAAGAGAAGATATTTGTTAGCTTTCAAGAGCTAAAGTATAATTCTGCTCACCAAATATATAGTTAAGTGTTTCCTTTGAAATAGAATGGCATTTCTCCATTTGTAAAAAGTTGGAGAATTTGATAAGGTTAGTAATTAAATTAATGACATATGAGAATTTGAAGCTTAAATTCCAATTTTAAAAATACATAGAAGTACTGAAAAATACAGGTGGCAGTACTAATTATTCAGAAAGAGTATCAGAATAGCACAACACTTAAATTTCAAACTTCTTTAGACAGTGTTTATTACCAAATCTGGCCAAATATTACCAAATCCTACAGCATTTCCGATTGTAAGTCCTGATATTAGTGACCATCTGAGCAGTAGGTTTAGTGGTATTTAAATATGTATTTGATAAACACTTTTTGGGATACCTAGCTAGGGCCTGGGAATGCAGAGGTAAATTATACACTCTTGTTTCCTAAAGGAGCTAACAATACAAAGGGAAACTAGATAAACATAATGGCAATTCAGTGTGGTAAATCCTGAGAAGAAGTAGGCACAGGATGCAAGGAACACAGAAAGGGAACCCAGCACAATCAGGGTGGATGGATCAGGGAAGGTTTTTCTGAGGAGATAATAATTGGGCTGAGTTTTAAAATTTTAAAGTCAAACAGAAAATGAGGGTAAGTATATCTCAGGCAATAAACAATGTGTGCAAATGCTATTATAATAATATCAGCTGCAGGTTATTAGGGTCAGAACTAAAGTCATCATGGGGCTGAAATGGAGGACACAGGTTCTTGAGATCCTAACAGAGGAAACAGAATGCATTTTACAAGATTTGGAGTTGCGTCATCTCTTATCATATATTACTTTACTCACTGTGTTGTGGCCCCACTGACCATTTAGTTCCTGAGATAAACCAAACTCATTCCTGACTTAGGGTCTTTGCACTCGTTATTCCTGCTGCCTAGAATGTACATCCCTTTCTCCCCAACCCGAAGCTCTTTGAGTGGCTGGCTCTTCATCATTCTGGCCAGCTCATCCGTCATTACTTCAGGGATCTTTTCTGACCACTCTTAACAGTAACTGCTCTGTCGCCTCCCTCACAGTCAGCCTACCACTCCACATTGTTTTATTCTCTTTGAAACACTTGTCTCAATGTGCTTATTCATGTAGACTAGACATGAGAGCACTGTTTTATTCTCAGGAATACAGGTGCTCAAAATAAATTTGAGTGAATGGGTAATGTTGCAGAACTAAGTTGAGCAAATTGGTTATAAAAATGGCTTTTTGGGTAGAAGTGCCTCCTTTAACTGAAGAGTGCTTCATATGAAACACAACTTGAGCTAAATCATTTATCAAGGCCAGCCTGGGGAGGTTAGTCAGAAGACAAAGGAATGGGGTGCCTGGGTGGCTCAGTTGGTTAAGAGGCTGCCTTCTGCTCAGGTCATGATCCCAAAGTCCCAAGATCGAGCCCCACATTGGGCTCCCTGCTCAGCAGGGAGTCTGCTTCTCCCTCTGACCCTCACCCTGCTCATGCTTGTGCGTTCTCTCTCTCTCTCTCAAATAAATAAATAAAATCTTTAAAAGAAAAAAAAAAAGACAAAGGAATTACTTAAAAGTGGCCAGCCTCTTAAAAATTTCAATCAGATTATGAAAGGTCCAGGGGCATGTGGGTGGCTCAGTAGGTTAAGCATCTGACTCTTGATTTCAGCTCGGGTCATGATCTCAGGGTAATGAGATCTAGCCCCATGTCAGGCTCCACGCCCAGCATGGAACCTGCTTAAGATTCTCTTTTCCTCTCCCTCTGCCTGCCCCTGCATGCACACATGCATGGTACTTGCTCAAATGAATGAATGAATGAATGAGTGAATGAATGATTAAATTATTAAATAAATTATTAAATAAAATGTCCAGACACCTTTCTAATGCAGATATCTTCACAAAATGACAGTCTTGAGGACCACTCAATATCATTAAAAGAAATTCTACTGAAATTCTACTTTAAGTTATAGGATAAAAATTATCTTTCCTCAAGTCCTTATTATAACATCAAAAAAGCTAACCTTGTGTTTAAAAACAATAAGATTCTCCACCTCCATAATTCATATGCTACCTAGAAATAATCTAGATTTCTAGAATTTTTTATATAATTCTTAATGCCACTATCTAGTATTAAAATATTTATTTTATCATTGCATTTATGACTACTTTCTTGTAAAATATTCATCTCATTAATATTTATTCTTCAAAGTTTGGTTCTTTATAAAGAAAAAAATATAACCTGTTGGGTGTTCATAAGTCAGGTGATTCCTGCCTGGCAAACTTAGATTATTTTTTAAAAAACAACACATAAGATAAAAAGGAAAAAAAATAGTATTTAAATATATACCTATATGTGCATATGCATATATACGCATTTATTGCTAGATTTGGGGAACTTATGAAAGAATATTACCTTGCTATTTCTTTGAAACTGTTTCTTACTCATATTTTTTTATTCTTATATTTTTATCCTTATTTTTTTCATCATATATTTTTTCTCTCCTAAGTTTAGAAAAGAAGTGTAGGCAACTTACAAGGCCACTGAATACACACTTAGTTGCCTTTTGGGTACACCTACCTAATTGCCGTGGTGTTATTAAATATCATATTAACAATTTATCTAATGAACTGGTGACTTACCTGGCAAACCTACCTGGTATTTCCATGGAAATTTTATTCTACAATGTAGCTCAGGATTTCCCTGTTCCTACTTCTTATATTAACAATACTTTTTTTTTTTTTTTTTAAGTTGGCTATATGTAAAAACATTTATCAGACTATTTTTGAAATATTATTTATAAAATACATGGCCTGGACCTCCCATCTGTAAAAGATGAAGTTGGATTCTTCATCCTTCTTTCCAGTATTTTATATTCAATTGTATGCTATATTTCAAAGTACACAAGACAGGAAATGTATCCTATTTATTCATTATATGTGGAAAAAAAGGGAAAGAAAATTAAATATGCTTTCCTAACTACAGTCATAATAAAAACACTATGTAAAGAGGTTGAAACAATGTATTGGTATAGTTCTGTTTGGGAAGTTTAACCTTGATTACTGTCACTTAGGTGGAAAAATAAGATTAACCAAATCAGTTTAGTGGCGAAAAATCTAGATGATAATAAGCTAGAGAGTGGTTAGTGTAACATACATTTCTGTTAATTCATTTACATATTAATTCTATTAATTCACTAAGTTTTAGATACAGCAATGAACAAAATGAACAAATCTCCTTGCCCTCGAGGAACTTACATTTTCATGGGAAAAACAATGAGCAAAATAAATAAGTTTTAATGATAAATTCTATGAAAAAAATAAAACAGGGATACATGAGAGTATAGTTTTAAATAAAATACTATACACACAAGTTATTTTATATATTAAAATAGATAAAATGTTCAAGTATTAAAAAACAATTGAGTTATCTGACCTACTATTTATATTTCCTTATAAATTACACATTTGTACTACTACTATAATTTTTAGTAGAGTTTATTCTAGAGTTTATTTTAGATAAAAATAATTTGGAAATTGTAATGTTTCTTTCAACATGCAAAAGAAGGGAAACTTTCATAATGGATAATAATGGTAATTTGATGATAATAATAATAATAGGTAAATCTTACCAAGGGTGTATTGTGTGCCAGACATCGACCCCAATGTTTTGTGTACATTAATTCAGTAATTGTCTGAGTATAGATACATACCACTTGGTCTCCATTTTATGGATGCAAAAGCTAGGCACAGAGAGGTTAAGCAGCTTTTTCAATATCACACAGAAAGGAAAACCAGAGCTGAGATTTAATTTAAACTCAGACAGCTTAGTTCCAGAACAAGAATTTTTTTTAAGTAACAAAATATTGCTTTAATCTAATTGTCTTATTATTCACAGCCATATAACAGTAGACAGACAGGCTTCAAGTTAAATATAAGAACTAGCATTTTTAAAAAAATAGTAAGTAAATAAATAAGAACTAGTGTTTTTAATAATTACATATTATTACATACTACTTATACCAGATGTGAAGAGGAGGAAGGTGGATCTATTGACCTTAGAGTAAGCCTTCAGAAACTACCTAAAAAATCATAAATGAAGAGATGTAAGAAAATCTTATATCAAACTTTTAAAATCATCTGTTTAATGTACCATAAACAACTTCCCCACCAAAAAATAGTGAGACACACAGCAGATCAAAAGCTAATTCCTTAGAATGCAAGAAACTCTTACCAAACAATTAGAAAAGGATTACTAATCTAATGAAAACATGGGCAAAAAACATGAAAAATCAAGACAAAGATAAATACAGGCCAAAATATATGAAAAGATATTTTTTCTTTTGCATATTTAAGACACGCAGTTTTAAAAAGTGGGTCTAGATAAATCATTAAGTAATGGCTAATAGGAAGACAGAGTTGTGGAGGTAATCAGAAGTGGTAAGCTAGCAGCTGGTAGATGTACATGGGAGCTGTGGTTGGAGAGCATACCAGCCAAAATTCCAGAAGCCCTACGGAAAATGATTTTGAGTGACTGTTTTCTCAAGGGTGATTTATAGCTAGTACATTACTGATACATCGATGAGAAGTTAATATGTTACAAACAGTGGATGCCTCAGGCCATTAACATTCTCTCCTAGACCTTCTGTTGAGAAGGCCTGGTTATTAGGATGGAAATACAGGCAGTACATTTAGGAGACTTGACCAGTAGAAACCCAGCGAGAATTTTTTGACAATTGTATAAAGAGGATAAAGGAAAAAATTTTAAGCACCAAGGGGAGGTATGAGAGAGTCAAATGTGGTCAATGTTCATTCTTATTGTAGGTTAATTTTCATGAATTCACTTGGGTCTTACCTATGCAATTTAAAAAAATCCACCTATGAGTATTCAATTAAATCATACATTAAAATGTTAGAATTTATTATTTCACTAAATAAAAAATTTACAATACAACAAGAAAATAATCTCCACTGTGCTATTTATAATCCTGCCTATGTATTTTATTTTCAGGGAACCTTTTATTATTTTATCAGGAGGTTTGTCCTATGATACTGTAGGAAGAAGACCCTGCTTAACAGTTATGCATGGGAAAAGTACTGCTGTGCTGGAAATGGACTATTCAATTGTTGATTTTCTAACGCTGTGTGAAACACCATACCCAAATGGTAATAAGCTTTGCATTTAAAACTCATTCTCTATAGATATCTGTTATTCAAAACAAAGACCTATATGTTTTCTAAGTAGTTTCCTTATCCTCGTATGCTATAATTCTTCTGGGGGAGAGATGCTGTCTTCCTAACTTTTGCAAGTTTTATCTCAGAAGCTTTATCTGTTTAGTATGACATAGTAGTCTTTAGTGCCACTTAAGGATAAACAAAGCTGTGGACATTAAGAAACATTTTAGAATTCTATAGAACATAGTATATTAATCAAGGTTCTCCAGAGAAACAGAACCAATAGGGTATAGAGAGAGCGAGAAAGAGAGAAAGAATGAATTTATTTTAAGGAATTGGTTCATACAATTGTGGAAGCTAGTAAGTCAAATTCATTGAGCAAGATGGCAGACTGAAAATTCAGGGAAGAGTTGTTTTCTTGAGGCAGAATTCCTTCTTTTTTAGAACCTGTCTTTGCTCTTTAGGCCTTCAGCTGTTTGAATGAAGCCCACCCACATTATATCTGATAATCTGCTTTACTCAGAGTCTACTGATTTAAATGTTAAGCACATCTAAAGAATCCCTTCACCGCAACATCTGGATTGGTGTTTAGCTGAACAACTGGACACCAAAGCAAAGACGAGCTGACATAAAGTTAACCATCACAACTAAGCAAATATTCTTTCAAGAGGAATTTGAATCTGGATCTGTTTTACTTCATTTGAAGCTAATTGAAATGTAAAGCTGTAATGCATTTTATAGTTAAAACAGGTGCATATAAAATACCTAAGAAAGAGATTTTAGTAGTATAGTAGTACTCGAGTTCCTGTGAGATCCAGTAGTAAGAATTGTTCCTATGGGTGTTCCAATTTAAATTTTGGATTTGTTGCCCATGCCCTGCCTTGGATTTTGCAATACCAAAGAAGTTTTGTGAACTTCTTGTCTTACTCATCTTTACAAAACTGAAATAATTATGTCTATTATATAGATTTATCTCATTTAAAACAAAATAGTCTTAAATTACATTAAGTACAAGATCAGAATGTTACATACTTGAGAGAATGGAACAAAATAAAATAAAAAAAAAACAAGCAAATGTTTATTATCTAATTTGCTGTCTTCTTGCATATTTAAAACTGTTGTTCATGCATTGTTTTCCTATTCCAGATTTTCAGGAACCATATGCTGTGGTGGTTCTTCTGGAAAAGGATTTAGTACTTATAGACCTTGCACAAAATGGGTAAGAAATAAAATTTGGTGAGAGATTATTTTAGCATGTAGTGAAAAAGACTCTTTTTAGTATAGGGTTGGCTATTTCTTTTGTTTGAAAACGCTACATTTATATTCATAATCTTGACCTCTTTTTACAGTTCCAGACACACATTTCTTAATTACATGCCAGACTTACCAGATCTAGTATGTTGCTCATATAGAATTTCCATTTTTTAAGTCAAAATTTATTGAATTTCTGAAATTTCATATGATTCAACCTAATACTTGGACACACTGGGGGCACACAAAATAAGTCCAAAATTGATCCCATCACAGTTTACCTCCAGAGAAGCTCTGTGGTTTCCCCACCCCCATGCGCTCTCTGTGGCACTGTCATGAATACCATTGTCAGAGTAATTTTACATGCAGCACCAAGCTTGTCACTGTCCTCTTTTTAAGAATCTCAGACTCTGCTGATGGAGCCAACCGGGCACCCTGTTATTCTCCTCTTTAAACCACTACAGTCTTTACTGTTGTTTGATTTGAGAGCACCTTCTCAGCCTGCTACTCTACACAGTAGTAACTTAGGATACCTTTCCAACCTGATTTCTCACTACCTTCCTATAGGTGCCTTATTCCCTAGAAAAACTGAACTGTGATCATACATCAGTGCCTTTTCTTATATGGCTCCCAACAGCTGCAGACGTCACTTGCTTCACTGCTGTCAAAACTCCATATAGCTTTCAAATTCAGCCCTCATTTCCGCTTCCCCATCTCTCTTAACTACGCGCACACACACACACACACACACACACACATACACACACCCTGATCTGTAAATTGCCACCATAGCTCCTTTGCAACTTTTTGTGGTATTTGCCATATTCTGCTTTTTCTAACATAGATGATAGTATGTTTACTTATAACTTCTTTGAATGAAAGGACATTGCGTTATTTATTTGTATCTCCTGAGAGATAATCATTAAATATTTAATTGAGTTTACCCATTCAGTATTCAGTGTTTCTCAATTAGGGGCAATTTTACCACCCCACCCCCCCGAAATACTTGACAATATCTGTGTAAACATCTTTTATTCATGCTATTGGCATCTAGTGGTAGAGGACAGAGGTGCTGCTAAACATCAGCAGTGCACAGGAGAGTCCCTCATAATAAAGAGTTATCTGATCCAAAATGTGAATAGTACCAGGATTGGGAAACCCTGAAGTATAAGTGAACAGTATTATTTACCTTATTTTAAGGCATTCCTAGATTTACATCAACTTAGTATGTGCTACCTATAATTATCAGGTGGGTATTTTTTTCCTTTTTAAAAATTATAAGACCATAGTGGATCAAAGGAATTTATTATTTCTAAATGACAGTCCTAGGGGCGCCTGGGTGGCTCAGTTGGTTAAACATCTGCCTTCAGCTAAGGTCATGATCTTGGGGTCCTGGGATCAAGCCCTGCATCAGGCTCCCTGCTTAGTGGGGAATCTGCTTCTCCCTCTCTCTCAAATAGAGTCTAAAAAATAAATTGATAATAAAAAAATAAATGACAGTCCTAGAATAACTTATTCTTTTTTAAAAAAGATTTACTTATTTATTTTAGAGAGAGAGAGACAATGCAAGGGTGGGGGGTGTGCAGAAGGAGAGGGAGAGACAGCCCTAAGTCAACTCCATGCTGAGGGCAGAGCCCAGTGCAGGGCTGTCTCCCAAGACCCTGAGCTCATGATGAGCCAAAACTAGGAGTCGGATGATTAACCGACTGCATCACCTAGGTGCCCCTAGAATAACTTATTCTTAATAGATTTTATTTTTTTCCCTTAGCTAAGTTTTCAAATAGTATGTGAGATTTTTATGTGTGGCCTGTACCAAAATATATTTAAGTTAAAGAAAATACTGTGCAAATAACCTGTGACTAGGCATTTTAAATAAAAATAGCAAATGGATCAGGTAAATGTATAATAATAGTAGGATCATTGAGCTTAAGGATTATAAAGTATGTTTATAAAGAGAAAAAAAGTTACCTGCCATTTTTTTAATTCATGTTTTTGTTTGAGGTTTTTTTCTGTTTTATGTGTGGTTGAGGAATGAGTAATGACAGTTCGGTTCATTTTGAAATCTAGAAAGGACTTTTCCAAAATTATTCTTCTCTAATTTTTAAATTATTGTCAGTAGTAGACTGATAAATACATCTAATTTTTGCAGATGAGCCACTCCGAACTTTGTAGAATTTTTAAGACATATTCTGGTTTTCCTGATATTTTTAAGTAACCATTCTCAAGGAATTCAAACCAGAAAAGAAATATCATTGTATATTTAGTTAGGATTTTACTTTAATTTTAAGATTTTTGAAAACATTTTTTGCTTTATTTAATGAAATAATTTTATATATAGAAACCTTTTAAGGTAGAACTTTATTTAGATTATCACTGAAACAAGAGAACATCTCTAGATTAAATATTGTACTAGGCATCACATTGATGGAGAAAAAAGGAGAACTGAAAATTTGTATTAGCTCTGCTGACATAAAGATGAGGCATCTGTTGATTGAGAACCTTACACCTTAATGGTCAGGAGCACAGTTTAAATTCTGCTTCTCCTTGCTAGCTGACATGTCTTTAGCACATTACTCTAAGTGTCTGTTCTTCAGTAAAATGTCCACATCATAAGTTTGGTGCAAGAAGTAAATAAGGGAAATGTATATATAAAGCACTCAGTCCAGTGTGTGCCACATGGTACATAGCTCTAACTGCAGCTTTTCTGTTTACTGTTCTACCTGAGCAACTTGCATTATAAAAGATGCCATTTTTTTTTTTTACGTATTTGCATGAAGTAAATCTGTTAAATCTCTATGGTAAAATGTATGTAATTTCTAAAAATATGGAGAAGAACATTGTATCCCTAAAGTTACAATATAAATTCAGATAATATGTTATATGGACCTTCAGAGGATGTTATCTTTAAATTAAAAAAAATTAAAAAATTGTTTTCATTCCAAAGCTGTAAATATTTTTTTAAAGTTTTCATTGTTGTGTTAATTTTGTTAAATTAATATTTTTCTTTTCCTGTTGTTAAAGATATCCTATATTTGAAAATCCCTATCCTTTGAGTATACATGAGTCCCCTGTTACATGTTGCGAATATTTTGCTGATTGTCCTGTGGACCTTATTCCTGCACTTTATTCTGTTGGAGCTAGACAGAAACGGCAAGGTTACAGCAAAAAGGTATTGAACATGAGTTTTAGTATCTAATGTTACATTTCAGTATTTTATATTTATCACCTTGGAGTATTTGATAACATTGAAACCTTTTTTAGAGAAAATATATAGGAAGTCCTTTTTGGAAGCAAAATATGTCGTTTACTGTTGTCATAGAAATATATATGGAGATGTATGGTATGCTTGGAATTTGCTTTATACAATAATCTTTTTTTATAGGAATGGCCCATTAATGGAGGTAATTGGGGCTTGGGTGTTCAAAGTTACCCAGAGATAATTATTACAGGGTAAGTAAGATCCTGTTTTGCCACTAAATCACTAATAGCTAAATATAATTAAGACTACATGAACATTAATTAATTGGGCAAGTAGTGCTTTCCTTTATGCTATAATGTATTAAGAAATGTTATTGTCTAGAACCTGCCAACTTACCCTGAATTTTACCTTTCTTCATTTGGTTGCTATCTTTTCAAATAACAGTATACTTCAAAGAAAGAAAAAAGTGTGATGATTTTTTTTCTTTTTTTTCTTCACAATTTTAACTCATTTGCTTTTCATAGGCATGCTGATGGGTCAGTTAAGTTCTGGGATGCTTCTGCAAGTAAGTATTTTGAATATTATTTGTTACATGTTATACAATCATTTCTTCTATACAACCTGTTTTATAATAATTGTGTAACCAACATTTAATTCAAAATTTGGAGGCTATAAATTTAATACATGATTTATCAAGTACATGAGTTGGAGAATTTCTAATAGATGTAAGATATTTTTAAGGATATTAACTAGTAAATTAAGAATGATTCTCAATAGAAGTAATCAAATCCTTTGTTCAAAATTTCCTCAAACTTTCTCTTTAACTCAGAGATAAGAGAGGGAATATATTTCAAATCAACAGAAATTTGTAGAATAATTTTAATGCCTGATTCTAAGCTAACAGTAATTTGTGCTGTCTTTGTGGAATATATATATGGTGGCTACACAATAGCAAAAAAGGAAAGGATGCTTTGAATTGTCATGGCTTGCAAAACATACATAGTAAGCAGTGAGAATCCAGTTAACTCAGGATATTTTGTGTTTCATCACGTAGAAGTGTGAGATAGTAGTAGTACCTCTTATAGAGAAAATAAGTAGAAAATCTTTCAGAAAGCAAATATGTTCTTTATTATTTTCATTATATTTATACTTTTTTTTTACAAAATCTTTTCATCACTTTTTTCAGGTTAACCAAATTCATCATCATGATGCGTGTTTTCTTTTTTTTAATGAATACAATCTTTTTGGTCAATAGGTACAGTGATTGCATTATCTAAAAGTGTAATAGAGAAATGCAGACCTGGAAATAAAAACATGGTTCAAATAAATATAGGCTGTTTTCCTTAGATAATATGTCTGATTACATATTATTTTATATTTGTTCTATTTGTACTAAAGTATCTAACATATATTATGTTTTTTTCTAGTAACTCTACAAGTATTATATAAACTAAAGACATCTAAAGTATTTGAAAAGTCAAGAAATAAAGATGACAGGCCAAACACAGACATTGTAGATGAAGATCCGTATGCCATTCAGATCATCTCCTGGTGTCCAGAAAGTAGAATGCTGTGCATAGCCGGAGTTTCAGCTCATGTTATTATTTATAGATTCAGCAAACAAGAAGTGATTACAGAAGTCATTCCGGTAATAGTCTCTTAATTATTTTCAGTGTCAGATGTCTCACATTTTAAAATTTTTGAATTATTTAGATTATCTGGAGTCAGTTTTATCTAGAATTTTTAAGAACACTTAAGTGTTTACATTGCCATCTATCTTTTGTGGAAAATAGCATACTTTTCCATATCTTTTTAGTGAGCATTTAAATTTAAATCCTTATATATACTATATATTTCATTTAAGGAAAGTTAATATGAATATAAGCATACTCTAATTTGGTATTAATAGGAATGCTGTAAATTCTAAAATCATTGTATGTGTGTGTTCTCGCATACATACACACAATCATTTTTAAAAAGCTGAGTCAGAAACATGTTTTTTCTTTGCTAAATCTTTACCTTTAGAAATCTTGTTACGTTTTTACCTTTAAAAATGTTGTTCCCAGGGTGCCTGGGTGGCTCAGTCAGTTAAGCATCTGCCTTAGGCTCAGGTCATCATCCCAGGGTTCTGGGATGGAGCCCCGCATAGGGCTCCCTGCTCCGCGGGGAACCTGCTTCTCCCTCTCTCTCTGCCCCTCTCCCTGCTTGTGCACACTTGGCTCTCTCTCTGTCTCTCTCTCTCTGTTGAATAAGTAAATAAAAATCTTTTAAAAAAAAAAAAAAAGGAAAGTGTTTCTTTAAAAAAATAATAAAAATGTTCCCACTGAAGCATATGTGGGTGTATGTATAAACTGTATGAAATGAATAATTATTAAAAGTAGGTGAACTGTCTTTCTTTTACAACAGATGCTTGAAGTTCGATTGTTATATGAGATAAATGATGTGGAATCCCCAGAGGGCGAACAGGCACCGCCTTTGCCAACACCAGTTGGGGGCGCCACTCCTCAGCCCATTCCTCCTCAGTCTCATCCTTCTACCAGTAGCAGTTCATCTGATGGGCTTCGTGATAATGTCCCTTGTTTAAAGTAAGTTATTAAAAAATACAGATATTTTAGAATTATTTTTTAATATAGATAAACTATAAGCTTTTTACAGTAATATTTTCCTGTGATAGAGAAAAATGACATAAGATCATTTCTTTCTCTGTTTTGCTGTGGTTAATCTAACTCATTTTTCTGTGGCATCAAGAGGAGTATGATTGAATTCGTGATTTTTATCTTTAAAGTGCTAAGATTTGATCTTTAAACATACTGGTAGAAAAGCATGGATCTTTTCTGTATATGTAGCTCAATCTTCCAAATCCATGGATATTTTCTAGTCTGGATTCAGATGTAGATCAAATGTATATGTAGACTGCTTTCTACCACTCTGAAAATTCTGGTTTTTTGGTCTCTAGAGATTCAGTCATTTTTTTAATCATTTTCTCATCTTTCTGAATCTTCTCTAGCACAGCAGTATCATTATTTAAATGCCTTTATCGTAGCATTCCAGATTTGAATACAGTTTGCTTTTATACAGGAATAAATTGGATATAGCTTTCTTTTCCTTTTTTTCTATCTAATTTATATTATTGAGTTGTTAGATTTTTTTTTTAATGGGTATGAGCCTTAAATATGGCAGAGAAATGAAACAGTGAGGAAAGAGCTAAGATCACTGAAAAATTTTATGAAGACTGTGATTAATTACATTTACAGAGAAGTCAATTAGGGTAATGACTGGAAACGTGGTTATCGAAAATGTCAAAGAAATTCAGTACAAGAGTTGAGCAAAAGCCAGATTAGTAGGTTCAAGGTAGAGAGGCCTGGTGAGAGAAAATTTGCATTTGTTAGAAGAACCAGGGTTTGTCCTGGTTTTGTTTTAGATCTGCTAGAGTCACTTCTCTTGGTGAATAATTAAAGGATTGCTGTGGAGAATGCCTGTGTAACTAAAATTGCATGGCAATCACCCACAAAGATACGGCAGATTTTTTTATATCATAATCATTTAAAAAATATAGACTTTATGTTTTTGAAGATTTTTATTTATTTATTAGAGTGTGAGGAGCACCAGTTGGGGAAGGGGAGAGGCAGAGGAAGAAATAACAAAGATCAAAGAAGGGATCCTGAGCAGGGAGCCTGACACGGGGCTTGATCCCAGGACCCCAGGACCAGGACCTTAGCTGAAGGCAGCTGCTTAAATGACTGAACCACCCAGGCACCCCAAAAAGTATAGACTTTTTAGAAAATAAACCTTTATATGTTTATATAAATTTGAGGTTGTATGTTCTATATTAGTATTTCTCAAACAGGGATGATTTTGCTCCTCCCTATTTATTTGGCAATATCTGGAGACGTTATTAGTTGTCGCAACAGTAGGAATAGGGTGCTTCTGGTATCTCGTGCATAGGGGCCAGGGATGATGCTCAAGTGCACAGAACAGTGCCCCACAACAAAGAACTTCCCAGGTCAGAATGCCATTGGTACCAACAATGAGAAATTCTGATCTGATCTAAAAAATGTAAGTATTGAGATTAAGCAACTACATTCCTCAGAAAGGTCTCAAGGTTTTATTTTGTCTCTCTCATGTACATACATACACACCCCTCTGTTTGCAACAGTTCTGGCACGTTTAGCTAGAATGAAACTTGAAAATACAGAATTCTGCCTTCTTCTCTTCTGTTACTTATTCAGTACTACTTTGCTTTAAACTTAAATTTGTAAAATTTCATTAATGCTCTTCTGATTTTTTTTTATTTTAATGTGTATTTTTCTCCAGCCTTTTGTTAAATTTACGTCTTATAGCCTATGAAGAACAGTTTGTGTTTGACGTTTATTTTAGTGACATATCTTCGGTGGCAAAGTTTTGAGATTTTTTTGTCTAAAATTGATATTCACCAGTGACTTTTTAATCACAGACAATTTGAGTTATACCTCATTTTTTTCCTTCTTAATAGTTTTCTGGTAAATACAGTTATTTATTAACTTCACATTGTTTTAGTCCACAGTCCCAAAAACCAATTTTTAAATGTCAGAAATATAACCAAATTGATATTAAAATAACTAGTACTGAGGGTTTTTTTATACAGAATGCTTTCATATGTAATTATTCCTTTGAAGAAACATTTTAAAAGCAGCTATGTGATTTATTCTTTTTACCAGTAAAGTTTTATGTTTTTAAGTATCTTAATTGGGCTTTTGCAGTTTATTTGTCCAAACAGACAAACATTTTGAAACTGCAAAGCCTCCAAACATATGTTTAAAAATGCATTTGTACAAATTACGGAGTTTTTTTGTTTGTTTTTATTAAATTATGAAGCTTTTTATAAAGGTTCAGCCCCTTGTCTTTAAAAAGTAAAACCTTAATTTACATTTACTAAAAACATTAAAATAATTTGCATGTAAACATTGTACACATAAAACATTATGCCCACCCATCCCCCATTTTGCATTTTTAACCTATCCTGTCATTTCTTGATCCAGTTTCTAGTTTTTTACCAATTGGGGATTATGCAGCAGGCTTGGCTGGCTTATTTTTGCTGAAGAACTTTTTTTTTGTTTCTTCTTACTAAGTAAATTAAGAATTCCATGAGTTCTTTTTTTTTTTTTAATTTTATTTATTTATTTGATAGAGAAAACAAGAGAGCACAAGCAGGGGGAGTGGCAGAGGGAGAGGGAGAAGCAGGCTCCCTGCTGAGCAGGGAGCTAGATGCAGAACTGGATCCCAGAACCCTGAGATCATGACCTGAGCCTGAAGGCAGCCGCTTAACCAACTGAGCCACCCAGGCGCCCCCCATGAGTTCTGTGTGTCTTCATCACTGAAGTTTTAAATTTGTCCATATACGCACTTCTAATATTTTCCTTGAATGCTTGTTCCTGCTCTAATCTAATGTGCATGTTAAATATGCCAAAAGAAGGTGGACATTTCTTTGAACCTTAACCTAATTCATGTAAGGAGAAAATAACACAGTCAGACTCTTCTTTTCAGAAGAACACTCAGTTTTCATTTCTGTCTCTTGAGATGGACAGCTGCCACTGATTAGTGGTATTTCCCTGAGGAAAAAACAGAACTTCTGCTCAGCCAACATACAGTTCTGAGTGTGCTGCCTTTCAGACTTGGCATGAAATGACTGTAACTCAGTTCGTATTTGGAGTACCCTAATGTTTACCCTAAAATTTGGACAACACATTTGGTCAGGTGTCATGGTCTTCCTCACTAGAAGTACCAACTAAATGACTCAAAAGCATCCATACTTCTGAGTTTGGTGTCAGATTTAACATTGAGTAGTCTTCCTGCTATCCTTCTTTCATGACACTATCACTCCAGAGCAGAACCTTAAGAATTATTGAAGTAAGCGGGCTTTGCATAAGTTTTACAAGAGCGATTATTAGAGAAAGAGTCTGAGCAATCAAAAATGTTTTTACCTTAAAGTCAAAGTAAAATTTTTTTAATAGTAAAAGTAGTCACACACAGAAATACACTACTCAATTTAATTTTAATTGATTTTTTTTTTAAGGATTTTATTTATTTATTTGACAGAGACACAGTGAGAGAGGGAACACAAGCAGGGGAGTGGGAGAGGGAGAAGCAGGCTTCCTGCGGAGCAGGGAGCCCAATGTGGGGCTCGATCCCAGGACCCTGAGAACATGACCTGAGCCGAAGGCAGCCGCTTAACCGACTGAGCCACCCAGGTGCCCCTTAATTTTAATTGATTTAATTAATAAATTAAAAAAGGAAAATTTTATCTTCCAAATCCACTTAAAGTTTCCTGAGACAAGTATTACAGGTGTTGTATCTAAGTGGCTGTATTCCAGGGTGCCTGGGTGGCTCAGTCGGTTAAGTGCCTGCCTTTGGCTCAGGTCAGGCTCGCTGCTCAGTGGGGAGCCTGCTTCTCCCTCATCCTCTGCCTCTCCCCCCGCTTGTGTGCTCCCTTGCGCTGGTGCACACATTCTCTTTCTTTCTCTCTGTCAAATAAATAAAAAAATTAATAAATAAATCTTTTAAAAAAATAAGTGGTTGTATTCCTTAGAAAGTCTCACATTCTTATAAGCCTCTCCCTTCACTCCCCCTAATATGTACATAACAAGTTTAACTAATAAAAAATTTGTATGAATTTATTCAATAAAGTGAGTTTGGGAATACATTTATCTTTTTGCTGAGTAGTTCACTTGAAAACCACATATTCCTGCAAAACTAGCTCTTCATCCTGACAGTTTTCTTTTTTCTTTTTTTTTATCTTTCTCTCTTTCTCTCTATCTTTTTCTTTCTCTCTCTTTCTCTCTCTTTCTCTTCTTAACTTAGAATGACTGTCTAATTTTTCTCCCCGATCTTCCTCTAATGACCCTTCAGCTCATTCATTCATTCAAATATTGAGTACCTCCCCTGTACTAGAGTGTTAAAAGTAACTGCAAGGTTTGTGCCTTCATGAAGTTTAGAAGCATTTTTGATTCTTACTTCATAATGTGTTTCAAATCTACCTTTTTCTTATTGTTTTACATAATTACAGGCACTTCTTAATTGTTCTCCTATTCTACCTCATCTTGCAAACCTCCACCAAATTAATCTTTCCAGAGTATTTCTTATAAACCTTAATTGGCTTTTAATTCCTTAAAATAATGAAAATATATTTTGTGTAAATTGACCATTGAGAGCTCTTTCATAGGCACTCCTACTGTGATTAGGTAGTAATATTGCCACTTTTTTAGATAAGAAGACACCTGGAAAATGGCAGAGCCAGGACTTAAACTTTGCTGTAGTTTTTCAAAAGCCCTCAGTTCTTTCTACCAACATCAGACCTTTGCAGCCAGGCCTTGAAGACCCTCTAAAGTCTGACCTATGCCTATCTTGTTATATTGATTTCTCAGTTACTACACTTGCCTCCACTGTGAGCAAACTTACACACTTGTTAATCCTTGATTATGGGTTTCCTACTTTTTGTTTGCATATGTTTGCAAAAGCAATATATTTTGAGCACCTATTCAGCAATTATTGGGGAAAGAGTCTATAATCAAAATTACTATCAATTCAAAGAGTACATTTTTTTAATAGTGAAAGTGTCATGCACCCAAAAATAAATTTCTCATATTTTTTTTTAACTCATTATGTTTTGGGCCACTTTTCATTTTCTTACACCATATATTTAAGTCTACTTTTCTAACTTGCATTTTTTTTTCTAACTTGATTTTTTTCTTCCTCTTCTTAAATCTTGGGCTTCTCATTCTCTTCATTCTTCTCTCCATTCCTCCCTCCCCTTCCTATCCATTCTCTTTTTCTCCCTCCCTACTTCCAACCCCCCAATTTATAATGGGAACTTATATGTGATTTCTTATTTTTGTTATTTATGTACATGTTTTGTTTCCAGCTAGATTAAATGCCTGTAGAGAACAGGATTCAGTTTTCATTTTTGTATATTTAATACAATTTCATATATAAAGTTACTTTGTGTATAGTTATTTATGCATGACTTTATAATTACATAAGTTAATAAGATACATGAAGATGGGTTAAAAGGTAATATGTTTTCCTTTATTACAGAGTTAAAAATTCACCACTTAAGCAGTCTCCAGGTTATCAGACAGAACTAGTTATTCAGTTGGTGTGGGTGGGTGGAGAACCACCACAACAAATAACCAGCTTGGCAGTCAATTCTTCATATGGATTGTAAGTATAATTTATGTGTTTCTCAGTCTGTTCATAGTATTCCGCACATTTTTTTATTTTTAAAAATAGGATGATCTTTATTATAGCATCAATTAAAAAGTTGTATATCTTTAACTTCAGATCAGAATTAGTGTTTATTTGGAAAATAATTCTGTTCTGAATAATTTACTCTGGATACACTTATAGTGCTTCCCAATGAATTGAGATAAAGGTTTAAGGTCAGTATGTCCTCTCCTGGATATACTCTCAGAAATGATTTCCTTATTAGTGCTCAGTATAACGGAGGTCTCACAGCATCAACTCAGAAGACTTTATTCTAAGCTAATTCTGTGAATGTTGAACCAGAGCTATGTAATTTCTTCTTTCTACTTCCAAAATTCACTTGTATAAATTATAAAGGCGTAGTAATAGTTTGGTAAAGTATTTATACTACAGTTGTATCATCAATTCATACCTTTAAATATTGAGCATTATACATACTTTTTTATTATAATTTGGTAGACTTACAAAGTATTTTTGTTTGTTTTAAAAATCAGCATTGTGGTATAAGAGAATCATGCACTATTTAGTCCCAGGGCTATTTATCGGTTGTGGGTCACCGTCTTCTTCTTTTATGCTAGCCTTAGGGACTCATTCATCTTTCTTCTTCCTCCTGGAGCTGTAACCACTCACTCTGTCTCTTATAGTTGTATTCCCAGCTAAGACTGGCTATAGCCTGAGATCGTCATCTCTCAATGTCTTTCATTTGCTGCCCCACAGTGTAAGAACACAAACCTTCTCTCTTTTAATATTTCACTGCCCACAACCATAAGGAAAGAGGGAATAAGAAAAAGAACCAGTAGGAAATTTCAAAGGAAGTTGCAAATCAGTTGATCACAGGTTCATGGACTCACAGTTAACAGTTTATTTAGCTCCTCCTTATATGTTTTTAATATTTGAACTAGCTGCCAAGATTATTTAATGTGAAATCCATATTTAGAACTTTAACTGAAAAATCTGATTACCTGGCCCATTGTCTCCAATCCTGCTTGGCAGTGGTCAGCATGAATGGAATTGAAACTTTCCCTCTTTAGAAGGGTTATCTAAAGTCCTTATCTGGCCTGTTTGTATTACTTACAGAGTCCTTCTGTACATTTCAGTTTTCATCTTCTGGCTTAAGACATCTTAAAAGTCAAATCCCTTTATTCATAGTTGCTTGGTTTGTAGTTCCTGACTCATAATTGGGAAGGTATTTGGAGTACTCCAGAGGGAGACCTCCAAGATTTATGCTTTCTACTTTTTATTCTTGACTGTTTAGATTACCAAAATTTTCCCAGAGATATAATCCCCCACTTCCCTAGTGGAAGAGAATGTCTTCCCTTGAGCTGCTTGAAATGCCCTTAAGTCAGAAAAATAGACGTCACATTTCCTAGGATGGAGATTTATGTCTGTGATCAAGTTTCACTTCCTATGCCAATATTTTTTTAATGATACCGATTTTTAATCATTAATGTCTGCAGAAGATCTGCGTAGTTCCATGAGAAGGCATATGTAACCTGTATTTCCATGTCTCTGATAGTCTTTAGCTGCAAAGAGGAATTTTCTGAAAACCCATCCTCCTTCTTTTCAGCCTTATAGACTACATTTCCTTATAATTACTTATTTGTACTAAAATGTGTGCTCTTTTCCTAATCCCAGGGTAGTTTTTGGCAACTGTAATGGCATTGCAATGGTAGACTACCTCCAGAAAGCAGTACTCCTCAACCTGGGCACTATTGAATTATATGGCTCCAATGATCCTTATCGGAGAGAACCCCGGTCTCCTCGTAAATCTCGACAACCTTCAGGAGGTATAAAGAAAACAATCCTGAGTTTTAGGATTTCTATAAATACTGAGTTACTTCTGTGAATATAAATACTTCAGTTAGATAAATAGCTTGTCTGACTTAGTCTATATGTGTAAACTGTCAAAACTAGTAAAAGATTTGAGCCTTCTTTGTTTTGTGTTGTTATTAGATTTTGCTTTTGTTTTTAATATCCTAGGATTTTAATTAACATTGGGAAAGAACCACAGTGGCAAGTTTCTTCAGCTAAATTATAATGGGATGAAAATTTATCCCATTTTTATGGAATAAAAGTTAATTTCAAAGTTTTGCCCCTTTTATTGTTTGGTATTGTAAGACCAAAAATTCGTTGTTCCAACTATGTTATTTAAAGGGATCATTTCCCATGTGAGAAAAAAATGTAAATGCAAAAGTGAATTTGAATTATAAGAAAATACAGTGTTTTTAGATAGCCTTGATTCAATGCAAACCCAGATCCATTAAGAATTTTCTTTATAGCATTCTTTTATGTTTGCTAGGTAATTAGTCTTAATTTTATATTATTTTTTAATTTTTTAAAAAGATTTTATTTATTTGAGAGAGAACATGGCGGGGAGGGGCAAAGGGGGGAGGGAGAAGCAGACTCTCCGCTGAGCAGGGAGCCCAGATATTGGGCTCCATCCCAGGACCCCGGGATCATGACCTGAGCCGAAGGCAGACACTTAACTGACTGAGCCACCTGGGCATCCAGTTAGTCTTAATTTTAAATGTTTTAATATGTCTAGTTGGTGGTCTTTACCAGTACGCCTCACCTTTTTTTTTTTTATTTTAAACCTCATGGCATTGGATCTCTGGTACATAGGGGTATATTAGTGAGGCCTGCAGCAGTTACTGGCCGCAGGCTCCAGTCTCCTCAGGACCTGTTCAGCTGGACCAGGGATTGAGGGATTGAGGGGAACCCTATCTTGGGCAGACTCAGCCCATTTGCAGAACGCCAGTGTGCAGTGAAACACTGGGAAGCTCTGATCTATACTTATAACTCAGTCTCTCTGATCTTAAATTCTCTCTGACATTCATTTCTCATTTGCTCTCATGGCATAATTAGCTAATATTACCTGTATCACAATTTATGAGAGAAGAAAAAAAAAAGGTGGTGGGATATAGACCTTACTATCACTTTGGCTTGATGCTTGAATTTTCTTTTCCATTTTTGTTTTCGTGTGTGATCATTTTGTCATGTTTTATCTTCAGAAATTGTCCCAACCATACCATTCTAGTACCTTTGTCTCCTTTTTTTCCCCTTCGCTTTTCATTGCTTCACTAAGGCATGCTGACTGTGACTTCTTGCATGTGCGGCCTTTCTAGCTTATATTCTGAATCTGTGAAAAAACTCCGTTCTTCTTTAAGTAAGTTATTCCATGTCAGTAAAGTCATGGCATGTTTGTTTGTTGTCTGTAAAATCATTTTTTCTCATTTATTTATTTATTTATTTTATTTATTTGACAGAGAGAGAGACAGCGAGAGAGGGAACACAAGCAGGGCGAGTGGGAGAGGGAGAAGCAGGCTTCCTGCGGAGCAGGGAGCCCGATGCGGGGCTCGATCCCAGGACCCTGAGATCATGACCTGAGCCAAAGGCAGTCACTTAACCAACTGAGCCACCCAGGCGCCCCTTTCTCATTTATTTTTAAAAGAGCTTATTAAAACATTATATATCTAAAATGGCATACTCATTCCTAAATTAATCATCCTGTGTATATGAAAACAGCTATTGAAATGTTTGTGTCCCAATCCAGTTTCTTTATAAAGCAAAGGAAACTAATATTTAGTGTTAGACAGTTAAAACATTGTCATGAAAGAGGAGACAAGTACTTTTAGCAATTTTACCACAAACCTGTGTAAAAACTTTATTGCTCCAAAAATTAATTTCTCTTTCCTTGATACATAATAGTTTCATAAAATTGCTAGAAATTAAATACCTATGCTTAGGATAGAGACCAATTTTACCATGTGATTTCAAAAATATTTTTTTCTTAAATTTTATTGCATTCTCTATCCTGTAGTAAATCTCATAATATTATTTATATTATTATTTGCTTTATTTTGTATTGAAGAGTTAGATGTTTAGGCAGAGGAGAACTGTTTGAGTTTTCCTTTATCAGTTTAAGATATTATGCTCACTTGTAACAATATTTGATTGTGTCTTAAATAAAAATTAAAAGAAAGTTATTTTTAAATGCTCTTTAACATTTTGGGAATATTTGTGCCTTAATTCTAAAATATAATTATGTTTCAAATAAAATTAAATATAAAATAATTGGTACTAAAATTCTTTAATTGCATTGATAAAAAGGATATTCTTGCAGAAGTGTGTATTTTATAATATGTTTTGGAAATGTAGCCCAAATACCACCAAATTCTTATCTTTTTTAAAGATTAGCTTGGAGAAATGTTTTTACTACTAGTAGATTCTAATATGTTTTCATAAAGAGTGAGGTGTTACTCATGAAATTATTTTATAAACATTACTGTTTGTGTTTTACAGCTGTATTAAAATACAGTTGAACCCATAACTAAAATGTGTACAGTGTTTTCATAATAAAAATTATGAGACTGTTACTGGGACAACTAGTGATAAAGTATTTCAATTACCTGTATATCTGCTTGCTGAAAGTCTTAATTATAACAAAAGTGAAACATGATAATATGTGTCTTGTTTTGCTGACCACTTTTTCACTCCGTGAAGGACACAAAAGGGAAATTTCTATTCTGAATATAATTCTAAACCCCAAATAAGATCTTCTTAATGATGTGAGAGTGATACACCCATGAAAAGAAACTTAGTCTTGGAAGTTGATAATTATGAAGAAGGAAATTAGAGGGACAGAGCTGTGCATGACTTTAGGAAAGATATTTTCTAAAATTACAGAGAAGTGGCTCTAAAAATGAAGATTTGGGCTATACAATTGCAATTAATTTCAAGTCTTCAATATATTCAGTAGAATAGAAAAATAGAAATAGCTATTGAGCCTAGTAATACTAGTTGATATTTCTGTGTGTTTGTGTGTATTATAAGAAACAAAACACACTATATAAGAAATGAGGGATATAATCAAGGGTGCATAAGTGTGCATAAATCATTAAGTACTGTGTTGAATATAGGCTGGTCTTCAAAAAATGGGATAGCAAAATGTTTGGTTTCAGTGAAAATATAATTAAAGAAGGATTAGGACTCTAAGGATCATTTGAAATGATAGTTGAAAAACAGAATATAGACTAAATAACTTTGTTTCTCAACCCTCCATTAAGAGGAATGATTTCTCTTTCTGGAAATTATGAAAACTAATTAAGAGAAATGAAAATCTAAGCTATATTATGTATGTAAGGCAGACCTTGGTAATAAAAAGTGATAAAGTAATAAAAACATATCAAGAGAATTTGTAAACAGTACCCAAGCTGATAAAGGTCAGATCAGTAAATTTGATGTACAAATCAGTCAAAATTCTAGAATGATTTGTGTGCATATTGAAATGCCTTGTATGCATACTGAAAATAGAGTCATCAATTGAAGTCAGCAGGAATCCACTGAAAGTAAATTGTACCAAAATCGGTGTTACTTTTTTAATCTCATAACTACATTGATGGCTCATAGCAGCCTGTTGACATGTTTCCTGAAGTTAATCAGATACTTAATAAAGAATTCCATGTATATCTTTTATGAACTAAGCAGATGGAAGTGACCTAGTCATTTTGACAATTGCAAGATTGATTAAACCAGGAGTCAGCAAACTGCTGGCCCTGAGCCAAAACTGGCCCACTGCCAGGTTTTGCCAGTACAGTTTAATTAGAACAGCATCATGTTTATTTGCTTAGCTGGCCTCAAAACCGATCAGGTTTGCCAACCCCTGGATTAAACCATGGTATCCAGTGGGTCAATTTGTAGCCTAACATGAACTTTGATGTAATGTACCTCAGTAGATATATTATGTTGAATAACATATGATTATGCTTTGTTGAACATTTTAAGTAGTAAATTAAGCTTCCTACTTAAACATGTGAAAAAGAAGGTATGCTTTTTATCCGTAAGGGGTAACTACTACGTTTGATGGCAAAGACCCAAAAAGATATTTGTAGCTAGAAATCATAAACCATATACCATAGCCACATAGTATAAACCATAGGATGATATACATCAATCACTCATGTAGGGTTGGACTTGACTTTTACCCTGAGCCAGATGGAAGGCTTAAAATTTCAAAATTGATTATTTTTATTCAGTACTGGGCTCACTGTAGTACTTGAGTATACTATCACTAGTATTTATTATTGAGGTATAATTGGCATATATAATCATTATATTAGTTTCAAATACTGATTTGATATTTGTATGCATTGCAAAATGATCACCACAGTAGGTCTAACAGTCCTCATCTTACATAGTTACAAAAATTTTTTTTCCTTGTAATGAGAACTTTTAAGATCTACTCTTAGCAGCTTTCACATATCTAATACACCATCTTAACTATAGTTATGCTGTACATTCCATCCCTTATTTATTCTGTAACTGGAAGTTTGTACCCTTGACCCCTTTTACCTATTTTTCCCACCCTCCACACCCTGCTACGGCAGTCACCAATTTGTTCTCTGTATCTGTGAGCTTGGTTTTTTTTTGTTTGTTTTGGGGTTTTTTTTCTGGGGGGGGGCAGGTTTAGATTCCATTATATCATACAAGTGAGATCATACAGTAATTGTCTTTCTCTGACTTACTCTATTTAACGTAATGTCCATCCATGTTGTCACGAATGGCAAAATTGAAATATTTTATGGCTGAATATATTCCATTGTGTGTTTGAATGTATATATGTATGTATATATGTTTGTGTGTGTGTATATACACATATGTGTATATATATATATATATATACACACACACACACACACACACACCCCACCCACATTATTATATACTCTACATTTTCTTTAGCCATGCATCCATTGATGGATACTTAGGTTGTTTCTGTATATCACTACTGTTTAAAGACCTGCTATTTTAGGGGTGCCTGGGTGGCTCAGTCGTTAAGCGTCTGCCTTCAGCTCAGGTCATGATCCCGGGGTCCTCGGATCGAGCCCCGCATCAAGCTCCCTGCTCAGCAGGAAGCCTACTTCTCCCTCTCCCACTCCCCCTGCTTGTGTTCCCTCTCTCACTGTGTCTCTCTCTGTCAAATAAGTAAATAAAATCTTAAAAAAAAAAAATAAATAAAGACCTGCTATTTTAGTGTTCTATCAAGAAGGAGTTCATTTATGTAAACAAGTATTTTGTCAAAGAGAAAATGCATACCTAAAATTCCACCCATCGTCTTTGAACTATAAAAACTAGTGTTTTGGGGTTTTTTTTCCCCAGAACCATTAGTTTAATAAGTGTTAAAAAGAAAAAAAAAATTACTGGTTGTCATTCGAAAACTTCCTAGTGAAGAAAAATAATATATAAATCAAAATGGAAAACCCTTCTTATAAATCCAATTCAGTACTCCATGTTCTCTGAAAATGTTATTGTAAAAGCTTTCTTAGTGACTGGATTGTGACATCATGTCTTTTACCAAAGGATTGGAAAAGTCGGTACTGGTCATATGTGCACGTACGTCAACATTGTAGCTACCTTCTTCTGAGGCCTAAATAGGGAGCCCCTCTGTCTGTGGCCCAGCTGTCCCAAATTCCTGCTGTGTGTTTGTTTGTAATTTTTAAAGAATTTGCAGGAATTCTTTTCATTCCAGTCACCAAGCAACTTAATATCTGTGCTAATTGTTTACTCTGCGTATTGCCATGTCTTTTTTTTTTTTGGAATTTTACATTTAATTGTCTACAGCATAAAATACCTTGCTATGGTTTCTCCTAAGAATCTAGGTCATCCTGTAAGATAGATTAGTTTTATGTAATTCATATAAATCTGTGAAAAGGAAGTATTTCTTTAGAGCTCTTTAAAAATAAGTGATATAGTTTTTAAGAAGTATAGTCCTCCAAGGTAAGTAATGTACAATATTTTAAATATTGCAAATGTGGAGGCAGAAAATATTAATTATTTAAAAATATTCAAGGAAGGTATTTGAGACATAGCAGAAACCACTTTGAGGTGTGAGTTGAGAGTTTCTATGATGTAAAAATCACCAAATTTACAACCAGGTATTTATTTGCCTTCAAGAGAAATCCAGTAAGTCTGTCATATACTCTCAAATTACTGATTTTAAACAAAGTCCTACTTTCTGTCTAATGTCCTTGAAGAATAGTAAATTACCTCTTAGAAGTTTTCTTTTTGCTTAACTAATGACTATCTGTATTATTTTGAGGTATTTTAGTATCAAAGTGCTCCTGTTTCCTATCTCAAGATTAATGGGCATAGTATCAATGCCAGTACAGTCTATTCAGCTGCTGGGTTTTTAACAATGGACAGTCATTAAATGTGTACTGTAAATAGGATATAAGACTTCACTTACATAAATTTGTGTTGTGATTTGGTTTCTGGTTTGTTTTTTTTAGCAGGTCTGTGTGATATTAGTGAAGGGACTGTAGTCCCAGAGGATCGCTGCAAATCTCCAACTTCTGGTAATTTGTTTTTTATTTCATTAATAATTATAATTCTATAAAAACCAATACAGTGTATCAGAATTCCTTTTTACAGATAACCATTTAAAATAACACAAGGAATTTTATGTTACATATTCTTAACATGATAACTATTTTTTGCATTCTCACTAAGTGAAAAGAAATGCACTAGATAAAATCCCGCAACTGTTACCTGTTAAGAGTCATAGAACTGTTTACTTAGCTTTCTTATATTTATACTTTTTTGGGGAAAATATATTTTACTCCTCACCATTGGATCAAATGGTTTGGTTATTCTACAATCTTGTCTTTGGTCTAGGCTTGCCTGGTGTCATCTGGTAGAATAGTGATCTAATTCTTGAATAGTGTCCATTTAAATATTATCAAAGATTTTGAACATTTATAATCTAGTGGTAACTGTAGACAGAATAATTGTAGACTAATTGTATGTGTTTTTATTTTTGGTCAAAGTGATATTTGATATAATTTTATAGCTATATTAAAACAGTTGTCCTTTTTTGTTTATGAAATATAGGTCTTTATGTGATATATGTGTATATTAATATTTTAGTGGAACATAATTTTTAATATCTTTTCAATCTCCTTAAGATTAAGAAGATCATAATTTTATTATTATTTTAAGTGGATAGAAACTTTGCCAGTCTTTACTACAGTTGAATTCACAATTCTAACTACCATATTAAATCATTCTGGCTGGGAATATTTATCAGCTTTCGACTGAAAAGATTGTTCTTAGGATAAAGTAACACGGTTCTTAGATTTTGATCCTTCCGTAGCTGGTTCTACTACATCAGAAGTTATTATAAGCATGGGAAAATTGAGAAGTTCATTTTACTTTACTCTCTCATATTTCAGTTTAGCATTTTATTAGACATAGGACTGTAACATTTTTGTGATGTTTTCTTTTTGAAATTGCGTTTTCCTGATACTGCACAAGTTATACCTTAAGATATATCCACCTTCTGGTTTTCTTAATCTTTAAATTTCATATTTAAATTCACTCATTAATGGAACATGGAGCTATAGGAATTATGTAATTAGCACCGAATGTTAAGTCTGAACATTGGTACAGAAAAGTTTGAGTGAATAATATGGAGCAAGTAACTGTATATCTCACCTCACAGAACTAGAGTTATTTCTGAGTTTGAAATTCAGAACTGTAGTATCTTTTCATTATTGCTGTTCTTTGTCCATCTGCCTACAATACTATTCTGATCTTCTTACCTTCTCTAAAGGCCGTATGAATGCAGTTGTCAATATGTTAAGGCTAAAAGCCAGACTGGATAATTTGGACATGTAATTATCTTTTAATATATTAAATGACCATCAAAAGTGTTTTAACAAGACTCAGTCCAAATAAATTAATACTCCTCATTATCCTAAGCCAAACTATGAATAGGTATATACATCTATCAATTTGGAATAGCCAACAAGAGGTAATTATAGATAAGTATTTAAGTATATTAAAATTTGAGTATATAATATAAAAAGTGCATAAAAGTAGAAACCCTTTCTCTCAGACTCAAACATTGTTGAACATTTTCAAATATATTACATTTTTTGATCCATGTGAAAGGACAATGTAGTTTTAACATACAGAAATTTATATGACACTAGGTATTTTATTGTTTCAGTGAGTTTGAACTGCAGAGTAAAAATTGTGACTGCAAAAATCATTGATAAATCAGAAATTCTGATCTTAGATAAAAAACTCTTAACTTACTTAGTTTAGTCTTTGATTATGCCCCAAAAGATGCAAGAGTTTTCTTAAGAATTATATGCATTCCTGCATATCAGAAAAGACAGCTTTTACAAAGAACAAATCAAACCTTAGTAGATAGTAGTTGTGCATGAAACATATTTCACAGAGCAGGAGATACATGTCACTCATGCATACGTACTAAAACATACACTAGAAACTAGAATAAGATTCTGGAAAGCTATATTCTTAAAGCTATGTCTTTCACTGCTTGTCCATTTTAAAATAGTAGTAATTCTTGCTATCCATCTTGGGCCAATTGTCTTACTCTTTGCACATTTGTAACTTTTTTGCCTTCATTCTTGTTAGCATTCTAATAAGGAAATAAAGGAATAATTTAGTATCATTCCTCTCACCAATACATACAAACTCTACTAATTTAGGATGGTCAAAAAAGAAAAACGGATGGGGTAAGTTTGAGGTGAATCAGAAGAACCACAAGGTGATCAAGTTATTAAAACCATGGAAAGTAGTAATTAAATTACTAGCCTCAAGTACTTTCTGCAGTGTGGTAGGATATAAATAAATAGTTAAATGATACAATATAGATTATAAAACCAGTATAGTTAATAGAAAACAATGTATCATGAGGAAAGAAGAAATATATAAAAGTGGGTTGGGAGTTCCACTGAGTCACTCATAAATACTAAGAGGAGGACCACTATTATAAAAACGAAAAGTAGCCGTACACCCTTTATCAAAATCAATGTGTTTATTCAAGATAATAATACAAATGAAGAGCAACTTTTTGAAAAGCATTTAAGTCCCATAATCAAAATTGGTGATCTCAACAGTTTAGCTGATCAGTATCAAAGCTCAATTCAAAAAGCATCCTGAGAAAATCCAAGTAATGAATATAATTTGGCTTTTCCATTTGTTTTTAAATAAACCAGCAGTCTTTCTGAAATAAAATATTAATTCTGGCATCCTGAATTAACATAAGAAAGAACTTCTGCTATCTCCATTTGATCTTTGTATTTCAAAAAACTCAGATTGCTTTACTGAGCACTTTAATAATATTGGAATTTTGTGTTAGTACTGCATCAGAAATGTGTGTGCCTTTGCATATGTGAAAATGATAAAAAGATTTGTTAGGTTATTTTGGTTTGAAGAAAACCCAGGGCCACATAGGCCATAATATAAGTGCTGCCTTCAGGAGTTACCATTTACCCCAGAAAAAAACAAAAAGCTGTAAATATTTTCTATGTTTATTTAATCATAATTATTTGGTAAACATATACAAGTGGAATATGCTGAAAGCATTTTTGGAATTTGACAAAAATTCTGAAGACCAATGGCAGGCATTTTCAGTTAGGGGAAAAATAAATCTTTTCTTTACGTTTATGGCTTATTTTGGAAATTTTTTTTGGAAATACTAAAAAACATTTTTATAATTTTATATTCATATTTAGATATGTAGCTATTGCTCTAAGATGAAATACATCAACTAAAACAAGTATTAATAAATTTTTTTACATTCCTGTGCCTATTTAATATCAGAGGTGACTGTGATATTTTAAAATATTTATAACCTCTTATAACCGTTATCTTCTTTGAAAAACAAGTATAACCATTTCTATTCCTGAAAATATCACTGAGTCCATATTACTTACGTGATATTTTTTGATAAAGGATTTATGAGGATCCATAAATGCTACTTAGCAAAAACAACATGGTTTTGAAAGAGTAATCTTCTAAGACTATTATAGAAGTAATGGATGCTGCCCATGTTGCAGGTTTTACTTGGTCTATGGAGAGATTTCGAGGATATTTTCCACTTGGCCAAAGAAAGTATGATTTTTCTGGGGGAGGAGAAGGTCAAATTTTGACCTTCTTTATTAAGATTCAGTACTTTCACTGGGATAAAAAAAAAATACAGGAAGACTTTTTTATTTACTTCCAGTTATGTTTCAAGTATTTGCTTCTATCAGAAAATTTATTCATTCAGCAAAGAAGCACTCTGCTGAGTGCAAAGGAGTTGCAAAGATGAATCAAATGGGGGCCCAGTTTTTAGAAGTGCAGTGCAATGAAAAGGGCACATGTGTGTAAACTTTTTAAAATATGAGGTATTAAGTGATGAATATCATAAGAGATATATCACAGATAAAGGGTTATTGGAATTTAAAAGAGGGGAAATGATTTATAGCGAGGAGATTATGAAAATTTATGGGTGAGATGTCATTTGAAATGTGCTATTATGAAGAACAGAGCATTTAATAAAAGTTGTCAACTAGAATACTACTTAGGATTACATTTATAAATAAAACATTATGTTAGAAATTAAAGAAATGAGATAAAAAATTGAACACTTTTTTTAAGGAAAATGGACAAATAAAATCTTAATTATAAAAATATTAGTTAAACTTATTGGAAGTCACAGCCAGAATAAAATTAAATATTTCTTACCTCATTAGACATAAGTAAATATTTGAACATACCTAAAATTATAAGTATTATCCTCAGTATTTTAAAGATCCCTATGGTAATAATAGAATTTATATATGATTTTAAAATTTGTATCTAGAAAGTGAACCTTAAAATAAATTTTGCCAGTATACTTCTTGCACAGGATTCTTAGTTCTAGATGAACCTTATTCAGTTAACTAGTGTCAAAGAATTTTTGCATTTTCTTTCAGAAACAGTTAATTGCTGCTTATATTTTTCTTTATCTGTTCTCTAACATCTATGCCAAGATTTTTCTAAGTGGTTGTAACTTAAGGAAAAATTGTTATAGATTGAAGTTAATATTTATATATACTAGGGATCTCTCTACTGTGAAAGATAATGCACTACTGTTTGCTATTCTTACTGTATTAGTTCTAGATGAACCTTATTCAGTTAACTAGTGTCAAAGAATTTTTGCATTTTCTTTCAGAAACAGTTAATTGCTGCTTATATTTTTCTTTATCTGTTCTCTAACATCTATGCCAAGATTTTTCTAAATGGTTGTAACTTAAGGAAAAATTGTTATAGATTGAAGTGAATATTTATATATACTAGGGATCTCTCTACTGTGAAAGATAATGCACTACTGTTTGCTATTCTTACTGTAATATTATAAGAGTTGTTATTAATTATATGCATGACATTTTCTTGTGGCCAATAGTATGGAAACTTACCTTGGAAGTTACCAGATTATTTTGTTTGTACTTTTCCCTATGACAACTCTGTGTTTGTGACTGATATGTGCCTGTTCCTTCCATTGTCTTCGTTTGTGTAGGTTCTTCATCACCACACAATTCAGATGATGAACAAAAAATGAATAATTTTATAGAAAAGGGTATAGTATCTTTATTTTAAAGTATTTCTTTTAATTATGTTTAATTCATTTAGTTTACTTTGAATAGATTTTGACATTTTATATCAAAATATTATTTTCAGTGAAGACCAAAAGCAGAAAGTTTTCCAAGATGGTAGCCAGTGATATAGGTAGGAAATAGAAATTTCTCTTTCGTTTCTAATCCTTGCTATATGCAGTGTTACTCAACACCAGAAAATGATCTAATGCATTGCATTTTGTATATATTAATTTGTTATTTCTATGCTAAACAATAATCTCTTGGGCTGTTTCTTCTAAACTCATTGGGGCAGTAATTATTAAAAATCGGTTAACTTGGGATTGCAGTTCTTCTGACTTACAATGTGAACTATTCTATTTTTATTTTTGCTTTATTTAAAATAAAGCAGGGTTCAATTTATGCTATAAATAGTACAATTTTATACTTTCAGATTTTGAGATCTTTTTTTTTTATTTGCATTTTCTCCTACCTTTATTCCATCTTCCTCAAATTTTCAAAACCCCCAATTTCAAGGAAATAGTTCTCTAAAATATTGACTCTTTTGTTCTGTAATCTGCACTACCCTTGAGTTAAATGGGAATTTTCTTAAGACTCTTCCCTTCCCCCCACACACAAGTAAAAATGATTGATGGAGAGTATTTTATATTAATCCTTTTGACTATTTTTATGAATATACTTGGAAATACATTACCCAGTCCAGGGTTTTCAGTTTAAAATAGGAAAACAAAATATAATCAAACTTTGAGGACATAATCAAACTCTTTAAGACTTTTTGGTTGGTCATAAAACTTTGAATATTCTCTGAAGATTTTTAAAGGCTTGAGAAGCACTGTTTTACAAAAAGAGAATAAATTAAATTGATTTAAATCAAAATTTTTATTATACAGTTATGTTATTTCTTCCAAAATGCCTACCATATATTCCTTGATTTGTATTAAATGATATGCATTTCTAGGCAGCTGAAATAGATTTACCTTTTCTCATGATAAAGCTTAATATATAACAAAATTAAATTTCAAAAACTTAACAGAAGTAGCATCCATATTGTCTGCATGTTGTAAATTGAACCCTGTTTAGTCATATTAACGTTGGCTGACTGTTAGCACCTCTGGTCATTTTTTAAATAAGATGGTTTATTCTTGGGCAAAGGGCTCTTCATATATGGGGAGTTGATTATCTCTTTGTGGTTTTATAGTGATTCAGTTGGTAATAGTTAAATCACTTTAATTATGTGCTAGCACTATAGCATAATACTTTTTCAACCAAATTTTTTAATATTTTGTCGTAATAGTACTTATTGTCATGTAATGTAAAAAGTTAGAAGGGACTTTCCTACATACACTTAATCAAAGAACTTTTAGAATTTAATTATCTAGGGATTTTACCTTGCATGAAAGGAACCTTGTATATAATTACATTTTTAAAATAATTTCTCTGTCCAGTTTTTGATCCTGGGGTTGTATTTGCTTTGTTAAATGTGGTGACTAGCTCTTCTCTTTTTTCTGTGTTTTGAATAGAATATGTAACATGAAATATCTGAGCTTGAATATTTGAAAGTCTTCAGTTAACAAATTTCTTAGACGAGGAACATTATTGGAAGTTCTTTGGTAATGTTCTTGCTTGCTTTTTATGTTATTGGCAAGTTTTTCTTTTTGTCATGCCAGTTTTTATATTTATAGTTTTTGGGAAACATGTTAACTTTATTCAGTTTTTCAAACTTAGGTTAGTTACACAGTTATACATAATTATTTTGCATCTTCAGAAACTACTGCTCTGTCTCCTATTTCATATATAATTTTGTTTGGTTTTGGTGGAACCTTTCAGTGTGGTTTTTAATCCCAACATAGATACAAGGAAAACTCACTTCTCAATTTTTTTCTTCATTCAAATGGAGACTGCTCCATTTTAGACTATAAAGTTTTTACAGTTAAAAAAAAATGAGTTTCTCTCTCTACATTAGTGTCTAGTTTTATAATGAGAATTATAAAATATGCTATTGAAAAACACCTAAAATGTCAGTGAAATATCAAGAAAAAAATACATAGAATCTCCTGAAGACCTCTCTGTCAAGACGTGTTTTCTGTGTAAAGTTTATTGTGTCAAAAGTGCTAGGATTCCCTTATTATGCAGCCATCAAAAGGAATGAAATCTTGCCATTTGCAACAACGTGGATGGAACTGGAGGGTATTATGCTGAGTGAAATAAGTCAATCAGAGAAAGACATGTATCATATGACCTCACTGATATGAGGAATTCTTAATCTCAGGAAACAAACTGAGGGTTGCTGGAGTGGTGGGGGGTGGGAGGGATGAGGTGGCTGGGTGATAGACATTGGGGAGGGTATGTGCTATGGTGAGCGCTGTGAACTGTGTAAGGCTATTGAATCACAGACCTGTACCTCTGAAACAAATAATACATTATATGTTAAAAAAAAAAAAAAAAGAAGAAGATAGTAGGGAGGGAAAAATGAAGGGGGGGGAATCGGAGGGGGAGACAAACCATGATAGACTATGGACTCTGAGAAACAAACTGAGGATTCTAGAGGGGAGTGGGGTGGGGGGATGGGTTAGCCTGGTGATGGGTATTAAAGAGGGCAAGTACTGAGTGGAGCACTGGGTGTTATACACAAACAATGAATCATGGAACACTATATCAAAAACTAATGATGTAATGTATGGTAATTAACATAACAAAAAAAATTTTTTAAATCCTAAAAAAAAAGAAGAAGTGCTAGGATTCCTTTAGGGGCACCTGGGTGGCTCAGTCGGTTAAGCATCCAACTCTTGGCTTCAGCTCAGGTCATGATCTCAGGGTCATGAGATCGAGCCCCACATCGGGCCCCCACTCAGTGGAGAGTTGGCTTGAGATTCTCTTGCTTCCTCTCCTTCTGCCTCTCCCACGTGCTGTCTCTGTCTCTCTCTAAAATAAATAATTTTTTTTAAGAAAATGCTAGGATTCCTTGAGCATTCTGAGCTCAGTGTTTCCTACCATCCAGTCCTGTACTTGCTCTGAAGTATCCTAAGCCTCATAAAATTATCACCTCTCTCTTCCTCAGTAGACAAACATTTTTAGCTTCAACTATAATTGTAGTGATGCGGTGGCCTAATAAGGGAGGGCATAAGAATAAATCTAGACCCTCAAGATTGACACTAGTAAGAAAGCCACCTTGCTTGGAAGGCTAACTGAAATGTCTTGGCTCCAAAACTTTGTTTCTGCAGCTTCACCTTTTCTTTGAAAGTAATTGCTGCCAATATTGGAGGGGTGAGGTGCAAAATGTCATTCCTTAACACTCTAACCCAAGCTTGGAAAATCAACCCCTCTTTTACTGCCCGACAGTACAGCTGAGATAGCTGAGATGATAACAGTTTTTTAAAAATATAGATATATATACTTAACAATTACAAATTTTCTGACACCATGCCAGCCCTTTATAAGTAATATTTCTTATTTAATCCATTCAATGTAACTACAGTGAGCTACCTACTATTACTTCCCTGTTTTACAGATGAGGAACAGAGAGGTAGAATGTAAGTAATGTATCTGTTGGTTACACAGCTAGTGAATGACAGAGCCAGGATTCCCACCCAAGTAGTCTGACTTCACTGTTTGTCCTTTCAATGCTGTACTACTATATTAGTTCTTAAGACAATTTACTAAAGTGTGTAAGGATTTAAAAACAAATCCATTGTGTGATTTGTAACTAGATATTCTGGTTATGGCCCTGTTCTATCTACATAGTAACCTAGGAAAAAAGATGTTTCCTGTTAAGTTCTGCCCTAGCACCAGATCATGGTTGTGTTGGTACCTATTACCCAAACATAATATACAGTGCCTGGAAGTCTACCTTCCTCAAAGACCAGACTCAAGTAGCTACAGCGAACAGTAGAGCCCCTAACCTATCTACCTAAAGCCTAGCTTCCTTGTTTCCTGGCTGACAGCTAATTCAGATGAATGAGGCTGACAGTGACTTCCTTGTTCATGCCTAAGAACAGCAGCCTCAAAAGGCATAACTTTAGTCTTGTGAGTTTAACAGCAAAAATATAGCAGAATATAATGCAATTGCAGCATCCCTAAAGAAAGGTGCATGCATGTAATACACATACGGAGATTTGTTTTGCCTGTTCATACTTGATGATTAATTTTTGTTAGTAAAATCTTAATGACCACCATTTCCAAAATCAGTCTTTCCTGTAGTGTTAACCATTTCTGTAAATCATTTAGAAAATAAGAGTAGCTACCAATTTTTAATTTGCTTATTATTTATATTTTATATAAAACTTTGGAAATAAAAAATTCTGTAAAGCTTTTTGTTAAGTTTGTAAAAAATAGTCCTAAAATGTATATCTTTTTTAAAGTGTTAATCAAATTTTTCATGATACCTTATGAATAAAATATGGTCCAGATGCTAGCATTGTTTGGTAGAGTTTGAAACTACATGAACCTTTTCTGAAGATTGTTAATTCTATTTCATTGATTCTATTTCATTGTGAAAGTAGATTTCTAGCTGGATTCTATAGTCTACAAGCCCATATCCCATATTATTACTAATTTTTATATAGAAGAAATGATTACATGAAGCTGTGAGGGGGAAATAATAACTAGAGATTAAAATATAAATATTCAAAAATACAGTAACTTAATGAGCATTGGGTCAAAACAAGTAGAAAACTTGGCTCCATTTAATGAGCACCTCCCAAGTTCCAGTCACTATAGATATTCTTCAGATGGTATCTGTAAACCTAGGGAGGATTGTACCTCCATGGTCCTTTTAATCTCTCAGATTCTGGGTTAGCAGTTACTTGGGTAATGACTAATTTTCTTTTCTAGCAAAAACTGAAGTAATTTTTAAAGTCAGTTTAAATGAAGATAATGATCATTAGTCCAAATACTGTTTTCATTAGTTCTCCTTTACCTAAGTCCCAGTGTTTCCTTTTTTAAATTAAAGAGTTATAATGCAGCTTAAATAGGTTCTTGGTCATTATATTCTAAATCACTAATTCATTAAAACCTACAATTTTAAATCTGCTCAAGCCCCCTTATTCTTCAAGAAAAGAGGTTGAGCCTCAAAGAAGTTAAGTTGCACATCCAAAGTAATGTTTCACAGTAATGACCTAGTCAGGACCAGAATCCAGGTCTCTTGACTCTTATTTTACTATAGCATGTCTCCACTCTCATGCTATAAGTTCTCTTTTTCTTGTGCTGTCTTCCCAATTCTTTTATATTTACATGTTGAAAAAGAAATTCTCAGAGGTCCATTTGGAGCCTGCAATATGAATAAAAAGGTATGTATCAAATTAATTAAGTAGAATTTTAAGTTAGAAAATTATTCTAATTCATTATAAAACTCAGATTAGTACTGATATTTCTACTTTATATTCCCCAATACTCAATCCCAAATGTGTGGCTGTTACCTCTATAGAAGTTCATCTTTATATTTAATCCACAATATGGCTATTGAAGAATAGAAGATCATCTTGAAAGAGATGATGAGTCAAGTGTGCAGTAATACCATTTTTACAGGTAAAATTACTCTTAATTTGTGAAGAACTAAATTTCACAGTCAGGTACTTTACAACCGTTATACAAGTCTGAGGTTTTCTAATGAATTCTTTTTCTTTTTTCAGGATGAATAACATCTGAATGTATTCATCAGTATGGCATAATGTGTGTTGGATTTTAATTTTATTTCAGCATGTATTTTCTATCAAATTTCATAATAAAATCTCAGCAAGGTCTGTTTGTCTTTTATATCACAGTACTTCCTGTGGATGCATTTCTTTTTCCATAGAACCGTCTTTTTCTTACATTGGAAGAATGTAAAAAGATCTTTCCAGAAATAACTTATTGTTTGATTCCTAATATAAAGTAAATTAATCCAAATTAAATTACTGAAATAATTTCTTTGTCAAGTATTGT
Source organism: Halichoerus grypus (assembly GCF_964656455.1). Lineage (NCBI taxonomy): Eukaryota > Metazoa > Chordata > Mammalia > Carnivora > Phocidae > Halichoerus > Halichoerus grypus. The sequence goes on along the minus strand of NC_135720.1, from coordinate 18,622,100 downwards.
TTGAATAGAACTGCTAATATGGCAGTCCTGTTCACGAAGATGGCACTGAAGGCGAAGAAGGAAGCTGCTGACCCTCCCAAAGCTGAAGCCAAAGCAAAGACTTTGAAGGCCAAGAAAGCAGTGCTGAAAGGTGTTCATAGTCACAAAAAAGAAGAAGAAGATCTGCACATCACGGCATTCCGATGGCCCAAGACACTGCATTCTCCAAAGGCAGCCCAAATATCCTCAAAAGAGCACCCCCAGGAGAAACAAGCATGACCACTATGCAGGTCCCCCTAACTACTGAGTCAGCCATGAAGAAAATAGACAATAACACAACTTGTGTTCATTGTGGATGCCAGGGCCAACAAGCACCAGATCAAACAGGCTGTGAAGAAGGTCTTTGATGTTGTGGCCAAGGTCAACACCCTGATTAGGCCCAGTGGAGAGAAGAAGGCATATGTTCAACTGGCTCCTGACTGTGATGCTTTGGATGTTGCCAACAAAGTTGGGATCACCTAAGCTGAGTCCAGCTGGCTAAATCTAAATATACATTTTTTTAACAACAACAACAAAAAAAAGTGACATGTTCTACCATTACTTGCTGTATTAGTTTGCAAGTAGCTGCCATAACAAAATACCACAGACTGGGTGACTGAAACAACAGAAATTTATTTCCTCTAGAATAGCTCTGGAGGCTAGAAGTCCAAGATTAAGGTGTTAAAAGGTTTGGTTTCTTCTTGGCTTGCAGATGGCTGCCTTTTCATTGAGTCTCATATAATCTTCCTTCTCTGCAGGTGCAGCTGTGGTGTTTGTGTGTTTAAATTTCCTCTTCCCGTCAGATGAGATGAGGTGTACCACTAATGGCCTCATTTCAGCTTAATCACCTCTTTTTAAAAGCCCTGTTTCCAAATACCTCAAATTCTGAGGAATTGAAGGTTAATGCTTCAACATACAAATTTTGGAGGAACAATTCCGCATATAACACTTAGGGTTTTGTAACATCTTTTATTCTGTAGAAAATGCTGCAGAGTTTATTATGATATCCTAGACATTAAGTTTTATGAATTTATGGGAAGCAAATAGAAATGGGAAAAATATTGAAGACTAAAGCTATAAGAGTTCAAGAATTAGAAGAATGTGCTTCATTTCAGGTAATGGATATGTGTTCCATATTTCAAAAGTGATCTATTTGATGAATAGACCTGTGTTTAATTTGCCCTTTTTTTCTTTATTTCATTTGTGAGAAAATTCAGCTTCTTTCTGTAGAAGTAAAATTCCATTGACAGTTTGTGTTCATTTATTTATTCATTCATCACCATGCTCATTGACCACACATTGTTATACACATACACAGATGCAGTATTTTGCAAGATAAATATTATCTCCAAACTCATGGAATTTATATTCTAACATGGGAGATAGACATTGATAGGTATTGATATTATTAGTTCTAATTGGCTATTAAAATAATGTGTGATAAGTGGCAAGAATTTCTACTTCGTCTCACTTGCCCTTGGATTCTTTGCCATATCATATAAGCTGATTTTTAGTCTTGTTACTATTCTGATTTTTAAAATTTAATATGCATACATTTCAACATTTGCTTGAAAAGAGTGGCATTGGCTCTCTGCAGGTGGTGGAAAAACTGATATTGTCACCTCCTTTTAATTATTGAACCTCATAAACAAAGATTTGGTTTTTTGGCATCTTCATACTGCCATAATAATAAGTCCTTTTACCTGTTATTCTTGGTATACTGTTTCTGATAAAAGTCACATTCCAAAAAGCAGAAATTATACTTCTGTTTTCCTTTCTTTTAAGAAACCTTCCCTTAGAAAAATAAGATGTGGAACACAGTAGATAGAAAAATTAAAGCAAAATTATAAAACAGATCCCTAATTTCAGAGAAGCAATATGAATCTCCATAATTGAGAAACTTTACAAAGATTTGTACAGTGGCGAAGAACTGAAAAGTATCAGCCATGACAAAACTGTCATCTGTGGTACAGAGGTCCAAGCAGTGCTCTTGAGATTTGTTTCTCTCCTTGCTGTTGAAACTACCATTGCAGACATGATTTGTGATCATGCATCAGTTCATTTATTCCTACCAAGCAAATGAAGCTCTTTACTGCTTACTCAGCCAGTCAGCTTGATATCTTCATTCCAGTTTATAAGAAGGGAGTAGAGACTCAGGTTTACAGCCTGCCAAGACATATCTCTAATACCAGTTTTCTTCAGATTGAAGAAACTGTTGTCATTTCCGTCGTTTCGGCTGTGGACAAAGGCATAAGAAAAGAGAGCTAGTTTATAATCTCTAGTAACAAAAGGTTTCAAAACTAGGAAGATATTGAGTACAGGGAGCAAGAGTTGAAGAATACACAGTTGAAGAAGAGAAAAACAGACAACTTAAGGGTCTTCCAAGAATGCATTCAAATCTTACGTCTTCAGTTTGAAAGCCTCACTGGGAGTTGAGTAACTTCAAAGCATGAGCAGAAGTTTCTTTATACATGCAATGAAATCAGCTGACAAGGTAACTGGGTTGGCAAGTGCTTCTGAGACTCCTAAGAAGTAAAAATATGATCACCAAAAATTGCTGGATAAAGTCTACAACTGCTTCATCCACAGAATTATACTAGGGTACAGAGTATATGCTAGGAGGACTGATCTGCCTCTTGTGGGCCGGCCATCAAGGAGGTTGACTAAACAGACCTGAAAACAAGTATATTCCCTAGAAGTCACAAAATTAAAAGATAAAAATATATGGCCTAAATTTCAACTTTAGATCTTAGGTTTGGGGCTTAGCCTCCCACAGAAGACAGCTGTGAAACTAGTCAAAATATATCGGCTCTTTCTAGGCGTTGAGCAACAGGCAAGTCTAGGGCTGCCATCCTTGAGAGAAAGGAAAAATACAAGGTGAGCCGCATGACCTCCTCGGGTTTCTGCGGTGGAACACTTTCCTGTTGCAGGGCAGGGTGGGTGGAACTCAGGAGGGGCTGCAGTCTCATCAAGCTAAGGAGGCAGAGAGTGGTGTTCTGGGCTGCTAAAGTGACTAGAATTTGTGAGATACTGTACTTGAGAGGAAGGAACTTCACAGAGGAGATTTCCTAGAGGTCTGGGGCAGAGCGGGGGGGGTTAACTCAGGTTCAACTCCAGGCTAAAGCTATACCTGAGCTGGGCAAGACTCTCTAAGGCCTAGCAGCAACCACCTGCTATGAGTCTGAGAGCTGGCAAGGATACCAGCAGTCATGCAGGGCCCGGAATTGTTGCCATTAGACATTGCTGAACACCTTGGTCATTCTGGATATCCCAGAAAGGCCACTCCATAAGAGTAAGGATCACTTCTTAGCATAAATGCCGTATCCTAGAACTAAATTCAAACTGAAATAGACCTACCCTAACAAAGAATAAAACCTGATAAAACCAAGGATCCACCAGTAATTTAAGAGCAAGACAGAGCAAAGCTCAACACCTACTAAGTTGCATGATATAATACAGACTCCATTCAACACATTATCCACTCTGCCTAGTATCCAATCAAAAGTTCCTAGGCATGTGAAATAAAGATTCAAATTCAAAAGTAGGGAAAATGTGACCCATAATTAAAAATAAAAATAAATTAGTAGAAACAGACTTAAAGATGACCTAGATGCTGTAATTAGCTAAGGATTTTTAAAGCAGCTGCTATAATATGTTTTAGTACTGAAAAGAAAAAAAATGGTCACAATGAGTGAACAGATAGAGAATTAGAGAATAGCAGCAGCAGCAAAGAGAAAATAGCAACTTTATAATGAATAAAATGAAAATTCTAGTACTGAAAGTTCAATATCTGATACAATAAAATTACCCAGATAAGTCCCTATCACGGGATAGAGACTACAGAAGAAAGGGCTATGGAACTTGACAGCAGATAAATACAAATACAGTGTGGAATGCCGAGGATCTAAATCCTTCCCCACCCCCTCCTTTTGCTCTTCCCCTTGCCATAAGTGTTCATAAAAAATAGACAAGTTACATTCAAAAGTAGGCAATAATCAGTCTGGCTTTAGATTTCTTAGCTATTCACAATGCTATAAGAAAATGGGACAACTTGAGTTTTGAGGGGATATAGTTGTAAGCTGGGACTTGTACATGTTACCAAATTTCTCTGATCCCTGTTTGTCTTTGTTTTCAGCTAAACAAAAGTTTGTAAAATACTGTGTTCATATGCCTTTCTTTTAAACTTAAAAAAAAAAAGCTACTTCTTAAAGACATACTTTAGAAGACCTTGGGGTTTGGGGAAAGTTGTACTAGAAATGATTGTCCCCTATGGAACGCTCTCCTAAGGAAATAATCAAAATATATGAAAATATTTTTGTACATTTTTATTGCCTTATTTATTGGAAAACTTATTGTTCAGTAAGTGTTCGTATAAATAAATATGCAGCCATTAACATATACTAACAACTGAGGAAAGAAAATGTTTCTTTTAGTAGTGGAAAAAAGTAGGATACAGATTTGTATATTACATAAAATGGATATTAAAAAGTAGCAGGAAATATGCAAACATCTTGCCTCTTGATTATGGGCATTCATGGTGGCTATATTTTCTGTTTCTATATTTTCCAAATTTAAAGAACACACAAGTCAAAAAAGCTTAAAGATAAAATGCATATGTATGAGAGGACAGTTAGAAGATGTTAATCTATTAATGCCTGTGAATCTATTGATTAAGACTGTGTTTTTCATCTAAAAATTCTAATTTTATACATTGAAGAAAAAATGTAAGCTTTAAAATATTTGGGAAGAAGATAAAGAACATCGTCCCAAGTGAAGGATGCCTTACACCGAAGTTTATACCATGTAATTTCATGCATATGAAGTTCTAGAATAGGCAAAATTGATTGATGGTGAAAAAAAAAATCAGAACTGGATATTTCTAGGGATGAGGACAGGATTGGGAAGAATATGCATGACCTTTCTTGGATGTTGATGAATTTCTATATCATGTTAAGGGTTTGAGTTACATAGGTGTGTACATTGTCAAAACTCAATAGGTATTTAAGATTTGTTCATTTGTATGTATATTCTTTTACATCAAAAGAAAAAATACTGTCAACAAACAAGTGGGGAACATATAGTTTTGTGAAAATGTATGAAGTCTGAGTTACTCCTTGCTGGCTTTATCTTTTGTCCCATGGTCTTACATGGGTATTCCAGGGTAAAAAAGTTACAGCTTCAATGTACTCTAATTGGCACCTTGTGCATGCATCTGTTAGTACTTGGTACATTGCAGTGGAGTTATTTCATTCCTCCAAGGGGCTGTGAACTCTTGGAGGGCAGGAAATCCCTGCCTTCTGGCACGTGGCTGGTGTGTGCCCAATAAATATTTAATAGGTTAGTAAGTATTCCTCTGCCTTTGTCTCCACCTCTACATGTAACAAAAATATTTTTCTATTCATTAAAATTATTAGTTCTGTATCTTTTTTATAATATTAATTGGTAAGTGGAATTAACACAAAATAACAAAGGTTAATCTTTTAACATTGTCATTTCAGGTTCTTTGTTCAAGGAGATTGCTCAAAATTATATCAAGGTGTTATAGCAGTGTGGCTTAAATATTTTGAACACTGTGGTTGAGTTTGTGGTCAGGTTGTGGGTCTCCAGCTGCAAAGTGTTCAGGAAAAAATATTAGACCCCATAATTAAATCATTTTGTAACATTTATAGTGAAGTCAGAAAATCTGCCTAGTCATTTTTGTGTGTGATTTTAACCTCAATAAAATGTCAAAATTAGACCAACTGAAGAATTATTTGAAAGTTGGTTATATTCAGTTTTTTTAACATGATAAAGAAATTAAGTAGTGCTAGACCAAAAAAAAAAAAAAATTGTATTTTATGGGAAAGATTAACTTAAATTTTTTGAATATTTGAGAATTTATATAAAAGAATTTCTAGTAGAAAATCATGAAGGAGATTGAAAGCATACATTTAAGAAATTCAAAAGGAAATTTCATGCTAGTGAAATTTTTTGGCAGAAATATGTATATGGTTACTGAGTGAAAGCTTCAACAGATACATTTCTAATTAACAAAATATTTACTTAATGTAGTCTGAAATTAATGAGGAATAAACTTGATCTAGCTTGTAAATTATTCACGTTATTTCTCCTTTGTTATGTGTAGCTGTATATTGAATTTAGTTTTTGAAACAAACAAGGTTGAACTTACAGTGGTGCATACCATTCTATACTTAATGTCCTCAGGTTTTTTTTTTTCCCATTTTCTTGTTTTAGTTACTTGGAATATTATCATAGAATAAAGGAACGCTGGGTTGTTTACAAATGTATTAATAGCTCATTTGTATAGCATTTTGCAGTTTATTTAGAAATCATATTTCATTTATTATTAATAACTAACTTTTATCAAATTCATATTGTGTGTCAGGTATTATGCTCAGTGCTTTGCTTACATCATCTTGTATAATCTTCACAGCTAGGAAATTGGCATTATTATCTATCCTCATTTAACAAATGAGGAAATCTCAGGTTTAGAGAGGCAAAGTGATTGGCCTAAGGTCACACATCTGGTAGTTGCTTGAAGTGGATTCCCCCTAAGGTTTGATCTGATGCCAAATCCAGTCCTAACCACTATACTTTACCCTTCCACATTTTACGAACCTAGATACTGAAGCTTGTTCAGGGAATGTTTGTTATGAACTAACTGCATATGCATACTGGGTTTGCTCAATTAGTTTTGGTTCCTATCCTGAAGTTTCTTTTAGTCTAGGGACCTGGCTGCTCAAAGTGTGGTTCATAGACCAGCAGCACTGGCATCTTCTGGGAGCTTGTTGGAAGTGTAGGATCTCAGGCCCTAGTCCACTAGTATAGAATCAGAATCTGATTTAACAGGATCACCAGGTGATTGGTGTGTACTTTCAAGTTTTTGATAAGCTCTGGTCTGAAAGAATAACTGGATCAAAGCAGAGTAGTCTAGAGAGGCATCCATACCATCTGATTAATGTCTTTAGACTCTACCAGACTGATTTTTATACTTCAGGTAACATATAATATTGTATAGATACTATTAGTCTGTGTACATTGTACCCATGGTATTTGGTGAAAACCTCTTTGAATTCTCTTGAAAGTGTTTAATATTGCATTTTTAGAAGATGGTTTTGGGGGTATAATATCTTCTAATTTTAGGGAATTGTATATTAAGTATGATGGCAACCATTTATATGAAATCAACTAACCACAGATTTCATTGACTAGTTTTGTTTTGTAGTACATTTTATCTTTTAACTGGTACTGATTATGTCTGGGTGAAAATGGGATAGGACTGATTGTATATTTGACTCATTCTTGATTTTTAGAGGATGATGATTAGATTGATGAAGCTTAGAAATGAAAACTTGAATCCCCCACCCCTTCCCAGTTTGCCTAATGCCTCTTTCCTAATACTGGATTTGTCATTTTTTTAGATGTGGAAGTTATATACTATGACTGGATTTCTCTTTGTTTACATGGCACCCTTATGGACTAGCAGGGTCTGTGCTTTAAATATCTCTTAACAGCCCAAAATTTAACCCAATATATGCATTCATGTATTAACAAGTGCTTGTTCAAAATTGTGCATAGGAAGCACTATTCTGTTACGCATGCATTGCCACTAACATGATATAGTTAAACAACTCCTAACTCTAAATCACTTCCTAGATTAAGGCAGTAACTGACTTTGAGGATGGAAAGTGAATTCCCAGTAAGTTTATACAGAGGCTTTTTTATTCTGGTGCAAAATAGAAATTGACATATAGTTTACATTTTTGTAAATACCATAATTTTAGATTGGCATGACTTTGTTTCGTTTGTTTTGCACTGACATGTTGTAAATAGAGGTGTTAACTTGTATCAAGAATAGGTGAATTCTGATAGTTGTATGATGTAATCAAATACTTAAATTTATTCTTAGATAGAAGTTGTCTTATATTCTAGAGATTAACTTAAAAAATAATGAACACAGTAGCTATGAAGATGAGGAACTGGAAAGATTTTATTATATCAACTATCCAAACTCCGTCTTCTGCCTCTATTGTCCTTACCTGCAACACCTGCCTTCTGAGAAATGACTCTACTTCTCTTAGAAAAGCCTAACCCTTTCCTGTGAGCCTAAGAAATAATTAACAGTTAGAATAAAAAGCTTTCTTGAAGTAACAGCTTCAAGCACACAAAGATATTACATCAAGTAAGTACAAACTTTTAAAAAGTTGAAAATAAGATTTACTTTCAACCTATAATATTATTAATCATATTTTAATTATCTTAGCATCTAGATTTAGTAATAAAAGCATTTACATCTACCTGGAGGAGAGTTGATATTAACAAATATGAATCAAATATTCTTCAGAATTTTAAAAATGTGTTTTATTTTTCAGCAAAGATGTCAAGGAAGTTAAGCTTGCCTACTGACCTAAAGCCTGACTTAGGTAAGTAAAATAAATAAATGAATGGGGTGCCTGGGTGGCTCAGTCGTTGGGCGTCTGCCTTCAGCTCAGGTCATGATCCCGGGGTCCTGGGATCGAGCCCCGCATCGGGCTCCTGCTTGGCGGGAGGCCTGCTTCTCCCTCTCCCACTCCCCCTGCTTATGTTCCCTCTCTTGCTGTGTCTCTCTCTGTCAAATAAATAAATAGAATCTTTTAAATAAATAAATAAATGAATGAATGAATGAATGAATAAAATCCATAATAGTTAAACTCCCTTCAAAGGGAAGACAAGGAAATCAGAAGATTTAAAATTACCGTAGACTGGATTTTTATCAGAAATCAAGTTTAAAATGACTAAGATGTTTAAGGATTAATAGCCTCTAGAATGTCATCTATAAATTATAAAAGATTATAAATTCAAGCAAACCAAAATAATATATTTTCTCAGCTCTCATACTTTATATCTAAACAAGATTTGGTATAAGACTAAAATTTGTACAATTTCAGATTAATTTCTGTTAAAAGTTGTTATATCCCATTTAAAAACCATCTGAAAACTTGCTTGAACTTTATAATTTATAAACTTACAAGAATTTAACTTTTTCACAGTAAATTAGTTTTCTGTATTACAATGAATTTCTCATATCAAGAATCATTATTTTTGATGATAATAAGTTGGGAATATTTCTTTTTCTATAGCACTTTCTATGCAACTAATCCCCTAGGAAAGCAGAGTGAACATATTCACACATTCCTTTTGCTTTAGATTCAGCTCAAAAACAGCTCCCTGATATCACAGATAGAGACAAATAACATTTCAGTAAAGATAAAAAGCTTGCAGTGTTTCTTTTTAAACTCACTTTTTTTTAATTTCAGAAATTTTGATGGTCTTTAATGAAATAAAAAGTGGGCTGACTGAAGATGGTTTCACCCATCTTTGTCTTAGAAATATCTAGATTTCCTCCCTTACATTTGCTCACCCCTGTCATCTCACTATTTATTCTCTAGATTCCTTAACTGCCTTTTTATGCATAATGCAAATTTAGGTATTGTCCATTTCACCATACTAATTTTAGCATTTCCAAATCATAGTCTTATCTCAGTTATACCGATAGAAGGTATATAATTATCAGTGAGTAGGCATAATGTCTTCCATTGTCAGCAGTACAAGTTTCCATTCTTGAACATAGGAAAAACAATTTCATAGAATCCTGTAGTAGGACTGGTGTTAAGGGAACAAGAATTAATCCTAGAATATCAGATAACATATGTTTTGAGAAGGGAATAGCTCCCTTTACTATATAAATGGAAGATGTAATTTGACATTAAGTGTATCTGAGGGGCCGAGTTTTCATCAGACTCTCAAAGAGGCCCGTGATTTTAATAACACTAAATACTGCTAGTTAAAATGGTTTTGTACCTTCTAGTATCTTAAAAATCTGAGAAAACACATGGAGAAAAGTACTTGTAAAATTAGTAAAAATACTGTATATTAATTATTTTTAAAAAGAATATCACACTTATATAAGTAATTTAATCAGTGGGTATATCCCATACTTGTATAGATCATCTTTATTCAGTTCATGTTTTAGCTTACATGCCCATGTATTTCAGTGCCCTAAGCCAATTACAACTGATTGACACATACCTCGGAACAGTCTCTGTGCTGCTTAAGTAATTTCCCTTCAAGTCATTGTACTGCTAAACTATTTTCTGGTAGAGATTCTTAGCTGGTAATTGTTTTATATTGGCTGGGGAGTCAATGGGGAAAAACAATTCTATTGATAGGCTCAAACTACCAGATGTTCCTAAAGCAGCTGAGGCTGTTGGACTACCCTGCAGCTCTGGAAGCTTCTGTGACTAGAATTCACCTTGGCTTATGAGGAAATCGTGTAACGCTGCACTTTGTCTGTGGCTTCACCATCCTAGATTCCATGGCCCAGCCTCAGGAACCATGGGTGATATTGTTAGGCTTCTGATGTTACTTTTCAACTGGCAACAACCAGAGGAATAAAAATCAGACTTTTATACTTTAATGTGAATTAGTTTTTTGTCCTAAAGTTTACCCTGACCAAATTCAACTCTTGGCATGATGTTTTGACTGGGGGAATAAAATATTGTTGCATAAGGCTCTCTATGTGGGAAGGAAAGGGTAATATATAGAGGTAGAATGTTCTAGGCATCCAGAGAGTAACATGAAAGCAATGATGTGACAAGCTTGTAACACCTACAGCTGGATAGAGGCATTAATGACAAATTTTATCTGAGTTAACAGCTTCCAGAAACCTCACATGTTCAAATATATTTTTGTATTTAAAGACTGAACTTTAATTCTCAATAATAACCAAACCCTCCCCTTTATTTTGGTGGTTTGACTAATCCCATGTCTACCTGGAGTTGCTGGAGAAAGTTTTAGACTTGGACATGACACAAGTCCTGACTCTTCCACTAATTATCTTTGTCCTCCTGGGCGAGTTATTGTTATTGAATCTAAGTGTCTATTTTATTATTCATTAAATTGTGATGATAATACTTTTCACTTGTTATGTGGATTCAATAGAATAATAAATAGAAAGTGTTATGAAAATGTGTCTTACATGGTAGGCCTTGCTTAGTGGTAGCCATTTTCATTTCTGCTCTTCTTACTAGAATTAAAATTGAAATTTCTAGTCCATTTGTTTAGCTTGCCCAATTTCTAAAATTTAAGCCACAAAGATCCACAACATCTGACTTAACAATAGTCAGTACAAGTTGTAATTCATGAACTGCTAAAAATTCTAACTTGTTTTCAAACAGTTCTAGGCAAATAGAATTTTGTAAGTTTAGGATTGATTCTGATTCAGTTCATTTTCACATACTGATCTATACTTAAGAGTTTCTTTGGTAGCTAATTTTTATAAAGAAGTCATAATAAAAATGCAGTTGTAGTTTATGAATTTTATATAGTTAAATTAGTCCATTAAATTAAAACACTGTTTATTTGGCCTGTGAATTAACATTTGAAGTAGATTGTTGTGAATCACCTATTGTAATTTTAATAGATAAGAGTAAGAATTTTTACACAGATTAATTTATAATGAAATTTATATTATCAAATTTTCTTTTTTTTTTTTTTTAAAGATTTTATTTATTTATTCATGAGAGACAGAGAGAGAGAGAGAGAGAGAGGCAGAGGGAGAAGCAGGCTCTCAAGGAGCAGGGAGCCCGATGCGGGACTCGATCCCAGGACCCTGAGATCATGACCTGAGCCGAAGGCAGACGCTTAACCATCTGAGCCACCCAGGCACCCTATATTATCAAATTTTCTTACCAAATTTATATTACCAAATTTTCTTTTTTAAATTTTTTTAAGATTTATTTGAGAGAGAGAGCGAGGGGGAGGGGCTGAGGAAGAGGGAGAGTGAGTCTTAAGCAGACTCTGTGCTAAGCACAGAGCCAGATGTGGGGCTCGGTCTCATGACCCTTGAGACCACGACCTGAGCTGAAACCAAGAGTTGGATGCTTAACCAGCTGCGCCACCGAGGCACCCCTCAAATTTTCTTATCAAATTTTCACTGATTTCTATCTTTGTCCCTGGGTCACAACTGAAAATATATGTCCAATCACCTTGTATGTGTATGACTTATTAAAGTAACGAATATTTTTATCATCGGAAACTACATTTAAAATTTCTATTATTTGGGGTCCCTGGCTGGCTCAGTCAGTAGAGCATGAGACTCTTGATCTTGGGGTTGTAAGTTTGGACCTCATGTTGGGTGTAGAGATTACTTAAAATCTTAAAAAAATAAAATTTCTATTATTTCTAGAAATCTTTATAACTTTGAAAACTTTAGAGTTAGCATTTGGAATCAGTTTATATATTTAATATTACACACTCATCCAGTAATGAGCTGTTGCTTATGGAAAGTTGTTTCATTTACAGGAAGTAGTTCTTTTTTGCCATGTCAAAATCTTTAAGAGGAATTACAGGCAAAAGAGAGACATTTTTAGGCACTATAGTTAGAAATTACCCATGTTACTGCCATAACTAGTAGCTTTATTATTTTCAGAGGCTAGCTATAATCAAAATTCTGTTGTATATAATTATCATTTGGGGAAATATTTGTCAATCTATTAATTTAAATTTTTTAAAGATTTATTTATTTAGGGAGAGAGCATGCGGGTGCCATCAGGAGGGGCAGAGAGAGAGGGAGACAAGCAGACTTCCCCCTGAGCATGGAGCCAGACATGGGGCTCTATCCCACGACCCTGAGATCATGACCTAAGCCAAAATCAAATCTGATGCTTAACTCACTGAGCCACCCAGGCGTCCCTGAATTTAAATTTGATTACAAAAGCTTTTAGGTAGTATAGTTAGGATTCAGTTATACCTTTTCTATTTAATAAAATGCAATTTAGAAGACTTGACTGTGTTTTTTTATTTTTTATGACACGAAGTCATTTCTTTCATGATAGCATTGAAAGCATGTGATTTGAGGACCTATTTATTAGATGTGAACAGTAGAAACGGCTGAGAATTTTAATATATCCCACAGTTGTGGCAGCAAGACATCGGTTTAGATACTTTCAACTATAGATCTGTCTTCAGCAAGTATTTATTGGATACTTTTATAAGCCAGGCACTATGCTCAAAATGACACAGCTCTTGTATTCAAGAAACTTAGAGTCACTTTAGAGTGAGGCCTAAGACAAGTCTGGAAGAACTACAGAACAAATGTACTATTAGTGCCATGGGAGAGAAAAAGCTATCAAGATTCAAAAAAAGAAAAACCATATATGGTTTTAGGAATCAAGATAAAACTTCATGAAAATGATGGTACCTGAGATGACAAATAAGCACAATCTTGATAGAGAAAAGGATGAGGCACAGGAACCAATCAGAAAGAAAATCACAAGCAGAGAACAATGATTTACTCAGTTTTTTCCCACAAGGTCCTGAAAAGCAGGGTAGCATCGAAGATAGGGCCAGAAAGGAGAGTTGAAATATTTTGTGGAGAGTCTTAAAAACCTGAGTAAGATACTAAACATCAAATAAAGAGGAACTACTGAAGATTTTTTAAATAGAGGTGGTAGAATTATGACTGTACCTTATAAAATTCAGTTAAGTTGTGTTAGAACAGTGACAGAATGAAGGTGGGAAGACCACTTGTGAATTATCAGCAGTCTCCATGAATGATGAAGGCCTGAATGAAGGGTAATGGAAGTTGATTGGTAATGGAAAGAGGGAAACAACACTGGAGTAAAATAACATTGGACGTGGCATTCCATCAGATATGTATAGGTAAAGTGTAAGGGAAGAACCAAAACTGAGACTCATTTTAAGTGTTGTTCCCTAGAACAGGGTTGTCATGAAAATAAACAGTGCCATTAGATGAATTTAGAACTTTGGAGAAATAATGTATTTTGATTTTGTATAGTGAGACATAATAGGAAAAAATTCCCATAAATTTGGAAATGCAGTTACAAAAGAAAAGAGGCCAAGGCTCAAGGCAAACTTGCAATTGGCCACAGTGAAGAAGGCAGCTAAAGACAAGAGAAGGTTTATTAGTATAATTTTGAAGTATCCCTGTCATTACAGAAAGAGTCAAGTAAAGGGAATACACCTGGTATGAAATTAAGTATGAGCCAGATACCAGTTACATGTTTTGATGTAAAATGCCTTGGATGAATGTTGATTACAGTTAAAATGGTTTTCAAGAAAAAGGAAGGCTAAATTTTTATGGATTAAAAGCTTTCATATGGACAGATTTGAAAAAAAAATCTTCAGATTTGAAGGTAGAATCAGTACTTCTAAATGGATTTTTTTAATGTAAATAATTGAAAGTGCAACAAAAACTTGTGATGTACTATATGCTGGCTAACCGAACATAATAAAAAAAAAAGAAAGAAAAAATGCCCACAGTTTTCTAGTTCTACCCAACCATGGAATTGCATTACCAAAGGAAGTAACAGCATCATGAGAAAAGAAGTTGGTGAGGTCTAAGATTAGAAAAGCAACCAGGATACTAACAAAGAGCCACACCAAAAACCATATAGATCACACATCCAAAAATTCACTGGAATTACACCCAACTCACTTCTGAGAAGTGTGGATTTATCTGTTTGTATTTTATATTTAAGCAAAGGAAAAAATTATTAACATAAAAGTAAATTGTTTTGGGGACGTCTGGGTGGCTCAGTTGTTAAGCGTCTGCCTTCGGCTCAGGTCATGATCCCCGGGTCCTGGGATCGGGTCCCGCATCGGGCTCCCTGTTCAGCGGGAAGCCTGCTTCTCCCTCTACCTGCTCTGCCTGCCGCTCCCCCTGCTTGTGCTCTCTCTCTGTGACAAGTAAATAAAAATCTTTAAAAAATTTTTTTAAAAAGTAAATTGTTTTTAATTAAAATATGCTATAGGTTTTGTCTTTTTGCAGATTAACTCTTTGGCCAAATTTTTATGATATTTTATAACAAGCAATCTCACAACATTTTAATTCATTTCAGATATAAAAGATAATTCCTTCAGCCGATCACGGAGTTCCAGTGTAACCAGCATTGATAAAGAATCTCGAGAAGCAATTTCTGCTCTTCATTTCTGTGAAACTTTTACTCGAAAGGCAGATTCATCTCCCTCCCCGTGTTTATGGGTTGGTACTACATTGGGAACAGTGCTTGTCATTGCACTGAATCTTCCCCCAGGAGGAGAGCAAAGACTTCTTCAGCCAGTAATTGTCTCTCCAAGTGGTATGTATGCTTTCATGCTGTACTTATGTTGAAGATCTAACTTGCTATATTTAGTAGAAGCCTTCGCTTTTCATTTTTGAATTGATCTATGAATTCTAAAATGTAAACTAAATGGAGATGTAGTCTTATGTTTTTAATGAAGGAATACATGAATAAGATTCCAGAATATCGTTTATTTATACAGCCATTCAGGTTTTGCATTTTTTTTTAACTCTAGGATCATATCTAAAATGATTACTACATTTGAAAATGAAAAAAAAAAAACTGTTCTTCTAATGCATTCTAAGGTACCTTAAAATGCTATGTTCTATAAGCAAAAGGATGGTACCATATTTAGGAGAAAAAGCAAAAAGTATTTTTTTTAAACATCATGTACTTGGCTGTTTTTAATATCTAAATGTGAAGTCTTAAAATATGTTATCTTTCTCCTTTGAAGTATTAGGAAAAGGTGATTTAATAGCAGATCTTAAGAAAAAATTTATGACCTTCATATATTGAAAATGAGATTCAATTTCATCAAATGTATGTGGAGTCTGATAGATCTGGAAATAACTGAGAAATCTGGTTTTCATTACTAATTTATTCTGATTTAGGTAGAAAAAGAACATGATTGTGCTCATTAGTGTATCCCTTGTTTATACAGTGGACTTTAACATTACTTGGAATTTAAAATTAAAATGTAATTATGATTTTAATGGTTTGTGAACTAGGTTTACATCAAAGAAACAGTTTGATTTATTCATTCAGCTCAATAAATATTTGAGTATGTTCTGTATGCCTAGTTGTTAGAAAAGGTTACATAATGATAATATTCTTACTAAGCTCCTTTCTTCATAGTAAGAATGTGTATAAGGAAAAAAAAAAAAAAAGCCTGGAAAGATAAGCCACATAAAGAATGTTCTGGTAGCCATATTAAGAAGGTAAAAAAAAAAGAAAAACAAGGTGAAATTAATTTTAATAACATTTTATTTAGCATATCCAAAATGCTGTTATTTCAGCATGTAACCAGTGTTTTTAAATTACTAAGATATTTTACTTTAAATTTTTTTTTTTTTTGGTACTGAGTCTTCGGATCCGGCATGTATTTTACTCTCAGAATATGCCACAAGTTGGACAGGCCGTATTTCAAGGGCTCTGTAGCCACATGTGGCTAGTGGCTGCTGTATTGGACAGTGCAGCTCCTAGACACCATCCACTTGCTCTCACACTTGTTGGTAGTACACTTGGCAGATATGAGGTAAGACATAGTTCCAGGCATCCCAGTATTTATCAGTTTGGGGCATGTATTTCTGATTTCTTTTTCCGGACTCAGATACATGCTTGAAGGTTGAATCCCTTCAGTAAGCCGGTGTTCAATTTCAGTTTAATATACATTCTGCATGTTGCTGAATGTCTACTCTGTGTCAGAGTTGGAATAAACATATTTGCTGTGGGGGTTAAAATACTTGTTATCTACTAAACTTATGTATTTTAGGTACTATATTGAGGTTAAAAGGGGCGATCCTGAGAATGGCATTCCTGGATACCACAGGCTGCTTAGTGCCACCTGCATATGAATCCTGGAGAGAACACAATGTTCCCGAAGAAAAAGATGAAAAGGAGAAATTAAAGAAACGACGGCCTGTCTCCGTATCCCCTTCCTCTTCTCAGGAAATTAGTGAAAACCAGTATGCAGTGATATGTTCTGAAAAGCAAGCAAAAGTCATCTCACTGCCAACTCAGAACTGTGCTTACAAGCAAAACATTACAGAGACCTCATTTGTGCTTCGTGGAGATATCGTAGCATTGAGTAACAGTATCTGCCTTGCCTGTTTCTGCGCCAATGGACATATTATGACTTTTAGGTAAGAGGTACACATTTTTAAAAAACACAAAGATGGCACTTACACCCTTAAAACATAACACTACAGAATTATATTCCACTTAAATGAAATGCTTTTGTTTATAGTCTTACACACTGAGAATTTATTTTCATTCAGTTAATAGTGAACAAGTTTATGAAGAATACAAGTCAGTTTTATCTACCTCTCAAGTATACTAAATCATAAGGTTTATAAGGTACTGCCATTTTTGCCTTCTATAATACTTTGTTCAAGACTAAAACCTACCTTGTTTATTTATGTTTTTTAATTCCAGTTAGTTAACATATAGTGTTGTATTACTTCCAGGTGTGCACGATAGTAATTCAACACTTCCATACATCACCTGGTGCTCATCATGACGGTGCACTCCTTAATCCCCATCACCTATTTAACCCACCCCCCCCATCGCCCTTCCCTCTAGTAACCATCACTTTGTTCTCTATAATTAAGAGTTTGTTTCTTGATTTGTGTCTCTCTCTCATTTTTTCCCTTTGCTTGTTTGTTTTGTTTCTTAAATTCCACTTATGAGTGAAATCATGGTATTTGTCTTTCTCGGACTTATTTTACTAAGCGTTATACTCTCTAGCTCCATCCATGTCATTGCAAATGGCAAGACTTCATTCTTTTTTATGGATGGATAATATTCCATTGTGTGTATACACACACACACATATATACACATGTTTATATATATATAGATACGTACAATATATATGGAAGAAGATGTAGGTCTTCTTTGTCCATTTATCAGCGAGTGGACACTTGGGCTGCTTCCGTATCTTGGCTATTGTAAATAATGCTGCTATAAATAAGCATAGGGGTGCATGTATTCTTTGAATTAGTGTTCTTGTATTCTTTGGGTAAATACCCAATAGTGTGATTGCTGGATCATAAGGTGGTTCTATTTCTAACTTTTTGAGAACCCTCCATACTGTTTTCCAAAACCTACCTTGTTTCTTATTAATGACTTTTTAATATTTTTCTCAAGTTTGCCAAGTTTAAGGCCTCTACTGGATGTCTATTACTTGCCCCTCACCAACATGCGGATAGCCAGAACATTCTGCTTCACCAACAATGGACAAGCATTATATCTTGTTTCACCTACAGAAATCCAGAGACTCACTTATAGTCAAGAGACCTGTGAAAATCTTCAGGTAAATAACAAAAATATTACTATAATTTCTTCAAAAGTGAAATATTCTCTAAGATCCCTTACTTTTGTTCATCTCTTACACTCTCAGGAGTATACAATGAGCCTATATGGGAAAATCCAAAGCCTGACTTTCAGAGCATATGCTTTGAGACTTGTGATAAAGTAATTTCATCAGACTTTTGTTATAAGAGGGACTTATCTCCCTGATCCATATTTTTTCTACTCAGTGATGGCACAGAAATATGAAATATTACATACATTTTATACCCACTCTCCAAGTACAATAAATATCAATTATACACACAAAGAAATCATTTTTAAGGAAGTGTGTTAATGTGGAAATAGTTATATCTGCACATTGTGTCATCCCCTCTCATATACTATGTATTCACAAGGATGTATATACATATAAGAAAAAATAAGGTTTTCTAGTTTTACTCTGAATATTTTTTGTTGATCTGTTTGCAAGAGACTACATTCTTTAAATACAAAACTATTTCTTTCTTAATATTCAAGTGCCTTATGTGCTTGCATATACAGTTGACCCTTGAACAAGATGTGTTTGAACTGCACAAGTGCACTTATACTCAGATTTTTTTCAACAAATACAGTACAGTACTATAACTGTATTTTTCTTCCTCATGGTTTTCTTAACATTTTCTTTCCTCTAGCTTACCTTAATGTAAGAATACAGTATGTAATAAGTATAACATATAAAATATGTGCTAATCCACTCTTTATCAGTAAGGCTTCTGGTCAGCAGTACACTGTTAGTAAATTTTGGGGGGATTCAGAAGTTACACATGGATTTTTGACTGTGCACGGCGATTGGGCCCCTAACCTTCACACTGTTCAAGGATCAACTGTATATTAGAAATGATCAGTTTAGTTTCACCTTTTAAAATAAAAGTGCTCTTATATTGAGCTAAAATATTAAAAATTAAAAATTAAAATATTAAATATATAAATATTAATTGATACTTAGAGGAAACCTTTATCTAAGGGAACTTTAAGGGAACGTTTTAATGAAAGTTTTTACAATTAGCCCTATTTTATTTGTTTGTAATGAATTTGTGGCTCATTTTGAGAAGATGAGCTGTAGAGTCAAGACTGAATTTAAGTCCCATCCTTGCTAATAATTACACAATTATGTGATCTTAGACAAGTTACTTACTGTCTCTGAGTTTCATCGTCTTTAAAAATAGGATTAAAAATAATATCCATGCCATAGGATATGGTGTGGATTAAAGAAGACAATGCATGTAAAGTGTTTAGCATAGTGCTTGGTACAGAGTATGTGATCACTGTCAGATGTTAGTATTATTTCAGTAAGCTAGACTGTCCTGGAAATGTCCTTCTAATGACATTATTACAAACCTTGAGAGTGAAACAGAATTACAGATCTGTTATTTTAGATATAAATTTACATTTACATTTGGGTGGAGATGTTTTTTCAAAGATTCCTAGGTTTCTGAATTAAACCTTTGCTTTTTATGGGGAAGATAAAATTTTTCTTTAGTGTTTCCTTTCACTAGTAAAATGGTACTGTATTAAGAAGTAATACAGTCAATTGAATATATTCTTTATTTTCATCTGAAATATGGTCATAATTCAATTACTCAAAATTTTAAACTTCATCACTTTTTTAGGATCAAGTCTGTTCTTTGGTCAGTGTTTTATTTTAGTAAAAATCAATAGCAGCAGCAGTAAACTTTACCTATTTATTTTTAAAATGAAATGGTCATTTAGTAACTCAATTTACTTTAATGACTGTCTGCTATGTACCCTCATGATATAAATGAAAAGTAAACTCTAAGCAGTTTGTGATAGAATGTTTTCTTTGAACATTATTGACATTTTAAGCTTTGCGCAGTGGCAGTATCGTAGCCAGTGAGGTTTATCCGAGGTGCGATTATTGCTAATTGAACATTATTGACATTTTATTTACCTCTGTATTTTCAGTGCCTAAAAATAATGCTTTGGTAAAAATATGTTTTAAGTACAGTGAACTTTATAAACACTATTCCTTGGTTTCCAGAGTGCCCTAATTGTGCATTCATTTAACTTTAACCAAAAAAATAAAGAAGATGCCTACAAACATTAATGGAGTTTCCAGCCCAGATGGAATAATAGGGACCAGATTAACCCTCCTGCCTGAAGCAGCCCCAAAAAAGCAGACATAAACATGAAACGACAGTTTTCAAGATCCTGAACATTGAGCAGTGAAGGAAAGTAATCCCTGAGAGACAGGAAACAAAGGAAGTGCTCCAGCTTTAATACCTTGATAGAGTTTCCAGAGCATGCACAGAGGGAAGGTCCTGAGGCAGAGTCTGACCAGCTTCCTATGTTGAGGAGACAGAACCAAGAGTCTAGGAAGACCAAATAAGTTAGAGTTCTTAGAAGAGAGTATCAGAGAGAAAAGAGCTATACAGAGAGAGAACCCTGCATATCTGCAGAGGGTCTGCCAGGAGTATTCAGTAGAGTACTGTTGAGCACATGCATGTGGATACTCTCTTGCCTGGGAAAGAACCATCTGAAAGGAAGATTAGAGGGAATTGTGCCTGGTCCCAGGGCCAAGAACAGTGCCTGCTCCCAAAAGCCAAGCTAAAAATATTTATAATTCATGAGTGTGTTAGTTTCCTGAAGCTGCTGTAACAAATCACCACAAACTTGGTGACCAAAAACAACATAAATTTATTCTGTCACACTTCCGGAAGTCAGAAATCTGAAGTAAGTTTCACTGAGCCAACATCAAGGTGTTGGCAGGATCATGCTTCCTCCAGGGGCCCTAGAGGAGACCTTGCCCCTTCTATCCTCTTGTACCTGCCAGCATTCCTGGACTTGTGGTTGCATTACTCCAATCTCTGCCCTCATGGTCACCTTGCCTCCTCCTCTTGTGCTATGTCAAATCTCCATCTTATAAAAACACTTGTAATTGGATTTAGGACCCATCTAGATAATCAGGATAATTTCCCGTGGCAAAATACTTAATCACATTTACACAGACACCCCCCTCCCTTTTTTTTTTTTTTAAGAAGATGTAACATTTATAGGTTTCAGGAATTAGAACCTGATATTTTATTTTTTTTAAAGATTTTATTTATTTGAGAGTGCTAGGGGGGTGGAGGGGGGAAAGGGAGAAGCAGACTCCCCACTGAGCAGGGAACCTGATGCAGGGCTCAGTTCCAGGACCCTGGGATCATGACCTGAGCCGAAGGCAGACTCTTAACCAACTGAGCCACCCACGTCCCCTAGAACCTGATATTTTAGATGGCCATTATTCAGCCTACTTCAGTGGGTAATTGGGTAGAGTACTCTGGAGGGTCTGGGCTCATTAGTTGGGGAATAATTAGCCTTACAATGAGCGCTGCTTCTGACCTGCCTAACAAATTATGAAAGTGAGACCCAGAAGGATCAAAATGTTTCCTATTATCCCAGAATGAAGCTCAAGACAACTTAGCAAGATGAGAAATACCCAGTACTCAACAAGGTAAAAATCAAAAGATCTGGCATCCAGTCAGATTGTCAGGAAAATATGACCCATAATGAGAAGAATAATTAATCTTTAAGAAACCAAACCAGAACTGACAGAAATATTATAATTAGTACAGAAGGACATCAAAACGGTTACTATAAATGTATTCCATACATTCAAAAAGTTAACTGGAGACATGGAAGATACAGAAGACCAAAATCAAACTTCTAGAGATGAAAGCCTACAGTGCTTGAGATGAAAAATATACTGGATGGGATTAACAACAGATTAGATGTTGCATAAAAAAAGATTAGGTCACTTGAAAGCATAGAAATAGAAAAAACAACTGAGTGTTTAAACTTGACAAATTCATAGCACTAAACCACCTGTATTAGAAGAGAAGTTCTTATCAAATCAGTGACTTCAGCTTCCACCATAAGAAACTGAAAAAGAAAAGTAAGCAGAAGAAAGAAAATAATAAATATCCAAGTAGAAAACCATGAACAGAAATAGAAAACAAGGAAACAATAGAAAAACATCAATAAAACTAAAAGTTTGATCTCTGAAACCAATAAAATTGATCTCAAGCCAGTCCGATTATGAAGAGAGAAGTTATAAATTACGAGAATCAAGAATGAGAGGAGTGGCATTACTACAGATTCGACAAATATTAAAATGGATAATAAGGAAATACTATGAACAACTTCATGCCAACAAACTCAAAAACTTAGATGAAAATGGACAAATTCCTGGAGAGAAATTACCAAACCTCACTAAAGAAAAAATAGATAACCTGAAGAGTAGTACTGTATCTAATTGAGAAGAAAATTCTAAGCCAGATGACTTCACTAGTGAATTCTATCAACGTTTTAGGAAGAAATAATACCAATTCTACACAAAACTCAAAAAATTGAAGTGGGGAAATCCTTTCCAATTCATTCTAGAAGTCACAATTAACATGATATGAAAAATAGACAAAGACATTACAAAAATTACATACAGATCAATATATGTCACTAATACAGATGTAAATATTATGAACAAAATTTTAGCAAATTGAATCCAACAGTATATCAGAGGGATAATTCTGGTCATGATTAATTATCATAGCATTTATCTCAGGAATGCAGGGTTGACTTCACGTTTGTACATCAATCACTATAATTCACCATATTATTTAACTAATAGGAAGCAGTTAACAAAACCCAACATCCATTCCTAATTTAAAAAAAGAAAAATCTCAGCAAAGAAGGAATAAAAGGGAGCTTAAAGAACATCTAGGGAAAATCTACACCTAATACTTAGTGATTGGTTACTGAATTATTTTTCCTTAAAATCAGGAGCTTTTAGAAAGGGATGTTTATTCTCAACACTTCTGTTCAGTGTTGTACTTAAGGTTCTAGCCAGTGCATTCAGGCAAGAAAAAGAAAGAAAAAGCATCTCAACTGGAAAGGAAGAAGTAAACCAGTTGTTATTATACAGATGACATGATCATCTATCTAGGAAATCTATCCAGAAAGCTACTAGAAATAATGACTGAGTTTGACAGGGATGCAGGATATGAGATCAATATTAAAAAAAAATTCTATGCGAGCAGTGGGCATTTGGAAATTGAGATTTAAAAAACACTGAGCCACCTGAGTGGCTCAGTCAGTTAAGTGTCTGTCTTCAGCTCAGGTCATGATCTCACGGTCCTGGGATCGAGCCCTGCATCTGGCTCCCTACTTAGTGGGGAGTCTGCTTCTCCCTCTTCCTCTGCCCCTTCCCCCCACCCCCGCTTGTGCTTGCTCTCTCTCCCTCAAATAAATAAATAAAATCTTTAAAATAAATAAATATACCATTTATAATAGCAACAAAAATATGAACTACTTTGGATAAATCTGACAAAAATATGAAAGACTTCTATATTGAAAGTCACAAAAACACTGAAAGAAATTTTTAATAACCTGAATAAATTGTAATATGTACCTTGTTCATGGGTCAGAAAATTCAATATTAAAATACCAGTTCTCCCAAAATTGATCTATAGATTTGAGGAAATCTCACAAAATCTCAGTGGAAATTTTTTTGGGGAAATTTATTCTAAAATTCATATGGAAATGCATGGGACCTAGAATAGGCAGAACAACTCTGAAAAAGAATAAAGTTGAAGGGCTTGTACCACCTGATTTTAAGGATTACTGTAATGCTACAGTGATCAAAAGAACATGGTATTGGCATCAAATTAGATAAATAGATCAATGGAACAGAGTATAGAGTTTAGAAATAAACCCACACGTATATGGACAACTGATTTTTGATGAAGACAATGCAATTGAGAAGGGATTACGTTTCCAACAAATTATGCTGGGAAAATTGGATATTAAAATGCTTTGATCCATGCCTCACAGTATATACAGCAGTTGACTCAAAATGGATCGTAGACCTACATGTGAATCCTGAAACTATATAACTTTTAGGGGGAACCTAAGAGAAGATCTTTGTTAACTTGGGCTTGGCAAAGATTTCTTAGCTACAACACCAAACTCACCATCCATAAAAGAACAAATTGACAGCTTCAACAAAATTTAAAAATTATGTTCTTCAAAGATATTTAAGAAGTAAAGAGATAAGCCACAAGCTAGAAGAAAACCTTGGCAAAACATGTGTCTGTAAGGGACTTATGTCCAGAATGTAAAGGGCTCTTAAAAGTCAAAGAAGATAACGCAATAAAGGCATGGGCAAAATATTTGAACAGATATTTCACCATGAAAAGATGTTCAGCATTATTAGGCCTTACAGACTGTAAATTAAAACCACAATGAGATACCATTAAACACTTACTAGAAAGGCTAAAATTAAAAAGAATACCATGCCAGGGCAGTTGGGTGGCTCAGTCAGTTAAGCATCCAACTCTTGATCTCAGCTCAGGTCTTGATCTCAGGGTCGTGAGATCAAGCCCCATGCTGGGCTCCATGCTCAGAGGAGTCTACTAGAGATTCTCTTCTCCCTCCCCCTCTGCTCCTCCTCCTGCTTGCACTTGCGTTCACACTCTTTCTCTCTCTTTCGGTCTCTCTCTCTGTGTCTGTCTCTCTCTCTCAATTAACTTAAGAAAAAAAAAAATACTGTGTCAGGTTCTCACAAGGATGTAAGGGTCCAGAACTCTAATACACTGCGGGGAATGTAAAAAAATAAAAACAAAAAAACAGTACAACCACTTTGGAAAACGACTTAGCAGTTTCTTTAAAAGTTAAACATTCATAAACCAAAGATCTAGCCATTCTATTCCTAGTTTTTTTAACTCAAGAGAAAAGGAAATTGATATTCATAACTGTTTTATTTGTACTAGCCAAAAAACTGGAAACTACCCAAATGTCCATACAGATGAATGAATAATCAAATTGCAGTATATCCATAGTAGAATACAACTCATCAATAGAAAGGAATGAGCAGTTGATAACATTCAGTATCATGGATGAATCTCACAGTAATTATGCTGAGTGAAATAAGCCAAGCAAAAAAAAGTTTAGAATATTGTATGATTCCACTTATATAAAGCTATAGAAAATACAAATTAACCAAGGTTGAGAGAAAGCAGGTCAGCATTTCCTTGGTGATGGGGGTTCGAGAAGGAGCAAGAGAAGGTTTTCCAAAGAAAGCACAAGGAAGCACGAGAGATGGCTATGTTGATTATCTTCATGGTGGTGATGATTTCACAGGTATATATACATATGCTAAAATTTTATACTTTAAGTTTGTGCAGTTTGTCATATGTCAGTTACCTCAGTAAAGCTGTTTTAAAAAGTCATGGACTCCAGAACTTTTTATTATCATTGAGAGGCAGTCAAAAGCATATGTTTATAGATTGAAATACCTAAATTTATTTCTACAGCATTATTCTAACCATATCTGGAGTGAAAACACGAACAAAATGTACAGGTTATCTTTTCAAATTGACAATTTGTTTTTATTTTTTAATTTAAATTAAAAAACAATTTTAAAGAGGTGGAACATATGAATTATTTCAGTTTAAACAATTTATAATTGCCCTAAGCACCTTAATATTATAATTTATAAACAAACTCCCAAGTACTCACTGTACAAAATTTTTGACAGTTGAACTGTTTAGCCTCTCTTAAATGTCATACATTCAATATTGAAATTTATTGCTGTGATCATCTTCTAAGATATTTATTTAAACTCAGTATTTTTATAACATAGGGTTTTCTTAATCAAAATTGTTAAAATCTGATTATTTGATGTATTAAAAAGAGTTTAGTGATAAAGCACATACATTCATCCATTCATGAAATCAGTCTTAAATTTTACCCCATAAGCTTATTAACTCACATGATAAATGAGATCTAAGAGTCCAACATCAGACAAGTATATTTGTTTTTGTATATTCATATTTTGGGGTAGTTTAAAAGTTCCAGGTACTATTTCAGACATAGAGTTTACTATTATTAGATGTAAAAAGATATCATAGAAAATACAAATCTATTTTAGATTTATTAGTCATTAAAATTAATCATTGTAAATAGTAAATTTAATCATAGGTAAAATCCTTATTTAAATACAAGCAAAAAAATTTGTAGATACTATTTAATGTTGTTGTAATATATGCTTTTTTTAATATCACTTTTTCTCCCCAAATTTTAATACTGAGATTGCAGATTCTTAGAAACCAGTTCTCTGAGAAACTTATTTGCCTAAAGTGCCTTTGGGGGTAAAAAGGCAGAGATGAGAATCAAACCCAAGTCCATGTGGTTCCAAAGTTCATACTCTGGACCAGTCATTCCTACACTATAAATGACTCTTCATTTATAAATGTAATCTGGTTTTTTTATATTTCTTACTTTGCATTTGTAAAATTGTAAGCTCAATAAACACCAAATAAGAGCTGTAATTCTAAAATAAATTTTAAAATCATATCTTTATACCATCACTTGTTATATGTCATGTTACTCTTTTGATTTAGCATAAAAGACACTCAAATGGTAGCTGTTTGCCATGTTTGTTGTATCAATTTAAAAGATAGTTTAAATTGGAATCTGTTGTAGTACAATATAAAAAGGATTGGGAATATGCCTAAAATCATCTTTGTTATATAGTGTAATATAAATTTGAATTAAGTAATAGTTATCAGTATATTCTTTAGTGAGCTTTAACAAGTTTGATTTATTGACTTCAGGAAATTTTTCATTCCAGTTTTATTCCACTTTGTAGAATTTCAGAGGAAAGAAAATTAAAATGTATAAGCTTCAATCCACTTCAACATTTTAAATGAAACTCTTGTTAATATTGTGTTAACAATTATCTATTCCCATTTGTAATCTGGTTGGAGAAAAAACATTAATATGAATATACTTAAAAGTAAAATCTTTGGACATCCTTTATTAACTTTCTTAGCCCAGCCCTAAGGAAGAAACTCTAAAAAATACATGCTTCATCTTCAACTATAATAATGTAAAACCAGATAACAGCAGAACTCCTACCCAGAACCAGTAATGTACTTGTCTTTTGTATCATAGCTACTACTCTTAAGTGGGCAGAAATGCAATCCCAAAGCCTCACTATACTTTTATTTTGATTCCAAAGCTTCCCAGAGCTGCCTTATAAATAATGTTGCTACCATTCTTCTCTTATAGAAATTCCTTCTCTCTCTCTATGTATTATTTACAAAGTCAATAACATATCAGCAACCTTTCTTGTCTCCTGAGTTAGTTTTACCGTTTCTGTGCTCTGAAGAATAGTAATTTCAGACAATACAGAAAGAAGCCTTTCCATCTCCCTGCCACATTTCTGGAATTCCAGGTGTATGTTGGCATAATTCTCTTCCTAAGCTATGTTTATGAAAAAAGAAGTTGATGTGTCTTTCTAGATTACTAATTTTCTGACTCAGCTGAAAGTGATAATTCCAAAACTGTGTCATCATCATTACACTAAACTTTTCAACTTACTAATAGCTTTTCTTCTTTCTAATGTAGGTATCAATTTTTGATGTTAAGAATTATGGGGGGGCGCCTGGGTGGCTCAGTCGTTAAGCGTCTGCCTTCAGCTCAGGTCATGATCCCAGGGTCCTGGGTTCGAGCCCCACATCGGGCTCCCTGCTCAGCAGGAAGCCTGCTTCTCCCTCTCCCACTCCCCCTGCTTGTGTTCCCTCTCTCGCTGTGTCTCTCTCTGTCAAATAAATAAATAAAATCTTTAAAAAAAAAAAAAAAAAGAATTATGGGAAAATTTTGTCTTAATGATTGGAATCTTCTTAAGTTAAGTGAGAATATCATCTTTGCTTGAAATGTAAGGAAAATAATCTAGCCAAAGTAGCAAGCAGCAAGTTAGTCAATTTAGTCTTAACTGTTCGACTAAGTCAGTAGGTACTGGATCTAGTCACTTGAAATATGCTCATTAATTGTTTGTGAATCTCAACAGGTAATGTTATAAGCTTAAGTTAGAGTTTACAGTGATGGTTTTGTGAATTATAGTTTAGTTTCCCTGTAACTTTACCAATTACAATTTGTTTTGATTTTAAAGGAGATGTTGGGTGAACTCTTCACTCCTGTAGAAACACCTGAAGCACCAAACAGGGGATTCTTTAAAGGCTTATTTGGAGGTGGTGCGCAATCTCTTGATAGAGAAGAACTGTGTAAGTTGATTTCTTTAATTTGGGTATTGTATCTATAAAACTGAAACATGCAAGCCATTTAAATTCTTCCTACATGTATAAATTATGTTCACCTTTTTCCTCTTTGTCACATTAATATATCCATGTTTTTAGCAAAAATACATAAAATTGTGTCATTCTAACCCAAATCAGGGGAGTATTTTACTCAAGGAACCAAGATCAGAATAGCTTCAGGTGGTTAAAAAGGAGTATTCACAACTTTAAATGAATAGTTTAGAAAGTATTTTATTTTCATTAAATGTGATCCTTATTATTCTTTCAATTCCATGATTCACCTTAATTGATGACCTTAACTTTGAAAAAGTTTTTAACCTAAACATTTATTTTACAAAATCTCCAAAACTATTATCATTGCACCAGAAGGTTATTTAAAATAGCAAAATCTGGTTTATTTACTACCTTCCACATAATTGGCACAGAGTAGAAATTGGTCCTTGAAGGAGCCAATGAGTCAATGATTGTTTGACCTTTCTTTCAAATAGCTGTTATCTGTCCTTAATTTTTTTTCCTTTTATTCTCTTTCTGTTTTGCTAAAATATTACAGAATTTTCCTTTTGTGTTTATTTGGCTAATTAGAAAAACTCTAAGATTAAATATCAGTAAGTAGCAGTGCAATGTAATTTTCCAAAACTTACCCAGATTATTGATCAATCATCTTGCTACTAAGGATCAGTCAGTTTTAATTCATTTTTTAAAATGAAGACTGTTGTGGGGTGCCTGGGTGGCTCAGTCGTTAAGCGTCTGCCTTCGGCTCAGGTCATGATCCCAGGGTCCTGGGATCGAGCCCCGCATCGGGCTCCCTGCTCGGCCAGGAGCCTGCTTCTCCCTCTCCCACTCCGCCTGCTTGTGTTCCCTCTCTAGCTGTCTCTCTCTCTCTCTGTCAAATAAATAAAATAAAATCTTTAAAAATAAAAAAAAATAAAAATAAAAAAATAAAATAAAATGAAGACTGTTGTTTAAGTTATGAGGGACTGATAATTTGGAATAATATTCTCACCAAGAATAATTGATAAAGTTACACAAAATAAAAAATGTTTATTTTAATTCTTAAAAACATCAAAGAGCTAACAGTATAGTAAGAACATGGGGAAGGATGGGAACCCAAAGTGCTGAGTCTGGCAAACTGAGGCCAGTTTTACCCTGGAGTACTTTGCTAATCTGAAGCAGGAGGCTGATATACTAAACTGTGTTCATACTAGCAAGGTGGGCTCCTAGAACGGGCAAGGGTAAGGATCTTGTTAAACAACTTCTCCTTTTTGCAAGGACCCCAAAGGCCAAGCTTAGGAGTAAAGGTGAACTGGAAATAAATCAGCCCTCACACACACAGACTGAGCTCAGCTTTAAATTATCTGAGTGTCCCAGAAAACTTTCAACCTTAGTTAAGTACTTTTACAGACTGTTTTAAGTCCCTAGCACCTGGCAGAAGCAAATGAAAATGTTCCCTAAAGGAAGATAACATATTCCAAGTCTTCAAATTATTTGTAGAAATAATTTTTCAAATATGTCATCCAAGTTAACCAGGAAAATTAGTAATCAACACCATGAACAATGAAACAGAAAAGGCAGAAGCAGAATTACAGGTACTTCAGATATTAGAATTATTAGACATAAACTATAAAATAGTCATGTATATTATAAGTTCACATTCACCATGCCTAAACATTTTGTCAGATAACTGAAACCTATAGAAATCAGTACAAATGTGTAAAATCTAAAATTAATTTCTAGAACTGGAAGATTCAAAAACAAAAAACTGGATAAATTTAACCACAAATTAGACACAACTGAAGAGAAAATTATATAGCTTGAAGACCATCAAAATAGACCATCTAGAATGTAGTACAGAGAAACAAAAAAGATGTAAAATACAAGGAAAATAAAAGAAATAGAAGTTGCAGTGAGAAGATCTAACATATGCTGGACTTCTAAAGAAATAGCAAAGCATGTAAAGAAGAATCAATATGTAAACATACATGGCTGGAAATTTTTCAGAATTGATAGAAGATACCAATTCACACATTCAAGAAGCCTAATGAATTCCAAGAATTTTTTTTTTTTAATTCACAGCTAGAGGGGTGCCTAGGTGGCTTAGTCAGTTAAGCATCTGACTTTTGGTTTTGGCTCAGGTCATGATCTCAGAGTCATGGAATTGAGCCCCCCTTCGGGCTCAGTGTGGAGTTTGCTTGACATTCTCTCTCTCTCTCTCCCTCTGCCTCCCCCCCCCAACTCACACACACACTCTCTCTCTCTAAAATAAATAAATCTCTAAAAAAAAATTCACAGCTAAATATGTTAACATGAAAATAGAGGATATCAAAGACAAAGAGAAAATCTTCAAGGTGACTAGAGGAAGCTTAACAAGCTGTAGACTGACTTCTCAACAGCCAAAGGTAGAAAATATCCTTCAGGAATGAGACATTTTTAGACAAATGAACAAATGAATAAGACTTGCCACCACAGTAAAGGGAACTCTAAATATTCCTTCCTGGAATGTCAGAGATGTGGGAAACAGTGTTTTAGAAAGAAGGTAGCAAGTGCATGCATAAATATCCTCTGTACAGACTGCAAAGCGAAGTCTTGTGGTATGTACATGCACATACAAGTGAACAGTGTGTGACCCAAAATCACATAAAATCAAGGGAGTCACAAAGGGTAATGGATTTAAGGTGATCTGAGATCATGCAATTTTTGAGAGACTTTTTAAAAATATCTAGTAGCATTAATAAGTTAAGGATGCATGTTAAAATTTCTAAGGTGACTTCTACAACCTAGTATATAACTTCCAGGTGAATAGCAGGAAAATCACAATCCTTCCAAAATAAGGCAAGAAAGGAAAAGAGAAAGAACACAAAACAGGCACATAAAGGACTGTAGACTTAAATAACCATAGTAATTATGTCCCATTTAAAAGGCAAAGGTTATCCAACTGAATTTAAGAAGAAAGAATGTACATTGTTTACAGAAGACATATTTAAAACAGAAATATTAAAATTTTAAAAGATAGAAAAACAGGAACACAAATGAAGAATCAGCTGGTTCAGCTATATTAATATCAAAATGTAAACATTAAGGCATTATTGAATGCACCTTATATTTTCACTTCAAAATATATAAAAAACAAATATTGACTAATTGCTAGAAGAGACCATTTCCCAATCATAGCAGGGGAACTGCAAATATGCCCATTGATTGAGATATAAAAGCAGGCAATAAGTCTTATAGTTAAGGATATAGAAGACATGAACAACACAATGAACTTAAACCTAATAAACAGATATACAACATTGCAGAATACATTCTTTTCAAACACACACAGGATGTTCATAAAATATATTTGTATAGAAATTACAGATGTATACCAAATTATTTTGGGATAAAATATTATGTCTATAATGAATTTTGAATATTATATTTAAAAATTTTACATGTAAACACTCACATAGCAAAAAATGTTATCTATTACCAAAATTAGATAATGAGTGTATGGATATTTATGATACAGTTCTTTTACCTTCCTGTATGTTTGAAACTTGCATTTTAAAAAGTTGGGGTTTAAGTTGACCATATGTTAAATGATTTTTTAAAAAATCAAATTTCAAAGGATTAAAATCAATTAAG
This sequence comes from Halichoerus grypus, assembly GCF_964656455.1. NCBI lineage: Eukaryota > Metazoa > Chordata > Mammalia > Carnivora > Phocidae > Halichoerus > Halichoerus grypus. Next base: position 18,590,170 of record NC_135720.1, on the reverse strand, counting down.
GGTTTGTGATCTAATCACAATGCAGTTATACTTGTAATTAATAACAAAGTTAATTTTAAACCCCCATGTTTGAAAATTAAGAAATAAACTTTTGAATAACCCATGGGTCAAAGAATTCATAACCATTGGTATGCATCTAAAGTAATAGTGGTATTTATAGCCTTAAATATATATACAATATTATTAGGGAAAAAAAACCCAAAACATGAAAATGAGTGAACCGAGCAGCCATCTCAAGAAGGTAGAAAACACAGCAAAATAAACCAAAGAAAATAGAAGATAATAAGATAGTAATGACTTAGTAAACAAATTCAAAATAGAAAAAAAATCAACAAAGCCAAAAGTTGATTCTTTAAAAATCTAATAAAATTGATAAATCTCTGGTGAAACTAAGCGAAAAAAAAAAAAAAGGAAGACACAAGTAAACACTATCAGGAATGAAGAAAGATAAGAGAATGTAATTGCCCTAGTTAAAGCATCAAAGCCAGCAACTTTGTTGAATCTATTTTTCTGAAGCCATATCTTTCTCTGCCCATAGCTGGAAAGAGCTCTTTGCTTGTGTGATTACATTGGGTTTACCTGGATAATCTATCTCCAGCTCCTTAACTTAATCACATCTGCAGAAAAGTTCCTTTTTCTGTGTAAGCTAATATAATCACAAGTTCCAGGAATTAGAGTAAGGTCATCTTTTAGAGGAGTGGGGGACATTATTCTATCTACCAACACTCATATCAAAACAAACAAAAGAAGTCAAATACTTAGAAATAAATTTTAACAGAAGATGTTTAGGACTTTATGGGGAAAACAGATAATTATATAACTTTGTTGACAGAAGTTAAAGACCCAAATAAAAGAAATATACCATATTCATGCAGTAGAAGATTCAGTAAAAGGCATCAATTCTCCCAAAACTGATTTATGCATACACAGATATACACTTAATGAAGTCCTTATCAAAATTACCTTCCCCCCAAAATTTTATAACTGATACTAACCTTTAGATGGAAATTCAAAGGGTCTTACCTCTTCTATTTAGCCTTATATTAGAAATTTTAACTAGGACATGGGGCGCCTGGGTGGCTCAGTCGTTAAGTGTCTGCCTTCGGCTCAGGTCATGATCCCAGGGTCCTGGGTTCGAGCCCCACATCGGGCTCCCTGCTCAGCAGGAAGCCTGCTTCTCCCTCTCCCACTCCCCCTGCTTGTGTTCCCTCTCTCGCTATGTCTCTCTCTGTGAAATAAATAAAATCTTTAAAAAAAAAAAAAAAAAAAAAAAAAAAAAAAAAAAAAAAAGAAATTTTAACTAGGACAGTTAGGCAAGAAAAGGAACTAAACATCATGCAGATTGGAATGGAAGAAGTAAAAGTCTATGTTTGCAGATGACATAATCTTGCAAATAGAGAATCTTAAGCCGCACCCAAAAAAAAAAATTACAGCTAACAAACAAGTTCAGCAAGATTGCAAGATATAAGATCAATATAAATAATCAATTTTATTTCTTCTATGTACTAGCAATGAACAAAACGAATATTAAGTTAAGAAAATTCCATTTATAATAGCATCAAAAAGACAAAATAACTTGGGAATAATTTAACAAAAGTGTAAAATGCACTAAAAACTTCAAAACATCATTTAAAGATATTAAGTCATAGATAAATGCATTGACATCCTATGTTCATGGATGGGAAAATTTAATATTGGGCAGAAGGCCATGCTCCCCAAGTTGATCTGTGCATTCAACACAATCCCTGTCAAAATCCCAGCTATTTTTTTGAAGAAAGAAACAAACTGCTCCCTAACAAACATTTATATGGAAATGAAAAGGATCCAAAATAGCCACACATACACAAAAATTTTTTTAAAGAAGAAAAATGATGGAGAACTCACATCTTTCAATTTCTGAAGTTACTACAAAACTATAATTATCAAGATAGTGCAGTACGGGCATAAGGAGAGATGCACAGACCAATGGAATAGAAACTGAGAATCCAGAAATAAGTCCATACATGTATGGGTAATTGATTTTCTGCAAGGATGCCAAGAAAATTCAAAGGTAAAAGAATGGTCTTTTCAACAGATGGTGTTGGGACAACTGGATATCCACATGCAAAAGAATGAAGTTGTATCCTGCCCTCCCACCATTCACAAAAATTAACTCAAAATGGATCAAAGACCTTAATGTAAGAGCTAAAACTGTAAAAGTCATAGAAGAAAATGTATATATAAACCTCTGTGACCCTAGATTAGGCAGTGGTTTCTTAGGTATGACACCTAAATCACAAGCAACCAAAGGAAAAAATAGATAAATTGGATTTCATTAAAATTAAAAGTCAAAGAACACTATCAAGAAAGTGAAAAGACAAACTGCAGATTGTGATAAAATATTATAAATCATATACCTGATATATCTGAAATCTGATAAAAGTCCAGTATTCAAAATATATGAAGAATTCTTACAACTTAACAATAAAAAGACAAATAGGCCAGTTTTTAAATGGGCAAAGGGTTTGAATAGATATTTCTCCAGACAAAATATACAAATGGCCAATAAACACATGAAAAGATATACAACATCATTTCTCATTAGGGATGCACAAATCAAATATGTTTGCAAGAATGTGGAGAAATTGAAACTTGTACCTTGCTGGTAGAAATGTAAAAATGGCGTAACCTCTTTGGAAAACTGGCAGTTCCTCAAAAAATTAAACATAATGTCATCATGTGACTCAACAGTTCCACTCCCAGGTATATACCCAAGAGAATTGAAAACCCATATTCACAGAAAAACTTGTACAAATGTTCATAGCAGCATTATTCATAATAGCCAGAAAGTAGAAACAACTCTAACGTCCATCAACTGATGAACTGATAAACAAAATGTCATATCTCCATACAATGGAATATTATTCAGTCATCAGGAAGAGTGAGGTGCTGATGCATGCTACAGCATGGTTGAACCTTGGCAACATTAAGTGAAGGAAGCCAGACACAAAGGTCACATATTGTCTGAATCCATTTATATGAAATGTTCAGAATAGGAAAATTTATAAAGACAGTAGATTATTGATTGACAAGGACTGAGAAGGAAGGGAATGGGAAGTGACTGCTAATAATTAGCATGGGGGTTTTGTTTCTGTTTTTGTTTTTGAAGAAAATGCTCAGGAATTAGATAGTGATGATAGTTGCACAACCTTCTGAATAAACTAAAAGTTACTAAAGTGTTCGGGGCAAATTTATGGTATGTGAATTATATTTCTAATGAAAGAAATGTAGGCTGAGGGAGGAGGGAAAATCTGACCTCATTCTTTAACAGAATTTAAGACTTTTGCAGTAATCTAGATATTAGGTAATCAAGGTCTGGATTATATAAGGAAAGGAAGCAGTGAATTCCTGAGATCTTTTGAAGGAAAAGTTTGTTCTATTTGTAAGTGACAAGATAAATGGAAAGAAAGGGATGTCGCATATCTACAACTTATGGAGACTGAAATAGAATAATGAATAAATTCTTCATTTTTCTTCTAAGCTTAGGCATAGTATTTAAAGTATGAGAAAGCATGGAATAAATAAACTAAATCAAATCTGTATGTTTAAATTATCTTTAATTTTTTGCAGAACTAATAGCAGTTTTTACTGTTATGTAAACTGGTGTCAGTATGCCCGTTATTCATTGCAACAAATAATTACTAGTCCCCTTTTTACACAAATTTTGTTACATAAACTAATATAGAGTAGAAAATTAATATACATTCTGTCTTTGCATGTTTCAAAAACTATCTAAAATTATTAAAATGATATAAAAACAATTACGGAGTGAAATATATAAATATTTCAACTACATTGTTACTCCACCTAAAAATTGTGTTTTAATATTATATAGTAGGATTTTTGTATTAAATTTTCATTTGAGTTACTCTTTCATTTATCAAATTCATTCAGTTGGAGAATCGTCCTCAGGAAAGGCCTCAAGGAGTCTTGCACAGCATATCCCTGGTCCTGGAGGCATTGAAGGCGTGAAAGGAGCAGCATCTGGAGTTGTTGGTGAATTAGCACGAGCCAGGTTGGCGCTAGATGAAAGAGGGCAGAAGCTTGGTGATCTGGAAGAAAGAACTGCAGCTATGTTGTCCAGTGCAGATTCGTTTTCTAAACATGCTCATGAGGTATATCAATCAAACAAATATTTAAACAAAATAACCTAGGTTAAAGCAAGTATGAAAATTGTTGGGTTTCTTTTTTTTAATAGCTATTGTATTTCTACGCAAGAACTTTCATTTATCCTCTGTACAATTGCAAATTCCTGATTTTTGCCACCAGAGGGAGCCATTATAAGAATATGTTTCAGTAGCCTTTGGTTTCTTACTGAAGTTTATAAATTATGAAGGAACCTGCTCACATTCAGCCTTCTCGTAAACAAAGCCAATGATTTTGCAGCTGTTTTTAGGGAATGCAGAGGACTCAGATTTTACTACTAACTTCTAAAAAAAGGAAATAATTTGCCTCTCTTGATTCTTTAGGTTGATCTAAATAACTAAAATTGGCAAACATTTTTATTCAAATAGACAGTACTAAATCTATCTGTAGACCAGTTCATACAGAGGATGAATGAGATGCATTTTTGCAACGAATTCGTCTTGATGAATTCAAAAGTCATGGTGGACCTTAGAAACGGATACTGTAAAAAAGGGATCCCTAGCTGGCCTTACAAGTATGCTTTGTTGACCAGCATTGTAACACTTTAAAAAACTGACCTTAAAGGCCCTTAGGTAGAATATATATCTTCATTTTGCCACGTAGGTCTGTCACTCCATGATGTTTTACACTGGGCTGCTTCACACACTTAGTTCCTAGCCTAACCCTTGAGGACATTTTTAGTTTGTTATCTGAAGAAACCATATTAAGGTTATTTTTGTATTTGAGTACCCAATCTATCATTAATAGCTCTTTAAATTTTTCAATCAAAAGCCATCTTTTCCTTGCTCAAGAATAATGAAAGAGGTCACTTGACCTGGGAGAGATTTGTCCAGGGCTTCAAAGAGATTTGGAGATCCCTTGTGAGTCCTTGTACTAGGCTAACACACACCCAAGATAAAGGCTAGTTACCTTGGTCAAGAATTTTGTTGGCCTAACCCTGCATCTGACTGTGATCTCTAATGCATCTAACATTTCAGCCAATTTCAAAATATATTCACACTCTAAGTATTTAGCAAAGAGCTCAGACTCAAACTGATAGCTTTTCCCTTTGTAGTGAAATATATAAATATTATATATCCTTTTTCATCTACCAAATGATATTTGTGAGCCATATTTGAGAGTCTGTGGAGATAATATATTGAGGTGGTTAAGCTCATGGGTTCTTAAATCAGACAGTGTGGGCTCTAATCCCAGGTTCGCCATTGTGTTACCTTGGGTAACCCGTATAAGCCTTATTTGCTTCATTTATAAGATGAGGAGAATAATAATCTCTAACCATAGAGCTGTGAGGGTCGACCAAATGAATTCATGTAGGGAGGGTGTGCCATGCAGCGCCTGTCTCAGAGTAACTGCTCAGTAAGTTTTGGATGGCAGCAAGAGTACTGTTTTCAACCTTTCATTCACCAGGTTCTTTAACCATTATTTTTAGTTCAAATCAGAGAACTGAAAATTACCTTATTTCTAAGGTATTAGCTTAGGTCACCAAAGAATATACTGAGCCAAAGTTTAATTATGTCACATTTCTAAAAATAAGAGGACCTTCTAGGCTATAGTTCTTAATAGTTATGGTCTTTTCTCTAAATGGAACAGTTCTTACTTATTGCTTTCAATATAAATTGATTTGAAGTAAGCAATATAGTAACACTATAGAACGTTTCAGGATGATATAATGTTTTGGAAAAATACAGAAATTGATTATAACATAAATATTGTTGTTCTGGCACTTTTAAAACATTTTTTGTGTTTTCTCCCCTTTAGATGATGTTGAAATACAAAGATAAGAAATGGTACCAGTTCTGACAACCAGAAATCCAACTAAGTCCAACTTCAGCTGGAAGGAAAAAGAATTTTCCTTTTTTATTTCGTTGATTTCAGTTTAGGAAAGTTAACATTAAAGGGATGTTCATCACTGGATACCGTTCTTTCCTAGCACAATCATGCACTGTTTTACCTCAGTCATGTGGCTTTAACTGAGGAGTGTCCACACGCACTCAAAGTGGAGTAGGTGGTATGTACCGGCTAGGAGTGAACAGTGTGGGAACTAAGCAGGTCACATGTTACAGATGAAGAAACAAAGGGGGATGTTGAGGAGACCTGGCAGGGACTATTCCTGGGTCATTCCTGTATTAAACTTTCATAGGCCAAAAGATTGTATGCTATTGTATCTGCCATCAGTGTTTGACCTCTTTGAGGGAGAGGCAATAAGTCAGAAGTCCTGAAGCTGAAATAGTTATGTTTGTGTCATTGACTGAATTATAAACAGCTGTCTTGGACTTTCCCTCCCTTAAACTGAATGGTCATCAGTGTCATTAGTGAAAAAGAAACAAACTGTTTGTTCCATATCTGTAGACAGATAAGCTGAATGGTGGGCTTTAAATAATAAAAACATACACATCATTGACTTGTGTATGGGCTACTCTTGGATTCTTGTTATTGTATACTTGTGTTTAGTCCATATTTTGTCAAAAGCAAAACAAGGCGATACATCACTTTTCATTGAAAAGAAAAGTGTAGAGCATGACTGAACTGCTCATCATTCTGGGAGTTTCCATGTGGCTATACAGTGTGGAAAGTGAGAAAAACCTCCATTGTGGTGAGGAGAATACTTCAATGTCCCTTGTCCTTGTTCTCATTAATTCAGCTAAAGGTGGATTTGACCAAAATAGTTACTGGTTAAATTTGTAGAAATGTTGAAATTGGCTAAGTTTTTAATTTTGCTTGAATTTTTATAAAATGTTTAACCAAATGTACCTTTGCATTATTTAATTAAAATTGCTAAAAAAAATGTTTCATTATTTCAGTAAAACGCTCAGCTCCCTTTTTAAAATGCCCTTTATTTGCTAACAGTTCCAGTACACTCAGGTGATGAGCCAATTAAATCTTAGTGCACATGCTGTCGCATGGAAAATTAACAAGCATCTGTTGTCAATAATTATCTATATAAGAGTCTAGTCTGATGACCTACAAAATATTTTCTGTAGAAATATACTATAAATCTGTACATGTCCTTTCAAGGTTTTAAAAAGCCAAAAGGAAAGGAAAATATGTGCATTTTGGTAACTAAATTATTTCTGTATTGGAGTATAATGCAAACGAGACCATCAGTGGACAATAAATGATTGGTTCCTAGAATAGCATTGCAGACAGGGAAGAGGTAACTTGGTAGACCTGGAAGTAAGTGATCTCGTAATACAGGCTCATCTGAGATGATTATTGGTGGTTCTTAAAGCAACAAAGGAAGAGCAAAATAGAAGCATTACACTTACTATTAATGAAATTTAAATATTTTCTTCTATAAAAAATTAAATAATTTTTTTTCATTAAGAGATAATCAGAGCACAAATTGATAGAAACTTGATGGTTGTTTTTTCTATTCCATATGATCATTAAAGGTATATATAGAACACCTTAATTTCATACAGTCTGTTATGCATCTTTTCCTCTTTATTCTTTTCACTAATAAAGCTTTTATGTTTACATTTTATAATGTGCACTATGGGATACAAAAGTTTACATTAAAATTTACTTTGAATGTCATCAGGGAGGGACTAAATATATGTGATAGAGATAATTGATTGAGCCAAAATAAATATTTTAAAAGTAATCATTTTCAGAAGGTTTTGAATTTGTAGAAAATACCTATGGATAACATGTTTCTGTTTAGTTAATGTCAGCTATATGATGAACAGTCAGCAGTTTACAGATGGCTTAATTTGTATCCTGTGTTACCTAATAAACCCGTTGTTCCAAGATCTGTCACAGGAAGTATTAGGCCCTTTTTTAAGGTACAGTTTTGAGAATGTCATCAATAAAATCAACAGTTATGGATTTGAGGTTGAGAAGCATTAAGTAAAATAATATACTGGTTGATTCCCCATTATGTGGAAGGGCATATTAACTCCAGTTATTTAATTTGCTGTGTTCCTTTGTGTTAATTGTACATCAACTTTATTTCTATGGTCATTTTTCCTGTTGTATATAAAATGAACTAATCTTGTAATTATTTTCAAATAGAGAGGTAGATACATTTATCTGAGATGGATTTTATAAGAAAATGTTAAATCAATATTTTGAGTTATTTTGTTTTTAAATTAATCTACAGATTATGCACAGCAAACCTAGAAACTCACTTAGAACTAGAAAGCTTGAACTATTTTTGAGAATAGAAAATAGCTTCTCTGAGTTATACTTGATTCAGTCTGTAGATAAGAGACAGTCTGCAGTAATAACTAACCCAGGGAATTTATTGTAATTTGAGAGATAACATCTCTATTTTTTTCTTTTTACGTGCAAAAAGTAACAGTCACCAGCAAGCCAGGATTTCAGGAAAACAAACCAAAAAAAAAAAAAAAAGTCAAAAATAGAAAATATTAGAAAAATGAAAGATTTGTGTGTGCTTCCTTCATATCCTCATTTGAGGACATTATTCTTTGTTGCATTTGTCCTTCGCTCTAAAATCATTGAAGTATTCATTAATTAGCAGCTTATCAATAGGAAGTTGTTTCCCTATATGTACCACATAGCCAGTTCACTCTTCAAACTAAAATTCATATATATTTCCTTAGAAAGTTATTTGAAATCTTAATACTCTGACAAATTCTATATATTACATCCATTTGAACTTTTGCATCATCTTAATCCCCTGGGTTTGCATTTCAGTTGTACAAAGTGTTTCCAAAAATGGTTATAGATATCACTGAGCTGTGATTGACTTAATTTGCTTTTCTTTATGGATGTGAAAAAAATGCTGCTACTTGTCTATGTTATGTGTAGTATATTACAATTTAAGTACAGTTCTTTATAGTAAAGAAAGAAGCATTTCTTTTGCTTAGACCTTCTTAATTGTAGGTTTCTCTGAAGTTCTTTTGTGTAGATATGTGAGTGTTCTAAACAAGTCTGAAAGTGTTACACATTTTTAGGTTACAGGGGGTGGTGGGGAGACAGCTGAGGAAAGGGAAGACAGGGGGAGACCCCCACAGAGTGCAGAGTTTTACCCTGAGTTCCAGATTCCATATGTTTTGCTGAAGGCATTTTCTCAATGACATTAGAAAAGCTATATCCAAAGGTAAATTTTTTGTGGCAAAGATTTATTTTACATTTTAACTTGGGGATTTTGTTTATTTGTTTTTGCAAAATAAAGAGCACTGAACTTTAAACTTGAATTTTTTCTGCACTTTTTTAGGTAACAAAAACTTTTTATTATCATTTAATCCACATTTCTCAGTTAAAATCAAGTGATGCGTATGTATAAAACATACCAAATCATGAATATGCTGCTAGCTGCACCTTAAACAATTAAACTGATCATAGTCTTAAAATCTTTAATAGGGCTTTATATAGTTTTCAAGGAAAAAAATAGTAAAATCATTTGCTGTATGTTTCAGTGTTCTAGGTCTTAAATTATTGCAACACTTTCAGATTTGTTTTAAGATCATACAGTAACATGTTATATTTATACATACTGCTAGAGAATATACTTTTAATTTTAAAATGAAATTTTTATAAATGTACTCTTTAATTTTAAAAATGGTGAACTTGTTAAGTTTAAGTCAAAGTACTTAAAAAGTATGTATATTATCCATACAAAAAGTTATGTTTTACGCTTATAATAAGAAATATTGGTATCTCATATCGAGATACAATTAATTTTAGAGAATCATACATTATTCAAAAGTCTTCATGCATTGACAGGAAAGATAATCATTACTATGGTTTAAAAAATACCCTCTATTGAGCATTTTCAAATATTAATTTTATTTTGGGGAAAATGCCCACAACAATAATTGCAAGATCTTTCTCACTAGCTGCAGCTTGCTGTCGGATGCCTACCTTAACTATTGTTTTAAAATATATATATATTTAAAATAGTTTTCGAGGTATTTTCTTCTACCTTTTTTAAAAATAAATTTCCAAAAACGAAAACAGAGTTTATGTATTTTTGTCAATGAAGGTTTTTATTTTGTAGTTTATAGAATTTGTTCCTTATCAGTTTGATACTTGATCACTATTCCTAGACTTTTTAATCTGTATTTACTTTGAAAAAGAGCACTTCTCTATCTTAAGTGTCCTCCTTTTTTTCTTTTTCCTTTTAGAGTGTTTGTTCTCTTGGATTGAAATTTATGCCCACAAATGATTTTTTTTCATTTGAAAATGAATGTGAAGATACTGTTTACAGCTTTTGTTAATCACACTTTTCATCACTGATCAATTTCTTGTAAAGTGCTATGGGGATTATTTTTCCTGTGAATATTAATGATCTTATTACTGCCACAGAAGTTTTAAAAGTTCTGTGGACAGAAAATAGTTGTAACAACAACAACAAAAATTAAAGGGAAAACTTTACCTTTCTCAGCTGAATTAAATGGTTTTAATAACTTCCCAGTTATCAGGGTTATAACATGGCTTTCTTCAGTTATTAATACAGTCTTAAATTACAAGGCACAATTCATTTACAAATTGAGTACAGTAGTCCAGGACTACATGTCATTGCTCTTTTTATTGCATATTGCATTCTTTACATCAGAAAAATCATGAATGTCAGTTTTGCCGGTATTTTGCAATGAGGCTCATAGTTTAAAATTTTATAGTGTATGAGATGTAAATAAGTCAGTACTAATTTATTGTAAGTTGTTTGGCTCAGGCATTTAAAATGGACATAGGCTAATGGCAATGGAATCCTGTTTGATTGGGAGTTTCATTTTTTTAAATATACTTTTGCTAAGTGTTTTATGTTGTTCGAACTTCGCTTCAACTGAAGACAACGTGAGGAGTTAAAAACAGACTCAACATGTCAGTAGAAAGCAATGCAAAGAGAGTAAATCATATTTTAAATTTTTTTAGTTTTTTTTTTTTTTTGTAAATAAACGGTACTGTGATACTTTAGGTGTGACCTCTGCTTAACATGATAGTTAGAACCAGAAAAACATTTCTTTCTAGTTATACTATTGGTTCATTGTAAATGCATCACCAAAATACTATTAAAAAGAGCAAGGATAAGTTTTTCTAACGTTGTCCACTTCAGGGGCAAGCATGCTTGGTATAGAGCTCTAGCTTGTGTCTACCTTAAACCCGCAGGCAGTTTTCAGTTGCTGCACCTTTTTTTTTTTTTTTTAAATTTTGCTCAGTCCAGTAACTATCTCAAAGGTAATTGCTGGAATATGTATTTTAAATACGGTAAAAAAAAAAAAAAATCTCTGTGTACTGTTTCATTTTAAACAAAAACAAAAGCACTATTGCAAACACTAAAAATGTGTTAAACTTTGTAGTTATTTTGCATTCCTGTACTTTACAAAATGTCATCACAGCAAAGGTTTAAAATTAGGTAATGAAATATTTTTGTAAATAAATACCGTTAAGCTGGTATTTTAAAAAAATGTATTATAATGTTTCTGGAAAATGTTCATATATATGTATATGAATGTCTTTATGCTGAAGGGCTCTGATTGGGCAAAATAAAATACTCTAATCTCTCCTGAAACTAAACAAGCCCTTTTTTCTGGAAAATCTGTTTTAATTTTTTTCTCTGAATTGTGGAATTAATCCCATTAGTTTAACCTAAGCAAATAATAGATAAAATAGATTTCTACATTTGCAAAGATAAAGTCAATTCAAGTAAGACAAACTATTTTTCTTAACTAGGTGGGCTTTTTGGTAAAAGTCACCTCCCCTGCATTGGATGAGGTGAGATCCCCTTCTGTAGGCATTTAACTGTAGATGAACACTTCTTGGCCTGTAGTGTGTATGGAATCTCCCTGGGCATCTTGTTAAAAGGCAGATTTGGATTCAGGGTATCTGAAGTGCGGTCTGACTGTATCTCTAACAAGCTCTCAGGTAGTGCAGATGCTGCTGGTCTGTGGAATGTACTTTGAGCAACAAGGATGTAGATAATTTACATAACTGGCATTTTGCCAGTTAATAGTAGCGTCCAACTACTTGTACCAAGAATGAATATTACATTAATGGATTTAGAATAATATAATTCAAAGAGGACCAAACAGTACTTATTGTTTTCCATTGTATTTAAAGAATATGATAATTCTTTTATTAAATTGAAGGTTTGATTTTGAAATCTATCATTTTACTGCCCACATGGTGGCAGTCATGTCTCAACTTATTGTCTGAGCCTTTAACAAGGGAAAACCAGACATTGCAAAGACTAACTTTCATTATAATTAATTTTTATTCAGAGAATTATTAAAGTCTTGGATATGGAACAGAAAAAAATGTCTTCCTAAGCTATTTGTTATAAAGTGATGTAGAGCATTTGGTAGAATGATCTAGTTTATTATCAAAAATTATAGTGTTTTTCCAGAAAATCTAGGCATAAAGTGATAATTTAAAAAAGTAAAGCAAGATTGTTTTCATGTCTCTGTTCCTGGTCTTTTAAAGAACCTCAGTTAGGGTGTGTCCTGTGTAAATAGTACAGTGCCATCCACCGTTTTATAGAAACATACTTGTAACTCTTCACAGGAGTTTATAGGAAGATTCTGATTATTTTTCATTACTTTAAAGATAATACGATTGCTACATCACTGTACTTTTTTCGGTTTTTGTACAAACATAATATTTTAAAGAAGAAAAAAGTTCTCCAAGTCATTTTATTTTTCAAATTTTATCTGTTTAAAATCAATACTCTATATTCACTTAAAACATAAAAATATTCTAACCCTTAGTTTTGGTCAGATTATCTAATTTTTTACTATTTATAAAACAAAGCACCATAGTCTTTCATAACTTCTTTTTAAACCAACCTAATAGTAAGATACACATTTCATTGATAAAAACAAAGTTTCAGGTAACACAGAATATATTGTTAACTAGCAAAGGAAAGTAGAGAAATATCAAACTGAGGTTCTTCATTTTCTTGTCTGTTGCAATTTTCTGTCATCCATGGAAGACCTAAAGCTCTGCTTAACAGCTATTCTGAGGGACAACCAACAGCTTTATGATTTCAAAATGACTGTGTGTGTGTGTCTTCCCAAACAGAAGACCCTTTTGTGCATCTCTCCCTGATGAAGTTTATCTCTGAATCTTCTCTCCCTCTCCCTTCCTCCCTCCCTCCTTTCCTACCTCCTCCAGTTTAGTTCTGTCCCTCTATCCCTGATGCCTGTCACCCCAAATCTCTTGTTAGTGTTTATTTTAACCAAGCACGTTTTGCCAATTTAGGGGGTGGGAGGGAACACTATAGTTCTCAGAAGGTTCCCTCCTAAATACTGGGTGGATTTGTAAATAGTTTTTATAAACAATAACGCTATCCCTATTCCTTACTATAACCTCCAGACACTCAAAATCTAGGCAGATAAAGCAAAAAACAAAAACAGTGTAGCACACAGAAGACGTGCACTGAAGCAGAGATTCTGGAAGCTAAGTGCAGGAGTGTGAGGTGATAGAAAGCACTGTGCTGGCAGCCCTCAGGTCCAATCCCAGCCACTTCACTAGGGTGTTCAACCAGATGATTTCCCTTTCAAGACCAAAGTGTCCAAGAATTCATTAGCATGCATTATATTATGCATGGGGATAGAAGACCACATTTTAGAAAACGTTACCCTCCATGTTCCTTTAATAATAATGTGACTACAGAAACAATTAGTCTAAGCAGGGGTTCTCAAACCTGAACATCAAAATCTCCTGGAAACCTTGTTAAAACACACATTGCCTGGCTACACCCCCGAAGTTTCTTGCTGAGTCTGGAGCAGGACCCAAGGACTTGTATTTGTAACAAGTTCCCAGGTGGTGCTGATGCTGCTGGTCCGCAGACCACACTGAAAACCCCGATCTAGAGCAATGCTGTAGAACCAGTTTTGCCTTCATAGCACAGATATTTTGGATGTTTCTTTTACGATGCTCTAATGAAACTCAGGTAATATACTTGCCTGTCCATGTAATCTTTTAAAATGGACATAATGTCCTAATACACCAAAGATATGAAATGAATGTGGTTTGTAATTTTTAAAATGGTTTATAATTTTTAAAATGGATTTCAATATGTAAATCCCAAGGTTACACACTAGAACAACAACAACAAAACTTCCCACAAATGTACAAAACACTCCCAGTAGGATGATCCCTAGCACTCACCCCCACCCTCTACCATGTGAACTGTTGGTCAAGAGAGTAAGACCAGCAGCAGGACATACCCTTTTTCATATCTGTTCACATCCAGAGGGGCTGTCGAAAAAATGTTCATAAATGTTATGCCATGATATATATAAGAAAGTATAGAAAAGAAGTTGACTTAAATGCTAGGGAAATTAATTTGCATTAATCCCTCTTATAAATTCATGTTCCCTTTCACTTAATCCATGCTTTTGAACTGGTCAGAGTGGATAAGAGAATAGGACTTTCCTTTGTAAATTTGTGCCTGATACTCACAAATTTCAATACATTAATGGTGTGGTTCTCCTAACAAAAACTCCTCTTGATAAAATCCATATATAAGATTCTATTACATAACCTTACTAATGGTTAGTCTATCAGAAACTTTACTCCTGATGACCAAAACTCAATGAGTGATTGATTATTGGTTAATTGTTAGGCAAGTAGAACTGCCTTATATTTTATTCCAAGTTCATTAAAAGGGGGCATTATCTACAGCCCCTTTCAAATGCCAAGCACCTTGGCCTGAAGGCCAGTACTCCATCCTTGAGTTTAGTACCGAGCCACTCAGCCTCTACTTACCTGTTTCTGTATGTGTAAAACTAGGGTCTGAATATTGGCCTTACCTACCTCACAGACTTGTAGGGATATAATAGAATAACCTCTGAAACTCATTAACAAACAAAATTAGGCCACAGACACAAGGCTTTATGATCTAAAGAATATCAGTTCCTTGGAAGCTCTGTGAGTCATAAATATATTTGAGTAAGAAAAAATAAGTAGCGAGTCTTATATCAGGATCAGCAAATCAGGGAGTATTAAAAGTGCTATAATGAGGATAAAACCCAAAGACATATTTAATAAAGTAATTGATGGGGATCAATAAATTTAAAATGTGTTTGAATTTAATAAGCACCTTTAATTTCAACTGAACTTCTTCTTTGTGGTATGTTACTTCATGATGATTTATTGCCAACAATCATCAAGATATAAGATCTTATTAAAATTAATATGCAGTTGCCTTTCAAATAGAATCCCAGTGCCTGGCAATTTTTTTTAATAAATACAAATTTATAAATGTTAATTTTTTCTCTCTGGTATAGAAAGTAAATGCTTTTTTGGTGTTTAGTCATAGCATAGTTGATATTTTTCAAAGGTCAGTGACAGACTATCTCTCTAAATAAATATAAAAGTTGTCTGCGTTTAGGATATCGCTTTCCCATTATTTAACGGAGCAGATTGCCTTTAAAAGACTGTTTCTCTTTAGCCAGTAAAATAGACTGGATCAAGGTCCAAGCCCTTTACCTCTGTGTACCAGCAGTATGACCCTAAGTTATTTAACCTTTTTAAAACACTTCCCTCAAATATGAAATGGAAATAAAAGCAGTACTGATTTTATAAGACTGTGTTAAGGGTGCCATGAAACTCAGCAGAGGAACCTCGTTGTAAAGGGGCCACCTGCTGTCCAGCAGAGCGTACAGACAAGCACGGGCTCTGAGGGGGGACTGCTTTCAATCCCTGCTCCACGCTATGCGTGTCAGTCAACCTCAGCAGGTTATTAAGCTTTCCTTGCCTCAGTTTCCTTGTCTGTCAAATGGTAGTGATTAAGTCAGTGTATGTGAAATGCTCAGCGTTGTATCTGAAGCATACAGTACTCTTAACTAAGGGACCACTGATAGTAACATAACATTATTGGTGCCACTAACAAAAATGCAGATGATTATAAGACATCCTAATTTTCAAGATGTAAACTACATGAAAATGGGTCTAAGAATTGATGAAATATAGTAGTAAGCACTCAAATAGTTACCATTATTAGGAGAGCTAGGAAATAGCTCTTGTAATCACATGTAATTCCTAGATCAACCACCTTGGGGTGCAGGACAGAACTTCTAAAACTCCCCCTCTTCAGTATTTTCCCAGGCACAGGTCTTGTTCATGAGACGCTCCTGAAGCTAGGACCATCTTAGAAGGAAGGTGGTGTTTCGGAAGCATAATACAACATAATACAATACTACATAATACAACAATTGTATACAACAATACAGGATGAAAAATAATTTTAGAAAAATCTCATTCTTTATTCAACTCTCTCAGAAGATGCTAAAAGAAACCCAGTTCCTAGCCCCAAAACACTTTTCATGGCAATTCACTCTCTGAAGACCTTCAGATGCCAAAACCTTCAGTATGCTCTCTCCTTCTCTTCCCTTAGACTCCGACGCCCAGATATGCATGAAGAAGAGTGCCCTACGTCCTCTCTCCCCATCCTGAGTCTCAGGTAAGATGCTCTCCTGTGTCACTCGGGGCTGCTGGACACCTGGGGAGCTCTCTCGGTCCCTCTGCCAAGCCATGCCATCTGGGCATCTCTGCGTGGGCAACTCCTCTGAATTCCAAAGGAAAATGGAACCTCAGTCCTCTCAACTCATAGACCCTCAAACTTTTCAGAGAGTTCTATTATTCCTCTACCCTCCTTGAAGCTAATCCCTGATGGGTGTCAGTTTCAGAGTCCTGTCTTCTCCACTGCAGCCTGTAGGAGTATTGTCTTGTCTCGACAGACAAGAGAAAGTCATTCTGCATGCTTTCTGTTTTGACCAATCCTCAGCTCTTAGGTTTAAGCCCAGGCTGTCATTTACTCAAATTCTTTTTTTCTTTTTTTGCCTCAACTATTATCTGTGCATGAGCTCAAAAATTCCATTTTGAGGGGTTCCTGGGTGTTGCAGTCGGATAAGTGTCCAATTGTTGATTTCGGCTCTGGTCATGATCTCAGGGTCGTGAGATCGAGCCCCGTGTCAGGCTCCGTCCTCAGTGAGAAGTCTGCTTGAGAGTCTCTCTCTCCCTCTCCCTCTGTCCTCCCCCCTGCTCGCTCGCTCTCTAAAATAAGTAAATAAGCCTTTTAAAAATACTGCATTTTGAAATTCAAACATAGACTTAAAAAAAACTCAATAGATATTTATTAGACACCAAGATGTGTCAGATTCTGTTTTCAAATATTGGCAGTAGAAAAGCAAACAACACAGAGACCCTGCCCTGGGGTTCACACCCAGTGACAGTGACACTTTTTCTGTTTCCTCAGTAATCGTCCTAACTTGAGGACAAGGAGGGCGATGTGGCTTTGCCACCTGAGCAAGGGAAAAATGGGAATTTTGTTTGTGGGGTGAGGAAATACATCATTTAAAACATCGCAGCATTATCCCCCCAAAACATTTTTTAAGCGCCTAATCTCCCTTCCTCAATACCCACATCTAATCGGTCACCATGTGTCCTATTACCCCACAAATGATTCTCCAGTGTGGCCTCTTGCTTTCCTCCCTGCTCTGTGGTGGCCTCGGCTTCAGCTTCCTGCTGTTGATTATCCTCCTAACTCATCTCCCTTTTCAGGCTACTCCCTCTCTAGTATGTTCTATCCCAGCTCCAATTAAGCTATTCTCCTTTTAAATGTTTCTAAGGCTCCTCTGATGACCTATAGCGAATTGCAATGCTTTAATGTGGCGCTATGGTTCCTTACCATTCTACCTGCTACATGCCATGATTCTGGTACCCTTTACCGTTCCAAACCCATTTCCTGCAATTACCTCCTGCCCTAACAACACGTGCTGTCAATTCTCCGGACTCTTGTTCATGCTTAGAATGCCCTTCCTTTCTTTCTTAGCCTGGAAAAATCCTACTAATCCTTTATGGCCAAGCTGCAATGTCATTTTCTCTTGGAAGCCTTCCATGCCCCCAGGAATGATTAATTACTCTCTTCTCTCTGCTACAATAACCATTTCCTCATACCACTAGTTGGATCCTTATCACAATGGGGTCCAGTTCCTTGTTCATGCATCCATCTCTTTAGATCATAAGCTCCTTGAGAAAAGAGACAGTCTTATCCAGATACTGGAGATAATTCTGGCATGCTATCTGTTAAGTAGGAGGTGTTAATTAATATTTGTTACTAACTTGACATAACCCAAGAGCTTATGTGTACATATACATATATAAATAATATTTATACATATGCATAAACTTTCATATCAACCCAAGTGCACATATATTTTTATATATTTCATATTTTATCCAAATTTTAGTATCTCTGTATTTCTGCCACAAATGTTTAGTAGCTGCTATTTCCTTTGAAATTTCCTTATAAATATAAAATTGCCTTTATTTTAAATGCACCAATATTCTATTTGGAGGCTTTTATAGTTTTGACAGTTCTGAAAACCTGACTGGTTTCTGAAAGCTTATTATTAATTCTGTAATACTTTATATTCTGTACCGTGTATCTATATTTAATACTCTGTTTAACTTAAATAAGATTTCCTACATGGTTAATAAGACACAAGTCAAATGTATGAGTCAGAGGCAGGAATCCACGCGATGTCTAGTCAAGTGATATGACGGTTTGAAGTAAGCAATCAGACACTCATTCTGTTTCATAATCACTATTTAATTCTCAGAGAAGAATATTTAAATTTAGCTTTTTAAGATGAAAAAATTAGAACAGTATAATCCACAGGAGAATCATTTTAGTCTTATTTCTCTTATTGTCTGTCTTTCTCATTAGTCTGTGAAATACTTTCATATGGAAACAATCAAGATCCTCATTTGAAACCATAATCTAAAAAAAGGTAGAAATGTAATTAAGTAAACTAATAAAAATGGGTATCATGTGCTAGGTTAAAGATACCTCGCTTTTAACAAACCACAGTTTCCCAAGTGACTAAATTCACCTCCAATTGCTAGGTTGGGAGTGGGGGTCATAATACAAGATACCTTTAGCTGACTAGAAGAATTTTCTATAACCCTGGGTATCTAAAATCTGGGTAGTAACACAGCTTCTTAAGAAATTCATGTTTTGTCTCCATACATAAAACTGACTTATTATTATGATTATAATTAATACTAAACTAATTTTTTAAACCATAACTTAGCTAATGCGAGAGGAACAAAATTACTCTGCAGCTGTGTAAGCGGAGGATTCCAAACCTCACACTGGGAAAACCCTGATGTCAAAAGAATTCAGAGTAATATGCCCAGAGCCACAGGGCTAGTTGGTGGCAAAGCTAAGATTAGAATTTCTCAGAACAAAATCCAAACTCCCCATGGCCTACAAGGCCCTACAGACCAGCCTCTTCTTGTCCCAGTACCCCTTCCTCTTCAACCACACTAAACTCATTGCCACTTAAGTGCTTCTGAGCCTGCAGTTCCTTCACCCAAAACATTCTTTTCCTGTCTTTTCACAGGGCTGGCCCTTTCTCATCTTTCAGGTTTCCTCCTCAAACAGGCCTTTCCTTAATTCTGTGTCTAAACTCGAGATTCGAAAATAACCTCATCCTGCGCCACCCTCTACCACCTTATCAAATCACCCTCTATCAGGGAACCTATTCAATTTCTTCAGACACTGACCACAATCAATTATCTTGTTTACTCATTTCTTATTTTGTTTACCTGTCCCTTTTAACAGAACATAAGCCCCATGACAGCAGGAGTTTGGACCATATTGTGCCTTGCTGTGTTCCTAACCGCAGAAGGGGGCCATGTGCACAAGGCAATCTTATTTACTGATGAACTCAGATCTCTTTGGTTCTGTTTAACTGGGAGAGGGAACGAACATTGAGCTTAGAATTAGAAGAAGAAGTTTTGTGTTCTGGGCAAGTCACAAATGGTATCATTCTCGCTGTTCTCATTTTTGGAACAGGAACACCAATGGCCTCCTATTACAGGGCTGTTGAGAGAAAAAAGCAAATCATCTATGTAAAAGTGCTTTAAATAGAAGCATATCTGTATACAGATAAATCACTTCTCCCATGCCAGATTTACTCACTTCTTTAAATCTTCTGGAGCCCAAGTGCTATTGTCCTCAGTGATCTTTTCAGATCATACACACTCGTTACCTTCCCTGAGGCTTGGGCAGAGCAAGCAGGTGGATGGATCCAGCGAGATTCCAGCATCAGCCTACATTTGCCTGGAACTTACTGTCCTCTTCAGTTGCAGAGGGTCAATGCCTTCTTGGTGTCTAGAGATGATTATTACCTCACTTCTTTTGTCATTGCTTGAGGAAAGAAAAAAAAAAAAGGAAGCTTACTGATACCCCTTACTTCTGGTCCACATCTATATGCCTAGGGAAGCTTACCACACTGTGAGAACTGTTCATTCTGAATGTTGAGGTACAAAGATGGAATCAAGTCTCTCTATCTTTGCCCCCTCATTCCCCCATCCCCTAATTTTCTGGCCTTTAGCTTACAGATGACCCTTGAACAATGCAGCGATTTGGGACCCCAACCCCCATGCAGCTGAAAATCCACATATAACCTTTGACTTCCCCCAAAACATAACCTACTAAAAGCCCACTGTTGACTAGAAGTCTTCCTGATAACATGTGTTCCATGAACACATGTTCTGTATATTACATGTATGACATACTATAGTCTTATAATAAAGAAGCTACAGAAAATGTTAAGAACATCATAAGAGAAAATACATTTACAGTACTGTAAAAAAATCTGCATTTAAGTGGACCCATGCTCTTTAAACCTGTGCTGTTCAAGGGTCAGCTGTAATTGATTCCCAGAATGACTGAAATGGGAACATTTTTTCCTTCAGGGAAAAGCTCTACTATCATCAGGGTACACTCTAATCCCCATGGCTTCAACAATCCCCAATGATCCCCCCTTTTTTTTTCAATTTATTGAGGTCTGGGCCATAAAATCTTTTCCCCAGTGACATAATTACATAAATAAGAGTAAATTACTATAGAGCTTAATACACATAGATCTTAGAAAACAAAAGAGAACAATGAGGAGATGTTAATTAGCAATGATCATAAAAATGTATATGCATTTGTTTGTTTATTCTTTACAGTATGCTAAATGGAACTTAAAATGCCTTTCCAAAATACATTTAAAATAACAACTATTTTTTTGAAGTGCAGAAATTCAAACAAGTGTCAACTTTGAATATCATTTGGAAGGATGATATGAGCTAAGAACAGCCCAAGGAGAAGACAGTCATGGTGAGCAAGATGAAGTGGTATGTAGAGAAACTAAAGGAAAGAAAGTAGACTTGTGTAGTCTATGCTGGGAGCTTGGGAAAAGCAGACTATGAGGTGCACCACTGGGCTGGGAGATACTGTTGGGACAGAGTTCAGGGCATTCATATGCAAAAATACCCTGGGCTATCTCCTATCTCTTCTGCCTGTCCCGCTTTTCTTTGTTCTCATTTTTACCTATTTCACTATTGCCTTGAGTCTTTTTTCTTTTGCCATTTAAAGTACTGTGGATTGGGTTTGGTTTTGCTCCATTTTTAGCTATTTCTACTTATTTAAAGGCTCATAAATTTTCAGGCCAGGATCTGAAGTTATCTGAAGGAAAGATGACATAAATCTGAAGATAAAGTATAGAAAATGCCTAGGTTGTTGTAAAAAGCATGGTAAAGCAGAAAGAAGTGCATTCACAAAAGACTGGAGTTTAAATTTAGTCCTCACTCTGGATATTCTGTATATATTGTGCAGCTTACATTCATTCAATTATTTATTTACCCAAATTATTTATTTACTCACCAATTCATTCAATAAATACCTAAGCATGTAATATGTACCAAACAATACACTCAAACATAAACATATACAAATGGTTAATTAGACAGAGCTCCTGAAGACATGGAGATCACAGTCCACTGGCAGAGATACAGAAGTGAATAAAGTATAATCAGTGTCAGCAGTGAATTGATAAGGGTAAGAACAAACACAGAGGAAAGGTACCAACCTGGCCTTAGGATGTAAGGTAGTGCTTCTCCAAAGGGAATCAGTATAAAGAGAATCCAAGAGATGAACAGAACTGAACTAAGCAAAACCTGGAGTGTCATAATGTTATTCCAAACAGTTAGGGTCAATTTGGGAACTGCAAGTAGTTCAGAGAGACTGAAATGCATGGAAGGAGGGAAATGGGAAATATTGCCAAACTATGGAAAGAGCCAGATGTCCATCGACAGAGGAATGGATAAAGAAGATGAAATCTTGCCATTTACAACGACATGGATGGAACTGGAGGGTATTATGCTGAGCGAAATAAGTCAATCAGAGAAAGACATGTATCATATGATCTCACTGATAAGAGGAATTCTTAATCTCAGGAAACAAACTGAGGGTTCCTGGAGTGGTGGGGGGTGGGAGGGTTGGGGTGGCTGGGTGATAGACATTGGGGAGGGTATGTGCTATGGTGAGCGCTGTGAATTGTATAAGGCTGTTGAATCACAGACCTGTACCTCTGAAACAAATAATACATTATATGTTAAAAAAAAAAAAGAAGAAGAAGAAGAAGGTAGTAGGAAGGGAGAAATGAAGGGGGGGAAATCGGTGGGGGAGATAAACCATGAGAGACTATGGACTCTGAGAAACAAACTGAGATTCTAGAGGGGAGGAGGTGGGGGGATGGGCTAGCTTGGTGATGGGTATTAAAGAGGGCACATACTGAATGGAGCACTGGATGTTATATGCAAACAATGAATCATGGAACACTACATCAAAAACTAATGTTGTAAAGCATGGTGATTAACATAACATAATAAAATTAAAAAAAAAGGAAACATTGAACCTTTAGAAGATAGATCATGAATTTGGAATTAACCTAAGAGGGATGGGAAGCCACTGAAGGTTTTACATTGGAAAGAAAGGAGATGACATGATGGGTTAGAAAGATTGCCCAGTGAATTCAATACAGAAGAAAATAAAATCTACTTCTGGCATCAGTATGAAATTCTAGCCTATTTTATACGCTGTGTATAAAATGTGCTGCGTTACTTTTGCTTGGGATGTAGAAAACTGGAAAGAGTATGTCTCCCACCCTAAACAAGGAAAGATACATAATCTACAAAATCATAACTTCTCTTAAACCCACCAGAGAGCTAAGGTCATAGGGCAACCCACCAGTCTGAAATCTGAGTAAACACAGTTACCTTCAAGGAGAGACAGGAGTCAGACACCAGCTTTCCTGGGCAGAATGTGGATGAAAGATAGGGCTGACATACATGTGGGCAAGATGACTTTAGCTAAAGTTTTTAAGGCATTGTTAAAGCCTAAGTGTGGCCTGCCTCCAGAGTATAGAAGCCCTGGAAGCCCAGAAATAAAGGGAGTTCACACCCACTTACGGCCTCTTCTCCACAGACCCCATCTTCTGCTTACAACAAAGGCTGGGGGTAGAGGAAAGAGACATGAAAAAGTTTCCCTCCTAGGACAGATCTAGGAAGTGATGAGAAGTCATCACTATGAGAAAGCACAAAGCCCCACCTGGATCTTTATTCTCTATGGTGCAAAAGCCTTAAGCAAGTGTGGAAAGGTCATCAAATCCTGACCAGGAGATAGATGAAAATACTGCATCTGGAAGAAGGAAAGAGAAAAAAAACTCTGTCTCTGGGAGGGGGGCAAGAAACAATTTTTGGCCCCAGATATTTGATGTTCTCTACAGATGCAGGAGGAGCAGGATTGCTAGGAAAGCTCTACCCCAGAGACTTAGAGACACAAAGTCTACCAAACACTGACATTGAACTGGTACAAGAGAGAATAGCTACCACTCCCACAATACAACCATCAAGTAAAAAATAACAGCAGTTTACTACTGGGAGAGAAGCAAGAACATGGAGAGAAATATTCATCTGATAAAGACTTGAAAGCAGCTCTTATACAAATGCTCCAAGAAACAATCATGAACACTTAAAATTAATAGAAAGTTTAAAAAGTTCAACAAAAATACACAATGACAGTTAAAGAACTAAAGAATTTAATAGCAAAAAAACTCATTAAATGGAATGAATAGGAGAATTGTAATAATAAAGGAAAGAATCAGTGAAGTTGAACATAGATCAATAGAAATAATCCAAGACGGTAAGTATACTTGTGGTGAATACAGCATAATGTGCAATCTTGTCAAATCACTAAGGTGTACACCTGAAACTAAGATAAGTTGATTGTGTATCAACTCTACTCAGATTTTAAAAAATAATAATACTTTTTTTAAAGTAGAAATAATCCAATCTGCACAATAAAGAACTCAGTCTAGATTTCAATATGTAGGAAAAATATCTTTTAGGACTGAAAGTGAAATAAAAAGACATTTCCAAATGAAGAATACTTTTCAATGAAGTATAGAATTTGTCACCAGAATTGCTGAAGATAGAAGGGAAATGATACCAGAAGAAAACCCGGAGCATCAGGAATAAAGGAAGAGTAACAGAAATGTAAATATTTGGGCAAATACAATAGACGATTCTTCTATTATGTTCTTTAAAATATGGTTGATGATAGGGCGCCTGGGTGGCTCAGTTGGTTAAGCGACTGCCTTCGGCTCAGGTCATGATCCTGGAGTCCCTGGATCGAGTCCCGCATCGGGCTCCCTGCTCGGCAGGGAGCCTGCTTCTCCCTATCACCCTCACCCCTCTCATGTGCTCTCTCTCTCTCATTCTCTCTGTCTCAAATAAATAAATAAAATTTAAAAAAAAAATAAAATAAAATAAAATAAAATATGGTTGATGATTGAAAACAAATTATAACATTTTCTAAGAGTTGTGTCAATGGATGTAGATATAATATGTAAGACAATGATAACAAAAATGGAAAGAATAAAAGTTCTATAAGTGATAACATTTCTACATTACACTTGAAATGGTACAATATTAATAATAGTATATTGATAAAAGTATTGTAATTCCTAGAGCTGTGATTAAAAGAACTATACAGAGAAACATAAGCAAAATCACAATAGATAAAACAGAATACTAAAGTTTGTTTAAAATAACCTCCACAAAGGAGCACTTGGGTGGCTCAGTCGGTTAAGCATCCAACTCTTGATTTCAGCTCAGGTCATGATCTTGGGGTCGTGAGATCAGGCTCTGCACTGGGTGTGGAGCTTGCTTAAAATTCTCTCTTTCCCTCTCTCTCCCCTACTCTCTCTCTCTCTAAAAAACAAAATAATAATAATAATAATAATAATAATAATAATAATAAATAAGATAAGATAAAATACCCCCAAAAAGACAGAAAAAAACAAGGAAGGAAAAACTTGGAAAACAAATAAAAGCAATTAATAAAACAATAGTCCTAAATCCAAACATATCAATAAACAATATTAACTGTAAGTGGTCTAAAAAAATAAAATAAATGTAAATGATCTAACCACCATTTAGAGAGAATTTAGAGAGAAATTGTCAGAAAGAATAAAAACGTGACTCAACTATTTGTTGTTCATAGGCACTTCAAATTAACGATATAGATAGTTTTAAAAGTAAAATGTGAGTCAAAAAAAAACCAGGGTGGTTATATTAATATCAGACAAAATAGACTTCAAAGAAAAAAAAAATCACCAAGGGTCAAGAAGAACATTCTATAATTATAAGGGTGGATTCTCCAAGATGACATTATAATCCCAAATGGACATGCACCTAACAACAGAGCTTCAAAATACATATAGAAAACTGACAAAACTGAAAGGAGAAATAGATAAATCTATAATTATCATTCATTGGACATTTCAACACCCTTGTCACTGTAATAGAACTAATAGAAAATCAGCAACAAAATAGAAGAACGAAACAACACCATTAATGACCTGGCTATAACTGACATTTATAGAGCACTCTACCCAGTAGCAGCAAAATACGTATTTTTCCTCAAGAGCCCATAGAACATTCATCAAGATAGACTATACCCTTGATTTTAAAACAAATTCAAATAAATTTAAAAGAATTGAACTTATTCAAAGTGTGTTCTCTGACCCTAATATAATTAGACTAGAAATCAATAATAGCAAGATATAAGAAAAATCTCCAAACCTTTGGAAATTAAACCACACACTGATTCCAAAACCAAATGAAAAATACAGACAAATATCTTTCATGAACATAGACACAAAAGTTAGGAGGGAATAAAGAACAATCTAGTCGGTGTTTCCAATGTTCCCTGAAGGACCAGGAACTCATCAAAAGAGAGGTCATTCGTGTGGGCAATTTGCTGCTTCCACTTACAGAAGGGAGAAATCTGAACTAGATCCCCATACTTCCATACACACTATCTCCCTTAATCTCACGTAATCAGGGGAATGTCCAAGAGGACCGCAGAAGATTGCTGCTTAACCCCAAAACCAGAAAAAACGGGCAGTGAAGACATATTTCTGAGAACTGCAGTCTTGTTCAATATGGATGTTTTTACTTGAGGAAATCACCAATCTGGGAAGCAGTAAGTGAACCTACCTGTATCCCTGATCATCTGCCCTGTCAGTGCATTCCATCTCTGGACAGCTTTAAGCAAGGACAGTCGTGAAGCCTTTAGAATTATGCCATGACTGTTAATATTTATTTAGTACTGTTATGTGCCGAACACTGTGCTAAGCACTTCAAATACACAATTTTACTTAATTGTTCACAATAACCCTACAGGGTAGGTTAATATTACTATTCCCATTTCAGGGACAGAGAAACTGAGGCTCGGAATATTTAAGGAGGAAAGGTGTTGACTCCAGATCCTCCAGTAGCTTAACTCTGAGAACCACTAATGCTTTTCTTGTACCATCCCCCACAACTGAATTGTCCCCTTTACAATTTGCTTTAAGGAGATGAAATTCTGACGGTCCTTACAAATCTTAGTTAACAAAAACACAATACTTCTTTCATTCTAAGACTGTAGCTTTTGTCTGGGTCAAGAGTAAAATTGAGCTTCTTTTCATGGCTCTTTTTACAAGTGTAGACATTTCTGTTCAATGGCAACAAACAAATCACTATGGACTTAGCTTAAGGACTAAAGTTGCATTCAGTAAGAATTTTGATCAGTAAATAAATGTCTCAGGCATTGTGATGTCTTTGGCATGGACCGCACAGCCCAGGGTTCCAAAAGAAAATATAGCTTAAAAGCAAAACGGGACAAATTTTTAAAAATAAATAAACTTCTCACTGAAACTTGCCTCTGACCAGTGTTTTGGGACATCCAGGCCCCTGTAAAATCGACTCTTCCTCTCCCCAGTTTTCTCTTGAACTGTCCAGTGGTATCTCAAAAGCAAGTCATGAGACCTCCTTCAAGCAACCGTCATTTTCTTTCTTTCCAACTTAGTAATTTGATAACATGTGGAACCATCCAAAAAACTGCCCCCCAGGCCCAAATGCTGGCGCTCCCTAGAGTCTGTGCAGAGGTCTGCTTCTCTTGCTGCCTTTTCTGTGCTAGATGCTGAAATGGGGGCCACATGCTGCCTCTTCCCCAAAGTCTTCCAGAATTCGTGGTAGCAACAGCTCCTTTCTTTTCTATTTGCAGCCCTGGAGCACAGGTTCACACCCAGTCCTGTGGGTCTGAGTGAAGGTCATTCCTTGAATTTGACATCTCATCGGCCTTCCCGTTCCCTTCTTCCGTGGAAATCTTACTACTCTTCTTGCCTATTATCCACCTGCTCTAGAATTTCATAATCAACTATTTGACATGATGCTTGTGCTTCATTTTGAAGCTACCCTACATAAGTGCGTAAGTCCTGATGCTTTCTTTGGGATCTGAGACCCAGAATGGAGAGGGGAATGTTCTGGCAACAAACAAATCACTATGGACTGTGTGCACCAGAAGGGAAGTGACAGGTTTTTCAGATGGGCTAGTTATCTTTTCCTTAAAGCCATCTTTCTCTTAAAGGCACATGATTACAGCACGTGTCTTCCCACCAAGAATCTCCTGGTGGAGTGCACCGTGGTGACCCCTGGGCCTCTGCAGGACACGGAACCCTGGTCCCTCAGTCATTCATGTTGCTAGTTCCAACAGTTATTCCCCGACAGCGGAAGGGGGAGGGGGAACTCACCCGTGTGTCTTCTCTGGGGGGTGGAGGGTGCAGGTCATAATGCTGTGCGGACCTGCTCAACTTCAGGCTCTAGGACGGTGGGCTGGGAGTACCCCTCCCCCAAGGCTGCCACTCTCTTTTCAACTCCCCAGCTATGACAAGAGCTGAACTATCCTACTGTTTTGACTGGGAAAAATCCAAGAGCAATAGTGATCAGCTTTACCTGTCAGCTTTAAAGATAAACAAGAAATAATGTTCCAATCCTACTATTCAGATCCATTACTAATACGTTTACCTAGGCTTGGACATCATAAATTCAATGCGTCATAGCAATTCCATTGGAACCACCTACAGCCCCCTTGCCTTTCCCTGGTCTGGCTGTGGAGCCATGTGTCTTCAAACACATCGGGAGTCCTGCTCCCCTAATTCACCCCCCCTGCCCCGCAGGGGTCACTCTGACTTTGAACGTAAGCATGTATCCTGATCAGACCTCCCATTCTCGCTTGGGTCACTTAATGCCTTGTATGGGTCCTGCTTCAATTGCACTTTCCCAAATGCATTGCCATGGCTTGAAATATATGTGTGTGTTTAGCTTCCTCTGCACAATTAGCTCTTCAGCGCCTCTTCCTTCATGCTTCCCTGGGCCTATTACTCATCCTCCCACTCTGTGCCGCCGGCAGGCCTGACAGCCCCACCTCCCCCCTTCCAAGCTCATTTCAGAATATTCCAAGAGCTTTACTTGAGAAAAGTTACTCCTTCTGGGTGACTCGTTCTTTATTTCTTCCGTGTTTTTCCAAATCTCTCTTCCAACATCCACATTCAGAACCAAGAAAAGCCAATGCACCTTTATTATGGGCCAGGTGTTTGCCAAGGTCCTCATTTAATACTCTATTCTACCAGAAAGCAATTATTGAACAGATAAAGAGACTCAAGTTTTAAGAGAAGAGATTTCGTAGCTTGTCCAGAGTTGTACAGCTGGGCCCAGAAGGTAGATTTAAACACAGAATCTGTACAACAAAGATGTATACTACTTCAGACTCAAAACAAAACAAAATTTCCAGATTTGAGTTCAATCTAAAATCATAAAGATAAACATAACTGTATTAGAAGAAAATTTTAAGCATGGGGACGGTTGTGAGGTGATGGATATTTTCCTAAGCAACAGAAGAAATGAAGGTTATTAAAGAATAGACAGACGTACTTATCTCTACACACGTATAAAAGTTTATTGTACAGCAAACACACCATAGAACAAAGCCAAGCTTTTAAAAGTATAGAGAGGAACATAGATGTGCAACACATATGACAAGAAAAAAAGTGGTATGTCTTTTTTTTTTTTAAGATTTTATCTATTTATTTCGGGGGGCACAAGGTGGAGGAGGGGAAGAAGGAGAGGGAGAACCATCCAGGCACCCCCAAAAGTGGTTTCTAATATATAAAACCTCCTACTAATTATTAAGGAAATGATAAGCAACTCAAAACAAGCTAATATACAAATAGGAATTTCATAGAAGAGGTGGTGATGCAAGTAGCCAACAACCATACAAGATGCTCATCTTTACCTAGATTCACGGAACCATAAAAGAAACAGTGAATTGCCTGTTTTTAACTCTCAAAATTGCCAAAACTTTTAAAGAACAACAAGATCCAGGCTGGGAAAGATTGGAGAACAAGTACTCTGTCCACTGCCTATGAGATGCGTGGGCCAGCGACTTCTCCCCCACCCCGCGTCTGGGCTGGCCTTCCGTGACTTGCTCGACAAACAGAAGATGAGAGAGTGACTGACTGAAATTCAGTTAGAGCAACTCCTGGGTCAGAAAAAGCCTGTGGCTTCCACCTGAGCCCTGAGACTGCCCCGTTGGAGAGATCTCTAACTTAGAGATGATAGGGAGAGAGAGAGAGAGAGGGAGAGAGAGATCTACCTAGTATATATGAACAGGAATATTTATTGCAGCATTTTTGTTGCAGGACTAAAAAAAACAAAAAACAAAACTAGGAACTAGAAGCCCATCACTAGAGAAATATTGAATATGTTCTAATATGTTTAAAAGGATGAGAGTTTTACCATTTTCCTTTGAGGGATTTCTACTAAGTAAAAGACGGAGAAGTGTGTAGAACGTGATCGTGTTTTTTATAAAGCAAACAGTGAGGGGAAAGGCTCTCAAATATATAAATGCATACCATATTTCATCAAAGCTAGGACTGTAAGACATGTCGCAATTTCCAGAGATGTTAAAATGTGAAGAAAGGGTTGCCTCTCAGACCTGACTCGGTACAGCGTGCGCATGCAGTACAGGAACTGAGTGAAAGCAGAAAGAGACACACCGGGTTTGCTGACGCAGCTCAGAGGCCTGTGTGTGGAGTAAAGGATGAGGAAAGAGGTAGGGAGACCTGCAAAAAAGAAAAACAAAGGCTTAAAAGAAGAAAGTGCTCATAATATCCCATTTAAATAAAATATGTGCATTTACAAAGAAACTAACTTGTGGGAATGCCCATGAAAAATTGTCAAGTTAAAAAACCAAACTATAGAGTAATGAACATAGTCTGTTTCTATTTTGGCAAAAACAAAACACCTGCATATGCTCACGTATCTACGGGCATGGAGAAGCTTGTGCATACTTCAGACTGGATATGATTATTCTTTACATTGTTCCACTCATGACAAGCATTATTACTTTGTGATTTTTTAAAAACTAAACAAAACCAAAAGGCACACAAATTGAGGGGGAAAGTACATCGTGTTGCCATATAGCTAAAAATAAATCTGGTGCTTTCATTCACATTTCAAGCGTCCTTGTTAACAACCATCAGCATCATCTCTGGTTCATCAGAAAGGAGCAGACGACCTGCTGATTACTCCATGATCGATTACAAAATTTAGCCAAGCCGTCACATGATTTGAGTATCTTAGTCTATTGTCAACACTCTTGTCACCATAATTACTTAGTTCAAACATTTAAAAAGCTACCATTGATCATGCAAAAATTAAAGGTTTTATTCCTATCTTAACACTGGAAAAAATTAATGTCATGTTACCATTAAGAAGAGAGAAAGTAAAATTAAATCTCTCCCCGAGTATAACTTAATTTTTTTTTCACTCTTGAGAGGTAACTGAAAGACCATCAGAACTAGAGTCAAGAGGATGGTCCGGATCCTAGCTGCATGTCTTTCTAGCTATGCGTGTCCAGAAACAAATCATTCCTCTCTTGGATGTCAGTTTGCTTATTTATAAAGGGAAGAGGAAAATCCTCACCACACCAATTTCAAGGATTGCTATGAAGACTAAGTGAGAAAATGTGTGTGAAAACATCCAGTTTGTGTCTGCCCTGTGAGAGTACTTGCTAGATTCCAACGGTCTTATTAAAGATATAGTAGAAAGAGAAAAGGAGTTTCAGAATCAGAGACCAAGGTTTTTTTGTCACTGTCTAGCTGGGTGACTCTGGCCATTCCAGGTCACCGCTCAGGGACCTAATTTTTATAAATGCATAAATACATATTTCTTTTTGGGAAAAGAGAAATTCCTAAATTCTTTAACTATCCCCATAAAGCTACATGTTATTTTAATTCAACGTACTTCATGCACATTAAGGCACCAAAACTATTTCCTTAGCACAAATGATAATGAAAAGTATTACCACTAAATCCAGATAACAAATGAAGACAAATGTTTTCCATAATCCTCTTTCCATAGGAGTACACAATCTTCATGTATCTTCAGGGATGACATCTCTTCCTTTAAAAATATTTCCTTCAGTAGATGCCTTTTCGTGTCTGACTGAGCCTCTCCCCGATTCTTACCTCTGCTGTGAACTGCGGAGCCCTCCCATCTCTTGCTGAGACTCGCTTCTGCTGACTTCCTGCATTCCGCCTGCTAAGTGATGGGCTTCTTCCTAATGGAGCTGCTGAAGAGCAAAATGCACAAATTGTACTTTGCCCCTGTTACGACAATAGTCCCACACAATTCTTGTCAAATACTGTATTTCACTTCCACTCACTGTAATGCATGATTAATTACATTATTAATAGTTTGTTTTTAAATGAATATAAAGTATAATTGAGTTCAAGCGAACGTTTGAGGTTTTTGTTTTTAAGAATTCAACATCTTTCTTGACACAGGATGCTATATATCACTCAGCTGCCCCAAATATCCAATGGCTCAGATCAGATGCCTCTTCAACGGTTCATTTTCTGTGTCAAGTTCACTGGACCCTGGGGTGCCCAGATATTTGGTCAAATATTATTCTGGGTGTGTCTACGAGGGTTTTCTGGATGAGATTAATATTTGAATCGGTAGACAGAGTGAAACAGGCCTCAGATTAATTAAAAACCTGAGCCGAACGGAGACAGAGGAAGAGGGAATCTTGCCTGTCTGTTTGAGCTGAAACGAGTCTTCTTCTGTCCTCAGCCTGGAATTTAGACTATCAGCTCTCGTGGTTCTCATGCTTTTGGACTTGGACTAGAATTTACACCATTGATTCTCCCGGGTTTCAGGTCTTCTTATGTGGACTACGGACTGGAACCATCCCACCAGCTCTCCGGGGTCCCCAGCTTGCCAACTGCAGATCTTAGGACTTCTCACCCTCCAGAATCACGTGAGCCAATTCCTTATAATGAATCTCTTTCTGTATGTTTATATATATTTATACAAAAATATATCCTATTGGTTCTGTTTCTTTGGAGAGCCCTCACTAATACAACCTCCATCTAGCTTTCAAAGTCTTCCTTAATTTGACCCCACCCTCATATCCAGTCTCATTCTAAAAGAATAGTATTATATTACTATAATAACAGTTTACACCACAGCATGCCAAGCACTTGCTAAGAGCTTTATATGCATTACCTCAATTAATCTTCATAACAATGCCTTGAGGTTGGCCCCTTTTTATTTCCATTTTGTAGATAAGAATGCTTAGATTTAGAGCAATCCTGTAATTCTTTTATTTATTTTTTATTAAATAAACTCTTCCAACATGGGGCTCGAACTCATGACCCCAAGATCAAGAGTCACATGCTCCACCGAATGAAGCAGCCAGGTGCCCCTCATCCTGGGACGTCTCTCTGACTCCTAAATCCGTATTCTTAGACTGGCTCTACGCTAGCTGCACAACTTGCTAAATGAGCCCTCCTATAATGAGGTCAAATCTTTCAATTCATTTTGACCTCAGTGTCTTAGGAAGATAATCATTTCTAAACTTTGATGAATAACAGAATCACTGGGAAATTTTTTTAAAGTCTGAATCATTCAGCGCTAACCTTCAGAGCTACAGATTCTCTGTGGTGTGGTTCAGGAATCTGCCTTTTGTGTTCTACGTGAGTCTAGTAGGTCAAACCACAGGCCAATATTTGGGAATAAGGGCCTTAGGTTAAGCCAGTGGCTCTCAATATCCTTTCAGAATCACAGGAACGCCTATTAAAACACATACCGCTGGGCCCCATCCCCAGTGTTTCTAATTCAGTAGATTTGGGGTAGGGGCCAATCCTCTGCATTTTTCATAAGTTCCCAGGGGATGCTTCTGCCACTGGCCCAGGCACCACCCTTTGAGAACTACCGGGTTCAGCTATTCTTGCTTTGAATATCCTCCTTTGTCCCTTCCTCTAATCAAAATGTCTATTCTTCGGAGCCACCTTCTTTACCACACCTGTCTGGTCTTACCTTCCTTCTTCTGCTTCCTGGGTCAGCTGGGCTCAGCAGGTCCCAGCAGCATGCTTTGTCTCTGTTCTTTGCTTCAGTTGTAGGACTTCAACTCTCTTTTTAAAAAGCCCAAAAGATGGGTTTCGGGGTTGCCTGGGATCTCCCCTGTGTGCACGTGCTCTGAGCCCCTGGCCACCCCCAACCCCGACCTCTCCCCCATTCGTCTGCCCCAGTTCCCTTTGACTGTGGTTACTGAGGAGACTTCACGGGAGGGCTGCCCACAGAAGGCTCTGGGAGCTTCAGTGAGTTAGCAGCAGCTCAGAGACTGTCCAGTTCTCACAGCTGCCCTTGCCAGGCCTGCCCCACCTGCTGGCCACGCCTTGCGCTCGGCACTTCTCAGAAGTTGGGATAAGACTGCCCTCAGCTGTCATCCCATCAGCTCATCCCCTTGCTCTGAACCAGGGCCCTCGCCTTGGGGTCCCAGCTGTGAATCCCAGTCATGGTCACTCGTAGGACAGAAAGTGGTGTACTCTGACCCCCGGCCTCGAGTTTGTAGGCCATGACCGACGCTTCACTCAGGATGCGTTCATCTTACGAGGCACCTCGGTCCCTCTTGTAACTGAAGCCCTGGCGGAGCTGCCTCACTCGCCTCCCAAACACGTCTAAACAGCGTGTCTGAAGCAGGACGCGGCACAGCCTGAGCTCACAGTGGGATTCGAACCACACTTGTAGTATCTAATAGTGAGTATCATGTAAGAAAGAAAACGTCCTTGAAGTCGGGGATTATTCTTTAAAGTATAAACTTGTTGCTACCTATATGTGACCCACAATGCCTAGAATAGTATTAAAATGCATGCAGTCACCGCTTAACACATCCCCAAGCCAACGTATCCCCAGCAACCTCTCCCAGCATCTCCCCGCTTCCCACAACCCACTTGGCACTTTCCCACCCCTTCTCTTCCCAGACCCGCTCAAGTGCTTTTCTTTCATGAACTTGCCCTCTTCCCCACTCCACCCTCTACAGATTGCTTTGCTCCTTGGTATTAAGTTTCTCTTTCTTTTTTTTTCTTTTTTTCTTTTTCAAGTTTTTATTTAAAATCCAGTCAGTTAACATACAGTGTAATACTAGTTTCAGGAGTAGAATTTAGTGATTCATCGCTTACATCCAACACCCAGTGCTCATCACAGCAAGTGCCCTCTTCAATGCCCAGCCCCCAGTTACCGCCCCCCTTACCTTTCCTCCAGCAACCCTGTTTGTTCTCTATAATCAGGAGTCTGTTTTATGTTTGCCTCTCTTTTATCTTTTTTCCCTTATATTCGTCTGTTTTGTTTCTTAAATTCCACATATGAGTGAGATCATATGGTATTTGTCTTTCTCTGACTGACTTATTTCACTTAGCATATAGTATATTCTAGTTTCATCCACACCATTGTAAATGGCAAGATTTCGTTCTTTTCGATGGTTAAGTAATATTCTATTGTGTGTGGGGATATATATATATATATATATATATATATATATATATATATATATATATATATCTTCCACTTCCTCTTTATCTGTTCATCGGTCGTTGGACACTTGGGCTCTTTCCATAAGTTGGCTATTGTTGATAATGCTGCTATAAATTTCAGGGTGCATGTACCCCTTCAAAACAGTAGTCTTGTATCCTTTGGGTAAATACCTCATAGTGCAATTGCTGGGTCGTAGGGTAGCTCTATTTTTAACTTTTTGAGGAACCTCCACACTGTTTTCCAGAGTGGCTGCACCAGTTTGCATTCCCTCCAACAGTGTAGGAGCGTTCCCTGTTTTCCACATCCTCGCTAACACCTGTTGTTTTCTGTGTTGTTGATTTTAGCCATTCTAAAAGGCAACCTTTGGAATGGGAGAAGTTTCTCTTTCTTTACACTTAGAATTGCCAGAGGGCAGTTGAGGGGCCTCTTCTAACCCCTGGAGCCCACCCACCCCAATCTCTCATCGCCTCACCCCCCCCCCCCCGTCACCCCGTGAGCCTCCAGCTGGGAGCAGACCAAACCCACACAGTTGCTTCCCTGTTCCTCTACCCAAGGGAGCCAGCTCAAGGCTGGTCAGCTCAGGGACAGCTCTCTCCCTCCTCTCTAGCCTTCTGGACTGATCCTGGATCCCAGAGACTCCAGAGCATGGTTGGAGGATGCACGTCCTGGTAGACTCTATTCTCTCATTTTGCCATTCATTACTTCAGTCTCTCTGGCTCCCCTGGCAGGTCGGCAGCCCCCAGGGGCAGAGCTTTTACTCTGGGTCAGATAGAAGCCATCCATACCTTCTTCAGACCCTTCTTTGGTCTCACGAATATTGGGACTTTAATTTCTCTTCCATCAGGACCCCCAAACCCTCAAACCAAGGGTTAGCTCTACCAGCTCTGTGCTCCTCAACACAGACTCCAAAAGCACTTTTATAACTTTAACTTTGTTTCATAATCAAAAACATTTAAAATAGTTTTGCCCTAATCTTACCAGATTCTGTGTGTATACATACAACATATACATATATTTTTTTCAAATAGAATTGGATTTGCTTAACTTGTGAACATCCTTCCTTTACGTCATCCTTCTGGACTCAACAGTTACCATTTTGTTCCTGAACTAGTATTTGTATCTAGTCATCAGCCTTAAGTTGTATATTTTCCTGCTTGATTATCAAGCTTTGGTGTCTCTTCAGACTTTAGACCTTTATTTGTTCTGTAATTATCTTTAATTTAGTTTCATTATTTTCACTCATCATGTTCAGGACTCCTATACCCTAAAACTTACCAAAAGAGGCTAAAAAAACATCCAAGAGTTTCTTTGTTTTTCTTTACCTTCATTTCACTTGACTCTATCAGAGATGGGATGAAGAATGACAGCAGATCTCCCTCATAAAATGGGCTAGAAATTCAGAGACTGTGAATTCTGGCTACGGCTTTGCCATTCACATATTTATAACCCCAGGGAAATTATTTAAGCCTTTTCTCTGGTCCATGACACACTTGTCAAATCATGTAGTATTTATGATAAATGTCCTGTGTGATCTATGATCTATGCTGAAAACAAAACATGGGCTCATCTCTTTAGCCAGATACAATTATTAGCAAATCCATTTAGTACAACAGTAGTTTCCAAACCCTAAAGATGAACAGCAGTGCCTTTCTGACTTTAAAAAATACACAGGTATCTGAGGTCCATCCAATCCTGCTGCATCTGATTTTTAAGCAGTTCCTTGACGCAGCAGCAGGCCGGAAGAGCTCTAGAATTGCAGGCCAGACTTCCGAATGCTTGTGGGGTGGACACTCACCATCCATCTTTTGGAGAAATTAGTTCAAAATTTTGTCATCCTGCCTAATTTCTCAGTAAGTAATGAGAGAGGACCATGTTTGAATCATGGCGAACATGCCAAATTTTGAACCCATGCTGTTCTCAGCAACATCTAGGCTGTCAGGATGCTCATGCACATTTTCATGGAACCAGACACAGGATTGTACTTAAAGCAAATAATGAGTACTCTTTATTTAAAATAAAACAATAAATAAATGGGAAGAGGAGGATGGAGTCAGTGTTTCCGACTGCATAAGCTTCTGTTGTAAATGTCAAGGCCTCGAAAACTTTGCATGAAGTGAGATTTAGCCAAATTATTACACCACCCAAAAGGGGAGTCTTTAAAGAAGAATCTCAGATGTGGAAATATGCCTTTGCATACTAGGATATTTGCATACTAGCAAATTTGCCACCTCTTGGATAACTTTGTGCCAGAAGAAAAAAAAAATCACCCCCAAAAGCAAAGTTTTTCCCCAAAAATGTGTGAAATTTTTAGTCCAGAAATTATGCCACCCTTCCCAGTCCTGCCCTTCTGTATATATTGTTTTTTCTGCCACTTCAAAATAATACTGTGAGTTAGTGGCTTAAAAGGCAGCAGGATTTCTATTTTTTCTAATAAAATAGACTCATGGGTTGTAAAAAAATACTTAGACAAGTTGAGCTTCCCTTCCCCCAATTCCAAATCAAGGATTTATCTTGCAGGAACTGAGTTTCTCTTCTATCTGTATCAGTTAAAACTGGGACTTCAATCTATCTCTTGGCCTATGGGCAGAACAGTTTCTTA
This sequence comes from Halichoerus grypus, assembly GCF_964656455.1. NCBI lineage: Eukaryota > Metazoa > Chordata > Mammalia > Carnivora > Phocidae > Halichoerus > Halichoerus grypus. Next base: position 18,552,369 of record NC_135720.1, on the reverse strand, counting down.
GAGTCCTAGGAATCTTAATTGCAGTATTTCCTTGGGTTCTGTTTTACAGGTCACTTCCCAAACCCCTTCATCTCTTTTCCCAAAGTACCTCCTTTGCTTCAGACCCTCCACCTGGCTTATTACAACAGCTCTCTATTATCTCACTGTTATCTCTAGACCATTCTGTCTGTAACAGCTCAAGTGTTCTACCGTCCTCTATGCAAATCTAGCTGGGCTAGTCCCTCCTTAAAATCATCTTAAATAAGGTCCCAACACACCTAAAGAAAGGCATGCACCCTTGCTAATAAGGGGGGGGGGGCACATTTTCAGTAACAAGAATCAGAACAATGTGCCCACCTATCCAAGACCGAGCAAGTAGGGTTTGAAGAGCACCACCTCATCTCAAGAATTTGGAATGTGACCCCTGTTATTCCATCTAGTACTCATTATCTTCTATTCTTCCCTGTAGCCCCAGCCCCTCACCAGGGGGGTACATACACATTCAGCATTTACAGGGACTCCCCTGACAAAAGGCAGGCCCTTCCACACCTCTGTGCTGCAGTTCTCAAAGGGCATTCTGTTCCACGGAACAGCCTGTGGGGCTCTGGGCTCCGTGGCAGAAGGTACAATCTGCCTGCTGTCCCCCAGACAGGTGCTCATTGTCACAGTGCTCCTCTCCAATCCTCCATGGGATTTATTTAGCCACTGGGTTCTGACAGATTTCAGGCTCTAGGGACGGGGCTTGCCGCTATATGGAGCTTTGTAGGAACAGTGGCTCGGGTTTGCAGCTGGAAATCTTTCCTATAGAGACTTCTTTAAGGTCAGCAGATGGAGTTGGAAGATTTATTTTGGGATCTTGATAGGATGTCGGTGAGCTAACTGAGGGCTGCCAGGGAAAGAAGGACATAGAGGTTGTATTTGGAAATTGTTCTTTTTATACCAACTTGCCATGAAAATAAAGGATTTAAAAATAAGATAAAATACTAAAATGTAAAGTGAAAGAAAAACAAATGTAGCAAAAGGATAAAGAAGATAAAATAGTTTGTACATAAAATAAAATAGTTTATGTAAAAGTCTATACGTAAGAGATCATGTCAAGCAACATCCTTGAGCTCATTTAAATAGCTTAAAGTTACCAACAAGTGGGGGCGCCTGGCTGGCTCAGTCCGTAGAGCATGCGACTCTTGATCTCGGGGTTGTAAATTCGAGCCTCACATCAGTTGTAGAAATTACTTAAAAATAAAATCTTGAAAAAAAAAAAAGTTACCACCAATTGCTCTAAGGAACAGAGGTTACGGAGTTGGGTGGATAGTTTCAAGGGAGAGGTTGTTTAGTCTGGAAAGTGTGTGCTTCTGTTCCTTTGTGTTTAATATTTGGTGTTGCTGTTCGGTGTCTGCATTTGAATAGTACAGGCAGCCAGATCTGGCTCCTTCTGTGTTGGAGCTAAAACACTAGGACTGCACTGGGATCATCTAAGAAGACTTTCCAGCTCACCTGGACACCACATTTAGAAATGAGGACAGAATCCTCCGAAAGGAATGGATGCAGACTGGCAGCAGGCAGTGGAGAGCCATTAATTTATTGAATTAAATGAGAATAATTGAATCCAAACATTAGCCTAGAGCTATGAGCTATGGGGCACATTGAAAGTTGATGTCAATCATCTCTATTCTTTGCAGCTGCAAACTGAGAGCCTTTCCTGGTATATTGAAACCAAAAGCACAGAACACAGAACCCTAAGTAGATACGTGCTATGATCCTAAACTCCATATTACTGTTAAAATCCAGACTCAAAATGGAGTCACTTATGCTCAGCCACATGTCACCAAAACAAGACTTTATTACAAATTCAGCTCTCTCCAAAATGGAATCTTATACCAGTCGATCAGGAATCACCTGATCAGCATTAGTTATAACAGTAATCTGCCAGACAGATTCCTGCCATCCCTTAAAGGAAAGTAACCTTGCAATAACCAGCCCGCTTTTTTGCCTAGTTCACCTTCCTTGTTCCTGCTCTCTTCTGCCTATAAAGTCTTTCATTTCGTACAGCTCCTCAGAGCTCCTTACTATCTGCTAGATTGAATGCTGCCTGATTCATTAACTGTTGAGTGAAGCCAAGAATATCTTTAAAATTTACTCAGTTGAATTTTGTTTTTTAACACGACGTATTCTCATTCAGTAATAATGCACTTAATGAAAGTCTTCTGTATCAATACAACCACTCATTGTTGTCAGATGAGCATCTCACAAGCAGAGAAACATGGCAAGGGCGTCTCCGCTTCCATCTCCAAACCAACACTCAGCAGTTCAACACTGTAAACCTGAGCACTCTTCAGTTGCTAGATATCTCATAGTATCACCCTGTTTGTGGAGCTCATGACAGTATGCCCCAATGACACATCTCTTGCCAGAAGCAAATTTCACCTCTTAAGTCAAGAAATTATCCTACTATCCATTGAGATTTCCTTCCTTAAAATCTTAAAAAATCACAACTATATTTTAAAAATAAATTCTTTCCCACAATGCTGAAAACATTCACCACTGAATGCTGAAAATATTCATCACTGAGACAGCAGAACCAAAAAAGGGTGAATTGATGAGATCTTGTGAAAGATTCCCCTTTAGACAAGACCACCCCATTCCCATTATATTTGAAATACAAGTGTGGGTTGACTTTTACAAGAACATTTTTAGAGGACCGGTGGTTGTTAAAGAAAAGAATTTCATGACACTTGTTAAGGTCAGAAAGAAAGACTTTCTTCAAGAAAGGGCTACTGCAATGGGGTTTTGGGCAGGGGAGAGATTGGGCAAGGTAGGGCTCAACTCAGAATACAATGAGACAAGTGGGGATCAGTCAAGGGTCAGGGCAGGGTCAGTGGATGGAAAATTACTAAGAGGAAACATTAAGGATGGGGGATTCTTTCTTTTTTTTAAGATTTATTTATTACTTTAGAGAAAGAGAGAGCATGAGCGGGAGGAGCAGAGGGAGAGGGAGAGAGAATCTAAAGCAGACTTTGCACTGAGTGTGGAGCTCAATGCGGGGGTTGATCTCATGATCCTGAGATCATGATGCTGAGATCAGACCTGAACCAAAACCGAGAGTTGGATGCTTAACCGCCTGCATCACCAGGCGCCCAGATAGGGGGATTCTTACTGGGAAGGCCAAGGTAATAAGATATGGAAGGTGGGGGATTTTCACTAAACCAGCCCAGCAGGGTTCTTGCTAAGACTGGACTGAGTAGTCCAAGGACAGAGCCTTAGGTCAGGGCTTAGTTGAGAAGGCTCAGAGGAGCCTGACTCATATTTGGTTAAGGAGAAAGTGTCTTGTTTACTAGTTACTTGCATATAACACAGTTCCTGGTGGGGCTGCTCTCAATGAGAACAGACACACACCTGGCTAGTCTCCTAAAAGGGAGGGCTCTATGGCTGTCCTCTCTCTCCCACCCTGGGGAAGCCTGAGGGAGCAGGACAAGCACAGGTCCACATTGTGGCTGCTTCTGGGAGCCCATGGAGGGAATGTGACCTAGACTGGACATGCAGACACTCAACTTCTTGGGCCCCACAGGCTCCTGGCCGGACCCCTATGTCACCTCTGTCAGTGTGTGCCTTACTGGCCTGAGTGTTGCGGAATGTACCCCCCCCCACCCCCACCCAGGCCTAGGGAGGGTGGGAGGCAGCCTCTGCCATCACTTTGGTTTTGCGCATGCCTTGTGAGTCAACATTCTCATTGTGAAGGTCCATTGTTCATGATTTTAAAAAAGAAGTCTATGCTTAGTTCCACTGTTGGAAATAGAAAGTTTACCTTTAATCAGGCTAAAGATAAAGGTGCAGGTCTGACGCTACAGAGGCTTGCTGACCGCAGTCACGAGGAGGCCACATTTTCACATGGAACTGGGTGAACTAGATCAAACAGTAAAAAAAAAAAAAATCAGAATCATCTGGAATCTGACAACATTCTTCAAGGCCTTTTTAGGCCTTCTTTATATTTGTATGACTTTCTTGTAGTTCCTGTTTGCCCCCAACTAATAGCATTAGAATACCACTTTTATTTTGTCCTTTGTGATTTCCTGAAGCTTGATGGGGCCCAGTCCTTTGATATGTAAAATGGGATCCTAAAGGCAGGAGGTGGGAAGTGAAGCCTGCTCTGGCAGTGCAGTGTGGGAGGACCAGAGTCGGCAGGAAAAGACTCCATAAATACCTGGAGTTTTCCCTTTAGACCTTTCTGGTTAATACCACAAGGGGAGGAGCCGGGAGGGGGTGGGGGTGGGGAGTTTGAGGGAACTGGAACATTTAACTTCTCTCTATGTAAATGTTCTGCCCCTCATCAAACTTTCCCCTGCCATTTGATTTTATTTTTAATATTTTATTTATTCGAGAGAGAGAGAGAGATCATGTACAAGCAGGGGGAGGAGCAGAGGGAGAGGGAGAAGCACATTCCCCACTGAGCAGGGAGCACGAGGCTCAATCCCAGGACTCTGGGATCATGACCTGAGCTGAAGGCAGTCACTTAACCAACTGAGCCACCCAGGAGTCTCATGAGAGACTCTTAACACTAGGAAACAAACTGAGGGTGCTGGAGAAGAGGTGGGTGGGGGGGTGGGGTAATTGGATGATGAGAGAGCACCTGACGTGATGAGCACTGGGTATTATATGCACCTGATGAATTATTGAACACTACATCTGAAACTAAAAATAAATAAAAAAATAAAATTAAATAAATAAATAAAATAAAAATAAAAATAAAATATATACTTTCACATAGGGTTGGGTGCTCAAAAACTCTTTTTTAATAAAGATGAGTGATAACAAGGATTAGAACTAAAGACTGGAAAGACATTCAAATTAATAAGATGTGCTTGCATTAAAAAACCTGACCACATTCGACTTACACATTCAACTTACTTATATCAGATTCCCACCCTTTGGGGGTTCCTGGGCTGTCTGTTGCCCTCCACATGAACTCCCAGCACCCCCGCCCCCCACCCCAGATGCACCCAGCACACAGGAGATGTGCCCCTGAGGAACAGATGCTGTTCTAAAGCATTGACACAGCCTCGTGGTTTCAGGATCATTAAGAAATCATTAGCGAGGAGGGATTGCTGGTTTAAATTAGAATGACACTGATAGACCTATAATTAGTAGAAATGAAAATTGTTAATTAAAAGTGTGTCTTATTTCCCCCTGGTGTGATCTCTATTTGCTACTTGGTTTTAATAAAAAAATGAAACCATTTGATAGATTTTCTCAACCCAAAACAAAACATTAAAAAAATAGAAAAAAAAAGCCTAACTTTCTAAGACTTAAACTATGTCCACTCAGAGCTCATGTTTAAATTAGATTGTAGTGTGGATTCTGAAAAAAATTTTAAAAACATTTTGTTGCCAACTGTTATGGGCTGAATTGTGTCCACTCAAAATCCATTAAGGGCCAAAAACCAGGGGTGAAAAAAGCCACAGCTGGGATAGGGAAGGCTCAGCAAATTGCATTTATCACAGCAGACAGAGGAAACTCACAATTCCAACTTGATCTCTCACTAAAGTGACCCATAATTTATTGCAAAATTGCTTCCGATATTGAAAGGGGTTCGGTTATTAATTACTTCAGGAAAGGGGTATGACTTGTGGATTTTCCATCCCTCACCACCCCCAGCCCCGAGCACACCCTTGTCTATACTTCATATGCACCCATGACTGTTCTTGAAATTCTTCATCTTTTCACTGGATCTGAACCTTTGCATCCTCAGATTTCAATATTGAAATCAGGCTCTGCAGCACCAGAATGTTTATGTGTATTTTTTTGTAGTTAATTCTATGGCTGAATTGTCAAGAGTTGTCTGAATGAATCATAGACCAAAAGCTTTTCTCTCAATAATAAAAATGTTGGTCAGACAATATATTCAGTGATAGCTATAAAAAGCTTCATAAAATGAAGACATCCTGAGGTCAAATAGAAATTGTGTTCTTCAGAATAAGCACTTAGAGATCTCTGCACTGAGATTCAGGCTTTCTGAGAAAGGTGACTGGGATGTAGGACCATCCATTAAACTCATTAAATTAAACCCAAGCCTCTTCGGCTCAGTGGACTCTGAATGCGTGGCTTTGTTGGATTGCTTTTCAGAAACTCTTTGCACTCACTTAGTAATATAATAAGTGTGATTTTTTTTTTTTTTTTTGGTTGCCTTTCTATTGCTTCCAAGAGAAATTTTCAAGTATTTTTCCCCAACAACAACAAAAGCCCCTTTCTTGAGGGTTCCCATTTTATTTATTTTCTTGTTTGCTGTCTACAATCTCAGGTTTACGTGGGACAAAACCATTCTCCTAGGTTCCAGAACTTGTGATTTCAAAGTTTCATATAAGGAAATATAATCTGATTATTTCATCTGGGGTCAACCGCAAATTACTTCATATAAATAATGATTTCTTAATTTTGATAAGCTTTCAGTTTTACAATGGGCTTTTGTATGCGTTATCTCACTTAATTTTTACAACAAACCCACAATATGAGTCACTTTTACACCATTTCAGGACTGAGAAAAACGAAGCTCAGACAGGTCGGGGAATTTGCCCCAGACGACAGAGTCTGCAAATGCCCGAGGTAGACTTACACCCAGTGATCTGTACCCATTCCACGGCCATGACATCACCATCGCCGCCTGACATTTCATCTCAAGACAAATTACAGCCCCTGAATTCAGAATGAGCCGATCCACTTGACTCGCACGGTGGAAATCTCTCTAATTTCCAGATTAGGCACAAACTAAACCTACTATCTTCTCTCTAATTCCTCTGTCTCCTCTTTCCTTTGAATCATTTCATTTTTTTCTGATATTTTCATGCCGTACTCCTGCTTTCCATCTCATCTCCACAACAACATGAAGGAGTTACATCTGGATCTTATCAAACAGAGCAGTGGGCTGAGCCTAGGCTGCACATCTTCTAGTTTGGGGAAGCCCTTATCTAAGATTAAACAGGCAGGGGAGGGGCGCCTGTGTGGCACAGTGGGTTGAGTTTCAGATTCTTTGTTTAGGCTCAGGTCCTGATCTCAGGGTTATGGGATCCTTAGGGGATCGAGCCCGGGTCAGGCTCTGCGCTCAGTGGGGAGTCTGCTTGAGATTTTCCCTCTCCTTCTGCCCCTCCTGCTCATGCTCTCTCGCTCTCTCTCAAAAAAGTAAATAAACCTTAAAAAAAAAAAAAAAACCAAGGTAGGGAAAATCTATTTAGAAAGAACACCCTTTTACTTACCCAACCTCTTCCCCTGAAACTCCTTTTAGATTTAAAGCTCCTTGCATAGAGGTTTGCTTTGTTTCAATTTTTCCAAAGGACACAGTGACGTGGTACAGTGACTCGTCAGCAGTACATTAATACAGTCAGTCTGTGGTTTTATTAACCTTGATAGTTTAGTGTATTTCAAGCAGATCAGCTGCATCAGAATGACCTGGAATGTTTGTTTAAAGTGTAATTCTTGAGCTCAATTCAAGACTTACAAAATCAAAATATCTGACAGAGCAGCTGTGGAATCTGCATTGTAAACACGGACCTGGGGGATTGGCAGATGAAAGTCTGAGAAGTGCTGGGGAAGGAACCCAGCCCCCACCCCATACATGCTGTAGCCCCCCGCATTCTCCTCGAGCTGGGAAATCATGGCACTGAGGTTCCCACCTTCTGAGAAAGGTGCCTGGGATGTTTGCCCATCCATTAAACTCACTAGAATTGGGCAGACCTCAGTGAGATTATAGTTCAAACCCAAAAGGCAGATAAGGAAGTTGAAGCCCAGGGGGAATAAGGGATTAAAGAGAAGTCCTTCTCAATACTATTCATGGTTCCAAACAAAACAATGAATCAACGGTTTCTGTTGTTTTTAAATCTCTGTTGGCCCTAGGCGCTCATGCAAGGAGGTCTCCCCCCCAATCTCATCTGCTTCAAAATATGAAGTCTCCCTCTTTTTAAAACAATCACAAACATTTCATGGTATCGAGAAAAGTTCATCGGCCCCAGATACAAAGGACTAAAGAGCTCTGGTATTCAAGGTGACCTTGGAGACCAGTGGGTTAGTACAGTATACCTGGCTGTCAGTCCTTGTAGACTATTTCTCAAATTTTCATGCTTAGAAATGGCTTAATCTATTCACCTAGATGTGTTCAGGTAAATGACAAGAAATGGAGTGGTAAACTGGAAACATGATGGCATAATTTACAAACAATAATCAAAATTTCCCAATGTTCAGGTCATCATTGTAGCGTAGAATCATCTCTGGGAAGAAACTGACTCAATGAAAATGAGTTAGGAAGTCAGCCTACAGGTCCGTCCCACACAGCTGAGACTGAAGCCCTTCTTGGTTACGTGTCCTTACTAGGGAGCATCTGCCTGTTTGATTGCATATTTGTGTAGGTCATCTAGAACAGTGCTTTCCGACATTTCACTTGGCATTGGCTGGGTTATATTATAAGTGTATGTTGAATGTTTTAAAAAACCTACCCACTTGTTTTCCAAAGTGACTGTAAAATTTGGCATTGTTCTCAGCAATGTAGAGAGAGTTCCAGGTGTTTCCTACCCTTGTCAGCACTTGGAGTTGTCAGTTATCTTGAATTATAGCCATTCTAGTAGGTGTATGATGCTACCTCCTTTTTATTTTAATTTGCATGTCCCTAATCACTAATGAGGTTGAATAGGTTTTTATGTGCCAATTTACCATTTGTATCCTTTCTATGACAAAGTCATGTTTACCCAGTGTTTTGTGGTGTTCAGCAAGTAGATTCTGTGTCAGTTTTGCTAGATCTACAGCTAAAGTTTTCTTTTTTGTTTTTTGGGGCTATTGTAAATGGTACTTTATTTTTTTTAAAGATTTTATTTACTTATTTGTCAGAGAAACAGAGAGAGAGAGAGATCGAGCACAAGTAGGGGGAGCGGCAGACAGAGGGAGAAGCAGGCTCCCCGCTGAGCAAGGAGCCCAACGCGGGACTCGGTCCCAAGACCCTGGGATTATGACCTGAGCTGAAAGCAGATGCTTAAATGACTGAGCCACCCAGGCATCCTATAAGTGGTACTTTAAAAAAGTTTTCAACACATTGCTACTATACAGAAATATGATTCAGTTGTGTGTGTTGACCTTGTATCCTATCCTGTGACTTGCCGATCTCACATATTAGTTAGTATTAGAAGTGTTTTTGTACATTCATTGGGGTTTTTTCTATGTAGGTAATCATGCTTTCTGCAATTAGGGATGGTTTTATTTCTTCATTTCTAATCAGTATTCTACGTATGTATGTATGTATCTATCATCTATCTATCTATCTATCTATCTATCTATCTATCTATCCATCCATATCTTGTCTCATTGCACTGGTAGACTTCCAGTACCATGGTCAATAGGAATGATAAGAGTGGACATCTTTGCCTTGTTCCTGATCTTAGTTATTTTTTCAGTTTAAAAATTTCAGCCTGGTTCTTCTTTATATCTTCTGTTTCTTTGCCAAGGCTTTCTACGTTTCCATTTGTTTCCAGAATGTTCATAATTCCTGGCTGGAATATTTGCTTAGTAGCTGCTCAAGTCCTTGTCACATCCTTCCAACATCTGTGTCATCCCACCATTGGCATCTGTTGATTCTCCTTTCCTGTGAAAGTTGAAATTGTCCTGGTTCTTCATATACTGAGCAAATTTAGATTGTGCCCTGGACATTCTCATATTATCTTATGAGACTTTGGGTCTCATTTAAATCCTATGGAGAATGTGGACAGTTTTGTTGTAGTAGGTAGTTGACCCGGTTAGGTTCAGGTGACAAGGTCCAATCTGCTTCCTGAGGAGTGGGTTCCAATGTCAGCTCTATCTTTCAAGCTCTTGCAGTTCCATTCACATCAATCCCAGATATATGCCACCTCATTGTCAGTTTGGGATGTGAGCATGACTGAATGAAGTAAAGAAAAAGAAATAAACATGACTGTACTCCTTCTGCTCCCGGAGACAGAAGTAGAAGGTTTTTCCTGGAGTTCTCCATCTGAGCCTCAGTTCCCAATTCTGGGTTTCATGCTGCATTGCATCCAGGCTGGAAGGTACCGGAGGGAAAAATGTTATAAACTGTCTGTTTGGTAATACCTTGAATTCTGTGTTTTTCTCCAACCCACGTGGCACTCTTTATTTTTAGAGTCCTTACATAGATTCTTCATGCATTTGTCCAGTTGTTTTAGTTGCATGCGCTTCCTTCATCTTGCCTGGAGCTGGATCTTCTTTGCCTTTCCACAGCCATTGGATTTTTAAAACAACTTTATCAACAAATAAGTTGCATACTGTAAAATTCACCTAGCTAAAATGTACAATCCAATGGTTTTTGTATATTCAGAGTTTGCAACCACCACACCATCGATTTTAAAATATTTTTATCATCCCCCAAATTAAACCCATACCCATTAGCAGTCATTTCCTATTTCCTCCAATCTCTCCATCCCTAGGCCTAGGCAATGACTAATCTAGCTTCTGTATCTGTAAGTTTTCCTATTCTGAACATTTCATAAATGGAATCATATAATATGGTCTTCTGTTATTGGCTTCCTTCGATTAGCATAATGTTTTTCAAAAATCATCCATGTCACAGCATGTAGAAGTACACCATCCTCTCAGTGCTGCGTAGTTTTCCATTGTATGGATATAACCCATTTTATTCATTCCTTCATCGCTGATGGACATTTGGGTGTCCACTTATTGGCTCTTATGAATAATGCTGCTATGAACCTTCTTATAAAATTTTTGGTGTGAACATGTTTTCATTTCTCTGGGTTATGTACCAATGAGTAGAACTGTTAGGTTGTATGGTAACTGTATGTTAATATTTTAAGGAACTTCCAAACTCATTTCCAAAGCAAGTGCATTATTTTGCAATCTCATCGGCACTGTGTAAGTGTTTGGATTTCTCCACATTCTCACCAACACTTGTTGTTATCTACCTTTTTAAAAAACACGTAGCCATCATATTGGGTATGAAGTTGTATATCATTGTTGGATTTCCGTTCCCTTGATGGCTAATGTTTTTTATGTAGGATCTTTTCACATGCTTATTGGCTGTCATACACCTTTTTTTGAAGAAATGCCTATTTAAATCTTTTGCCCAATGTCATTTGTCTTTTTATTATTGAGTTGTGAGTATTTTTTATATATTCTAGATACAAGTCCCTTATCAGGTAAGTGATTAGCAAATGTATTTTTCCCATTTTTTAGGTTGTCTTTTCATTTTTGTGGTATCCTTTGAAGCACAAAAAATTAATTTTGATGAACATATCTATTTTTTCCAACTTATCCAACTTATTTATTGTTTTCTTTGGTTAGTTATACTTTTAATGTCATATGTAAGAAACTGTTACCAAAAGTGAGGTCATGAAGCATTTACACCTATGTTCTAAGACTTGTATAGTTTTAGCTTTTACATTAAGGTCTTTAGACAATGTTAATTTTTGTATGTGGTATAAAGCAGGGTCTAATTTCATTCCTTAGCATTGGATATTCAGTTGTCCCAGCACTATTTGTTGAAAGGACTATTCTTTCCCCTACTTTCTGAAAAGCTTTGGCATCCTTGCTAAATGTAAATGCGAGGATTTATTTTTGGACTCTTAAGTCTAGTCCATTGATCTCTGTGTCCATCCTTATGTTAGTCCCACCATCTTTGTTAATGTAGCTTTGTAATAAGTTTTGAAATCAGAAAATGAGACTTCTCCAATGTTGTTCTTTCTCAATTTTTTTTCCAGCCTATTCTAGGTTCCTTGAATGTGCCTACCAATTTTAGGATCATCTTATTAATTCCTACAAAGAAGCCAGCCGTAACTGTAATTGTGTTGAGTCTGTAGATCAGTTTGGGGAATATTGCCATCTTAACGTTGTCTTCTGAACCATGCACATGGGATGTCTTTCCACTTATTTAGATCTTCTTTAACTTTTTTAAAGCAATCTTTTATAGCTTTCAGAGTAAAAGTTTTACACTTCTTTTATTAAATTTATTACTGGGGCACTTGGGTGGCTCAGTCATTAAGCATCTGCCTTCAGCTCAGGTCATGATCTCAGGGTCCTGGGACTGAGCCCCACATTGTGCTCCCTGCTCAGCAGGAAGCCTGCTTCTCCCTCTCCCATTCCCCCTGCTTCTTTCCTCTCTTTCTGTCAAATAAATAAATAAAATATTAAAAAAAAAGATTTAAATTTATTACTAAGTATTTTTTCTTTTGCTATTGTAAATGTGATTTTTTTTTCTTAATTTCATTTTTGCATTGTTTCTTTGCATCCATTGAATTTTAACTTCAAGCACTCTATTTTTAATTCCTAGAAGTCCTGTTTGTGTCTTTTTTCATATTGGCCTAGCTATTCATGATTTAATATATATATATCTTTTAAGTTTTTAACTTTAATTCCAGTTAGTTAACATACAGTGTTATATTAGGTTCAAGTGTACAATATAGTGATTCAACACTTCCATACATCACCTGGTGCTCATCACAAGTGTGCTCCTTAGACCCCATCATCTATTTCACCCATCCCCCCACCCCACCCACCTCCCCTCTGGTAACTACCAGTTTTTTCTCTATAGGTAAGAGTCTGTTTCTTGATTTCTCTCTCTTTTCCCCTCTTTGCTCATTTGTTTTCTTTCTTAAATTCTACAATATGAGTGAAATCATATGGTATTTGCCTTTCTCTAACTTATTTCACTTAGCATTATACTCTCTAGCTCCATCCATGTTGCAAAAAGCAAGATTTCATTACTTTTTATGGCTGAATCATGTTCCATTGTATACATATACCACTTCTTTCTCCATTCATCAATCAGTGGACGCTTGGGCTGCTTCCATATCCTAGCTATTGTAAATAATGCTTCAATAAGCACAGGGGTGCATGTATCCCTTTGAATTAGTGTTTTTGTATTCTTTTGGTAAATACCCAGTAGTGTGATTATTGGATAATAAGGTAGTTCTATTTTTAACTTTTTGAGGAACCTCCATACTGTTTTCCGCAGTGGCTACACCAGTTTGCATTCCCATCAATAGTGCACGACTGTTCCTTTTTCTCCACATCCTCGGCAATACCTGTTGTTTCTTGTGTTGTTGTTTTTGCCATTCTGACAGGTGTGTAATATATTTTTTAACACAAAGAATGACCAGATCCAGAACCATCAGATACAGAACTTACTCTGTATCTGATTATTTCAATACCTGAAGCCTCCAGGTTATGTTTTCTCCCCTTATTCTCTTCCGTGTCTCTCTCATGAAAGTTTCTTTCTTCCTTTGCTTAGTTCTTTGACTTCAATGGCGTAAGGCTTAGATTGCAGGTGGTCAGAGAGCGTGTGGGTTTGCTTCTGCCAGGTCCCGTGATCACTTGGAACTGAATTTTCAGGCAGAGTTTTACCACACAAGAAGTACACATTCCTGTTCCAACCTACCTGAATGTTAGGAATCTTCTGGGGTACACCTGTGTTTTCTCTGTCACTCAGCCAAATTTGAGATAAATTGGCTAACTCTCCCTTCATGTGGGGATAGTTTTCTATTTAACCCGATCACTGAGGTCATCATCCTTTGTAAGCTGCCACTTTATATGGGGGTCAACTGTCCAAATCCCCACTCTGCTCTAGCTTCAGATTTTGTATGTGGATCTTTAAATCACAAATTCTTAGCCCCCATGGATGGCAAATACCGTGGACAAACACCACTCCAGAATTTACATTGAATTTACATGCCACTTTAAAATGTGTACTTTCTTACCATTTTTGCCCCTTATTATTTGTACTTTTCTGCCAGCTCAACCATGCATTATAAAATATTTCAAACAGATTTATACAGCAATTTTCCTTTCTTCTGAACATTTAATCAGCAATATTGCTTGCAATGGAACCTAATTAACATCTTTTTAATTTCACTCCAACTGAAGTTAGAAGGTGTAGAATCTGATCCTGGTTCTAGCAACATGACCTTTGGTAAGTCTTTCATTTTCTCTGTGCTTTAGGGACTCCATTTGTGAAAAATGAGGAGATTGGACTAAATTATTTTTATGGACCCTTTCAGCTGTAAATGTCCATGACTCTCATGTTCAATAATTCCTAATTGTACAGGAACTTCGATAGTTATTAATCATATTCAGGGAGTTCTTTTATATCAGCGAGGATGAGATAGTTCTACTCAAAAGTATAGTTTTTCTTTGACCTGAGTGGCTTATTTTCTCTCAGATAGTGGGAGTTCTTCTAGTGGGGCCTGTATACCTGATTGATTACTATCATAATTCCACTTTAAAATATCATAAGAGTCAGACAAAATGTACCAAAGTAAAATTTTGTTATTTTTCTTCACATGGATTTTAATAGTACCCAGAAAAGGTAAAATAACAATGTTGTGCCCTTGAAAGTAAGATATTTCAAAACTACTACTAATTTTGTTGATGTGTTTTTGTTTTGTTTTTAAGATACAGTTTGGATTTTCTTTAAAAAACTTTTTTAAATTTCTGATAAAATTCAGGGATAACTGTATTTTTAGCAGATTCAATATTTTCAAAGCCTTGTAAGAAAACAAACCATAATTGGCAGCAGGCATTGAAAAGGAAAAATCCTCTGAAGCAGCAAACACCCTGTTTACTGCTGAGAACCCATGAATCACAGAGAGCAACATAACCCAAAAGTGTGTTTTCCTTCTGCTGTTTGAAGTTGCAGGAGCAAATCTGTGGCCTTAAAGTAATGAAATGCACTGAGATAGTACAAAAATACATTATTTAGTTGCTTGCTACATAATGTGATTTAAATTGTTTTTCTTTCCATTATCCTTGGCTCTTGGGCACTTAAGTTGAGGCAGATTTATGACTATTTCATAATTAACAAGTGTTCCTCTCTGACAAAGAAAGTAATTTGGGGGAGGGTGGGAGTCTTTGCTCTCTGTCCCTGCTAAGCTTCTCCTTCAACACCTTTGTTTCCTACCAGTCTAAGACTCCATTAACTTTAAAAACAAATTAGAATTTAGCTTCTTTAACTGTTCTCACTTTGCTCAAATCAAAAGGCATTTAATTAGTTTGCTTCTAGGATATATTAGTGCAATCACAGCATCTAATATAAATAGTTTAATATGATGGTCTAATGCTACAAAGTGTCAGTGAAAGACTTTGAAGCTAAATTATGGCCAACGCCCAAAGGACATCCTGGACGAAGTCTATGACTCTACCCTATATTTGTAAGACTGTCACCCATAAAGCTTTAAAAATAAAGCTGTAAAAGACCCATTTCGCCATGTTGAGGTGGCAATGAGTCCTTTGACAAAAGTAAAAGTTTGAAATTTCTTTTTTTCCAATGTGGTTTTGGCAGGGCCTGTCTATTCTCAACAAATATGAGGGGCTCCGGAAGGAAAGTGATCTACCCATTTTCCTGTCCTCTCTCCAACACACCCACCACTGTAGGCCTTGAGGTCCCCTTGTTGTTGCTGGCAGGGCCATGCCTGGTTCACTGAGCTACTCAAGAGCTGGTACAACCTTCAAAATTTGAGGATGAGATATAGCAGGGCTTCTGACCTACTTGATGTTGATGTACTCTGTTCCTACACGCTGTGATCACTTGAGGGGAAGGGACACGACATTTCTTTTTTTTTTTTTTTTTTAAAGATTTTATTTATTTATTTGAGAGAGAGAGACACAGCGAGAGAGGGAACACAAGCAGGGGGAGTGGGAGAGGGAGAAGCAGGCTTCCCGCCGAGCAGGGAGCCCGATGCGGGGCTCGATCCCAGGACCCTGGGATCATGACCTGAGCCAAAGGCAGACGCTTAACGACTGAGCCACCCAGGCGCCCCGGGACACGACATTTCTTAAATTGTATCCCTCTTTGCCCAGATTTGGAAAGCGCAATGTACATTCTACTGTATATTTCCCAGGATGGTTTAGTGATACAGAAACCAAGAAAAGAAAGTATAGTTGACCCTTGAACTACTGTGGGTCCACTTTATGCAGATTTTTTTTCAATAAATACGGAACACTACTGTACATGTATTTTCTCTTCCTTGTGATTTTCTTAATCCTTTGGAGTTGACAGTGAAAGTCACCAGTGACCATTCAAAAATGTAGAGAGAAAAGATGTTTGACTGCAAGAAGCTGAGGAAAGATGAAGAAGTGGAGACCATGTGTAAAGATAACCGGTAAGTTTGCTATAAAGAATAATAGGAAATAGTGATACTATTCCAAATACTTGGAGAGGGCCATGGGGTCAAGGAAGTATTCTTAAGAAGGGAAATAAGAGAGAGGTGCGTGCAGATGAGAACAATCCTGTGGTGATGGGGAGACTGATATAGGAGGGAGAAGGGACAGTTGCAGGATCAAAATCACGGAGAAAGTAGAGGACAGGGATGCCATTGCTCCCGTGGAAAGGTGGGTGGAGTTACAGGCATGACTACTTCTCCCACTGAACTAAATGGGCAGTGAGGTAGTTGGGTACATTTTGTTATATGAGGAGGTTCTCAGCTAATTGTATTTATTTTCACAAGGAATTAATGGAAGCAAGGAAGACACCTACACTATTCTAAGCTTTAGTACTTGAGGCTTATAAGAGAAAAAGCAGCGACTACTTAAGAAGGAGGAATTAATTTATATAATTATAGATTAATATATTATTATAGGTTAATATATTATTATAGATTAATATATCATTATAGATTAATGTATTATCATAGATTAATATTATATAATATTAAATAAGTAATTGGTTACTATAATTGGCAAGAACTCCTTTTCTATATGCAAATGATTAGGGGCAAAGAAATGAATGAATTTGAGAGAACATAGTAAGATAAATTCAACAGTGTTTGAGGGTTACTATCTTAGGGAGGTCAGTTTTGTTGACCACAGAGAAAAATGGCAAGATGGTAAGATCAACTCATTCCAGAAATTTTAGGGAGCCATATGAAAAAGTATATTAAGGGGCGCCTGGGTGGCTCAGTCATTAAGCGTCTGCCTTCGGCTCAGGTCATGATCCCAGGGTCCTGGGATCGAGCCCCTCATTGGGCTCTCTGCTCAGCGGGGAGCCTGCTTCTCCCTCTCCCACTCTGCCTGCTTGTGTTCCCTCTCTCACTGTCTCTCTCTGTCAAATAAATAAATAAAATCTTTAAAAAAAAATTATATTAAAATGTTACTGAAAGTGACTAAAAGAAAAAGTAGGATAGACATATTCTCTTCCTGAATTACAAGATTGATTTAAGGCAATCATATTTAGAAATCTTAGTTTTTAAAGGAATTTCACAAAATGATTCTAAAATGCATTGGGAAGAATAGATAGGCTTGATTAAAATTTTTATTCAAAAAAAGAGGCCAGTTTCTAAACATCTTGAAAGATTATGAAAATTAAGTTGGTGTTGTATTGGCATAAGAAGAAATAAACTGAAACGGACCCCCAGATTTGGAAGTGTTGGCATCACAAACTAGTGGAGAAGGAAGGATCATTCAATATGAGAGCTAAGAAACTGACTAGTTATTTCTTTTGAAATTCATATTCCCACTTAATAATATACTCTAAATAAATTAAAAATGAATTATAAATAAATAAAAAAATCAAACCATATAAAAACTAGAAGAGTCTTTACCTGATTAGCTCATCTTTGATTAGTAAATTACTAATCTTAAAGCAAAGAAGGAGAACGAAAGATTTGAGAACATAAAATATTAAATTTTCTGTTTAAAAAAATTAGAAACAAAATAAAAGACAAATGGAGAAACACTATTATACTATAGTATAATAACTACACTATTATAAACAAAATACTCATTAAAATCAGTAAGAAAATACTAAGTCCCAATAGGTAAATGAACCAAGTATATGAAAAGATAGTTTACCATGAAAAAACACAAATTATTGTGAAATATCTGAAAATATATAACTTTAGTAAAGAGATGAAAATGTAAATAATATTGATATGCTAATTTCAGTTGTCAAAATAGGAAAAAAATCTTTATATGACTTACAACTTGGTAAGACACATATACCCTTGGTGAAGGGGAAGTTGGTAGAATCTTCATGGAAAGTAATTACAGCAGTACATACCAACCACTTTGGTAATGGATTGCCTCTTCCTGGAACTTGACCCAAGAAAAGGTGCACAAAGAGGAAGGTATAAAAATGTTCATTGTATGCCTGTTAATACTAGTGAAAAAAATTTTATATGTACATATAAAAGTGGGAAGGAAATGTGTCAAAGTGTTAACAGCTGTTATCCACAGTTGATGAGATTATGAATAAGTATTATTTTCTTCTTCATTATCTAATTTTCTAAATTTTCAATGTGAGTATATATTTCTCTTAAAATACATTTAAGAAAAAACATT
This sequence comes from Halichoerus grypus, assembly GCF_964656455.1. Classification (NCBI taxonomy): domain Eukaryota; kingdom Metazoa; phylum Chordata; class Mammalia; order Carnivora; family Phocidae; genus Halichoerus; species Halichoerus grypus. The sequence continues at coordinate 18,534,090 of NC_135720.1, read as the reverse complement.
TTTTTAGATAGGTGAATGTGTCAAAAGCCCCATCAGACATGTGAAGATGTTATTTCTCATGATAATTATCTCCTAAATATAGTTTGATTAAGGAAAAGGATATTCTTATTTGTGGTTGAAAGCACAGTATAGGCAAAAAAAATCTGTCTATAAGATTTTCTATTTTTTAGATTCACCATTTTTTTTTTTTTTAGATTTTATTTATTTATTTGACAGAGAGACACAGCAAGAGAGGGAACACAAGCAGGGGGAGTGGGGGAGGGAGAAGCAGGCTTCCAGCGGAGCAAGGAGCCCGATGCGGGGCTCGATCCCACGACCTGAGATCATGACCTGAGCCGAAGGCAGCCGCTTAACGACTGAGCCACCCAGGCGCCCCTAGATTCACCATTTTAAGACAAGAATATTTATTCTCAGACCTAGTATATAATTTTAAAAATTTAAAAATAAAATTTACAGGCCATATTTATTTTTTTAAAAAAAGGAACTGTTTACCTCTCTGCTAGACCTGCAAGCATTACATATGAATACACAATTCAATCAAGTGAATTTATGCACCTTTACAAAACTTGCATTAGGTGTATGAATTACGATCAAATAAGATTCCTCGTGGTAAGTTAAGTGTGTAAGCCAAATGTTTAAGAATACTTCTTTTTATATCTTAAGTGTAATAATTCTACCTTATGCAGGTTGTCCAACTTAAAAATTCATAATTAGAATCTAATCAAGCAGATGACAAAATAGATGCATAGAATACTAATGTCCAATTTATCCTTGTATATAATTAATTTATGATATTCTCTGCTTTGTAAATTTTGAAAGAAGCCTATATATATCTCAAAAACTTTTTTCTATTATAAATGCTTTCACAAACAACACAACGATTTTATATTTAATTTAATTTTCATTATTATCTCCTAGAACAACTGTTTTTTCCCTGAAATATTAAAGAAGAAAGATGTTACATTGGGTATATAACTGACTACAACAGCAGGATCTGCTACTTTATTTTTTATAATATATTTATTTTCTTGTATTTTTAAAAATTCACATGACATCAATTCATGAATGAAATATTTTCACATCTTCAAGGCACTGGTTTTATTTTTTAAAAATCTGGTTATGTCCCAACTTGTAACATGCGTCCATTATTTTTCTGAGCCTTGGTTTCAAGTATGATAGCCAAAAACGAAGCAAAAATCTTTCTAATGTTAAAAAGCATCTGAAATATTTTGTAAGACTGCTATAAAGAAATAGCACAATAGATTGTGACTTTATTAAGACTCCTTCACAACCAACCTTGTGAGGGTCTCCCTGAACTGAAAGCTCTTTCTTATGCCCTTCCTAGTAACCACAATCAATTGTGAGCGGTCGGGAGGTTCTTCAGCCCAGCAGCTTGCCTGTTCCCAATAGCTCCCCACAAACGCTCACGGTACATGGAGGGGCCATTTAGCCAGTACCTCCAGTTTTTATATTTTATATTTTGACATTGACATTTATATTTTGATATTTATTTTGACATTTCCTTTTTTCTTTTTAAGATTTATTTATTATATAAGAGAGAGAGAGAGAGAGATAAGAAAGAGAGGCTGTAGGGGAGGAGCAGAGGGAGAGAGAAACTCCAAGCAGGCTGAACACTGGGCTTGATCTCATGACCCTGAGATCACTATCTGAGCCAAAACCGAGTCCCAGGCTTAACCGACTGAGCCCCCCAGGTGCCCCTTGACATTTCTTCTGATGCATACTGACCGCTGGTTTACTTTCTGCATCTCAACCTCTTTCTTTAATTAAAATGATTATGGAAGACTGACCTAGGCAGAGTCTTATGCCATTTCTTTGATACAGGTGCCTCAAGGATATTTTTTAAAATCCGTTTATTTCAGGTGCTCTGATAATTTTTGATCAAGGACCAGTTAATAATGTTCACCTGATGTGGTAAAAAAAAAACATATAATTTAGAGCTGTGAGATGTGGGGTTGATAATCCTTTGTCACTTAATAGTTAATGTGACTATAAATGACCCACAGCCTCTCCAAGCCCTGGTTTCCACATCCTTAAAGCGATAAAAAAAAAAAATCATTTCAAGGCTTGTAGTGAATGAGGTGCACAAAAGATAAAGTTCTCAATGTGCTTTGTACAGTGAAATACTAACAGTATTACTATTTTAAGACTCTAATGTTTCTGACTTTGTCTTTCTTTTCCTCCTAGTGTCTCTGAGGCTTTCCACATCTATAATTGAATCTGCTATTTTCTCTTTGTTAATATTCTAAGTTTATGCAAAAACCTAAATGCTACCATGCTCTGGAGCCCACACATTAGTACCCCATTCTTTCCCAGTTTATCTATAGGGTACAGGCACTGTTCTAGGCAGAGGAGTGTGCGATGTAGCACACGAGACTTCAAACAAAGGAAGGACCGAGATAAATTAGCAAAGTGTTTGGAAGAGCAAGTAAGGATAAGACCAATTTTCATTTTTTTTTTTAAAGATTTTATTTATTTTTTTGACAGAGAGAGACATAGCGAGAGCAGGAACACAAAGAGGGGGAGTGGGAGGGGGAGAAGCAGGCTTCCTGCTGAACAGGGAGCCCGATGTGGGACTCGATCCCAGGACCCTGGGATCATGACCTGAGCCGAAGGCAGACGCTTAATGACTGAGCCACCCAGGCGCCCCCAATTTTCATTTTATTGCAAAGTTCTTTGAGGCTGCTGTGATCATTCTGCTATAGATCTGCTAACACGGTAGACACTGAACGTTTCAAAATAAAATAACCCAGAGGAACAACCCAAGGGAGCCAGATAACTTAAATAGAGGCCTTAAAAAATCCTAATAAGTGTCTTTGATTCCACTGTGTGTGTGTTTTCAAATAACTGGAGTAATGTATATCGTTCCGGTGATGCACATAATGAAAAGATTTTCTTTACCAAAAATTGGCAGAAATGATGCAGACTCTTGAAGAAAAGTTTGCTAGGTCTAGAAGTGCCTTGTGGATTTTTTCCAACAAGCCTGTCTTTACTGATCTTTTTAAGAACATCTCCCACAAACATATCATTTCTTCATTCATTCCAAAAATACTCATTAAACACCCACCACGTGCCAAGCAGTCTAGGCAATGAGCAGTTCGCAAAACAGTCCCCACCCCATCTCTGCTCTCATTGGATCGACATTAAATCTTATGTGTGATGATAGTAAGTTCTAGGGAGAAAAATTCAAGCTGGGAAAGGAGCAAACTGTGTGTGGGAGGGAGAAGGCTTATCTTCTTGGTCAGCAATTAATTTTTTAATTTTCAATAAACCTTGTTACAAATAATTGTTTAATGAATAAGGAAAAATAAATTACTTCAATTCCTTTTTTTTTTTTTTTTTTTTTTTGCTTGTGGCAAGAATGTGCTTATCTTTACATAGTGATTCAAAACTTCCATACATCACCTGGTGCTCATCACAAGTGTGCTCCTTAATCCCCATCACCTGTTTCCCCCATCCTCCCACCCACCTCCCCTCTGGTCACCAGCAGTTTGTTCTCTAGAGTTAAAAGTCTGTTTCTGGGTATGACTCTTTCTCTTTTTTTCCCTTTGCTCATTTTTTGTTGTTGTTGTTTCTTAAATTCCACATATGAGTGAAATCATATGGTATTTATCTTTTTCTGACTGACTTATTTCGCTTAGTTAGCATTATACTCTCTAGCTCCATCCATGTCATTGCAAATGGCAAGATTCCATTCTTTTTTATGGCTGAATATCTATATATACACCACTTCTTTCTCCATTCATCAATCGATGGACACTAGAGCTGCTTCCATATCTTGGCTATTGTAAATAATGCTGCTATAAACACAGGGGTACATGTATCCCTTTGGATTAGTGATTTTGTATTCTTTGGGTAAATACCCAGTAGTGTGATTGCTGGATCATAGGGTAGTTCTACTTTTAACTTTTTGAGGAACCTGCATACTGGTTTTCCATCGTGGTCCACCAATGTTGCATAAGTGTTCCTTTCTCCACCAGCCCCCCCTCCCTTCCCCCATCCTCATCAACACCTGTTGTTTCTTGTGTTTTTGATTTTAGCCATTCTGACAGATGTGAGGTGATATCTCATTGTAGTTTTGATTTGCATTTCCCTGATGGTGGGTGATGCTGAGCATCTTTTTCATGTGTCTGCTGGCCATCTGTATGTCTTCTCTGGAGAAATGTCTGTTCATGTGTTCTGTCCATTTTTAATTGGATTATTTGTTTTGGGGTATTGAGTTGTATCAGTTCTTTATATATTTTGGATACTGACCCTTTATCTGTTATGTCATTTGCAAATATCTTCTCCTATTCTGTAGGCTGCCTTCTAGTTTTGTTGACTGTTTCCTTCACTGTGCAAAAGATTTTTATTTTGACTAGTCCCAATAGTTTATTTTTGCTTTTGTTTCCCTTGTCTCAGGGGACCTATCTAGAAAAAACACGCTACAGCCAATGTTGGAAAAGTTACTGCCTGTGCTCTCTTCTAGGCTTTTAATGGTTTCAGGTCTCACATTAAGTCTTTAATCCATTTTGCATTTATTTCTGTATAGAGTATAAGAAAGTGGTCCAGTTTCATTCTTCTGCATGTGGCTGTTCAGTTTTCCCAACACCATTTGTTAAAGAGACTGTCTTTTCCCCACTGAATATTCTTTCCTGCTTTGTTGAAGACTAGCTGACCATATACTTGTGGGTTTATTTCTGGGTTTTCTAGTCTGTTCCATTGATCTATGTGTCTATTTTTTTTTTTTTTTTGCCAGTATCATACTGTTTTGATTATTACAGCTTGTAATATAACTTAAAGTCCAGATATGATACCTCCAGGTTTGCTTTTATTTTTCAAGATTGTTTTGGCTACTTGGGGTCTTTTTGTGGTTCCATATAAATTTTAGGATTGTTTGTTGTAGTTCTGTGAAAAATGCCATTGATATTTTGGTAGGGATTGTGTTAACTGTGTAGATTGCTTTGGAGAGTATAGACATTTTAACAATATCTGTTCTTCCAATCCATGAGCATGGAATGTCTTTCCATTTCTTTGTGTCTTCCTCCATTTCTTTCATCAGTGTTTTACAGTTTTCAGAGTACAGGTCTTTCACCTCTTTGGTTAGGTTTATTTCTAGGTATCTTATCAATTTTGGTGCAGTTGCAAATGGGATTGTTTTCTTAATTTCCCTTTCTGCTGCTTCCTTATTAGTGTATAAAAATGCAACAGATTACTATACATTGATTTTGTATCCTGCAACTTTACTGAATTCATTTATCAGTTCCACCAGTATTTTGGTGGAGTCTTGAGTTTTCTATATGTAGCAGCATGTCATCTACAAATAGTGGAAGTTTTACTTTTTCCTTACTGATTTATATGCTTTTTTTCCCCTTTTTGTTGTCTGATTGTTGTGGCTAGGACTTCCAGTACCATGTTGAATGAAAGTGCTGAGAGTGGACATCCTTGTCTTGTCTGACCTTAGGGGAAAACCTCTGTTTTTTTTACCATTGAGTATGATGTTTGCTGTGGGTTTTTTATATATGGCCTTTATTTTGTTGAGGTATGTTCTTTCTAAATCTACCTTGAGGGTTTAATTTTTTAATTTTATTTATTTATTTGAGAGAGAGAGCCTGAGTGCGTGTGCACAAGCAGGGGGAGTGGCAGAGGGAGAGGGAGAAGCAGGGAGCCCGAAGCTGTGCTGGTGCAGGGCTTGATCCCAGGACCCTGGTATCATGCATGACCTGAGCTGAAGGCAGACGCTTAACTGACTGAGCCACCCAGGCACCCCTTGAGGGTTTCTATCATGAATGGATTTTGTACATCGTCAAATGTTTTTCCTGAGTCTATTGAAATGACCACAGGGTTCTTATCCTTTCTTTTATCGATGTGATGCATCACATTGATTGATTTGCAATGTTGAACCACCCTTGTAACCCAGGAATAAATCCCACTTGATCGTGGTGAATATTGGATTTGGTTTGCTAGTATTTTGCTGAGGATTTTTGAAATTATGTTCATCAGGGATATTAGCCTGTAGTTCTCTCTCTCTCTCTCTCTTTTTTTTTTTTTGGTGTGTGTTTGTAGTATCTATATTGGTTTGGTATCAGGGTAATGCTAACCTCATAGAATGAATTTGCAAGCTTTCCTTCCTTTTCTATTTTTGGAATAGTTAGAGAAGAATAGGTATTAATTCTTCTTTAAATGTTTGGTAGAATTCACCTGTGAAGTCATCTGGTCCTGGATTTTTGTTTGTTAGGAGTTTTTGATTACTGATTCAATTTACTTATTGGTTATTGGTCTGTTCAAATTTTCTATTTCTTCCTGCTTCAGTTTTGGTGGTTTCTATGTTCCTAGGAATTTATCCATTTCTTCTTGGTTGTCCAACTTGTTGGCATATAGTTTTCATAATCTTCTTGTATAATTGTTTGTATTTCTGTGATTTTATTTATTTGAATCTTTTCTCTTTTTTTCTTGATAAGTCTGGCTAGAAGTTTATCAATTTTATTGATTATTTTTCAAAGAAGCAGCTCCTGGTTTCATTGATCCATTCTATTCTTCTTTTTTTTTAGTTTCTATATAATTTATTTCTACTCTAAGAAATTATTATTTCCTTCCTCCTGCTGGTTTTAGGTTTTGTTTGTTGTTCTTTTTCTAGCTCCTCTAGGTGTAAGGCTAGGTTGGTTTTGAGATTTTTCTTGCTTCATGACGTGGGCCTGTGTTGCTATAAACTTTGCTCTTAGAACGGCTTATACTGCATCTCAGAGGTTTGAGACCATTGTATGTTCATTGTCATTTATGTCCATGTACTTTTTAATTTCTTCTTTGATTTCCTGGTTGACCCATTCATTGTTCAGCAGTGTGTTATTTAACCTCCAGGTATCTGTGGCTTTTCCAGACTTTTTCTTGTGGTTGTTTTCTAGTTTCATAGCCTTGTGGTATGAAAAGATGCAGAGTATGACCGCTCTTACTGAACTTGTTGAGGCTTATTTTGTGGCTTAACATGTGATTTATTCTGGAGAATGTTCCATGTGCACTTGAATGTGCATTTTGCTGTTTTAAGAGGAAATGTTCTGAATATATCTGTCAAGTCCTTCGAGTTCAGTGTGTCATTCAAAGCCATTGTTTCCTTGTTGATTCCCTGTTTAGATGATCTATCCATTGATGTGAGTAGGGTGTTATTGTCCCCTACTATTATTGTATTATTGATTAGTTCCTTTATGTTTTTTATTAACCATTTTATGTATTTCGTTAATGACTTAAACTTCTTAACCCAATCTAATTTTCTGCTTTTAGTGCTGCCATAGTAGAGAGAAAAGATAGGATCATTTATTGTGATAAGTAGTATCATTTAGGCCAACATTTGCTATTTTGCTTTATATATTGGAAGGGTTTTCTTTCTGTTTAAATTTTTAAACTTAGCTTTAATCAGGTGTAATTTATATCCAATGACATTCACTCACCAGAATTGTCTGGTTCTATGAATTTCATTATACGTGTACCATCCTTAAACCTGCACCATGATTAAGATATAGAACATTTCTCTGACCCCAAAAAGTGCCTCCCTCTTCCTTTGCAGTCAAGCTCTGGTCCTATCCCAGCCCCAGCCCACCACTGATGTGCCCTGTACAATTGATTTTGCCTTTTGTACAACTTCATATAAATGGCTTGAGAAAGCAAGGGAAAGAGGCTGGCTCTGGGTTTTTATTGTGGTTGTTGGGTGGGGCCATTGTGAGAATTCTTGCCAGAGGGCAGGGGTTTGTGTGGTTTAAATCTTGCGCTGGATCCAAAGGAGGGAGCACCTGCTCTTTCTGACCAGCTTGTCAGGATGTGGCACACGAAGGAAGGAGAGGTGAGGCCTAAGAGCTGTGGGCAAACATCAAAACGGGAGCCTGACTCTTTATTATAGCTACAAATTCAGTTTTAGAGGAGTAGGGTCCTCTAAATGTTTGGAAGCTTTCCTGGAGAAGGTAATGTCAGAAATAACATGATTATTAAGAAAGGAGAATTTTTTTATTCATTTATTATTTATTGTTTGTGTCTGCTCATAAATACATTGTAATGATAGAAAATGGAAAAAATACAGGAAAGTATAAAACAGAAATTAAAGTTCACTTATAACCTCATCATCCTAAAATAATCTCGGTTAACCAGTTAACACTTTTGCCGTCCATTCCTCTAAGAATTATTTTGATAATTAGAAAAAAATAAATTATCAAAAAAATTAAAACACAAATTTTTGTCTGGCGTACTTTTCAGCACATTTACCCTTTTCTCATCGAAGTTGTGGTATAGTTGTTATTTTCAAACTTTTTAATAGAAAGATTAACATTTCTTTTTTTAAGATTTATTTATTTATTTGAGAGAGAGAGAGAGCATGCTCACACATGCAAGCAGGGGGAGGGGCAGAGGGAGAAGGAGAGAGAGGGGGGAGAGAAGCAGACTCCCCACTGAGCACGGAGCCTGATACAAGGCTCTATCTCATGACCCTGAGATCATGACCTGAGCTGAAGTCAAGAGTTGTCTGCTTAACTGCCTGAGCCACCCAGGTGCCTCAAAAAGTTAACATTTCTATCCAACTTTGCTTACTGTCTCTGGTGATGCTTTTAACCTATTTTCCTGTTTTTATAAACATGGCAGATCTGAACCTACTGTATTTTTTAAAAGTTTGCAAATTTAAAAGTGTGTTTCTTTGTTAGAAAAGTGTTAATTTTACCACATCTATTTTCATTTTGCTGCCAAGAAACCGCTGGGATTCCAACTTGCCCTTTCCCATTCAGTACCTCTACTGGAGCTCAGAATCACTGAAGGACCAAACAGTCCTACACAGCGCCCCAGGTAATGCACTATGCATTTGGATATCCACATTCTCTCACCACTTTCATCTTTCAGGTGCATAAAGAACTTGTCAGATTTGAAGGGAAAACCACAAACTTTCATGTTTCAAAGATTTCAAACAGGCTTAGCGATGATGCTTCTAACAGCTGACAGAGTAGGCTCTGTTTAATCCCTGTTAATGCTCCCCTTTTCAAATTCCTTCCTGGTATACCTCAAGATATTTTCATTGCGACCACTCAGGGGCAAATAGGAAAAAGAATTCTCTGTCACATCTTGCCTATCACCTATCCTTCCTTGGTCATATCTATTTTCCTGTATTCTATTTAGTGAATATCAAGCCACAGAGTTCAACTGTAAAATGAATGAAGTTAGCTCTATCATAAGGCAAAAGCAGGCATGGTCTTGGGTTTTGCAGAGAGAAATGTCAAATGTGCAAGGACTCCAGTTCTCAAGGTGGTTCCCTGTAAATCCCCTTGTGGCTTATCAGATGAAGGCTGACGGTGTTCATGGAAACTCTGTGACATGTTGCCCCTTCATATACATCAGAGACCTCTGTTTAAAGTATATTGTATAAATGTATGCAGACTGACGGGTTTTTTTTAAAGGGAGAAATTATGGACTCTGGAATCATCAAGCCGAGTGTTTTTAGATATTTATGTAGCACACAAAGCCTAAAACATTTACTATTGGCCCTTTACAGAAAAAATTTGTTAATTCCTGCCCTAGTCATCCACGTTCACATACAGAGAACTGTTGATGCCAGTATTTGTTAAAAATTGGTGGTTAATGTGACATTATAAGTAAATTTTTGGTAGTTACGGACTCATAAAATAATAAGATTATGCCCATTCAAAAATGTCTAGGAACGGGGAATATCATTCCAGGGCAAGACATTGAAATTATATGGTACAAAAAATGAAGCAGGTGACTTTGGAAGAAGGCATGTGGGGTTGATGTTTAACTTATTCTTAAGGCCTCCTGTACCTAAACTATATTGTGAGAAAAATAAGCATAAATTCTATATACCATTCGGGTAATACACAAATAAGTTTAAATTCATCAACAGATGTTAAGTGACCTTGGCTTTGTGCTCTGTATACAAAGATATATATAAAATAATATTCACCAACATTTATGGAACTCTTACTATGTGGCAAATGATATTCTAAGCACTTGATCTGATTTATCTAATTTAATTCTGTAGCAGCCCTATGAAATAGGTACTATAAGCATTATCTCATTTTAAAAAGGAAATCCCATGGTTTCGAGAGGTTCAATAACTTGCCCAAGGCTATGCAACCGTAGAGATTCAGGGTCAGGACATGAAACCACGCAGTGTAACTAAAAGCTCAGAGACTTAACTGCTCTGTATACCACTTCCCCGGAGATTCCAGTCCTGTGGGATAAATGCTCTAATCAGGGATCATAAAACACCGTGGGGAGGGTGGGGTTATGGGCAAGGGCTTCCCAGAGAGCTGAGTCTGGAATGACAAGATTTGGTGGTAATGGGAAGACACATTTCAACCTTCTCAAGTCATTCTTAGCTTCAGACCTAAAGACTTTTGGGCCACAGGCTTATCTCTACCTAACCTCTGAACAAATCCTATTCAAATTGGAAGGTATATTGGGAGCATAGTAGGCTTCCTCTCCCCGCCCTTTCTGTCCTAAGCCTGTGTTAGAGATGACTCTTCCTCCCCCGCACTTCTCAAGTATGCCTTCCATTCTGAAGAGGGCTGCATCCCTACTTCCTCGTTTTGTGTCTCCATTATATGCTGTTGTACCCACCGTGTTTTTACCTTTCCCCCTTCCCAATACGAGTAACAGGTTGCTCCCAAGGCCCTATTATCACAAATAACATTGCAAGGAACATCGTTATAGACCCTCGTGAGAGTTTTGGGGGGATACACACACTGGAGTAGAATTGCTGAATGCTTGAACCAAACTCTGCCCTGCCCCCCAGCAAGGCATGAAGGCTTCTATATACCAATTAATAGCAATATATAGTATAGGTATCAAACTTGACATTTTATTTACTTGGCGAGGTAATACTTGGCATTCTCTAGCTGATTCTTCACTTTGGCGTCAATGTAGCCAAGCTTAAAACCACAAGTCAGATAGTTCATCATTACCTATGGCTGCAGGCCCAGATGCTCAGCTTGGAACTGCCTAGGCACCCGCAGCTCTCCATTCTTATAATCAGCTTAGCACTTATTTATTATGTTAATGTCAGCGTTTAGGCCTCTGTGCTTACCATTGTGCAGCAGGGCCTCCAAGGTAGTGAGTGAGTGTCTTTTATGTCCCTAGGGCTTTTCACCACCGCCTGTGTAGGGGTACTTAGTATAAGGTTGTTGACTCAAACAAACAGAGAACAGAGGACAAAGAACTAACTTGCAAAGAAAGATGATTCTATTTGTAGCAGATGGAATTAAAGGTCAATTTAATTGGTAGTGAGACATTATGTGTACTTGTCCTTCAGCGGAATCTAGAACTTTGGATTTAAAGCAAAAGAGATAGTTTGGGGATGGAGCTGAGGATCAGTGAATTGCGTGGGATAGAAGTGTATTGAGTGGGTGAGGGAGCACAGGTTTATTTGGCAATCAGGGAAGGATGGTGGCTGCCAAATTGGGGCCAGAGGGGAGGCTCCGTAAGACAGGCTTACCAGCGGGAAGGGCATCAGTGCAGTGTTATCAAAACTACAGGAGGTAGGGATGAGAGGAGGGACCAGTGTCCCATAGGGCAGGCAGTAGGCTCAAAATGAGACTAAGCAGGGCTGCTGGGTCTGAAAATTCGTATTTCACTGGTATCTTTGATAAAGCTCATTAATTTGTACTAATATTAAGAAACGTGTGACCTTTTCTTCTACTTACCTATAGAGAATATTTTGAACTTCCTTTTGTCTTAACTGTTGTACGACACTTGAGATAGCTATATTAAAGGGAAATTTGGAATGCAATATTATTATAGGGAAAATGGAATTTTACTAAAAGAAGTCATGTTAAAATATTTGGCTTATAGATTACTCTGTACTTCGTGAGGCCCTTTTTAAAAAAAAAAAAACAAAACATTAACTAATTCCCTGTTTCACAATAGCACGTAAGAGTTCCTTTGGAAGTGTAAGAGCTCTGTGTGTTCTGAAGAAAGGCACAGTGGTATTTTCTAGCACAGGCTGACCTTGATACCACTTGCTTTAGAGAAATCTGCCTTACCTGAAATTCCATAGGCACTAGAAGACATACAGGCATAAATTCCTGTAGGGTTGCACGATTTATTGTTGTATTCTTATTTATCATCTAGTGTTCTCCTCATAGACTTCCCATTTTTTAATGGACATACTGAGATTTTTGTCAAAAAAACTTAAACACTTTCTCCATTAATCTCATAGAACTTGCTGGAGAACATAGCTTTTTCAAAGATCCTAAATTTCAGTGTCTTTGGAAAAAGCTACTTTATAGCTTTTATATTTTATAAATCTTTCATGGTATTTTTTGTAAGTTATTCCCCTTCTACCTACCAAAAGCATAATCTTTCAGAACTTTTTGGAAAGAAAAAAAATTGCCTTAAGTCATTTTCACTATTTCTATGTATAGAATTAAATTAATGCAATAAAATTTAAAGAACAAACTCTTCCTTTCATGTAGCTTTGGTGCTCATTTCTTTTATTTCCTTTGTGCCTGAAGTTTATGTCCCTCTGTGCTCACAGTGACTTGTAAATCATCTTTCCTTGTCTACGCCACTCATCTCAGGCCCTGGAAAAAAGATTTTTGAGTCCTGTGATTTCCTTTCCTGCAGCGCTTTCAGGGTGATAGGTTATATTAAGGAATTTCAATTAGAATGTAAGTTGGGTTATCTGGAACTCTATCAAGTATAATCATCTTTTCCTTGTCTCTCTACCATCAAGACTAATACTTTTTTTACTAATACAGCAATTGATGCTCATAGTTATAACCCCAAGGTACCACATTGCCTTCTGAATCAAGGTTGCCAGGATGGTTGTGGTAGGTATTTTATTTATAATAATCCATTAAAAATTTATAATCCTAGGGGCGCCTGGGTGGCTCAGTTGTTAAGCGTCTGCCTTCAGCTCAGGTCATGATCCCAGGGTCCTGGGATCGAGCCCCACATCGCATCGGGCTCCCTGCTCAGCGGGGAGCCTGCTTCTCCCTCTCCCATTCCCCCTGCTTGTGTTCCCTCTCTCACTGTCTCTCTTTCTGTCAAATAAATAAATAAAATCTTTTTTTAAAAAATGTATAATCCTATACTACAAAGTTTTTTATTAGTCAGATCATTTGATTAACTAGATCAATTCTTTCTTTGTTTTATACCAGATAACAGATAGACTGTCCAACTTCTAAGTTTGATTGTCCCAGTTTCTCAGTCTCTTTCTTTATATGTAAATCCTGTATTGCATTTTACTCTTTGTTCTTCTCTTAAGTCCAGGTTTGCTCAAAGCGAATGCTCCACCAGCTCTGCCCCTGCACCTGAGCGTCTCAACGCAGCTGAAGGAGAACACACAGTCCTGCTGACTGGTCTCGTTACATTGATGACCATCAGCCTCAAATAGGACCCCAGGATGGCCAGCATCCCTGCAGTATTTCTCTAGTCAAGTCACACTCCCATGCTCCAGCATGACTGAGTCTACACCATTTCTTAGCTCCCCTGCCTTCCTCCCCTGTCTTATCAGATGACCTTGCCTTCTGTCATCAATCAGAACTTCCACATCCCCTCACCACCAAATCTACTCACCTCCCTGTGTCCGTCCCCACAGACGCTGCTTTTGCACCTCTAATGAATAAAGTGAACCAGCTGGGCTCCCCTCCAAGGCCAGACTCTCCACTCATGGATTCCTTCCCCTCCCCCCCAAGCCGCCCAAGGGCTCTGTCCCGGCATCTGCTGCTTCCCCTCTTGCTGAGCCATTTTCTCCGTAGCCCTGCCTTATAGCAATGTCTCCTGTCACTGAGCAAGACCTTCCTCTACCAGGTGTCCTGCTCTAGCCCTAGCCCCATTTGTCAGCTCCCTTACAGTTAACACCTCTGAAGCCGCTGCCACCTCTACTTTCTTCCCTCAGTCTCTCTGGAGCCCACTTAGACTGGCACTGTTCCCAACAAACCAGAAACCGGCCTCCCAACCTGAGTCGGTTTTAGTTCCCACCTGTCTGGATCCCTCAGCAGCCCTGGACACAGTCGCTCATTCCTTTCTCGCAATGGCTTTATTCACAGCTCCCAGAGCCGCACCTCACTGGCTTCTCTCCCGGCGCTCCTCAGAGTCTCTTCCAGATTCTCCATGTTGGGGGGGCCCTAGATTTTCATCCTCCACTTTCCTTAATCCAGCCTCATTTCATGACTTTAAATACCAACTACAGGCCAAAATGGCCCATTTGCATTGCTTCCCTACTCTTCTCCCCTAGCGACAACCCCCCCCCACACACACACACAACTCCACTTAGATGTGTTAGGTCTCTGAAACTCCATGTGTCCAGACGAAGAGTCTTGCTTCCTCTCCACCACCACTCCCAGACTCACTGCTCTGTCTTCTCCATTTCAGAATGTGGCAACTCGTTCTCTTAGTTGCTTATGTCAAAAATTCAGGAGTCAGCCTTGGTTCCTCTCTTTTTCACAGTCCACATCCACCAAGTACTACCAGAATATCACAAAGTCTGAACACTTCTGATCATGTTTGCCCCGGTAGTGGCCTAGCCCAAGGCCTTGCTGGACCCCCTGAAGTAGCTTCCTGCACGGCCTCACCTCCTCTGCTCTTGGTCCCTGTGGTCTCTACTCCACTGAGCAGCCAGAGTAGTCTGTTAAATCACTAATCAGCTCAAGGTCCCCTGCTCAGAACCCTCCAGTGGCTCTCCATCACTTTGAAACAATCTCCAATGTCCTTGTGGTGATTTGGTCCTATCTCTCTTTCTATTCCAGTGGCCACCACTCTCCCCCACTTTCACTTTGCTCCAGTTCACAGACCTTCTTGCTTCTCCCCAAATGCAGTATGCTTGGCTGCCTCAATACCTTTTCATTTGTGGTGCCCTCTACCCTGAACACTCCTTCGTCCAGGTATTTCAGGGTATTTTTTCTTCCTTTCTATATTTTTCTTCATATTATTTATCTTCATCTGAAATATAGAGCTATTGATTTAAGCTTCGTGAGGATGGACACTCTGTCTCTCTTAGGTACTGCTGTATCTCCAAGCTTAGAATGGCGCTTGGTACACGACAGGCATTAAAGAAATATTAAATGACAAACGAAACAGTGTTATAAGGTACTTTTCTAACTTTTAAACTCTAGTTCTGCCCTACTGGTACACTGAACATGGACTGTATATAAAGCTGCTTTCAACAGTGCTGGTTCCAGTCCTTGACAAATCTGACCTCGACATAATATCTCTGATCTCTGTCACTGTCATTGCCCATCTCACCCTCTGAGAGATGGTAAGTGTTGTGTTTTAATTACAATAGGCCATCTTGTGTCTGTCTGCAGGGTTGCAGGTCGTCCCACAGGACGGTGTGGAGTTTGCATCACTTATGTATTTGCTTAACTTGTTATTATGGACATTTGAAAAAATGTAAATAGAAAAGAAAATAATATAATGAGCCAAATGTACTATCACCCAGCGTCAACAATGAACTCATGGTTAGTCTTGTTTCATGTATCATCACATCTTACCTTTCCAGATTATTTTGAAACAAATTCCAGGCTTAATATCATTTCATCTCTAAAATTTTCATCTCTATAGGATGTCTACATTTAAAAAAAAAAAAGGAAAACGCAAATAACTACAGTACCGATATCACACCTAAAAATTATCAATAATTTCTTAATATCAACAAATTTTTAGTCAGTGTTCACATTTTTCTCATTTTCATATAACAATATTTAACTGTGCTTACTTGAATCAGGTTCCAGAAAAAAAAAATTCCATATTTTAAAATTGGCTGATTTGCTTATTTCCCGTGTCAAATCCTCTCTGTCTTTCTCTCTCTCTCTCAATTCCTCTGCCCACCCCAACCCTACACTGCCATTTTTGTTCAAGGAAACTGGTCATTTTTTTCTGCAGAGTCTCCCTCAATCTGAATTTTGCTGATTGCATCTCCCACATTTTCATGTGGTGCATTTCTTATAAATCAGTAGATGTAGAGGCTCTGATCAGAATCAGGCTCCATATCACTTTTGGCAAGACTACTTCATAGATAGTGTCTACTTCCAATAGGAACTAATAATAATGTCTGAATGTCACTCTTTTAGTGATGTTGTCAGCCATTGACATTACAGAGCTTCTGTTTATGTGGATTTTATCTACTGATATTTTGTGTTAGAAATTAAAACTAAGAAAACTTTAAAATAGTTATTTGTTTAAAATAACAATAATAAACCCTTACATGTTAGCACAAATGACATTATTTCAAGGGAAATAACTACATTTTCCAAAATAAAAAGTTCATAAGAAAGGGAGCATTGTTTTACATTTTTACAAATCTCTTTAATGTCTAGTTTAATAAAAAAGAAGACAATATTCTTCTCTCTGCTTCTGTATTCAATCTGTTGCAATATGTTGCTTTAGTTGAAGTACATAAAAAAATCTAACATCACAAAGATGTGTTGTTGGAAGTTGAAGGATTATTTTAATACCCTTTTCAGATAATTGTAGATATTCTTCTTAGACACTATACCAAAATTTGACAAATGGCCATTTTCTAAAGGTTAGTTAACAGTGTGAAATCTGAAACCATGTCAATGAGCTTTTCATATTCTGTTATATTAAAATCCACTGGTTTATCTTGTTCTTTTCATAGATCTCTTACCATGCATGATTTTGTGACAATATTTGGAAAATATTGAGTCACTGATATATGTAGATCTTCTAAATGTGGACATATCTCATTATTTGATATCAAAAAAATTCATTAATAACCATTGATTTTTTTTTTTTTTTTTAATTTTATTTATTTATTTGACAGAGAGAGACACAGCGAGAGAGGGAATACAAGCAGGGGGAGTGGAAGAGGGAGAAGCAGGCCTCCCGCCGAGCAGGGAGCCCGATGCGGGGCTCGATCCCAGGACCCTGGGATCATGACCTGAGCCGAAGGCAGACGCTTAACGACTGAGCCACCCAGGCGCCCCAATAACCATTGATTTTTTTTAAAAAGCCTGTAAGTATTGGGAAGCTGTCCAAACTTATGGTGGCAAATTCAAGTTTCCCAAATTTAAATTTTTATTGGAAAGCTTAAATCTTACCATTGGCCACAGAGTCATTGTCTTGACAACCACTTGTCATTCCTTAAAGTGAAAATAGTGTTCCATGGCTAGTTCAGCTGGCAACTCAAACTATCACACAAGTGGTTTTCAAGGCAATGACCATCAGAGATAGTATTGAGCCTAAGTGCTCTATTTATGTTTCCCATTTTATTACATGGAATACTTTTTTAAATACTCGAAGTCAAGATTTAATACAACTAATAATTTTTACTGCTTCATTAGGAAATTCTTAAATGAAACTGGCTTATTTTCTTCTTGTAGTGTGTGGTAGTAGAGCATGCAATGACTATTAGTAACGTTGGTGCCACTTCCTTGATAGGTAGGTGCTGAGGCACCAGTAGTTTTGCCCACTGTTACATTTGGTACCATCAGTGTAAATATTAAGACAGTGAAAAAGGTCAATAATGTCTTCATATTGCCATGAAAATAATACTGAATTTTTGGTGCCCCTAAAAGAGTCTCAGGGAATCTTTGAGATTTACTGGTAAATACTGCTAATTTTATTAGCAGTTACATTAGTGATATTCTAAATTTTCATAGCTGGGATGCTCTATGAAGAAATTTCCCCCCATTAATTATTTTGTTTCCTGAGGTACAAATCCCATAGGAAAAGCAGGAAACTAGATTCATTCCCTTTATGTACCAGTTTTTAAAATAATGAAGTGCTTCTCTAACATCCT
Organism: Halichoerus grypus; assembly: GCF_964656455.1. NCBI lineage: Eukaryota > Metazoa > Chordata > Mammalia > Carnivora > Phocidae > Halichoerus > Halichoerus grypus. The sequence goes on along the minus strand of NC_135720.1, from coordinate 18,516,347 downwards.
CTAAAGGCTACCAATTAGGGTTTTATTAAAATATCATAGGAACTTATGAATTTAAACATATTTGATCAGTTTTAATTCATTACACTTATGATCATGATTGATAATGCTCAAATTATTCCATCTTTGGTGCGAGCTTATTCAGTTGGTTCCTGAGTCCTTTTGGCATGTCTAGCAGTCTTTGATAGATACTTTGCCTTCTGATATGACAAAACTCTCCAGAATAATCTTAATCATTTCCTTCCCCAAATCTGGAGTCAGGCTTTTGTTGTTGTTGTTGTTTTGTTTTGTTTTGATTTTCATGCATTTCTTTAAAGAATCATTGTTCCCTTTAGCGAGAAACAGTATTAGAAAACACAGTTTGGGTTTTAGAGGTCTCATTACTATAGGGTCAGTTTTTTTCTAAACCATTTTGTAGACAGAGCTAAGAAAATATTTTTGGTTTTTTTTTTTAAGATAAAATACATCATATTGACATTGTAGATTAAAATTTAGGACTACAGAGTTCTTTGGGGTTTTTTTAAATTTATTGATCTTATAACTCTGTCTCCTTTCAGTCGTGCCAAAAATATTGGATCTCAACACCAGAAATTACTCATTTGATTTATGCCACGTTATACACATAACAATCTCTGCATAATAATTCAAACACTACCAACAACAGTCTCATAATTGAAAACAATTTACTATCTTTGCTGTTCTTTTTCCCTCAGGGTAATCCCATCAGACGTGCATGGGCAAATTACTGCTTTTAAAAGACTCCTGGATAGCTCCAGTCTATGTAGTTATACCACTACAAACCAAACAATTTCATTTATTTTGTTTTATTTCTAATTTGTGGAGGTTACCTTTTAAAATTTAATTTTATGATTATGTTTCATGGTTTCACAGTCAAATCTATGAAACAAAATTATTTAAAGTCTAAGTCCTATTCCTATCCCTTCTACCCTTTCCATCCATCTCTACTTGGGTAACCATTTCTGAAATTATAGGGCATATATTCATGCCTTGTCTTCCTTAAATAAAGAGTAGCATACTCTAAGTACTTTCCTCCATCTTGCTTTCTTTTTCCCCCCCCAAATAGTGATATATCCTGGAGATCACTCTGTGCTAGTATGTGGAGATAGCCTTCATTCTTTTTAACAGTTGCCAACTACTTCACTATGTTAACTTATTCCATAGCTTATTCCATCAGTCCCTTATTGATGGACATTTGGCCTGGTTCCAAAATTTAGCTAATAAAAACAGTGCTGGGATGAATAGTCTTATCCATACTTAATTAAAAACTTTTTTTCACTAATATTATTTTTCGGCCAGATTCATAAAAGTAGGATTGCTAAATTGAAGGGTAAATGAACATGAGATTTGCTGGACATTGTCAAATCCCCCTCCATTGGGGTTGTGCTGTTTTTTTTTGTTGTTGTTGTTGTTTTGTTTTGTTTTCATCTCTCCACCCACCATTTTATCCTCCACTTTGAGATGCCGGCCCTGGGACTCACACACCACATTTCTGCTGTACCAGCAGGCACCCTGTCGAGTTTTGGTAACAGTGTGGTAGAAGTAGACTGCGAGGCAGGAAAAAGGAGGAGAGACTTGCAGCCTCTTCCTGTCAGGGTCACCCCCAAACAGTTTTTCATCCAGTAAGGATAGGATACAGCTTCTAACTTTCTATACTCCTAGAAGCCTCTCTGAGGTTTCCGCCCAGGCCAGTCTCTAACCCATCCTAGAAACCTAGGCTCTGTGGGGCCTTCTTTGAACTCCTGGGGTACCTGCACCAGCCAGACAGTATGTCTGATCCTAGCTTGGGGGTCCTTTCTCCTAACAAATAAGGTAGCACAGCTTCCTCCTAACCAATCAGGCAGCTCGCCTTTCTCCTAACCAATCAGGCAGCTCGCCTTTCTCCTAACCAATCAGGCAGCTCGCCTTTCTCCTAACCAATCAGGCAGCACGCTTTCTCCTAACCAATCAGGCAGCTCGCCTTTCTCCTAACCAATCAGGCAGCTCGCCTTTCTCCTAACCAATCAGGCAGCACGCCTTTCTTAGGATTCTGGGTTCCAGTTTAGCAGGGTGTCCCCTCCAAGTTTTTGCATTCTAACCATCCCAACCTCTTTCCTAGGTTTCCTCAACTTTTAGGGATAATAGCTACTTCCTGGAGTTACTACATAATGATACTGCAGGGTTTACTTTTTGTCTTTTAGATTCAATACTTGGTTAACAGTTCTCTTTTAATTAGATAATGTGAACTTTATTTTTCTGAGTCCAACTAACATAGAAGCTTTACCATCTTGCATTTTTACTCTCAATCTGTGAGAATGTCTGTTTCTCTACAGCCTTGGCAACAGTTTGTTCCTAAACTTTCAGGTTTTTGCTACTCTATTAGGTAAGCCATGCTTTCTCAGTATAGTTTGAATGTGCTTTTCTTTTATTGGGGGAAGGTAGAGAATAGGTCAAATGAATATCCATTTGCATTATTACTCAGAATTGTCTGTCCCATTTTCTCATAGGTCTTCTGCCTTTTTCCTTCTCTATTTTTAGATTTTTTTTTTATATTAAGTATATCAGTCCTTGATTGCCATCTAAGTTCTAAATATTTTTCCACGGGGTGTCATTTGTCTTTTTACTTTGCTAATGACAGTTGATTTTTTCATTTTTATTTTGTTTGCCATGCAAGTATTTTTTTATATTTAGGTAACCAAAGGTATTAGTCTTTTCCCCATTGCTTCTGGAAATTGAAGCAAAATTAAGAAAGTTTTCCCCATGCCTGGGTTATAGAGGAATATACTTATGTTAAGTTTCTGATCCATTTGGAATTTCTCCTGGTGTACAATATAAATAATATGTCATTTGTATTGTTTTCTGGGCAGGTCCCTGAAGACCCCCTTTCTTTGCTCATGACACTAGCAAGCTCTCTGAGGTCAGAACACCCTGACTAAGAGCATGCTACCAAGACCATGACCATCCAAAGGGGGCTGGGCTCACTCAGACAAGAGAGCTGAACAACCCCAAAAGAGAATCTGAAACATGACTTTGGTGAAACTGATAAACTGAAAAGTTTTAAAGATGTAGTTAGAACATCTACTATTCCTAGATTTGTCAACCATTCTTTTAGGAATGGGGGCTTTGCTATTCTAAGGATCTGATGCTCCACTCAGGTTTTATGGTGACATATTCATAAATAAAAGTCTGAGATTTCATACACATATCACAAGTGATCTCAAAGGTCGGAGTTTCAAAACTGCAAAGAACACTACCTATCTCCAAAGCTGGAAAAGTGACAAGAAGTTCTAATTATGTGCCAATTTCTTGTAAGTCAAGAATTTAAGAGTTTTAGAGTATATATTCCAATAGCAAATTTTTTTTAAAAAAAATTTATTTTTCAGTAATCTCTACACTTGACATGGGGCTCAAATTCACAACCCCAAGATCAAGAGTCACATGCTCTGCCGACTGAGCCAGCCAGACGTCCCCCAACAGCAAACTTAAATCAAATAAGAAGGAATAAAGATTAAAAAAAAACACACACACATGAAATTATTTTGCCTCCAAAGAGATGACCTACAACCTCCCAGTCATCTGGAACCAAGTGGATATCAGGAAGTAGTCTCCATCAAATTGTTTGTCCTAAGTCCTGAATGGAAGGCAACTGTTAGATGGGGACAACTAATATTTATTCAGTTTGTACACCTGGTCATAAATGGAGTGATTCCATTGTTGTGATTCCATAAATAACTTGCACTTGTCTGAAAGAGCTTTTATCAATATCATTTCACTTGTATGAGATTCTCCAACCTAACTTTAAGGTAATTTTGCTGACTTAGATTAAAAAAAAGAAGAAGAAGAAGAAATAAAATCCTAAGAGCTGCCTATTGTTATCTAACAAAATACTCCACCTATCATTTTTACCTTAGGAGACACTGGACTAATACTTTCCCCCTCTTTGTGGGTGCATTTAAAAAAAAAAAAAATAGACTGTTTGGGGATTACCAGAGATAAGAGGATAAGAATTTTTAAAAATGAGTCTCATTTTATTGTCTATCACTATGAGCTTCTTGCTTGGCTCTCTTTCTGTGAGTGACCTCCCAGTCTCTGACTTTGTGAACATTTTTTCTTTTTACCCTTTGTTCCTTCCTTAAAGAAAGAAAGGCCTGTTATAATAGAAATGAATAATCTAATGGTATCCAGCTGCTACTCCCCACAGCTAGGCTCCTTGTCTCTCCTTCTTGCATATACGTGTTGTCACACACAAGTATAATGTATACAGCTCAGACATCTTAACAGACGCCTCTACCCAGCCTGCCCCGAATGTAGTTGCCAGCCCAACACCTCACTCCCGGTCACTGGAGAACAGATTGCCCGTTACATCACTCAAGAGGATTGTTCTCATTTCTCCCTATGGCATATGTTCCTTCTGGATGTTTTTGAGCTCATAGTTGGGGAGAGGCGAAACATATTCTGCCTTTTAAGATTAATATTATATATAGTCGACTTTTACAAGCTTAGCACACCCTAGGGACTGACGTTTAATAGATGTTAATGGAATTTAATTTTTACACACCCTATGTGAGAACATTTATCTTTGAAATAAAATGCTATGAAACCTTACGTGGCACCAAGAAAATTTCAAAACACATTATTTTTTACTCTATATCCTTAAATCAAGTTACAGAGTCTGAGCAAAGTGGAAAAGCTGTTTCTTGATATTTAGAATTTAAAACCTGAATATAATTATCATTAATTTATTACACTGAGAGTATCAATAGGCATTTTGCCAGACTTATTACCAACACAAAACAATTCTAAAATGGTGCCTAAAAAGAAAGTTTTTTCACAACCTACTTTTCCATTGATTTTCATTAGGCGAGAAGTTCTTTCTGCAATAAATAAATGAATAAATAAATAAATCTGGCCCCAAACAAATTAAATAATTAACAGCATGATGAATGTTGCATAAATTTCTATGTAAGGAAAAAAACCTCTAATAAAGCAATACCACTCAGAAGTACTTGTAAAATTGTAGGTACTTGACAGTGCGTGTTGAGTAAATTAATTTGTTCTAAGGCTATGCCTAGGAGCATAATAGCCACTTGTTTTTATAAGTACATTTTTGTCTGGATGTGAAATATAGTTTAATTTTAGATTTTGGTTAATGTTATAATTCATAGAATTTGGATAATTAATTAAAGATATTAGAAAATGTCACCTTTGTAATCTTCCTAATTCATGAACTAATATATAAAAAAACTATCCACTTACTCTCTACATATTTAAAATGCTGAAATCTCTCCAGTTCCAAGTAATGAAGAAAACTCTTCTCTTTTTACTTCAGTGACTGGCACTGGAATGCCAACCTAATAAACATTTGATGAGTAAATGAATGATTTTGACAGGAACCAGGCACTTACAGAAAAAATGAGGTAATACAGCAACCTTGCAACGAGCATCTGAGGAAACAGATCTGGTTCTTATCCTGCTTCTGTCATGGGCTAGCTGTGTGATCTCAGGTAAGTAACTTGACCTTCTTGAGCCTTGACCTCCTCCACGTAAATGGGGATGTCTGAGATAATCTCGAAGGGCCTCCTACCCCTCAAACCCTAGTTCGAGATCTTAAAATTAGCCAATCATTCTTGCCAGTTTGACTTTGGACTTTAGCCATAGGTAGAGACACATTTAGGCTAAAAAACCTCTGCATTTGAAATCACATGTAGTAGCCTCTAGAACTAAATCTGTTTAGGTTCACTATGCTAAGGCAAGTAATAGGACAGGAGCCCGGGTGCCTGGGTGCCTCAGTAGGTTAAGGGTCTGCCTCCGGCTCTGGTCATGATCTCAGTGTCCTGGGGTCGAGTCCCACATCGGGCTCTCCGCTCAGTGGGGAGTCTGCTTCTCCCTCTCACTTTGTGTTCTCCCTCTCTCTCTCAAATAAATAAATCAAATCTTAAAAAAAAAGACAGAAGCCTGAGGTTCACACATAAGAGATGTGAGCAAGTGTAGGAGACAAGAGAAGTAGAAGAATATCTAGAAAAGGCATCATAGTTCACAAGTCTCCAGATAACAGGTTTTCTTAGAGGTAACAGCAAGTTTTATTTATGACTGATTAACAACTGATTAATTTATAAAAGGCTTCCCTTCCAACAAGAGCACCAGAATGCTTTATTTCCTAATTGGATGGTGACTTTGCCCATAAATAAAAGAGAATCACTGCTTCCTGTTGGGGAGACAGTTTGACATGGCAGGTTTGTTCTTGTCTCTGTCCTGATTTACTGTATGACCTTGGGCCAGTCATTTATCTTCCCCCAAACCAGTTTTACTAATTATAAAATGGAAATAAAAATACTTGCTGCCTTCACAGAGGATTAATGAGACAAGGTGAATGTCTCAGCTCCCAGGGGGTAAAAGGCTGTAGATAAGTAAGCGGAGAACTGCTAAGTAGAAGTGCAGGACTTTCCACACCACTTGGGAAAGAAAAAAATCCACAACAATAAAACCCCGGAGCTTTAAGTTTCCTAGTCTAAAAAAAGGGGGGGGCGCCCCTCTTACAAATGGTCCAATTTTCCCTCCAGCATACACTGGAGCCTGGGAAGGTCAGCTGCCAGGAGACAGGCGCGGAATTCATTCCTCCAGAGTTCTAACCCTTGCTCCATCGTGAACAGTGACATCCTGGGGGGAAAATTAGTGCTCTGCTTCCTCAATTTCTTCTTCTGTAAGATACTGGTTATCATATTATGTAGAGACATGGAGACACAAGTATAGATGCCTGACATACAGTGAGTTCCAAATAAATACCTCTTCTGTCTTCAGCAGCATAATTCAAACTGCTGGAATATTCTCCTCCTAAAAATCACAGGTTCTGATGAAAGACCGTTGGGGAATAAAGGTAGACGTGATGTAACATCTCTGATTTAAAAGGGGCGCGGGGAACTAATATAAAGCTTTGATTCAGCTCACTTTCTTATGCTGAATAAAATGTGTTTGGACAACGCCTTAAAATTCGCCAGCGCGACCGCAAGGGGGCACTGTGAGTCTGCTTTGTCGTGGGAGAGGCGCCCTCAGCGCGGGGCGGAAAGGGCTGGACGCTTCTAGCATCCCAGCGCCCAGGAGAAACGCACCCCGTAGCTCGGGCTCCGGAAGGAGTGGCCTTGATGACCCAGCCGGGGCGGAGGACGGAGGGGGCTACAGGTAGCCCGACAGCTCTACGCGTTCGTTCCCCTCCCACTCCGCAACAGGTTCCTTCCTGGCAGGTTCTTCCTGGCGGCTAGCTGTTCTTGATGTGGGATCCGCTAGTGCCTGAGCTTGGGAACCCAGACACCCTTCCTCTGCCACCCCCCAAACTGTAGGGAACATTTGGGGTGTACCTGCGTCGGGTGTTTTGCTAAGCAAAAGGGGTCAAAAGCTGTCTGTCGTTTGGTTCTTTAAAGGGTCTGTGTCCCTAAGCTCTTCTGATTTAGGAAAAGAGGACCTCCTCTCCCTAAAACCAAAAAAAAAAAAAAAAAAAAGCCGACTGCGCGGTTCTGGAAACGACTCTGAAATCACCAGTTGTCTGTGGCCAAGGTCCGGGCCAGCGGATGGCACTCCCCACGGGGACTCCTTCAGGAACAGCGCCCAATTTAGGTCCTGAAATACCTCAGGTGCGAAGTTGAATCGCCCTTCTGCGAAAGGGGAGAAGACGGTGAACTTGCCCCACCAGGTACCTGGACCAAAATTCTCTCAGCCCCAAGAAGAGGTCAGATGATTAAGGAAATTTAGGCCATGTACTCGATCGGTCCCTCTGCCGCTCGGGTCCCCACCCCCAGGCGTTTCCCCAGCCAGGCACCGGCAAGACGGAGAAACTCGATTGATCCTGTTCCCTAGAGAGAAAGTGCCGCGGGCAGAGATGTCCGAGCGTCTCCTCTAAAGCGAGCTGGGTGGTGGCGTATCCATGTCCCCGCGATCCCGGGCGGGAGGCGTGAGCTCTGCTTCCCAGACTCAGGGACGGAGCGCCTGGAAGCGACCCTGGGGACAGCTGCCCGGCGAGCTCGGGCAGAATTCACGGTGGGCGGACCGGAGTGGAAGCACAGTGGAGACTAGGGTGAAAGAACCCGGCAGATAGTAGGGTGGGGGGCCGGGTGGAACGCGCCAGCCGCGGGGAAAGTGTGACCCATCCCAAACTTTCGCAGACTCTGGGGCCCTAGGAAGGAACGGCCAGGCAGAAGCACCAGCTTCTTCCACCGCCCGGCGCGCCCAGCTGCAGCGAGAAGGGGCGGCACGCAGCGCCGGCTGGACGCGGGCGGTCCCCTGGTCGCGCCCACCCGCCGGGCTAAAGTGCCACCGCGCGGGGCTCTGGGCCGGCCTCCACAGAAGAAGCCAGACCGCTCGGCCTGCGCTTCGGCTCCGAGGAAGGGGCTGTCACTCGGCTTGGGCCAGGAGGAGGGAAACTTGGCCTCGCAGCCTCGCCCGACCAGGTCGGGCGGGGGGACGTGCCCTTGGGCGGCAAGCGAGCCCGCCGGCTGAGGTCGGGGAGGCTCGGGAAGAAGGGAGCGCAGAGATGTCCACGAGCTAGAGAAATCGGATTAAAAAGAAATGTACAAAGCGATCCAAGGCCACCGCGCGAGCCCGGCAGCTTAGAAGCCACCCCCCTGCGCACCAGGAGGACGGCAGCGACTCGCACTCGCGAAGACGAGGCGCTCCTGGGTGGCCGCGGGTCTGCGCGGAAGAGCCGCCTCCTCAGCGTGGGGCGCGCATTCAGACGCCGGCGGCGGCCAGAAGCCGAGATGCGGCGCGCGGCTCCCGGCCGGTCCCGGCCCAGCAAACTCCGGGCGCGCCCCGCGCGCCGCTGACCCCGCGCGAGTCCAAGGGCTGTGCCGGCCCCGCCCGCCTCCGCCCCCTCCCGCGCCCGCTGCGCGCCCCTCCCCGCGGCGGCGGCGGCGGCGCATCCAGGGGCGGCGCGGAGAGGCTAGCCCAGCCGCCAGTGCCTGCGAGCTCCAGGCTGCTTGGGGAATTCACTTTGCCGCTTCTCCGCTTCTCCCTCCTAGGGCTTCTCCTGGTGGCTCCCTGGCTCCGGCCCTCTCCTTTCCTCTAGACGGAAAACTTCGCTGCTATTTTTTTCCCCTTGGAGGAGAGGATTAAAAGTTCCCAGAACTGGTGCCGCCCGTGCGACTCGGGCGCTGGGACGGTGCTTGCCGGTGGGGCTCGGGTCCCACCATGTGCACCAACATAGTTTACGAGTGGCTGAAAGCGCTGCAGCTCCCGCAGTACGCGGAGTCCTTCGTGGATAACGGCTACGATGATCTGGAGGTGTGCAAGCAGATCGGGGACCCGGACCTGGACGCCATCGGGGTGCTGGCGCCCGCGCACCGCCGCCGCATCCTGGAGGCCGTGCGCCGGCTGCGGGAGCAGGACGCCGCCGCCGCCGGCCTCTACTTCACGCTCGAGCCGCAGCCGCCGCCCGCGCCGCCCGCAGTCGCCGTCCCCACCGGCCGCCGGGGGGAGCCGTGTGGCAGCCCGGCCCCGGGCACCCGCGGGGACCCCCGCGGCCAGACGACCGCCCCCCGCAGCAGGGAGCTGGTGAGCTACCCCAGACTGAAGCTGAAGATCATGATCAGGGATAAGCTCGTCCGCGACGGCATCCACCTGAGCAAGCCCCCGTACTCCCGCAAGGTAAGCAGGCGCCGCCCGGACCGCGCGGGGCGCGCGGCGGGAGGGGACTCGGCCCCACCGCTGCGGCCCGTTCCCGGTGACGACGGGGAGGCGAGGATGCTTTGGGTATTTGGGATTCTCTGCTCTGTTCTTTCTGTATTCGCTCTTTATTCCTTCTTTCCTGGTGTCACCAGCGGTTGGTAAGACGAGATCCCACACCCAGATGTCAGTTCTAAACTAGGACCAAGTCTCCGCTTAGTGTCTGGTGCTCTCCTGTCAAGAACTGGATGAGCGGCCCTTCTCCAGGAGCAGAGGGCAACTCCTGATACCCCCGGTAGTAGTAATTAGGTCTGAAGGGTACCAGAATGTTAATGCCACATGGGTTCCCTCTCTTTTTGAGAAACTTCCAAAGGGGAAATTGGCTAACTCTTTAAAGAGTGGGAAATCACGCCCTGTTGCTCTCAGTTCCATACAGTCGAATGCCTTCACTGCTGCACATTTGAAAAGTGAACCACTGACATGGCCATTCTGGGGGAAAAGTTAAATGTCAGTCCTTGGGATGAGTTTCTTCAACTTAAGTGCAGAGAGGGAATCGGTGCTAAAGACCTTGGGGGTAATGGGGCCCGTGAGGGTGTATTGCTGAGGTCTTTGCTGGGTCACCAGTTTAGTTTACTATTAATCCAGATGAGACGAAGGAGGTACAACTCAGGGTTCTAGAAAGTCTGAGTGGACTCCTGTTTGGGAGGAGAGAGCACAGCCCAAGGAAGTGTGATTTTCAGTGGCCAGTGAGGGATCCCCAGGGAGAAATCACAGGGAAGGAGCTGGGAGGTTATGGAAAGGACCCTGTGAGGAAAGCTGAAATATGGACTTGGGCGTGGAATAATTAAGTAACAGAAAGTCTTGTTTTCGTACAAGGTCTGTCCCTCCAGCTGAGTGTTCAGTTTAGGTTTCTGGAGCCATCCAAGTAGACGGTCCTGCCTTGCAAGGGAGAAGTAGGCAGCACAGGTAATCCCCAAGCCTGCTTGGAGTTACCCAGGAAAAGGAGCCCCTCAGCTGGAAATCATGTAGAGAAGCCCAGAGGGAAAAGGTGGTGAAGAAGCTGCAGCTGGGGGTGGGGGTGGGGGTGGGGGGACAGCTGTAAACAGCGCCTGAACAGAGAAATATGGGTTATCTAAATGTTTTGTGCTCATCTTAGTCACTTGAGTTGCTTTATATTTTTAAGTAAAGATCATAATGTCTGGATTTAAGGAAGGGCAAGCGAAAACTTTCTTAAAAAGTGGGTAGGTAGATGGGAATGAAGGGTTTAATATTGTCCGTAGGTTATCTTGCAAGAAAGATAGGCAATTCAGATAACGTGCTTGGGAGTATAAATTTGTTTTATAAGGCAGGTCTGAAGGACAGTTTGCCTCAAATTAAACACATATTTCGGTTACCCACGCTGTGTTACCGATGTGTGCCCCAGACAGAGGAATAGAGAGGAAAGCACACTTTTCCCAGGCAGGTAGCATTAGTCCTGTTTGGTGTGGATAGATGGACTGGACCATTAGTATAAAGGCTCATTCCTGGAGATAGCGGGTCAGAGGAGTTCAGTCGGGTCAGACTCTTCAATTTACATCCCAGGAAGTGAATTGGGTGTGAGCTGAGAAGATGTGAGCACGTGGGCACACAGTGAGGGTGAAGGTCAGGGTCTGGCCAGAAAGGGCTACCGAGAATAAGGTGTGTCCCTAGGGCTTGCTTATTCTTCAGGAACAGAGCTGCGTCCAGACAAGAGGGTAGAGGAGAGGGTGGGTTGGAGGGGAGAGTGGTGTGCAGGAAGTATCATATTTTGGTTCTGATACTTAAAAACACAGGCATAGATATCAAACTTTAGAGGCTGAGAAAGATTCTTGTGTGGACATGAAATGTGTGGGTGTAGGTTTCGGACCTAGATCAGTGTGGGATATGGTAGTGCGTTTGAGCAAGTGTGATTTACAGAAGACAATTTCACCTTATGTTGTAATACTGTTTACTTTCCGTGTAAATGATTACTTCAGTCAACTTCTGTATAAATCCTCTAACAATGTTTGAGAATGAAGATACACCCCATTCACTTCCCATACACATTTAATTCTGGTTCTTGAACTGATGAAAGAACAGAGTGGGGGCAGAAGTGGTTTTGTACCTTCATTGATACTCCGCCTGTGAACCAGAAAAACAGAGATGACAAATTAAATGGTAAAGAAAAAGTTCTATTCCTGTATTTTTATATATTTGTTACAAGAAAAACACACAATAGGAACTGAAATATAATGACTGTATCCCAAACGGAGCATCTCAGTGTATAGTGCCAGATCACGTTGGTCATTCTGAATTTGTTGCTTATGTGTACATTGCCTCTAAAGTTTTGGGTTTTAAATTATTTGAGAATTGTCTTCTGACGCAGCTAGTTTCTGTGCAGATAGCTCTAGGACTTTTCTTTAAAATGTGATCCACGTTATAATATCTCCAGGTTCCTTGGCTCTGTCATGATCAGAATGCGTAGGTGTTCATTATGTGCATTTGGGATTCTGCTTTTTGGAGCAAGCCTCACGTCTCCTTTATAGTCCTTTGCATCGTTGATCCCTGTGATTTTTTTTTTTTTTTTGTATATTGGTAAGAATGTTAGATGGCTTGAAAGTGAGTTTATACCATGGATGGTCAAGGCAGGAATAGCAAATCTTTTATAGAGGAAAATAAATTGAGGAGTTTTCCTAAGAATACCAGAAAGGGCTTCAGGATTGTAGGATTTGCTTCAGGAACAGTTAATGTTTGGGGTGCTTTTCTGGCCTCATCTTACCAACTGCTGCCACCTTCCCCTCTTAGGTGAGTTGCAGTGTAAGTAAAAGATAAGTTTCTCTTTGTTTTCCAAAGACAGTAATTAAAATATAAGTTCAAAGTAAGTTTCCCTTTGTTTTTCCAAAGAAAGTAATTAAAATGTAAGTTCAAAGTAAGTTTCCCTTTGTTTTCCAAAGCAAGTCTGCAGCTTTGGAAAACCAGGAGCCTGGAAAGAACACTGCTTGAAATCAAAAAGCATTGGATGAATCCCTCTTCTGTCCTGTATTTAACTTCTGTGACTGTTGTGATTTCTGCCTTAGTGGGATGGGGATATGTTCTCATAGGGTGGGACTTAGATATAGCTTTGTACATGAGATCTCAGTACTTCACCAGGCTTCCCTACAAGCCCCTAGGCTCCAGGTTGCTGTGCTTGGCAAGATGCAGAAGCCCTGCCCTCAAGGAACTTGGGGGTGAAGCAGGGAAGACCTAAAGTGGAACAAACAGTCATACTAAAGTGTGATGATTGCTTCGGTGGGGAGCACAGAATGCCATGGACAGGTGCATCCAACTTCATTTGCAGGGAGGTGGGTTGGGGCAGTCTTTCCAGAGCTGGCGTTTGGTCAGAGAACCAAAGGTTGGGAGGGTTTGGCCTGAGGAAGGGCAGGGTCCTAAGGGGAAGAATGTTCTAGACAGAACAGTATGTGCAAAAGCCCGGAAGGCAGGAAGTTGAGCATGCAAGAAGGCAACAGGAATTGAAGGGAATTCAGTCTGGCTGGAGTACAGAATGCTTGGAGGAGAAGGCAAGAGATGGAGAGACAGGCAGTGGCTGGTTCTGGATGGCCTTGAACTCCTATGTAGGAATTTGGAGTGTATCTTGAGAGGGGGGCTATTGATGGATCCTGAGCAGAGACAGGGTGAACAATTAAGTTGTTGCAGAGTGTGGGGAGATTTGCTGGTGGCAGGGACTGGGTGGTGACAGTGGGGGAGGAGCAGTGGAGGTAACTGATGACTCTCTGGCTGCCAGGGGTGCGAGGGGAGAGCTCGGGGTGACCTGCAGATTTCTGGGTTAGGATTACGATGCTGTTCCCTGACGAGGTAGGGGACCCGAAAGAAGAGCACGTTTAGGGAGAAAGATGTTGCCTTCGGGTATAAACATACAGAGCATTTTCACTCCCTTAAAAATCCTCCTGTGCTCCACCTATTCAAACTCCCCCAAAACCCCTGGCAATCACTGATCTTTCTCCTGTTTCGATAGATTTGTCTTTTCTAGAACATCCCACAGTTGGAAGCATATAGTATGCGGTTCTTTCAGATTAGCTTTTCCCTTGGCGGTGTGCATTTAAGGTTCCTGCATGTCTCCTTCTGGCTTGACAGCTCATTTCTCTGAGTGCTGAATAACATTCCATTGTCTGGATGTACCACTGACAGCCTTCTAATGAAGTACGCTGAGAAGACAGAACTAAGGCAATGGAGAAGAAGGGAGACTAAGTCAGGGAAGGGTTTTGCGGGATTATGTTTTTTTTTTTTAAGGATGTGAGGAGATGAAACATGTCTGAGTGTTGGTGGTGGGGAACCAGAGATAGGGAGGCGTCCCGCAGGTCAAGGTCTTAGAGGAGGTGGGAGGGAATTGCGCCGAAAGCACTGGAAGGAGAAGGTGGATTTGCTTTGAGGGGGAGGGGGTGCCTCCTCTATAGTAGGAGAGAGCAGAGGAAGGATGGCTGAGGTGGGGGTGACATTGAGGAGCCCTCGTTTGTCTGTTTGACCATCTGATACCAGTGAGGGGGGGTAAAGTGGAGGGATTAGAGGTTTATGGAGAAGGTTGTGTTCATATGCAGATATTGGGTGCTCTGATCTGGTGCTTATGGCTCTGCATAAACATAAACATCACACAGTAGTGTTTATAGGGTATACGTAAGTGCACGAATGGAGACGGCGCCCTTGTTGTTCATATGTACGGGGTGCAGGTGACAGGCTGTGCATGAGCTTGTATGGCGTCCTGCGCAGTTTGATGGTGCTGGGAAATGCGGTGTGCTGGGTGGGAATGCGAGAGGGCTATAAAGGTATTCTGTTCACTAGCAGACTTGGCAAAGCCGAAAGCAGCCCTTAGGGTGGATAGTGGATGGGGCAGGCTTCTCGACTTTTTCACTTGAAACGTATCTCCTTGCTATACATTACCAGTTAACACTGTTTGAGTTAGTATAACCTTATTTAATAACGCTGTAAGAGTGTTAGGCCTCATTTCCACCTCCGCGTGAATCTAATTATGTGACAAGACTCCCGTGGTAATAGGTCTGGGAATGGGTGTTCGGGAGACACGGCCCAGGATGAAGGAATATGGAGACAGAGGTGGCACGAGGGCTTCTATGTCTGTGCCAGGGTGAGGATATAGAAGTATTTAGAAAAACAAGTTGGGAAAGAAAACTTTTGAGTTTTGCCGTGGGTCCTGGCAGAGCTGAAATGACAATAAATATTCCTCCCCCAGAATTCCTCTGCCTTCATGGAGTTATCAGGGACAGATAGGAAGCTGGCAAAGTTCAGTTCTCCCAACTCAAATCATCCTCAAGCATCTTCAGCCTAGGCAAATGAAGATCCTTCTAGGCTTTTGTTGTTCTTAGTCCCTGATTGGAACATGGTGGAAAGAAAGGGCCTGGAAGGAGGCGACTTTCCTCACGCTCTTTGTAGTTGACTTTCTGGAGAGTTTCCAACATGCAGACTCTTAGCCCATCCACCTACTTCTGGAACACTGAGCACCATGTGCCCGTGTTGGTTCACAGCCTCCAGAATTGCCAGGTGAAATTGGAAACTGGCCCATGTCCACCGAGGGCAGAGAGAGACCAGAGAGAGGCAGACCAGGCCAGGCTGACAGGTGGCAGGTTTGATAAGCAAGGGAGCTGACGTGGGAGGCTTGTTCGGGGCGGCTGCACAGTGAGGAGCTCTCTGCACCTGCCTGCCAGAATCTTAAAGGTTTATAGAGAGGTTTTAACCGGGTATAGTCCCGTTTGTCATTCAGATGATCTTAGTATCACATTAGGCTCTCAAGGCTGCGTTCTCGAAGTGCCTCCCCATGTGGGAACAGTGGGAGTAATACTCATTCCAAGGATAGGGGAGGAGGTGAGGAGCCCCTGATGGCTAGGGTCCAGCTCTTGGGTCAACTGGTCCCCTCACTGACCTTCTTCAACAGCTAGGCCCTTGCATAACCACAGCGAACCAGACAGACAAATCAGACAGATGAACCAGACAGATGTGGTTCCTGCTTACAGTTAATGGATGTGTATGCGGAGGGCCTAACCCCGCATCTGATGTACTGGAGGAGTGTCATATAAAAGTTGAATGTAGGATGTGAAGGTGGTCTGGCTGCAACATGTCACCCCATTGATCGCCAGGGTTGATTTGGCCACTCTGGCTGGCGAGGCGGGTGTCCCCTCCCCAACTCACTGCTCCGCGTGCATCCCTCCTAAAGCCACCCACACTTGGTCTAAGAGGATGACCTTTCCTGATAGATAAAGGAGAACCGTTCTTTGGTCGAGTGTATACAAAAAGCTGCACTCCCCTGCTAGAACCTCCAAACAAGCTCTCAAGGTCCATTTGTAGGAGAAAGTAGGGTACTCAAGCTTCCAAGACTCCAGACACATCCAAATGAGGCGCTGCACCTGGCAGTCTGCCCTTTGAAACAAACAAAACAGTTGAATGTTCTTTCTACAGATGCCGAGGATTGGTGAATTTTGCACTTGTGTTTGTTTCAAATGTTAAAAAAAGATCAACTTCGGTCAAAACTGGAATGAAGATTATCAGTGATAAAATTTAAAATCAAAGTATGTTTATTCATTAAGTATTATCGAAGAACTGGGAATGAAAATGCTAGTTGGGCAGGTCATTTAATAAGCAGACCTCTGGGGGGCGCCTAGGTGGCTCAGTCAGTTAAGTGGCTCCCTTCAGTTCAGGTCACGATCCCAGGGTCTTGGGATCGAGCCCCGCATCGGACTCCCTGCTCACAGGGGAGTCTGATTCTCCTTCTCCTTCTGCCCCTCCCTCCTGCTCATGCTCGCTCGCTCTCTCCCCCCTCCTCTCTCTCTGTCAAATAAAAGAATATAAGTAAAATCTTAAAGCAGACCTCTGAAGCAGGGCCAGAACTGGGGTGCAAAATTTAAGAAGGTGCTCCTCGTTGGGAGTGTGCAAGTCTGGGCCCTGCTCGTGGGCCAGCTGCCATTAACGCAATAAATCCGTCATCGTGAACTGTCAGGTATTCGCGGGCATTGCCGACAGCCCTCCGATCACACACTAGCAGTCCCTTGCCACGCGTCAGACCTGTCGGCAGCAGCAGTGTGCTGTGGGCGGAAACGGGCCAGGCTCCCGCACGAGGCCGGCATGCTTTTCTGTGCATTATGGCAGCTCGGGGAGCTCCTCCAGGTGGGTCAGCTCTGTGCATCCGGACGAGTCCTGTCTGCCGACCCCATGCGGTGGCAGTGAAGAGCCCAGGCTCTTCACCTGGGTATACTGCGGGGTGCAGGTCCCAGCTCTGCTCCATGCTAGGGCACCTCGGGCCCCTCTGCCCAAAGTGGACAACGCTAGTGACTGCTTTATAAGGTCCTTATGGAGATTAGATGAGCTGGGAACTTCCTAGGCTATAATTTGTATCAGATCCGTGGGGCTACTGTCCTCACATACCATGAAGTAGGTATATAAAACAACAGAACCATATTCTCTCACAGTTCTGGAGGCTGCAAGTTGAAACTTAAGGTGTTGGTAGGGTCTTGCGCCAAGATCCCAAGGGTCTGCACTGTGATTTACCAGTAGGGGCCACCAGAACCTCCAAAGGCCATCTGTGTATCTGCACCTGCCACTTCAGGCACCCCGGGGTCTGCTGGGCGTATGGCCCACGTGGCCGTGCAGCTGTTACAGAGCCTTCTCTGGTTCTGGGCCGCACTCAAAACTAGCAGCGTTTCTAGTGTCTTGGTAAATGGGCTGGGGTAGCACATCCCAATGAGGGATAAGTTGCCTCCAAAGTCCAAAGAGGCCCATTTAGGCGTTGTGCCTCTTTTTTGGGTGGGGGGGGGCAGATTCAACAACTTATCCTCACTTAAGAAAGGGTATCTCAATATGGCCCCCACCACAGGACCCCTGAAAATTTCATCGAGGTAGAAGACCCCTCAGCTTGTGTCAGATATCTCACCTTCTGACATGCAAAGTTCTTACCATTAAGTCTAGCGTAGTTGCTACTTCTTGTTCACTAGGTCCAAGCAGCATAATGTCAATGTAATGAACCAGTGAAAGGGAAAGGTGATCAAGAAGCCTCTGAACTAAATTATGACATAGGCTGGAGAGTTGATATACCCCCTGGAGGTAGGACAGTGAAGGTATCCTGCTGGCCTTGCTTGGTGCATATTGAGACATCGAGGAAATAGCATTGGCCAGATGTATAACCTGGCTCATGGTAAGTGCTCACCTGTGTTAGCTCCTATTACGCCATACCTAATCGTGTTCAGATATTTCAGCCTCCATCAGAGTAGTCTTACGTCAGCTTTGTATAGAAAAGTCCATTGTCTCAGGTTTCATTCCTGATGATAGGGGTGTTTAGTAATGAATCAGTGGCAGATTTTTTTTTTTTTTTAGATTTTATTTATTTGACAGAGAGAGAGAGAGAGCACACAAACAGGGGGAGTGGCAGAGGGAGAGGGAAAAGCAGGCTCCCTACTGAGCAGGGAGCCCAGTGTGGGGCTGGATCCCACGACCCTGGGATCATGAGCGGAGCCAAAAGTAGACGCTTAACCGACAGAGCCTGAACCCAGGTGCCCCAGTCAGTGGCAGATTTTTACTACAAATGATGCCCAGTCATTTCTTGCCGGAGGATACAATAATGAAAATAATTTTTAAAAATAAAAAAATAAATAAAAATATAAACACTTCAGAATTTAAACATTCAAAATTAGGTTGTAATCTTCAAAACAGTCACTTGGTAGATCACAGCGTTTCCGTTACTCAAAACATTTCTGAAGATCTAGTGCCTGCAGAGCATTCTTTAGAACATAGTGGGGACAAGCCTTCATTCTTCTAAGGT
Organism: Halichoerus grypus; assembly: GCF_964656455.1. Lineage (NCBI taxonomy): Eukaryota > Metazoa > Chordata > Mammalia > Carnivora > Phocidae > Halichoerus > Halichoerus grypus. The sequence continues at coordinate 18,497,893 of NC_135720.1, read as the reverse complement.
AGATCTGGTTTGGGGTAAACACCTAAAGTGATTTGGAATCAAATCTGAGAATTATGACTAATGACAGTTAATAAAATATGAAATGGAAGACAGAATCTGACTAGAAAATGGATATTTTTTTCTTGGTATGACTTCTAAAGTGGTTTTAAATTTTGTGATATTTATCATTCTTTTCCTACTTTTGAATCCTTAAAAATAGGCTCTTACTGTGTACCTACGTCATCCGTACAGAATGCCTCAACAAAATACAAAAGTCAGTTCCCTACATATCTGCAAAGAGCAAGGCACTAGTCACGGACTCTCCCAATAGATAATTAGTGTAAAGGTGCTTATAGCCCTGTAGGGCAGGACTTAAGTAAACTGGGCATAGATATTAGTAAACTGCAGCACTCGATGGGTTAATCTGGATTTGGGTGGTCTCTTGGTGTTCTTACAGCTTTTCCTTTGCTTCTCCTGCTGTTCTTAGAAAGTTCTGCTCTACGCTGCCTTCTCAAGTCTTAGAGAAGTCAGAGTCCTCATTTCCCCTCTCACGCTTGAGTGCAAAAAAGATGCTAAAGGCAGGAATACCAGTGTTAAGAATGCCCTCATGAACCTTGTATGCACTTAGGTAGTTGTCTAAGGTATATATGACAAAGAAAGAAGAATTAAGTTTTGATAAAAATGCCATTCTTTTTAGATTATAGAATTGCTCAGATTTCAGTTCATTGGAAGTATGTTCTGAAATGAGTTTTCTTTAAATAAGGTGAGTCAGATGACATGGACTTGACCAGAGCTGGTCCTCAAAAAAGGTCCTAAGAACATTGCCCATAGCGAGGGCAAGTTCACCAGGAACCATGATAGTCATAGCCTCTCAAGGTTATAGCTTGTTTAGAGTTAAAAGCAGCATTGAGTTCTTATCTTATTACTGCTACTGCCTGAGCTTGAGTTGATGGTTTTTTAACAGTTATTTTCTAAGTTTTATGAAAAAATGTTATTTCAGATCAACTGCCGATTCGGACTTGGAAGGCCTGGGAGGGATAGGAAGGAAATTCTCGTTTTCAGTCAATATAAAAACTATTAAGGGTAAATAACTGTGGATCATGCCAAAAGGCATTAAGGATACAATCTGTCTTACATAGAGACTAAATGACATCTAATAGTTTAAAGAGATTTCATTACTGTTGCTAATTGAAATAAATGGTCTGATGAGCTCCAAAAACTTTACTGTTAGGTTTCCATAAAGTTATAAATACAAATGGAATAAGACCTACTTCATTTGGAACATGTTTGAAAGATAGAGAAGACAATTGGTATGTGTTTTTTGTTTGCCCAAATCATAACAAATAGCACTTCCAAGTTTTAAGATGTTTTCCCTAGAACTTATAATTCTATAATAAGACTAGAGGTATACCTACTCTATTTGACATGCAGAGTGTATAATTTTTAATACCCCCCTTCTATTTGACAATATTTTCTTAAGTAATGGTCATGGGATAAAATACAATAAATATTTTCTTGATTACTTCTTTAGTTTTAAAGCAATTAACAATGAAAATAAGGAATACATTTTAATATTAAAGTATTCAAACTTAGTAAACGTATTTTATCTATGACATAAAATTTGCACTTAACCAAACTAAAGTATCATACTTTGCAGTTTGTGCTGTCTCACTGTTTTTGAATTTTCAACACAAATAAAAACTCAAAGTGGTCACAAAAGAATAATAAAACTGAAGTACTTCAAGTTTTGTTTGTTTTTTGTAAATCATGGTTCTGTCATTGTTTATTTCAAGCCTACTGTTTACTAGGAATATATTATCATACTATAAGAAAGATGTGACAACTTTCACAAACTTATTCTAGGAAAGGACTCTTGTAAACCAAGTCTATGGGTTGGTGCCAACCGTATAACCATGAGTTCTCTGAATTAACTCTCGTGCAGAACACAGTGCTTATTAAAAGGACAGGTAATAACAAGATAATTAGAAGTGAATACACATACCATTAAAACTCAGCAGTAAGTAACTACAGCATCCACAATTTAGACCAATGATTTTTTTAGGGAGGAGGGTCTTACCAGTCATATTATTTAGAATTGTCTGTAGGGCATGTTTATAATTAAAAGGTTTATTTTGTTTTTAGGGACCTTTTTATTGCCTACAACGGGGGTGAACCATTTCCTCTGCCCTGCCCTGGAAGACATAAAGAAATGCGATCATTTTAGTTTAAGAAAAGCTATTTCTTCTGTAGAGTGGTGCTGACATCTCTCTCACAGGGTTGTAGAATGAATGAAATGGGATCATATTTATCAAGTGGTTTCATAAGTTCTAAAACAACTTTATAGATTTAAGGTATTCTTATTGATAGTGGATAAGTCATTATGTTTATCATAAAACTTTGAAAACATTTCTGACTGAAAATCAATCATACTGAATTGAGCAAATTTAGAGAACACTGAAGCAGATCTAGAAGAAATTGAAAATGGTCTCCATTACAATTTCTAATGCTACAATGTATTTCTTTAAAAATAATTTATATGTAAGAATATTTGTTTTGTACATGTGCACAAATCTCGTAGTATACTGTTAGTGAATAAGGGGAAGAAGGCTGTTCCTAAGTCTCAAGTATCACTTGAAAAATGATTTTAGGGGTGCCTGGGTGGCTCAGTTGTTAAGCGTCTGCCTTCAGCTCAGGTTATGATCCCAGGGTCCTCGGATGGAGAAGCGCATTGGGCTCCCTGCTCCTTGGGAGGCCTGCTTCTCCGTCTCCCACTCCCCCTGCTTGTGTTCCCTCTCTCACTGTGTCTCTCTCTGTCAAATAAATAAATAAAATCTTTAAAAAAAAAAGAAAAATGATTTTAATACTAAGACATAGTCTATCTTAGTTTAGCACCACAATTTAACTTCTAATCATTTCTTATTGGGTTGAAACCTTACCCATATTATTATTGATTATTATAATTTTTTATCATTTGAAAATGTCATGTTTGAGGAATAGTATTTCATCATTCTTTGAATTAGATTTCTTAGATTACCAGGTTACATAATTTCATATTTGTGGCTTTTAATATTTATAATTATGTATTGCCTGTTCATGGTGCTTGCCTGTTTTTTTTCTGTGGTCTCAGTCTACTCCCATTTGCTTTGCAAGAGCTCTTTATAGATTAAAGAAAATAATCATGATTGCATAGAGGTGGCAGAGATTTTTCCCAGAGTGTGGTTTACCTTAGAATTTTGTTTCGTTTTTTTTGTATGCACCGAATTTTAAAACTCTTATATATTCTACCTTATCAATAATTTTAGCAATTTCTTTCAGACTGGAGGAATAAAAGGTACAAACTCAGAATTGAATTTGAATTATTTTTTACCATTTACTTGGACAAGTTATTTAATCATTCTAAACCTGAGTTGTCTCATCTATAAAATGAGTGTAATATTACCTACTTGTTAACCTTATGATTATTACGTTCTTCTCAGGACGAAGATCTTATCTTAGATTGTTAGTTCACATCCTTAGCATTCTGTTGAGGCTAAATGTTCTTTTTAATTTCTTTAAATCACCACAACAGATGTAATTTGTTTGCCTGCTATCACCATCAAGAATATTTTGCTCAATTTATCGTTTGCTTTTTAGGTTTTCCTTTTTTTAAAATAGAGAAATAGAGTTAATCTCTATTTTTGTGATCACTTTTATCCTTATAAATCCCTTTCTTGAGTCCAAAATCAGTTCCTATTTACCTATATCTCCCATTATTCTTTTCTTGTTTGTTTCATTTCTGCATTTCACTCTCTCACCCACCTGAAAATTTATTTTGGCACATGGCATAAGGTAGAGCTCTAATGCTCTACGTAATCATACGTGACAGTTATGTGCTTTACAGGAACTCCAGCTTCTATTTCTGCGTCTTGTCTTATTCCAAAATTTAACGGAAATGCTGCAGGTATTTTGCTGTTACGCTGCCACTGGCTGTCAGTCTGAGATACTCCTCATGATGTTAAAAAATCACCTTCGTTTTTCTAATTTTGTGGGAATTTTTACTGGGAATGGATATCTGATTCTAGTAAATATCTTTTCAACAACTTAAAAGTAACTGAGAGCGCTTTTCTTCCTGGGCTTAATGGTGCAGTACTGAGTTAAGAGACTTCCTAATAGTGCACCATCCTTATGTCGCTGAGATGCAGGAAATCGTGAAGCGATGTCTTCTGAAGCAACCAGAGTTTGAGAGGAGGGATCATGTCGTCTTACTCCCAGCGTATTATGCATTCTTTTACATTCCATATCTTTTCTCTCATGAACAATGGTTGACATTTACCTGCAGTTTGGTAACCCCTCCGACGGTTATTGTCATGACATTATACATGGGCTTTGTGCCCGTAGCTTTGTGGGAGTTGTGGTCTCTGGCTACATAAGCACAGGAGGTGGCCACAGTGGGGAGATGTGGGACGAGTAGCGCAGGCTCGTGGCTCAGTAGGTCGCAGCCACATAGCTGTGAAGACTAGATCTACTCCATCTTCTGGTTTGTGTAGACATTTTATGTTTGAACCACAGGGTAGAGACTCTGAGGACGGTGTGGGGGGGTGGGGTTTAACTCAAATCCTTATTGATTTTACTGTTTTTGAAGAGTTCTCCCCTTTGTCTATTCACCGGCCCTTCCACCCCGACATAAGGCACCTGCTCCCTTCCTGCACGCCGCCCCCCTCCCGCCCCCCCGCCCACACCAGGCCTTTTAGTGGAAAATACAAATGAAGGCTGCTTGCCAGATGCCATGTTAAATTGAAAACCCTTATAAAAGAAATTGCTGTGGCATTCATTTTAATTTGAGTCTTTGACTTTGCATAGAAACAACAGCCCCATGTGTAACAAAGATACAATGGGAAGATGCAATAAGAAATATTGTAACAAGTCCTTGATTTACATTTAAACATTCCTTGACAGGTCAAATAGAAGGATTTTTTTAAAAGGTCGTTGAAGCAAGAATTAACAGTGGGGTACAGGAATGTTATGTTTCTGGAGAAAATACCTCTATCAGGTGCTGAATTCAGCTGGGTTTGCAGAAGTGGATGTACCCAGCGCTTCCCAAGCTAGCCATCAATCTCGCAATAAAGATAGAGCCACTTTAAAGTAACCATGTATCAACACAGAATGGAACACTGCTATGTGATGAAATGCTCCTCTGGGAAATTCTTGATTGACAAAAGTAGTGCTGCATTAAGTAATAGCAATATTTTCATGGCCAGAAAGTAATAAAGCTATAGATAATCTTTATGAAGAGAAAATATTTTACATAAAGAACTGCCACACAATCTCAAGACTTGCTTCCTGTGGTATCCTGCTCAGGCGAAAAGTAGCTCTACCTAAATGTGAAAGAAAAAAACTGGTAATTTGATAAGTTGTTAATTGCATCCAAGGTTGGTGCTCTAGTCCGTGACACTTATAAGTCATCTCAAGAAAAGATGATATTAGGTGCTATCTGGGATCACACAAATCCACTGTATCTCTGGCTTGATTAGGTTTATATAGTGGGAGAAAATTCAAGAAATGCGTATTGCATCCATTATAGATTAGAGTTGTGCCAAAGGGTATGCAAAGTAATTTTACTCTTTTGAGATCTACTTCATTACAGAGAGGTGGTAGAGAGTTGGAGTTAGGTCGGTGGCATTAACTTTGAGTTTTATTGCTGTGTCATTTTCAATCAGAGTTTTTACTGCCACTTCTTGACACAGCAGTTTGGACCAGTGTATATTATCTCTGTTAATATGACCCCTTATACTGATATACTTATCTTGAAAATGGTGGTGAACCGAATCCTGTGATCTTTTTCTGATCATTTATTAAAACACTAGGACAATAACATGCTTTGCCTACTGAACCCTATCAGTCCCTCTCTCTGACGGCAAGTACAACATTCTTTGTCACCCCCAGTATTGTGGGATGAACATGCTAAATTATATTAAAAATGATTTGTGAGGAAAGAGGGGGAGTGATGTTGTTCCTCTGAAGGCAGGAAAATGGAAAAAAGCAAGAGGTCCTAAGGTAGTGAATTCAATCCATACTCTGAAAACCTTTTCATTGTGCTTTGATTTCATTAATTGTGAAAATTAGATTTATTCTTAATCCAACCATATGGTCATTAGTTATGGATATTTTGATTTTACTCTTCACATCTGGAGGAGACTTCTTACTTAAACCTCCTCCCTCATTCTCCCCGTGGAGTTTAGAAAGCTAAAACATAATCTTCCATCCTACCTTACTTGTTCAGTCAGACTTCCCCAACTTAGGATAAGCTTCTTGCTGTTGGTAACTTTTTCAGATAGAACATAAGGAAACAGCTTTGAAATACACAGACTAATAATAATGACTGATCATGGTCGCTATTTATTATTTTTGTTGAGTGCTTTACCATAGCATTTCATTCAGTCCTCATTACAATCCTCTGTGGTCATGTTTTTGGCATCTCCGATTTACAGATGAGGAAAATGAGGCCTAAAGAGCTTATGTAACTTGTCCAAAGTCACAGCTAGCACATCTTATCTGGAAACCAGGTGTACTGACCCCAGGGCCCATCATCATTATCACTGTGCCATTCTGCCTCAAACCTTGCTTTGGGGATTTGGCAGCTGTCTTTCAGTTGGTGAAAAACAGCTGTGGGGTAGGGAGTGGGTATGTCTTGAGATTTGTATTTTTTTAAACTTAATGGCATACTGATTAGTGTAGATTTCAAAGACGTTATGCTAGAATGAATCCATGTTTTATATTTGATTTAAGTCAAAGAGAATTCCTTCATTCTTTCAACATGTATTACAAATAGTCATCAACAGAAGGAGACTGGAAAGAAGGTCATATGTAGATTAAGTCACACCAATTTGGTGAAAAAAGTTCCTGTTAAACTTGGGTATCCAGTGTCTTGTCCTGTATTCTGTTATAGGATGACAAAGTGATTAGCAACCATCAACTATGCGTGATTGCTGCTTGTGTTGCAAAGTGCAAACGAATACTGGTTCTCTTTGGTTCAGCTCTTCAGGAGTTTTTACCATTTTAATGTCTTTGCTAAATCCATACCTTGCAATTTTAGTTTAAGATAACTTCTTAAGATCTAAAGCTTTCTATCTTTTAGATGGAGAGGAGAATAATATGGGAACCAGGCATTTAACTGAGTGGTTCTTTTCTTACACAGACTACTTCTAGAAGCTAATTGGAGTTGCTTCCTTAGCCTCCAGCAGTTTTTCAGTATCTACAATGGCATATTTGGTGTTTGAGGTAAGATTTGGAAACAGTTGAAAGTCATTTTGATAGATGATAGCTCGTGTGTAGTCCTGTTTTTAGTGCCACATCCCGAATGGGCAAAGAAAAATAAAACAAAAATATGGTTACAAAGTGATAAGGCTGGTTTTCTTAGAAGTGGGCATTTCCAGGGGGAGGTGGTTCATTAATATCTTGATCATGTAGGTGGTTTCACTGTTGTAATAAGCATAGTCTCCCAACAAAAAGTACTTTTAGAGATACTTTTTTGGCAAATAAGTCTTGATTTGTTTGCTTAAAAAAACTACTTAAACTTTTGTAATAAGTATCCCCTTTGAATGGTCTTATTTCGCTATTAAAATTGAGAATAAATATTTGAAATTCAGTGGCTAGCAAATATAAACCTGGGACACACGTTTCCTTCTAGGCCTTAATTGTGAGAGGGGGAGTAACCCTGTTCTGAAGAATTAGTTGCCATATTGTACAGTTCCAATAAGATGGAGGCCCATGTTACATCTATGAACATCATGTGGGTTTTAGTGGAACTGTGTCTAGGATATCTTTAGATCATCTGAGTGTGAACAAAAAGGTCACACGCTGAATAGTGGCTTCATTGTGTTGGGAAGAAAGGAAAGGGGAGTTTCAAAATAATCAGAAAGTATTTGGTTAGACGGTAATGTTCTATAGAATCAATAATTCCTATAGGATCCTTGTTTTAAATGATCTTGAACTCTATAATTCTTTCGCATAGGGTGTAGAAAGCCATAAGAAGACATTGCTCCCACTTTAACCTACAATATGTTGCCTTTTTTCATCCCATCAAAGACCTGAGGTCTAAAGGGGGGCAGGTGATCCAAATTCCAAGGAGAGAAGGGACACATCGTTGTTTTATCTTTGGCAGAGCCCAGGTGAGGGAGGGTTAGCAACCATTAAAACAAATAGAAGGAAAACAACTAAAAATTTTTTGTGAATTTTTAAAGGCCAAGTATGGGCTGGCATGATCATTTCAAATTTTCGGGAACCCCAGACATAAAGAGGGTCTGTATCCACTTATGAGCTCTTGACCACAGGCCTCCATTAGATGCTCATGAAAGAGATTAGAAGTGGAGTAGGAAGCCAGAGAGAGCCCCTCAGTGGCATAGACTGACTCATGATGACAACTACCTTTGGGAGGTAGGCACACAGTCTGCTCGTGTCCCAGAACTTCTATCATAGGCCACAGAGGCTGTCACAGACGGGGCGGGCAAGAAACCTGCCCAGACACCTGGATCCAGGCAAAGGTTGTCAGCTGTTGGGATTGCAGTAGGAAACATGCTATTGCACCCTGCATTGACGCTAGATAAATCCCATCTGTACCAGGGGAGGGGTGGGAAATCACTTATGCCTGGGATCTGAACTGATATACCCAGTGATCTGCTGTAACTGGGGGGGAGCGGGCTTGAGCCCAACACCCACCAACAATACTAGGTAGAGACTGGCTGTCATTCATGCTTGAATGAGGTAAGAATGCTGAGAAAGCCTTACTGCTGAAGCTCAGGTCCACGAGGTCTATCAAAGACAGAGGCTGCAGCAGAGTAAAGAAAACCTCTCTGACCCAACTATGTGACTTGCATGGAGTAAAAATCTAAAGCTGAGGGAAGGACATGGGCACTGGGAGAGGCCCCCTCTGTGCTATAAGTGTGGAGGAGGAACACTAAGAAAAACCCTCTGTCACTCCAGGCTTCACACAAAACACAAGCTGGTATCCACTGCTAGATGAATTCCTGGCCTTTGCTGAACTGAAGATTACTGTAGCAACCACGAAATCCAAAGCTACCTCAACTACTTTTATTTTGACTCAACCACTCACAAAAATAGCCTGACAGCAGAAGGGATATGCCCATTCCAGAAGTAAATTCAGTTTACCTCAGTCTTGGCTGTCCATTTACATATGGTGTTTTGTATTTAATAAAAAAATTACAAGACATGCAAAAGAAAAAGGAAAAAAACAAACAAACAAAAAAACAACAGTTGACCTACCAAGAGAAAAAGCAGTTGATAGAACTAGACCCAGGAATGGCTAGAATGTTGAAACTGCCAGACAGAAACTTAAACAATGGCTATGAATTATAAAGAAGTATACCCTGCTAATGTGAGATGTTAATAATAGGAGAAACTGGGTGAGCGATTATAAGGGAATCCTCTGTACTATCTTTTCAATTAAATCTAAAACTGTTTTGAAAAATAAAGTTTATTTTAAAATTATATTGTTAAGGGATACGTTTAAAATATATTGTTAAGGAAATAAAAGGTCAAGCCAGAGACCTGGAGAAAGAATTTGCTAAAGCACATATCTGATAAAGGACTGGTAACTAAAATATATGGAGAACTCTTAGAGTTTACTAATAAGAAGAAAACCAGGTCCACAGGAAAATGGACAAACATTTGGACCTTCATCAAAGAAGATTCATGGATTTCAGTTGTGCACAAGACACTCAACATCATTAGTCATTAGAGAAACATAAATTAAAACCACAATGAGATATCATTAGAATCACTAGAATTAAAAAGCCTGTTAAAACTAAGTACTGTTAAGAATATAAAGCAAGTGGAACTCTCACACATTTCTAGTGTGGTTGCAGGATGATCCGACCACTTTGGAAAACAGTTTGGGACCTTCTTATAAAGGTGAACATAAACTTACCAGGCAACCAAGCTGCCGCACTCATGGCTGTCTACCCAAGAGACACTAAAATAGATGTCGCTAGAAAGACTTGATGTGTATATACATCGCAGTTTTACTTAAAACAGCCCCAAACTGGAAACGACTCAAACCTCCATCTACTTGTGAATGAAAAAACAGATTGTCATATTGCCATACTATGAAATACTGTTGAGCAAAAAAAGGGAACAAATCACTGATATTTACCTAATGTGGATAAACCTCAAAAGCATTGTGCAGTTACAAGATATTCTAGAAAAGACAAAACTGTAGTAACAGAAAAGATCTGTTGATTGCCATGGGCTAGGCTAGAGAGAGGGGACTGACTGCAGAAGGGCAGGTGGAAAATTTTTGAGCTGTAAATGTTATATATCTTGATTGTGATTATGGTTACATGAATAGATACATTTGTCAAAACTCATTGAGCTGTATAGATAAAACCAGCAAATTATTGTGTGCAAATTATGTCAACAAACCCGTCCAAAACATACTATGAAAATATATAGTAGGCTTTCAGAAAATGATTTAAATGGATTAAAATGGAATTTTTAAAACTTTGACAATCTCGGATAATGCTGTCCTCTCTGAGTGACCTCGAATAAGTGACTTCACTTATTAGTGCTTTATTTTCCTATCTATAAAATGAGATACCATTCCTACATCTTGGTTGAATTTTTTTGAGAGCATTAATTAAATAGTACACTTACAGGCCTTAGAAAAATTCCCAGAATTTGGCAAGTACTCAAATGATGCTCTCTGTGATGATGTGGATGTTGCTTTATAGCTTCTGTGTGTATGAGTGGGCTGAGTGAGATGCCAGGGCTCCCTGTGTTGTTGATGACCTGAACTAAAAACTTAGATGCATGTTAGTATTTTACTTCAAAATTGATGTTTGCTTGTCCCAGTGCATAGAATCACTTCTGCAATCATTCAAAGTTCAAATTAAAAAAAAGCGTTTTTAAAAAATTTTTTATTAAGCACTCTTTGTATGTCAGACAGTGTGTTAAGTGGTGGAATTACCTTAAATAAGACTCAGTCTGTGCCCTCGGGAAGTCATTGTGAAGACAGACCAAGCAGTAGGGGATTACAATGCATGGACTGTGATAAACAGCGTGAGTAGGCGTGGGAGCATGTAATGGGAGTCTATGGAATAGGCATCTGATCTGGAGGAAAGATTTTATGGGGGAGGTGATGATGTGGCTGAACCCTAAGGAGTGTGTGTTGGAGGCAAGTTGGCTATCAGTTTGGCCTGTTTGGATTGGGAATACATTTTTTAAAGTCCATGGAACATTAAAACAAAAGGAAAAAAACAAAAACCCTAAAGAAGCCCCCTGAATCTGTGTAAATAGTATTTGATCTCTTACTCAGTTGATATACAAAGTACAGGTAGCTAGAGGTTCCAAGGGATATGACTCTAACTTTTTCCCATTTGTGACTTGGCATTGTTGTTATTCACAGTGGAAAGGTCAAACTTAAACCACAGCCATCAACCTCCTAAAGAGAGCCGTTAAGATTTTAATTGAGGTGTGAAGCACCATGGTTGGTTCCTATGGAGGCAAAATCAGCCAATCCCTGTGTCACAGTCTGATGAAGACAGAAACACCTGCCAGACTGTGTTAGAGAGAAGCACTGGTGACTGTCAGTGTCCCTGAACGTGCTCCACAAATTCTGCTTCTTGGCAGGATCCGTCTGTTGATACGCTTCTCTACAGGGAGAAGAAAACACGATGGAGAAAGCCGGCATGCCTTCTGGAAAGCTAGATGGTTTTATGATGGCGATAACACATCAATCTCTAAACCAATCTTAAGTTCCCAACAAGCAGATACAGGTCCAACCTTCTGGCCATTATTCTTGGATATACCACAGAGACCGCACCTGGCTGCTTTTTGACATTTCATTTGTGTCACCTACACACCACACTCTTCAAATGGCCTGCTAGAAATGAATTCCTGGGGCAGAGTTCAAGCGTGATGATATAGGCTTGGTGCAATTCAGCTGAAAAGCACGAACAATTGCAGAGGGAATGGGGGACAGTGTTTTGCAGAGAAAACATTGTAAACTTAGACGTGTTTAGGCTTAGGGGCACTTGGTGGCTCAGTTGGTTAAGCCTCTACCTTCGGCTCAGGTCCTGATCCTGGGGTCCTGGGGTGGAGCCCCAAGTTAGGCTCCCCACTCAGTGGGGAGTCTGCTTCTCCCTCTCTCTCTGCCCCTACCCCCATTCATGTTCTCTCTCTCTCTCTCTCAAATAAATAAAATCTTAAGAAAAAAAAAGAAATGTTTAGGCTTAGATTTGGGGAGTTTCATATTTTTGTCTAGTTCTGCACCTTAGCATATTACTGCTTATTCTTAATTAATATTACTAATTACATTCAGCAAATACTTATTGACCACAAAGGTTAGGTGTTACATAGGGAGTTTAAAGATAACTAAAGTATAATTGTGTCCTAATGGAATTTATAATCTGGAGGGAGATCTTTATCAGTTTCAGTATCTGTATCTAGCCACATGGGTGCACACACACAAATACATTCACAGATCCATACATAATAAATATGTAATTAAGTAAGTATACATAACATTTCAATATGGAGTGAATGCCAAAGTGAGATATAGACAGAATTCTATGGGAGCACCAGCGAGAAAACTATTTGTTTTGATTGGGGGTTTGGAGGAACTTCGGAGAACAGCTAGAAAGGGAGGGATCAGTAGGATTTCACTAGGCAGAGCCATAGTGCGGGCTAGGAACTGGAAGCTGAGGGAACTGGATTGAGTTCTACAAGGATCTTGTCTGGTTTTTTTTTTTTTTTTTTTTTTTGGATCTTGTCTATTTTTATAAACTTTTATATATTTAGTACCTTGCTGCAAGTATTTGTTGAATGAATGAATACAGGAGACAGCATAAACAAGTCTCGGAGTAAAGAAAGTATATGATACGGATTGGTGAGTGGTCCACCGTGGGTGGTAGTAGGTTGGGGGCCAATGGTTATATGGTGTAGAGTGAAGCATACGGTTGGGCTGAATTATTGAGGAATGTTCCTGTGGTGCTAGGGGTTTAGAATTTACTCCACTCACTGGGACCTGTCAGATATATTTGACCTGGAGAGTTACTTCATCCTACTTATTTTACCAAGCTCCTTCATACTTTTCATGTTCTTTGAATTCTTTCCCGTTCTCTCCTCAGGAGTTCCTAATCTCTTTTTTTTTTTCACAGATACCCCATTTATTGTGTCCCACCCAACCCACCATCTTCTGGCTTTGGTTTATAAAACTTTGGTACGTGACTCCAGTGGTAATCAAAGTTTTTATTGGTCAAGAGCATGTACTCAGGAAGAGGGTATCCTGCAAAAGTTGAATGTGGATTTACTTGCTGACCGTATTAGTCTGCTAGGGCAGCCATAACAAAATACCATAGTCTAGGTGGCATAAGCAACAGAAATTTATTTTCTCACTGTTCTGGAGGCTGGAAGTCTGAGATCAAGGTATCAGCAGATCTGGTTTCTTGAGGTCTCTCTCCTCAGTTATGGATGACCATTTTCTTGCTCTGTACTCACATGGTTGCCCCTCAGTCTGTGTGGTCTGTGTCCTAATCTCCTAATTTCTTCTTTTTATAAAGATGCTAGACATACTGTATTAGGACCTACCCATATGACCTTATTTTACCATAAGTACCTATTTAAGGCCATGTCTCCAATACAGTCACATTCTGAGGCACCAGGTCTTAGGATCTCAACCTATTAATTTTGGAGGGGACACAATTCAGCCCATTACAGTGACCCAGCGAGTTAATTTCATGCTGTATCACCTGGCAAGAAGTCATGAGGTTGGGTTTTAAGCCAGTGGGGGTTACATATGGTTGGAATCTGAGCTTGAATCTAGGACTTAAGGGGGCTAGTTGCTCAGAAGTTGATGAAACTAGATTGTTGCCTAGTGAAGGTGGTCCCTTCTGAAAACCCTAGTCTCTACCAAATCCAGGAGCAGTCTGTATTATACTAGTATGAAGTAAGTTTGGAAATGATGAACACAAATCCGTAGCATAGTTGTATGACATCTGCTAGAGAATAACCAACTAAACAAGTATGGTTGATGGGATCTCAGGCTCTCCAGTCAGATGCCCCCGGCTCCATCACTTTTGATCGGTATGACCTTGGGCAGGTGGCTTAACCCTTCTCTGCCACTCTTCACTTATCTTTAAATCGAAGATAATAATGCTTTCTACCTCATAGGATTGTTCTGAGTAATAAATGAGAAAATCCACAGTGCATAATACATAGTAAGCACTCAGTAAATTAACTAATCTAATATGTATTCAGTGTTGGCTATTAAAGACAAAATGGTAGATCTGTTCACAATCATGTTAGCTGTAGAACTATAGCAAAGTATTAGTCTTTGGCAGTTACGTTGATGCAAATTGAAGAAATAATTTTTCTCAAGTTGTCAATCATATATTCTAGGTGTTTAAAAAATATCATAACTATTCCTCTAGTTTATTTTGTAAGGCTATTCTATAGCCTTATCAAATAAAGTGTACTTTTTATTCCTGTGTACACCCCAGTAATATTCAAGAATACTTTCCTCTGCCTTAATCCAACAGTTTGATGAATAGCAATTTAAATGTAATTTAGGTGGATTTATCTTCTAGAATTGAACATTTTCTCTTAATGGTATCAACTTTAACTGTCTTATGAGGTGTTAACTTTGTATCAAAGTTAACTTCTTTGTGTCAAGATAGAGGGTTTGGAAGCCATTATTGCTTCACTGCAGATAACTCTTAGGAAGCCTGACAAGAGTTTCCTGTAAAGAAGGGGTAGCATTCGTAGAAAATGCTGAATAAATTCATCAGTAATGATTTTATTGGACCTTTTGTGCTTTCTGCCTATTCCATCTCTACCTTGAATAAAACAATTTATTATTAATGCTTTCCTTACCATTTTGCTAGTATTAATGCTCATTTTAGAATATTTTGAAGTATCCAATAAAACCAAATTGGGCACTTAGAGGGGCACCTGGGTAGCTCAGTCGGTTAAGCAGCTGCCTTCGGCTCAGGTCATGATCCCAGAGTCCTGGGATCGAGCCCCGCATCGGGCTCCCTGCTCAGCGGGAAGCCTGCTTCTCCCTCTCCCACTCCCCCTACTTGTGTTCCCTCTCTCCTGTCTCTCTCTCTCTGTCAAATAAATAAATAAAATCTTTAAAAAAAAAAAAAAACCAAATTGGGCACTTAGAAACACTTTGTAATATAAGGCTGTTTGCATATTGTCATAAACTAATTCTTTCAGGGTTTGCCAGTTTATATAATGCACATGGTAGCTGAAATATGATTTATCTTGCCCCGTTTAAAGGAATAAAGTTAGTAAAAAAAAAAAGGTTTATTAAGAGTTGGGTTGAGAGGACATTTAAAAATATATACCGTTGGGATTTTTCAGCATTTTTTCTTACTGTTGTCTTTCTTTTTTTTTCTTTGAAGTGGTTTAGTTTTTACATATACGGGGAAGATATTTTTCCAATATTTAGGTTCTTTTCAAAAAACTACAGACAGACCTATCAAGCATATTAAGTTTTGCTGCAGGAAGGGAAATATTTGTTGTTTGTATTCGAGAGTTCTCTCTAGTCATAATTAACCTTAGAATTTTAATTATACATAGCGGCGTCATGGACAGGAAACGCATTAATACCAGCGGAGGAATGTTTGTTGGGGATGCAGTCACTTACTACCGTGCCGTGTACACACACGCACACACGCACGGTTGACTTGTCGGCATTTACCTGGGAGCAGGGCCTGTGTGCAGTGGGAGGAGGCAGGTGCAGACAGCTTCTTCTAAGTGATAGGGCATGTCAGCTCTCATTTCCTTTCCATAGGGAAGTCCAAAGTGAAGCAGCCCACGGTGCCCTGTGGCGCAGGCAACTCCTTCCTCTAGCTGGGATCTTCCACGCATGCCATGGAGCCCCAGCCCCTGCCTCCTCAACCACAACTGGCTTGTGGTTTTGTTTTTGTTTTGTTTTAAAATCCCTATGGTTATTATTGAGGATCGCGTAATCAATTTAATAAGCAGAACAACCAGTGAGATGCAAACCTTGCAGACAAAGGCCTTGCTGTAAATGCTGAGAAGGACCAACTGAAAGGCAGAGAGTAGGCGTGCCAAGGGTTTGGGTGGAGGTGAGGTCTTAGTGAGGTGCAGGCCGGCCCAGTGGTTCCCAAACACTGGGAGAAGCGTCAGGTTCTGGGCTTGGAGCCCTGGGCGTTTTGCATAATCAGCCTTCTTTGCAGTTTTCTGCTATGTGATGTCTTAATCTGTTATTCCGAGAACTACAAAGTCATGGTACACAGATCCAAGTTAATCCAAGTTAACCTCTGAACTTGGCCTACTTTCATCCAGAATTAGTCTTATTTAAAATTGTAAACTGTCTTGACTACGGCACATTAAATAGTGCTCTGTTTATAACACGTGGGCCTTTTTTCTTTTCCTGCTATAGATCATTTCTGGCTTGAGAAGTCTATGTAGAAAACCAGAATATATATTTCAATTATCCCAGACATTTCAACTTTGAGGGATTTAAAAATAATTTTCTTTCTTTCTTCCTTCCTTTCTCTCTCTCTCTCTTCTTTCCTTCCTTCCTTCAATTTTAGAGCTCAAAGAGGATCTTTAGGCTCTACAATGCTCAATTCATTTTGTTCTAATGTCTTAGAAAAATAATTCTTGTTTATGTGAATAAAGTTCAGTCCACATGTGAGATCTACACTAAAGTCATAATAGTCAGTTATGATCATGTAAATTACAGGATTGAATTTGGCCAAGCATTTGTAATATTCTGCCTGAAATTGCAGGTAATTATAATCTTAGATTATTAGCAGGATAATTGCTTTTTTAAGTCTTCTTAGTTCCTTAAGATGTGAAGGCAGGCCCATGTCTCCTTCATCTCTTCAGTTTCAAGGCCAGACACCATGCCTGATACTTGGCAGACACCCCATGAGTGTCACACCGAGTGGAATGTATACTAAGAGGACACTTGTGTCCGTTTTCATCTTGCTCGTTAGTGTGAACAAACATATCAACCAATATTCATGTCACAACTATTCTCATTATCATAGAGGTTGGCTTCTAATACAAGAGTTCAGCCCAAATCAACAAAAGCACTCTGTGGGAATCAGTTGGAGATATGGGCTTCACAATAAAGGGTATTCTGTAGTTTATTATATGTTTTGTCAATTGTGCATTACACACCCTTTATATCAGTAAAATTTGTAAGTATGTGAACATGTATGTGTGTGTGTACCACCTCCCTCAGCAAGTCAGTTTTCAAATATTTAGCAGTGCCCCACTGAGGAGGTCTTATTATTATAGTCACTTCTAGGATTTTGGGTCGTAAAGATTAACTTTCGTTCTTCCGAGCTGAAATTCAAAGGAGCGGTCTTATTTTATTCTCCTTGCTGTATGCATCTGCAGTAGAGCTTGGCCCCAGGAATGGTCAGGCCTCGGGCAGGGAAGGAGTCCAGCAGCACTTCCAGAGGCAAGTTTGTCCCGTTTGTAGCTCAGACGCCAGTGTAAGAGCCCGCATCCAGCCACTGAGCCCAGCGGTGGAGCCAGGTCTTACGGAGATGAAGCTTATAAATTGAGGGAGCCCTGTTTAAGGAACAGAGTACGCAGTGAGGCACACGGCCTGGGAAAACCCAGGTAAGAAGCCCTGAAGCTTCAACTTCATGACAGATCTGACTTTGATCAAGGAAACAGAGCATTTAAGAGACCAAGCTTGCAGACCGAGATGGGAAGACAGACCAGCAGGAACATCAGTGGTGGCAAAAGATTGTGAGGGAGTCACAGTGAATCCAGCAAGAGGGAGGGCCCTTATTACAGAAGCAGAACCAGTAGAGAGAGAGAGAAAGGTAGGAAGAGAGATTGACTGATTGATTTTAAGAAATAGGCTCACACCACTGTGGGGGCTGGCAAGTCTGAAATCTGCAGGGCAGGCCAGCAAGCTGGAGGCCCAGGGAAGAGGTGATATTGAAGTTTTGTCTCCAAATGCTGTCCAGAGGCAGAATCCCTCCCTTTTCCCTCTTCAGTCTTTGCTCTTCAGGCCTTCAACTGATTGGATAAGGCCCACCCACATGCAAAAAATACCTTCACAGCAACATCTCTGCTGTTTTTTGACCAAAAACCTGGGCACCATAGTCAAGCCAAGTTGATACATAGAATTAACCATCACAAGCCTGAGGGCAAGTTCTCCGCCTAGACCATGACAAAGGGCTAGGGGGGCAGCTCAGCTCCTGCCACACTGTGGAGGTGGCCTGCTGCCCCCAGAATGGAGGAGAAGGACTGTAGGCGGAGTATGGTGGTCAGGTCCCTGCTCTGCCATTGGCTACTTTAATTTTGGGTCCTGAGGGAGATGAGCCCTTTTACTTTTCCAGCCTGTGTTTTGTGCTATGTAAAATGAGAGCATTTGCAGAGACGTGCATGTCAGAGGTGAAAAGACTGTAGTTTTCAGTTTTGTTTTTTTTTTTCCCCGTAGATATGTTTTTTGAGGCAGAATCTCACAAGGAATCTCAACCTTGAAAACAGAGTTAGAAGGAGCTTGTGTGAGTGACTGGTGAGGACAAGCAACAGGAACCACCTTCTCCCCCCCTTTCACTCCACCCCCCACCTCCAGCAGGTGTGAGAATCATCGATTTTGATTCTAACCCTGCTCTCCCATCCGGGTTCTTTAAGCCAATGAATCAGTGTCCCAAGATCATAGAATGACAAAAGCAAGATTTGAAGTCACATTGCTTCTGGCTGCAAAATTATTTTTCTCCATTGAAAGGTATAGTTTGCCCTCGCTTGCATTGCTTTGCTTTAACACATGCATACATTTTAACATCTAGAAACATTTTTGCAGTTTCAAATGAGAACTCATGGCAGAGAAGCCTGCTCTGGAGAAAGTTCTAATGCAGCAAAATCTGAATTAAAGACATTAATTGAACTTATATGGAAGCAAGAAAATTTTAATTTTTAAAAGTTACTCTCTACATCTTTGTACTGGTGTTGGTGTGTTTGATTTCTTTGGAGCCAAATTGGGTCTAATGACCAGAATACACAATAGTTAGGTCTAAATAACTTGAGAAAGGATACTTAGTTCTGAAATTATGCAAGTGTTAAGTAGTATTATGGACAGTTTTTTTTTTTTTTGAATATTTTGATACAAAGATATGGTCTCTGTTGATGAGCTTGTAATTGACAAGGAAAGACAGAAATTTGTGAAATATTAAATGCATAAGTCAAAAGAGAGCTTAAGGCAGCAAAGACGGGGGATCAGGATGGTTGTTAAATGAAAAGTTTAGAATAAGGAGAATGGGCGTCATCTGACTGTCAGTTGGTAGAGCATGTGACTCTTGATCTCGGGGTTGTGAGTTCAAGCCCCATGTTGGGTGTGGAGATAATTAAAAAATAAAAAATCTTTAGAATAAGGAGAATGAATTTTTTAGGACTGGGGAGATCTGGGCATTATAGCAGAAAGAATGGAATTTGAGTCAGAGGTAGATATGAGTGGGGAGGTGCAGTGGAGGCAAGCTGCAGAGTATAAAATGTAAGCACACCTGCAGAGTGGGATGGGAATGTTCAAAGGAGTGAAATCCTCTCTTTCTAAAAGTAATAGAAAAGGAATATTTAAAATTCAGATACTTAAAGGAGATTAAGGCCCTTAAGATGCCAGCATACTGTGAATAGAAAATTATAAGACATATAATTTACAGAAAGACTCCCTATGGTGGCACAACCTTATTATAAGGAAATTGTTGGTTTTGCAGGGCTGTAACCTCTATTGTGGACATCAGGCAAATTAGTAAGAGTCAATATATAGAAAATTTGATGTTAATAGGATGTTTACATTGTGTGTTCAGCCAGGTGATGTAAATAGTAAATATCTGCATACCTATATTCATGTGAACTTGAATACATATGGAACATAAAAGAGGCAGTTATTACATCATTAGCCATTAATCTTACACAGAAAGTTAGTTGCATAGTATTTTCACCCCTCACAATGGCTAGTGGTCCATCCTGTGTTCATTTCTCATATGCACACAGATAATGTTGCCATTATTACCCTTTCATGAATTTAGTGACATACCTTTGTCATTTTTAGTAAGGAGATTAATGCTGATGTTGCAGGGTCTGTTATAATCCCCATTGTCCCATCGGGGGAGTGTTTCATTGGCTGAAGGTGGGTGTGGCACTAATTAATATTTTTTTGTGGATGGTATATTCTATTTTATTTTTCTACTCTTTTTTTATTTTTGGCATATTGTGGTTTGCTCAAGAAATGTAAAATCCTGAATGAATAGGAAAGCATCCACAGAGTTTTGCTTCAGAACCGACCTCCTAGATTTAGCAGTATAAAATGCTCTTACTTACTGCTCTAGATAAAGCAAATGCTTTCAAAGTTAATTCTGAATAGCTGAAATTGTTTGGCAACAAAATAATTCTGAATACTAGTAGAAAATTTATGGATTTCAATTAGAGTTTGTAGGGTATCATAATTCCAGTTTTATATTCCATTCAGTTCAGTGTTTTGGATTTTTAATGGGGCTAGTGCAGTAATAATAAAAGTGATTCAAAATGCACCCAGTAATTACAGAGATTTGCTGTTGCCTTTGCATTAAAAATGATGATGATTTATGCTCAGTGAAATTGCGGTCTGTGGTTCTATTTAGGGTATTCTTGCTATTAAGCTGCTTATTAGTTATGGTCAGTGATTTAAAGCTTGAGAACTACATTAGAGGGCTGTAAAATTATTTATTCTTTAATAGATAATAGTAAATTTGAAACAGACGTTAGGTTAATTATAATCTTGTACATTAAAGAATATGTATTAGCCCTTTGTCACTTCCTAGGTCTTTTGAAATTCATTTCAAGTACGTGGAGAAATGGGTGATTGGGTTGGACAGCCTGGTGTATTCACTTCTGCTTTCTGGTGTATAAATAGTTAACACTTTTCTGAATGTTCAGGAAGATAATTTTTACTTCTCATTGTGAGTCCTCCTCCCTGCTAAACAAATGCTTGTGTTCATTTTAAACTCCTCCTTGTTCCTGGTTTACGTTGCTAAAATTAATCTGAAAAGATCAAAGAGGTAGGCCCCTCTCCTGATTGGGGGGGTGGGAGCCATGGGAGACAACGAGGTAGTTAAGGATGAGCTCACTTTCTTTCTTTTTTTATTTATTCATTTGACAGAGAGAGACACAGCGAGAGAGGGAACACAAGCAGGGGGAGTGGGAGAGGGAGAAGCAGGCTTCCCGCGGAGCAGGGAGCCCGATGCGGGGCTCGATCCCAGGACCCTGGGATGACGACGTGAGCCGAAGGCAGACGCTTAGCGACTGAGCCACCCAGGCGCCCCTGGATGAGCTCACTTTCATTTGGCATTGCGAGGAGTTCATCATTGTTTCTGTTGTTATTCCATTATTCCTATCTTTAATAATTCTTGTAAATGTGTAAATTTATGTCTGTGTATACACCTGTGTCAGTACACACACATATATCCAAAAGATCAGGATTTATATGCTTCTCATTATAGTTCTGTGTAAGACAGAAATCATCCAGTGTAAATATCAGATGTGTCAGAATATGAATCTCCTGTTACAGTAATTAAATATGATATTCAAATTCCTGTGTTAACATTCTTGTGTAATGCTTGAGTGTTGTACCAAATCAAGAAAAAGTCTAAGATAAAGAGACTCTGTCTAGACCTGTTAAATCGAATCAAGTGAGAAAATATACGTGTCTTATTCGGGGTGAGTTAAGACAGTAGTCTTCCCCTTACCTGTGGCTTTGCTTTCTGCGGTTTCAGTTACCCGAGGTTAACCACGGTCTGGAGGCAGTTGATCCTCCTTCGGACGTAGCCTCAGGAGGTCAGTAGCCACTTAACAGCTGTGTCACAGTGCCTGTGTCATTCCTCTCACTTCGCCTCCTCACGCAGGCGTTGTAGCATCTCACTTCATCACAAGATGAGTGAACACAGTAGAATAAGGTCCCATGAGAGAGAGGGGGAGACCACATCCGCATAATGGGTAGAGGCACTGCTGTATTATTAAGCTATGCCGTAATAAGAAAATACCCCTCCTCCCCCCCAAATCTCAAAACCTGAATATAACCAATACTTATTTCTGGCTCCTACAAAGTCCAGTGTATGTTGGTGGAGGCTTTTTTCCATGCGGTGATTCCGAGATCCAGGCTCCCT
The DNA here is from genome assembly GCF_964656455.1 of Halichoerus grypus. Taxonomy (NCBI): domain Eukaryota; kingdom Metazoa; phylum Chordata; class Mammalia; order Carnivora; family Phocidae; genus Halichoerus; species Halichoerus grypus. Next base: position 18,475,775 of record NC_135720.1, on the reverse strand, counting down.
CCATCTCCTGACCTATCACCTCAACACATGGCCTCTTCAGGGACAAGAGAACTGGATATTGACTCACGATATTGTTTTAAAAGTGTGGCCTGGAGATGACTTCTGTTATCTCTACTTACATCCCATTGGCCAGAATGCCATCAAATGCCGCCCGCCTATTTGTAGGGCACCCTGAGCACGATAGCCTTCCTTTGTGCCAAGAAAAGGGAAGATAAGAGGGTATTAGGTGAACACTCAGCGTTTCCCCTGCTGCATCGTGTAAGTGCTTTTGAACTCTTTGCATGTAATCATGTGAATTTATAATTGGAAAAATGCCATAAAGGCATGACAAAGATGTCATGGTAAACGATGTCAGGATCTCCCCTCTCTCCTCCACCCCATGTGCTAAGAATTGGAAAGAAAATCAGTTGGTTGTGTCCAAATCCCTATCACCTGTGGTTTGGTGCATTTTAGTTTATCCTGTTGCTCTACCCCTTTCCTTCCTTGAGGGTAGTCGGTGGCCCCCCGCAGAAGTGTAGCACGCAACTGGGCAGGTAGAATGATACAATGTTTCCCATTGGTCTGTTCTGCTTTGGGTTCTGGTTTTCCATCACTGACCCTTCTCCTCTTTTCTCCCAGAGAATTCCCTTCCTTTTAGTTGAATGAACTGCACCCATCCTGAAGGCTGGACAAGTCATGCAGCTGTTTATCAGTAGAACACTTCAGCTGATAAATCTGGATATTAGTTTCCTATTGCTGTGTGACCAATTACCACAAACTTAAAGGCTAAAAATAACACACTTTTATTATCCCAGAGTTCTGTAGATCAACAGTTCTGCAAGCTGCACTGGGTTCTCTGCCCAGCATCTTATAAGGCCGTCAAGGTAGCAGCCAGCCTGGGCCCCTCTCTGGAAGATTTGGGGGAGAATCTGTTTCTAAGCTTAGTTAAGTTGTTGAGAGAATTCAGTTCCTTGCAGCGGTAGATCCAAAGTCCCCATTTTTTTTTTTTTTTTTTGCTGGCCGTTAAGCGTGGACCACTCAGCATCGAGAGGCTAAGTGCTTTTCTTCTCAGGTAGCCTCTCCATCTTCAAGCCAGTGGTGGTGGCTCGGGGCCTTCTTGGGCTCAATCTCTCTGACTTCCTGTCTTCCAGCCAGAAAAACACTGTGCTTTGAAAACACTAGGATTAGATTAGGCCAACCCGAAGCATCTGCCTTTTGTCTTATAATGTAACCTAATCATGGGAGTGACCTCCCATGTATGCACAGGGTCCACCCATACTTGGAAAGGAGGGCACTGGACAAAGGCATGGGTCATCGGAGTCCTTCTTAGAATTCTGTGTCCTCTTATGTGTTTTGCCCAGGGGAGGTTAGAAAGGACGTTTTTGTTTAGCAGAACCTGTATTTTTGCCCAACTACTGTTTTGAAAGGTAAGAAATCTTTCTACAACAAGAATTAGATGTGGGCTGGGGAAGGGGGTGGCTGGGGTTTAAGAGGAGAGAGGATGAATTTTCTTTCAAAGGCTTTGTGATATACAGAAAATACTTAAAAAGCAACTTAATTTAGATAATGGGCATATAAAAAGCGCACTTGCTTGATTTTTAAATTAAGAACGATAATCATAAAATTGCATTTAATAAATACAACAAGAAAAAATAGAGTAATGGCCAATTAAGTGAGAGCTTTGGAGGGGAATGGGAAGTGGAGAGAAAGCACAGAAGGTAAAATTCATTCAAGGATCTTAATAGAATAACAATAGCCCTTATGGGATAATGCTGCTAACTCCTTCTGAAAACCATGTTGTGATTTTACGTAAATGATTTCATAATTTTCTTACATACTGCCTGCTCAGAGAGAACATCATTTAACAGCTTGGCACCCCAGCCCTCACTACTGTGTCACTGCTTTATTTTATTTACAGACATGTCGCAATTTGTAATCATCTTGGTTATTTGCATGTCTAATTGTCTAACCTCTGCTCTCCCTACCCCTCCCTAAAGAGCACATTCTGTGAGGGGGGGAGGGAGAGACGTTGGATGCCTCTGATTTCCCAGCCCAGTGGCTAGAACTATGCCGTGCACATGGTGGGCACTCAGCGTGGACTGAATAAATACAGGAATGCAGTGGTTTGCCCCCCTTTCCTCATTGGCCTGTGAGGTGGATCAAGTTAGGGGAAGGCCTGGAGGGTTACATTTTTCTTTCCCAAATATGGACTCCCTTTATTTCAGTGAGGCCCGTCTAACCTTTTCCCTCTTGGTCATTTCATCTGACACAATTCTGATGTTTCCTGAGTGTCTGCCAAGAACTTGATGTCTCTGGTCAACAGGCTGGTAGATAAGCGCTCTAAGATGCAAACTCACAGTAATACTTCTTCATAAAGTAAGCTGGACTTTGTCTTGTCAGTGGAGTGCTAACCTAGCTATTTAAAATTGTCTCATTGTTTAGGCTAGGTTGTTAACTTTGAAAAAAAAAAGATATTTTCTGTGAAATATATATGCTTTTCAGGGAACTTGAATATAAAGTTATAGCCATAATGTTTCCTACCAACTTTGCCCTGAAAAGGGAATATGGATAACTGAGGCCTAGTCTCAGCTCTGTCATTAACCTGCTCAGAAGTCACTTCGTTTGTGATTTCTGAGAGCTGACCCATCTCAGCCTCTATGAAATGAAAAAAAAAAAAAAAATTTATGGCATAAGAAGTAGAGGATTTCTAATGCTTCCCCCTGAGGAATCACCCATCCTCTTTTTCCCCCCTCTCTCTCATTGGTAAAAAATGTGCTTTCTTTGATTGGGACTTAGCATTTCTAAATACTGGCTGGCCATATGCTCGAAGAAAAGATGGTGTGTGAGAGAATTTGCATAGGGTTCCCTGAAGTGGTTTCCTCCTCCTACCTCTGGCTTTTCTCCCATGAAAATGAAAGCAGAGTATGAGAGATTGTATTACTCTACTCTAAATCATCCCTCCTGCATTGCCCCCCCCCCCTCCCAGGAGTATTACATACTCCAGCCCTCTGAACTGAGCACAGGCATATGACCTGTTTGGGTCAATGAAAGGTGAGTAGAAGGTGGATCTCTTCTAGGCAGAAGCTTTACAAAGCTGTGCACGGTTCACAAATGTAATCTTTCGGGCCTGGAGCGAAGAACATGGTACAGAACCATAGCAGGCCCACATTGGATTTGTGGCATGGCTGAAAAATAAAACTTCGTTGTTGTAAGCCATGGAAATTGTGGGGTCATTTTATCGTAGCGTAACTGGCCCCACCTGACTGATACACGTGCCTGATACTTGTGTGTGCCAGTTCCCATCATCTTGGCCTGAGTTTGCATTCCAGGCACTACTAAGCAAGCAGTTCTGCCCAGGCTTCTGCTAGCAGCACTTTGGTGCAGCCTGACGGCTCAGTGGCTGAAGCCTGAGCATCTTCCTTTATGTCCAGGGACTCCTCTGGTTTTGTCATGCACTGCTGTGGGAGCTGACTCACGTGTGAAGACAGGAATTGCAGGGAAATGAACACCCATGAGGCAAACCTTGACAAACGACCAATAAACTCTCAGGGATGAACGTTTCCCTCTTTCTTCTCAACATGCATGGTTCTGAGATGCATTTCCATTGCAGAATTGAACCTAAGTGGCCTGCTCCATGATGAATCCTCCTGTTGGCTTTCCCTCCTTTATTTCCCTTTCCCCTGGCTCTTACTTCTACTCTCCGGGAATCACATTCCCAAATAAACTACCAGCTTGCAAGCCTTTGTGTCAGGCTCTGTTTGGTGGGGGAACAGGACTCCTCACCCGTCAGACCTTCATTTAATCGAACCAATCAGAACACTGTCCACCACCGGATTGAATTATTTAAGTAATTCAGCAGTGTAAAGGGTTATACTGTGCATTTATAGAAACTTGCAAGGCACAAACACTTTGTTACTCAGCCTGGAAGTTATTGTTAGATTTGCTGATCCAAAAATAAGACCTTCCCCTCCCCCCAGATTAACCTCTTGTTATTAGTTCTCAGTCCACCCAGGTGCCGTAACATGCAGGTCTTGGTTGGGAGGAATCCGTGTTTTTTTGAGATTTGGTGATTTGTGGAATAGCATATCGTGAGGCAAATGTTTAAGTGGTAAAACAGAGTTAAGGTTTGGGTGTCTCTCTTGTTCTCGGGGGGCCTTATTGCCCTTCAGCCTGGGTTCAGTCCCCTGACGGTGCCCTGTGGGACATTTGTCTGGCATCAGGAGAAATATCACCTTGTTTAGGAATCAAACCGGCCAGGTTTCCCATAGCATGTTGGCTGTTTCCTCTTGGCCTCCTTATCAGCCTATTCCTTAGAAATCTTAAAATTGCAGCCTGATAGAACCAGAGGCTATCTTAAAATCATCTAACCAAATAGGTCAGAAAACAAGTCCATAGAGGTTAAGGAAAATGATCCATTTTGGTTGGGGGGTAGGGAGAAATGGAGGGGAATATAATCTTGCCTGTTAAGAAGATACCATTCTTGGGGCGCCTGGGTGGCTCAGTCGTTAAGCGTCTGCCTTCGGCTCAGGTCATGATCCCAGGGTCCTGGGATGGAGCCCCACATCGGGCTCCCTGCTCCGCGGGAGGCCTGCTTCTCCCTCTCCCACTCCCCCTGCTTGTGTTCCCTCTCTCGCAATCTCTCTCTCTGTCAAATAAATAAATAAAATCTTTAAAAAAAAAAGATACCATTCTTTTTTTTGACATAATTAAATTCTTGATTGTGATGCTCTTAAATGAACCATGAAAATCCAAGCACTTACAATGCAAGTGTGATTTTTAACTAAGGCTTTTTTTCCCCCCAATCTGAATGTTAAGGTGGCAGATGCATAACTAATCTTAGCTGAATCTATATTAAGAAATCAGCAAGGTGTCTTTATTTAACTTTCATGATCTGTGAATATAATGTAGTGTTAAATAGCATGATTTTGTACATTATGTCCTAAAATAAAAAAACAACTCCCCCTTTAAAGTGATAGCAAAATGCAGTAATGTGAAAGGTTATTTTCCATTTGGTCTCAAAGAGAATGAGCAGCACATAAGAAAAGAAGCTGTTCCTAAACATGATTTCAGCAGATGTGTATGTCTATTTTAAATACTGTTTTATCTGGGGGACAAAATTCAGCTCTTGGACTTGCATTCCGGGTCATGTAGGGGAAACTCCTATCAGCAAAGGGGGAGAGGGAGTACTAAAATCCCCTGTTATCCTGGTTTTGAGTTTTCTGAAAAATATCCAATCCGTTGAGCCTCTGTGTTTTTGCTTGGGGATGTTTCCATGGAACTGTATTAGTTCCAGGAAATTTAGGTCCTTTCTATTATCTCTGGAAACAGGCACGGTTCCTGCAGAAACTACATGGGATTATCTGTTTCTCTGTTGAACGTCTTTGCTGCAGTGGGTTGGATTCCTGAAGGAGTAAACAATGAAAAATTGTAAGGCCCAACTGTGGAAGATTGTGTGGAGAGGAAAGCAAGCTATTCTGATTTAAGACATAAAAAATGTTGCCCTTTTCCCTTCTTGAAATACTGCTCTATAGTCTTGCCTGGCATGTGGTAACCGAGGCAAGAATGTGGCGACCACCAGTGTTACACTGAAGTTGGGTTTCTGGGGTTTGACTTACCTTTGGTTAGCCAATTTTCATTCTAATATATTTGAATCTTTTCAAGAATGCGATTTTAGTTTCTAATGATTCTAAGTGGCTCCTGATTCGAAGAACGCAGACCCTTGAGGAATTAATACAAGAGTCTTGGGACCTCTTTGGGTACCAAACATTCTCAGTGGATCTCTACATAAATAATATGTTTTGTTTAAATGTATTTGAAGGTGTTCTTAAATTCTTGGTCACTTTTAAAGCAATATTTTTTCTCAAAAGGTAGTAGGAAACTAAGAAAAATATAACAGTAAGATTACTCTTTTTTTATTCACATGCCTTGTGTGGGGTATTATGTTTTTAAAATAATTAAAGATGTCTTTATGCTTGAACAAGCTAAGAACTACTACTATGGTAGTTATGGTCTATAGGGCATGCTTCACAAAGCTAAATGAAATATTTAAAAGTTAATGGCTAGACAGTGCTTAAAGCATACACGTTATTCATGATTTATTCTAATAACATTTGTGGATGACTAACTTAATGCCACCACACATCCATTCTGTTTTTTTCCTGGAGACGTGCCTAAGTATCTGTGCCTCCTTAGGGGTGGGTTTATATGACTCAGTGATTAAATGGAGAAATAGAATTCCATGCCTTTTATGAGGTAGGTGTTAGAAAAAACACCCAGGCACTTATATGGGCTTACATTGTGCCAGATACTGTTCTGAAATCATCTTAAAATATTTGTTTGTTTAATGTTTATAACAATACTCTGAGCTTTAGGTACTGTTGTTCCCATTTTATAGATGGGAAACTGAAGCACAGAGTGGTTAGGTTCTGTGCCCAAGGCCACCCATCCAGGAAGTAGCAAACCTGGGGTTTCATTTCAGGTTCTGACTCTGGTCCTGCACTATTTCCCTCCCCCACCCCCACTCCGCTCCCACGGAAGATGTCACTTCTTTCCTGGAAGAAAGGGAAAGATGGCTACTGAGGAATACCTGAAGGGCAGGCTGGTTTGGTTTGAGGTAGGATACCCTCATGTGTTCTCCATTCCCCATCCCTAACCCTCAACATCACACACACACACACACACACACACACATACATACATACATACATACACACACACAGCCACCTGGGCTTGCTGGACACAGACATTAGGCTACCTTGTACTATAACTGTGAGCTCCTTTGATCTGGGCTTTGTTCCCAAACCTTCTGCAACTATCACTTCACATAGCAAGTATGTTGTGGTAAAAGACCTCCAGTGTATGATGGAACTCAGTCCTGTTGACATATTCTGCTGCGTCAGGTAACCCGTTTATGTGTGTCTTCAGAGTTCATTTGGACAAGGCCAGCATCTTGAGGATTATTCCGATGACCTTATAAGTCCTGTTCCTTTAAAGCAATCAGCTGATGGTCATGGAGACTCTGAATGATGGCATCAGAGCATGTGGCCTTTGTGAGATATTTGAAAGCATCCCTCTTTTCCTTTGCCAAAACCAGAGGAGAGGTAGAGCAATAGCAAACCGCACAGATGCCCTGGATAGTCCTTCCTTCTGGCTGCCACTAAACATGCAAATAGGCTTTGCAAGGAATTGCTAAAGAGGATTGTGACAATTGCCTTGCTTCCCTGCCCATTCCAATTTGGCAGGTGAGGTCAGGGCCCAGTGGACGGCACGCTTCAGTGTTCGGGAAGCCAGGATGGGATGCCAGGAGACCGCAGTTATTTTGATGCGGCAGGCTGGCTGTATTTACGATTGCCCAAGTCACTTCAAAAGCTCTTGTGGTGAAAGCTGGCAGGCACAGTCCCTTAGAGACGCCCCCCCGCCCCCTCGGGCCAGCTATCTTTGCCATCTCTCTCACCAGACAGGAGAGGAAAGTCAACTTGCTTTCATGGCAGGAAGGCTCCGGTCTTTCCAGTTTCATGGGGCTGAGGCCAATGAGGAGCCAGGAGGATAAATACGGAGCAATTATTAGGAAGGAGCTTTTATTTCAAAGGGCGGAATTCGATTCCAGATTGCTGAGTTGGTCAGAGATTTGCCGGTGCTGATTTTGTGATATCTACCTTGTCTCTTGCATCTGTAAGTGGTATAGAACAGTGGTTCTCAAAGTGTGGCCCACAGACCCCAAGGGGTCTCTGAGACCCTTTTAGGTGTCTGCGAGGTAATAATTATTTCAAAGCAACACTGTGACCATCTTTGTCCTTTTCACCTTGTACCAGTAGCACAAAAGCAAGAGTGAGTAAAAATGCTGGCACATTAGTGCCAATCAAGGCAGGGGCACCAAGCAGTATTATTAGGGTTTATTGTGTTCCTTGCCTATACGTACCCCAAAAAAGCCCTTTTTCCTTAAAATGTCTTTGATGAAGCCATAGAAATTAACAAGTTTATTAAATCACACTCTCTGAGTACATTTTTTAAAAAAATATTCCGTGTAACAAAAGGAGAACTGTTTGATGGCAAAGTGCCCCAAAATAGTAGTACCGTGTTGACATATTGATTACTTTGAATTAAAGTTCCATAAGAAACAGCTGATGCAAGAAGGATGCTCTGAGTGTCCTTTGTCTCTCTGAAAGCAGAAAATAAATCTCCACGTGAATGGTCCCTTCTCTGTGGCAGGAGGAAAAGAGCCATCCTTATCACCAGAGATTGGGAGTTCAAGGCCAAGAGGCTCTATAAACAAACCTTGTTACTTCTTTACTAAGTTTCTACCCTAAGCCCAAACTTCTTTCCTTGTCAATTCTTTACACATTTATTGTTTCTTTGTCTAAAAGGTATAAAAGCTGCCTGCTTTTGTCACTTCTTTGGGTCTCATATCTTTGGGACCTTCATACACACAAAATTAAGTTAAATTAGTTTTTCTCTCATTAGTCTCTCTTTTATTACAGGGGGTTTCTCAGCCAAGAACCTAGAGGGTAGGAGGAAATTTATTTTCTCTCCCCTGGATACCTATAAAGGCTTCTTCTGCAAATGGAAGTGTGCATGAACCTTGTCTCTTTGCAAACCACATCTGCTGTTGTTGGAGTTGCTAGACAAACTGGCTGCTTTATTCATAGAACATCATTTTCAGTTGAAAGAGTAACTAAGAAACAAACCCTGGTTATTTAGACTTGGGTATTTAGCAGACAGCTCCTTGAAGAATATTTGTTGTTAATGATAAAATTTGAATATTCAAGTAAAAATTCCATTTTGGAAAACCTGTATCTGTTATAGTGAGGTTGACAGTTTCCCAGTACTTGAAGGCTTTTTTTGATGACACGGGCAGTGACATTAACAAATTTACTTTTTTGATATCGAATAATGCAATGTGTTAACGTTTGGAAGATCTGCGTAACCCAGGACCCCTCCATTTTCCAAATGACCAATGCATGATGTGGGAAAATCATATGTGGGAAGAGATCCATTAATAGAAAATAGACCAAGGATGTTAATGTAGGAGACGGAGTACAAAAAGTTCGTTGATGTGGTTTCAGATTTCACACTGCAACTGACTTTCAAGAAGTTGCTTGACAACTATCTGTTGTCAAGTTTTGCATGTCATCAAAATTAATACCTACAATTATCTTTCTAAAACTATGAAAATAATCTTCCTTTTTCTGATGACACATCTGTGTGATGCTAGATTTTGTGTAGATACTTCACCTAAAAAAACATTGCCACAGATCAAATGTGGAAGACGTGGGAATCCAGTAGTCTGTCAAACCAGCCATTAAAGAAGTATCCAAAATGCAAAATAATGCCATGCTTCTTATTAATTTGGGGGGAGGGGAATGTATTTTTCATAAAAATCTTACATAGGTTAACATGTAATGCATTTACTATTTTTATTTTTAAATGAATTAAATATTTTCAACATTTCTCAGTTATCTCAAATACAGTAAACATCAATAGTTATACCCCATAAACAAAGCTCTTTGGAATCCTCAATAGTTTTTTTTTTAAATTATTTTACTTTTTTTTGATGTAGTGTTCCATGATTCATTGTTTGTATATAACACCCAGCTCCATTCAATACGTGCACTCTTTAATACCTATCACCAGGCTAACCCATCCCCCCAACCCCTCCCTTCTAGAACCCTCAGTTTGTTTCTCAGAGTCCATAGTCTCTCATGGTTCGTCTCCCCCTCCGATTTCCCCCCCTTTATTTCCCCCTTCCTACTATCTTTTTTTTTTTTTTTAAACATATAATGTATTATTTGTTTCAGAGGTACAGGTCTGTGATTCATCAGTCTTAAAAAATTCACAGCGCTCACCATAGCACATACCATCCCCCCAATGTCTATCACCCAGCCACCCCATCCCTCCCACCCCCCACCACTCCAGCAACCCTAGGTTTGTTTCCTGAGATTAAGAATTCTTCATATCAGTGAGATCATATGATACATGTCTTTCTCTGATTGACTTATTTCACTCAGCATAATACCCTCCAGTTCTATCCACGTCATTGTAAATGGCAAGATTTCATTCCTTTTGATGGCTGCATAATATTCCATTGTGTATATATACCACCTCTTCTTTATCCATTCATCTGTCGATGGACATCTTGGCTCTTTCCATAGTTTGGCTATTGTGGACATTGCTGCTGTAAACATTGGGGTGCACGTACCCCTTCGGATCCCTACATTTGTATCTTTGGAGTAAATACCCAGTACTGCAATTGCTGGGTCGTATGGTAGCTCTATTTTCAACTTTTTGAGGAACCTCCATACTGTTTTCCAGAGTGGCTGCACCAGCTTGCTTTCCCACCAACAATGTAGGAGGGTTCCCCTTTCTCCGCATCCCCGCCAACATCTGTCATTTCCTGACTTATTATTTTTAGCCATTCTGACTGGTGTGAAGTGGTATCTCATTGGGGTTTTGATTTGGATTTCCCTGATGCCGAGTGATGTTGAGCACTTTTTCATGTGTCTATTGGCCATTTGGATGTCTTCTCTGGAAAAATGTCTGTTCATGTCTTCTGCCCATTTCTTGATTGGATTATTTGTTCTTTGGGTGTTGAGTTTGCTAAGTTCTTTATAGATTTTGGATACTAGCCCTTTATCTGATATGTCATTTGCAAATATCTTCTCCCATTCTGTCGGTTGTCTTTTGGTTTTGTTTGACTGTTTCCTTTGCTGTGCAAAAGTTTTTTATCTTGATGAATTCCCAATAGTTCATTTTTGCCCTTTCTTCCCTTGCCTTTGGTGATGTTTCTAGGAAGAAGTTGCTGCGGCTGAGGTTGAAGAGGTTGCTGCCTGTGTTCTCCTCTAGGATTTTGATGGACTCCTGTCTCACATTTAGGTCTTTCCTCCATTTTGAGTCTATTTTTGTGTGTGATGTAAGAAAATGGTCCAGTTTCATTCTGCTTCATGTGGCTGTCCAATTTTCCCAACACCATTTGTTGAAGAGACTGTCTTTTTTCCACTGGACATCCTTTCCTGCTTTGTCAAAGATGAGTTGACCGTAGAGTTGAGGGTCCATTTCTGGGCTCTCTATTCTGTTCCATTGATCTATGTGTCTGTTTTTGTGCCAGTACCATACTGTTTTGATGACAGCTTTGTAATAGAGCTTGAAGTCCGGAATTGTGATGCCACCAGCTTTGATTTTCTTTTTCAACATTCCTCTGGCTTTTCTGGTTCCATACAAATTTTAGGATTATTTGTTACAGTTCTTTGAAAAAAGTGGATGGTATTTTGATAAGGATTGCATTGAATGTGTAGATTGCTCTAGGTAGCATTGACATCTTCACAATATTTGTTCTTCCAATCCTTGAGCATGGAACGTTTTTCCATTTCTTTGTGTCTTCCTCAATTTCTTTCATGAGTATTTTATAGTTTTCTGAGTACAGATTCTTTGCCTCTTTAGTTAATTTGTTCCTAGGTATCTTATGGTTTTGGGTGCAATTGTAAATGGGATCGACTCCTTAATTTGTCTTTCTTCTGTCTTGTTGTTGGTGTGTAGGAATGCCACTGATTTCTGTGCATTAATTTTATATCCTGCCACTTTACTGAATTCCTGTATGAGTTCTAGCAGTTTTGGGGTGGAGTCTTTGGGGTTTTCCACATAAAGTATCATATCATCTGCAAAGAGTGAGAGTTTGACTTCTTCTTTGCCGATTCAGATGCCTTTTATTTCTTTTTGTTGTCTGATTGCTGTGGCTAGGACTTCTAGTACTATGTTGAATAGCAGGGGTGATAGTGGACATCCCTGCCGTGTTCCTGACCTTAGGGGGAAAGGTCTCAGTTGTTCCCCATTGAGAATGATATTCGCTGTGGGTTTTTCATAGATGGCTTTTATGATATTGAGGTATGTACCCTCTATCCCTATACTCTGAAGAGTTTTGATCAAGAAAGGATGCTGTACTTTGTCAAATGCTTTTTCTGCATCTATTGAGAGGATCATATGGTTCTTGTTCTTTCTTTTATTAATGTATTGTATCGCATTGATTGATTTGTGGATGTTGAACCAAACTTGCAGCCCAGGGATAAATCCCACTTGGTCATGGTGAATAATCCTTTTAATGTACTGTTGGATCCTATTGGCTAGTATTTTGGTGAGAATTTTTGCATCCATGTTCATCAAGGATATTGGTCTGTACTTCTTTTTGATGGGGTCTTTGTCTGGTTTTGGGATCAAGGTAATGGTGGCCTCATAAAACGAGTTTGGAAGTTTTCCTTCCATTTCTATTTTGTGGAACAGTTTCAGAAGAATAGGTATTATGTTTGGTAGAATTCCCCTGGGAAGCCATCTGGCCCTGGGCTCTTGTTTGTTGGGAGATTTTTGATTACTGCTTCAGTTTCCTTAGTGGTTATGGGTCTGTTCAGGTTTTCTAGTTCTTCCTGGTTCAGTTTTGGTAGTTGATACATCTCTAGGAATGCATCCATTTCTTCCAGATTATCTTATTTGCTGGCATATAGTTGCTCATAGTATGTTCTCATAATTGTTTGTATTTCTTTGGTGTTGGTTGTGATCTTTCCTCTTTCATTCATGATTTTATTTATTTGGGTCATTTCTCTTTTCTTTTTGATAAGTCTGGCCAGGGGTTTATCAGTCTTATTAATTCTTTCAAAGAACCAGCTCCTAGTTTCGTTGATCTGTTCTACTGTTCTTTTGGTTTCTATTTCATTGATTTCTGCTCTGATCTTTACTATTTCTCTTCTCCTGCTGGGTTTAGGCTTTATTTGCTGTTCTTTCTCCAGCTCCTTTAGGTGTAGGTTTAGGTTGTGTATTTGAGACCTTTCTTGTTTCTTGAGAAAGGCTTGTATTGCTATATACTTTCCTCTTAGGACTGCCTTTGCTGCATCCCAAAGATTTTGAACAGTTGTGTTTTCATTTTCATTTGTTTCCATGAATTTTTTTTTAATTCTTCTTTAATTTTCTGGTTGACCCATTCATTCTTTAGTATTATGCTCTTTAGCCTCCATGTATTTGAGTTCTTTCCAACTTTCCTCTTGTGATTGAGTTCTAGTTTCAAAGCATCGTGGTCTGAAAATATGCAGGGAATGATCCCAATCTTTTGGTACCCGTTGAGACCTGATTTGTGACCTAGGATGTAATCTATTCTGGAGAATGTTCCATGGGCACTAGAGAAGAATGTGTATTCTGTTGCTTTGGGATGGAATGTTCTCAATATATCCATGAAGTCCATTTGGTCCAGTGTGTCATTTAAAGTCTTTATTTCCTTGTTGATCTTTTTTTTTTTTTTTTTTTTTTTTTTTTAAAGATTTTATTTATTTGACAGAGAGAAAGACAGCCAGAGAGGGAACACAAGCAGGGGGAGTGGGAGAGGGAGAAGCAGGCTTCCCGCTGAGCAGGGAGCCTGATGTGGGGCTCGATCCCAGGACCCTGTGATCATGACCTGAGCCGAAGGCAGACGCTTAACGACTGAGCCACCCAGGCGCCCCTCCTTGTTGATCTTTTGCTTAGATGATCTGTCCATTTCAGTGAGGGGGGTGTTAAAGTCCCCCACTATTATTGTATTGTTGTCAATGTGTTTCTTTGCTTTTGTTATTAATTGCCTTATATAATTGGCTGCTCCCATGTTAGGGGCATAGATATTTACAATTGTTAGATCTTCTTGTTGGATAGAACCTTTAAGTAGGAGATAGTGTCCTTCCTCATCTCTTATTATAGTCTTTGGTTTAAAATCTAATTTGTTTGATATAAGGATTGCCACCCCAGCTTTCTTTTGGTGTCCATTAGCATGGTAAATGGTTTTCCACTACCTCACTTTCAATCTGGAGGTGTATTTGGGTCTAAAATGAGTCTCTTGCAGACAGCATATCGATGGGTCTTGTTTTTTTATACAGTCTGATACCTGTGTCCTTTGATTGGGGCATTTAGCCCATTTACATTCAGGGTAACTATTGAAAGATATGAGTTTAGTGCCATTGTATTGCCTGTAAGGTGACTGTTACTGTATACTGTCTGTGTTCCTTTCTGGTCTCTGTTACTTTTAGGCTCTCTCTTTGCTTAGAGGACCCCTTTCAATATTTCTTGTAGGGCTGGTTTCGTGTTTGCAAATTCCTTTAGTTTTTGTTTGTCCTGGAAGGTTTTTCTCTCTCCTTCTCTTTTCAATGACAGCCTAGCTGGATATAGTATTCTTGGCTGCATATTTTTCTCATTAGTGCTCTGAATATATCATGCCAGTCCTTTCTGGCCTGCCAGGTCTCTGTGGATAGGTCTGTTGCCAATCTAATGTTTCTACCATTGTAGGTTACAGATCTCTTCCCCCGAGCTGCTTTCAGGATTTTCTCTTTGTCTCTGAGACTATTAAGTTTTACTATTAGATGTCAGGGTGTTGACCTATTTTTATTGATTTTGAGGGGGGTTCTCTGTGCCTCCTGGATTTTGATGCCTGTTTCCTTCCCCAAATTAGGGAAGTTCTCTGCTATAATTTGCTTCAATATACCTTCTGACCCTCCCTCTCTTTCTTCTTCTTCTGGGATCCCAATTATTCTAATATTGTTTCTAATATATTGTTTCGTCTTATGGTATCACTTATCTCTCGAAGTCTGCCCTTGTGATCCAGTAGTTGTTTATCTCTCTTTTTCTCAGCTTCTTTATGGAAGACCATCATTTGGTCTTCTATGTCACTAATTCTCTCTTCTGCCTCATTTATCCTAGCAGGTAGAGCCTCCATTTTTGATTGCACCTCATTAATAGCCTTTTTGCTTTCGACTTGGTTAGATTTTAGTTCTTTTATTTCTCCAGAAAGGGTTTCTCTAATATCTTCCATGCTTCTTTCAAGCCCAGCTAGTATCTTTAAAATTGTCATTCTGAACTCTAGTTCTGACATCTTACTAATGTCCGTATTGATTAGGTCCCTGGCAGTCGGTACTGCCTCTTGTTCTTTTTTTTTGAGGTGATTTTTTCCGTCTTGTCATTTTGTCCAGAGGAGAATAGATGAATGAGAGAACAAAATGCTAACAGGGTAACAACGACCCCAGAAAAATATACACTAAACAAATCAGAAGAGACCCGAAACTGGGGGAAAAGAAAGAGAAAGAAAGAAAAAAGAAAGAAAAAAGAAAAAAAAGGATATGATCAATGTGATCAGGCTGGTGAATAGATCAGTGCCACACACTAGATTTTGGGCATATTTTGGTCTGTTAGAAGAAAGCGCCTCCCAAACTTTTAAAGAAAGAAAGGCTTATATATGTACAAAAATAAGGGCAAATATGATGAAGGGATGGAATATGACTGTAAAGATCAAAGATGAAAATTATAAAAGATTTTATAAAAGGAATTGATAAGAAGTTGGTTGAAAAATGAAAGAAGAGAAATTTTAAAAAAAAAGGGAGAGAATGTGATAAGGCAGGAGACTAGAACAAAGCCACACCCTAGAGATTTAGGGTATATTTTGGTATGTTATAAGAAACTGTATCCCAAAATTTTAAAGAGAGAACAACTTATATATATACCAAAAATAAGGTTAACTACAATGAAGGGATAGAATATGACTCTTCCAGAAAGTGGTCACTTTTCTGTTCAGAGAGTTGCTGCTATTCTCTTCTTTGATCTCCTGTTGAGTTTGTAGGTGTTCAGAATGGTTTGATCCCTATCTAGCTGAATTCCTGGGACCAGACGAAATTTAGGTCTCCTACTCTGCCGCCATCTTGCTCTCCTCCTCCTCAATGGTTTTTTAAATTGCAAATGGATCCTAGAACCAAATGTTCTGAGAACTGCTAATATAGAATATTGTAGTGTTTTCCAGCTAAAGAGTTCTGAGCTGTCAGAGGAGTCAGAAGTCTTGTAGGTTAGAATAGTGATTGTTTCATCATATATCTTTAAATGTATTGATGAGGGGCACCTGGGGGGCTCAGTCGGTTAAGTGTCTGCCTTTGGCTCAGGTCATAATCCTGGGGCCCTGGGATCGAGCCTCACATCGGGCTCCATGCTTGGCGGGAAGCCTGCTTCTCCCTCTCCCTCTCTCTCTGCTTGTGTTCCCTCTCTCACTATGTCTCTCTCTCTGTCAAATACATAAATAAAATCTTTAAAAAAAATGTATTGATGAAAATTATTTAAATATCTTTCCCTTTAAATGAAAACCTCGTAGAGATCAAATATGCTTACCTTGCACATTAAATTCTCATTCATCAATAACTGATATCAAAACAGAAAAACATGGGCAATTATATTCAATTTGAACTTACTAGAAATATAAATATCCACATACATAGTGTGTTATTAGTAGAGAAATGGTTGCAAATAGCCACTGAAACCTTCTCTTGTCCTGTAATTTAAGGCAAATCATAAATATTCAAATAAATAATAAAAAAGTCTTGGACATTAAGCAAAAGGAAAGCAATCATTTCAAATTCTGATTATTTTCTATTTTTGATGCTGTAGCAAACAATGGTTAAATCTCAGTCTGCTCTTTAATATATACAGAGTCCATGTATAAACACGCTGTATAGTTTTTAATGTATTTTTTGTAAGTCCTATTTTTCTTACATAATTAATTTAAATACTTTGCATCATTTATTTAATATGAAGAAGTAAAATTTTCCTTATATATTATGAATGACATTAAATATAACATCTAAGTAAGCATTCTGCACAGCGTTTAATATTCTGAATAAAAATACCTTTTGCCTAAAGTCACATTTGCATGTAATGCCAAAAACAATGAAGCGATTAAGAATATTCCTGAGAACATTTGAGAAATTATATATTTCTGCAAAAGGGTTCTCTATTAGTTTCTGAGAACTGCTATGAAGTGCCAGAAACAGAGTGGCTTAAATCAACAGAAGTTTATTCTCTCATTGTTCTGGAGTCCAGAAGAATGACATCAAGGTCATGGTGGGGCCATGCTCCCTGCAAAGCCTCTAGGAGAGAATCCATCCTCACCCCTTCTGGCTTCAGGTGGCTCCTGGCGTGACTTGGTTTATGACTGCGGAAGTCTGTTCTCTGCCTCTGTCTTCACATGAGCTTCTCCTCTGATGTCGCTCTGTGTACTATCCTCATCTTAAAAGGACACAGTGACTGGATGTAGGGTCCACCCTAAATCCAGGATGATTTTATCTTGCGAGCCCGAACTTTCTGCAGAGGCCATATTTCTCAGTTCATGTTCTGAGTGATGTGAACTTTGGGGAACACTATTCATTTATTACACATTCCCAATCAAAAGTGATGGGGAGTTCAGACATACTTTGATAAGCGTAGGCTTTGCTGTTGGACAGACCCCATCTGCCACCAATGAGCCCTTTGACCCTGCCAGGTTATCTACACTTTAAAGCCTCAGATTCCTCATCTATAAAACTGGGTCCATGTTAGGCATCACATTGGCTTATGGTGAGAAGTAATGGAGATCATGCCTAATGTTCTCAGCACAGTGCCTGGCACAGAGGAAGGTCACTTAATAAATATTAGTAGTTGCTCACTGTTGCCAGGACAGGAAGGTAATAATAATCATAGTATTTACTATAAACCTACTGTTAAGGGCAACTATATTGGTGTTAATTGTAAAAGGGTTAGCAGATTACAGCTAATGGTGTCTTCAAAGACCATCAGTACATAATCATGGATGATTTTATTGTGACATGGTAGATGAGAGAGAGAGAGAGACAGGAGAGAGAGACAGAGAGATGAGAATCCTTAAAAGAGCAGCTCCTGAGTTTGGTTAGAGACAGACATTACTGTAGACTGAATGTGTTCTCCAAAATTCCTGTGCTGAAACCTAATAACCAGTATGATGGTATTTGGAGGTGGGGCCTTTGGGAGGTCGTTGGGTGATGAGGGTAAAGCACCTATGATGGGATGGGTGCCTTTATAAAAGGTCCCTCATAAAGCTCCCTCACCCCTTCTGCCATGTGAGGCCATGGCAAGAAGATGGTGTCTGTGAACCAAGAAGAGGGCCTTCACCAGATACTGAATCTGTGGGCGCCTTGCTCTTGCACTTTCTAGCCTCCAGAAGTGTGAGAAATTTCTTTTGTTTATGAACTACCCAGTCTCTGGTATTCTGTTCTATCGGCCCACTAGGACTGAAACAGTCATCAACAAGACTTTCATCAAGAGACCCACCAAAGAGGCAACTGGGTGACTTAGTCAGCTAAGCGTCTGCTTTCATCTCAGGTCATGATCCTGGGGTCCTGGAATCCAGCCCCGCTTCGGGCTCCCTGCTCAGCGGGGAGCCTGCTTCTCCTTCTTCCTCTGCCTGCCGCTCCCCCTGCTTGTGCTCTCCCTCCCTTTCTCTCTCTCTGTCAAATAAATAAATAAAATCTAAAAAAAAAAAAGACCCACCAAATGTGTTTGGAAGAGCTGCACTGGAGGACAGAACGCTGATATTCAGCACATTCTAGCATTTATCCTTATTTCTGTTCTGGATTTGCATCACTCATTTCTAGGCCTGTGTCTTGATCACTATTTGGGGTGATATTTGGAGACTTTGAAGCATAAACAGAAAAATTCTAAAAGCCTGTTTTACTCTAATTCCATATATAGTCCAATCCTGCTGAGCCTGCCCTCCTGCAGCTATCATGCTGACCCCATGTCACAGTCCCCCTGGTGGCTGTCTCCGACTTCTCCCCTCTCCTTACAGCCCTACCCTTGCCCCCTCACCCCTTGCTCCTCAGATAGCCTTGGCTTGGTCCTTCCTGAGAACTAGTAGTCCATCTGCACGTGAGCGCCTTCCCTTGCTGTCCTTCCCATCAGAATGTACTGGCATCTTTGCCCATCTGTTCTTTCCCTCTATTTCTGATGAGTGACCCCTCTCCCCTCTAAGAGTAATCCTTCCCCTGGGTATCTACTCTTATCCCAAGTAATAATTTTGATCCATAATTATCCTTTTGTTTTCGGGCATTTGGTCTCTCTCCATGGAATCCTTCTACTCAGTCTGTAAATATGCCTAAGCTCCCTCTTTGTTCTTAAAAACACTGACCCCTCCAGCTACCATTTCTCCTTCTTTAACTGTACTAGTCAACCTCTTCAAAGTGCAGTGACCTAGCCCCAGATGCATGTTGTGATAGCTGTTAATGATTATAAAATTATTGAAAGAACAATACAGAACTCCCAATAGTTAAATCTTGATAATTTCTTCCTGGTAGAGATAAGATGTGGCTCCATCTCTAAGCAGTGAGGAGGTCTAGAGCCTCTGCACCCAGTCTCCGGGGCGTGCTACCACCCTGCAGACCACAACCCTGGGGGTTGTTCTCAGTGTGGGAATTTAGCATATTCAGAATATTCAGTGATGAGTCTCACAAAGTGCTTTTAAGAAATTGGGAATTTACATAGCTGTTCTGTTGGAAAAATTATAAAATCGGTAATGCCCTGAGGATAGGATAAACAAAGACACTTTTGTGTTTTAACCTCTGAATTTGTTCCTGAGAGTTTGCTGACTAATAAGCAGGTAAGAAAATTTCCAGCCTCTCTGGCATACTTCCCATTTGCTGAAAACCTGCGGATAAGTCCTGAGTGAAGTTTAGAACCCATGTGGGTCCAGTGGAGGGGGTGAGAAGCAGGCTGGTGCAGTTTATTGTATCCCACTGAATTTTTTCCAGGGGCTAGATGGTAAATCAGTTTTTCGCAAGGACACACCACAGATGAAGACAGACAGGAGAACTGTACAGAAGAGTTTATATAGCATTTGGGTGTTGGTGTTTAAAGTCAAAAAAAGAAAATATACGTAGATCATTCTGGAGTAGGTCAAACATTTTTTTCGTCTTGGACAAAAGTCCCTGGGAAATCTGCCCTGTAAGACTCCTTTAGCAGAAAAAGGACATGGATGCCAGCTAATTTTATAACATCAGAGTGCATCCTCTAGCTTATTGGGGTCTGGGAGGCAGCCTTGGCCTTCCCTAAGGGACCCTCAGAAGCCTTTCGAGGAACTGAAAGGTGACCGTTAAGTAGAGTGGATATATATTGAAAAGTTTTTCTCTGTTGGATAGGCAAAGGAAAATATACTCCCAGCTGACTTGCTAGACTAATATTTTCCAATAGGAACTTATTTTACTGAGAAATTATACGTAAAAATTATACTGTGGATGATTCAATCAATCAGCAGTAGTAGTGTATGCAACTATGTGTGTGTGTGTGTATGTGCGTGTGTGTGTGTGTGTGTGTATTCCCACTGGAGATACAAAGAAGTATGAAATGTGCTTTCTGCCCTTGGAGAAGTTTACAGTTAAAATGAGGCTGAATTTAAGCCCCCTCTCTCTAAAGGAAATTCTAACCTCTCTCTAAAGCAAATTCTAACCATTCCGTAATGAGAGACAATGTGATGTGGCTGAATGTTGGTAAGCTTAGCTTGAGAAAGTCATGACCTAAAAAACCCTTTTTATCTTGTCACCGGACCACCCATAGATTCAGCTTCGTGCCCCTTGTGTCATCCAGAAGGAGAGAAGGTAGTATTTGTACCGTGAAGAGATGTGGCTTTTCCCTATAAGACAGTTGTCCCTACCCCCACCCCCCATTGTAAGGAATTATGTGGGCTATTAATGTACACTCACTAGTTGTGTGTGTTTATCCCAGCAACCAAATGTAGAGATTTTCTGTCTCTTGATTCTATATCTACAATGGAGCTATATCCTTTAGAATAATAACACAACAGAGAAATAATTTTTATATGGGGTAGCTTCCATATAACTCTGATTGTCTTTAATTAGGGGGGAAAAATCACAAGCTAAAAAGAGTAACAGACTTGAAATCAGTTAAAACTCAGAATAATCAACTGAGAAAAAAATGTAATCTCATAAATCTTCATTTTTAACCACAGGACAAGAGTCTCTTTATTCATTCAATAACTTTTGCTGCCCCTCTCTGTTTCTCAGATTGGAACTGTGACATAGATGAGAATTGCCAAATATATGTGAAATGAAAGACTTTCCCCCTACCCTTCCCATTCCCCATAAGAGCCTAAAACAAATAAAACTGAGAAAGTCACGGTTCAGTTCAAGAATTAGGTTTATGTGGCTCTAATGTAAGAACTCTGATTGAGACTGGTCTTGATCAAAGGCAGGTAGGGGGAGAATTAGGCCAACTAAGACACCTTTTTTTGGTTTGTTTCAGCAGTGTTTCCCTAGAAATAGGGAGATATAATTTGGCACATTACAAACATGACTGGCCTTCATTTTTCACATAGTAATAGCAAAACTCCAGGAGCATTAATAGAAACAAAAATATAACCTGCTATTTATTGTACCCGAGGTTGGCTTTCATGATTTTCGAGAAAGGACCAGAGTTGAGACAATGCCATGCATGATTTTTTTGTCAACCTAGCCCTGTCGCCAAAGAAGCCGATAGACACATATAAGCAGATTATTCTTTTTCTTGGTGGAGTGAAGAAAGAGTAGGCATATGCCAGATAATTTAGGGGGGAAGGGAAATACGAAAAAAGCGTGGTGGGGGGAGAGCAGCTCTGCAAAATGAGGCCAGACTGGTGATGCCTGTGTACTGTCCTCATCTTAAAAGGATACAGTGACTGGATGTAGGAGTTACAGCCGCTTTCTCCTTAAAGCTGGCCAGAACTTTAAAAGTCTGTTCATTTCTGTTTGACACGAGGAGTGGGATCTCTCAGCAGGAGCAGGGATGTCACGATGCATGTCGTCTGCCGGAGCAGGAAGCCGCGTTTGTAACGGGGAGCTCAGCGATATTCCCTTGCGAGCATGAAGGCACCCGTGCTGGGCTAAGCCCTGCTCTCCGTGGCGGCTCTCGCATCGGGAAACTCTCCGTGACCCAGCGGCGGCAATCCCGTTTGTCTGCCTCCTAGCTTCTCCCGCAAAGAACGGAAAATAGCAAACTGCGAGGCTGGGCTTGTTTAATGAATGTGATTTGTTTTTGTTGAACCAAAGGCACAGGAGGTTTCGGAGGCTGTCAGCGTGATGCTAGATTTGTGAATGATTCCGTGCTCCACATCTTGGAGGCGTTTAATAGGGAGGGTGTCTGAGCTTGCAGGTGATAACCTGTCCAAAGGCATTTTCTTTACTTTCAGAGGTTCCTTGAATAAAAATGACCTTTAAAAGGTATGTGAGGCCATCTCTCTGACTTGCAGAGCTGTATCTAGCATGGGCAGGCATGTGAGAATCTTCCGTTCTAATAAGAATGTCCTCATGATGCGGCCTCCTCCTTCCCTCTGTGACTCTTCCTTGAGCCTGGCTGTGGTCCTCCCACCGTCTCAGAAACCCGTAACGCTGTAACCTGAGGCACTTTCTGCTTTTCCAGTTTGAAATTCATTCTCTTGCACTATATAGTCAATATAGTTTTTGGTGGAATGCCTTTTCATTCATTCACCTGTTTCAGCATTAGAAACCAAACTGTCTTGGGGTGCTTGGGTGGCTCAGTGGGTGAAACCTCTGACTCTTGATTTTGGCTCAGGTCATGATCTCAGGGTTGTGGGATCGAGTACTGCATCAGGCTCTGCATTCAGTGTGGAGTCTCTCTCTCTCTCTCTCTCTCTCTCCCTCTCCCCCTCCCCCTGCTCGTATGCCCTTTCTGTTTCTCTCAAATAAATAAATAAATAAATAAATAAATCGTAAAAAAACAGTCTTACCTTCTTTATATTAGCGTGACTTCCCTCCTCTACAAACTTCCCCACCAAAAAAGTTCGTCAAAACAGATTGAACATTACTTTTCCACAGTTTGTAACAGAAGGTGATTTTAATAGAGGCATTGGCTTAGATATGAGTTTATTTGAGGGACTATTTGCATTTAATAATTAGTGGTACAATATTATTATTTAGTAATATAGAAAAAAAAAAAAAGGGCCCAGAAAGAGCTTGATTCCCTGGAGAAAGAAACTTCCTGAACATGGATAGTAACACTTTTTCTCCATTTAGATGTAATTGTTGGATGATATTACCCAAACTAATTAATAGTGACACATTAGTTAACATATTGCCATCAGCAGGTGGCTATTTGAGCAGGGATGAAAATGGCATGTGCTAAAACAAATTGTTGTACCCTAGAGAAATGTGCAGAATTATTTTTTAAAAGAGTCTTTTAATGATGTGTGCAACATGATTTATTATTTTTTTTTACTTAACACAGCTTTGAGAGATGAAACTGGGGGTAAGGCTGGAGAGATAGAGACTGAGAAAAACAAAATAAAAGACAACAAAATTGATTCAACCTTTACCAAAAGCTTTTCGAATTGATAAACAAAACGAAACAAGTCAACAGTTGAATCCAAGTGGCACAGTCAGTCTGTCAGATCAGAAATCACACAGAAGACTCGGGGGCCCTCCTTCTTCCTTTGCGCTGTCTCTCTTTCTTCCTCCCCTCTGTCTATTGTAGATCTGTCAGGGGATTGGGGCAGACGGCGACGTATGGGCAGGAAACTGTAATCTGTGGCTGGCTTTCAGTTTCGGAGGCATCACTGTGACAACGAAGGGGTTAAAACTGTCAACACCTATCAGAGCTCGGCGATAATTAGTGTAATAGCAGTCCCAGAACATTGGCACAGATGACCACACAATAGATGAATTCTACTGGGGTCCTGCTTCATAGAGAATCCTTCATCTCTTCCAGCTCAGGCACAGCTATGTTTTTTAAATGCCTATGTGAAGAAAGCTACTGTTTGTGCATACGGATGATTCTGGGTAAAGATGATTGTGAATCTTTTTTATTTCAGAAAGTGCTTTTTGAATTAGCACTTGCAGGTACAAGTTGCATAGATCTGTACCCTCTGAGCACCAGATGGGTGGCCTGTAGAATGTCTCCAAGTGTGTCGACTGTTACTCTGTTACGAAGGATGCTCAAGGGTGGTAAGGAGTGGTTTGATTTAGGGAGACAAACTGTGGCAAGATATACTTTCATTAATTTTTTTTTTTTTTTTACTTGTTCTTACAAGAAACATAAAAGGAAAAACAGAACATTTTTAAACAAGACAGGCTGGAGAAGAATAAAATACATTTTTCATTTAGTAGCTTCAAGGAAAAAAATGGATAGATAAAAAGCAGAGACTTAAAGGTATTTTTTCAGGGACACCTGGGTGGCTCAGTCGGTTAAGCCTTCAGCTCAGGTCATGATCTCAGGGTCCTGGGATCGAGCCCCGCATCAGGCTCCTTCCTCAGCGGAGAGCCTGCTTCTCCCTCTGCCTGCCGCTCCCCCTGCTTGTTCTCTCTCTCTCTCTCTCTCTCTGACAAATAAATAAATAAAATCTTTTAAAAAGATATTTTTTTCAGAAGTCCATGTGGTAACCAGAAAAGGAAAATTGTGACTTAAAAATAGGAGCAGCAGTTGGTAGAGCATGTGACTCTTGATCTCAGGGTCGTGAATTCGAGCCCCACATTGGGAGTCGCGTTTACTTAAAAAAAAAAAATAGGAGCAGGAATCCATGATGGACTAGGGGAAGAATGGGTAAAGGAGAACCTCAATAACCCCGATATGTTCAAATCCACAGGTCCCAATGGCTGGCATCCTAGAGTACTTAATGAATTGGCCGAAGTCATCACAGAACCGCTAGATATCATTTTTGAGAACTCGTGGAGGACTCATGAGGTGCCTGAAGACTGGAAATGGGCATATTTAGAACCTTCTTTCACAAAGGGAAATGGATGATGACCCTGGAAATACTCATCAGCTTAACTTTTTTCTTGGAAAAATTCTGGAATAATCAACTTAGTACACTGGGTAACTAACTTATAATAGCTAGAAACGAGGCAGTGAAACATCATACATAAAGAAGTACTGAGTCTGGTTTTGAGATCAGGTCTCGTGCCTATTTTGGGGATCCTCCCCTCCATTCTCTGAATTCTTGATGAAAATAAATGAGGTTGGCCGAGGCATTTGGGTGATAACTAATTTTAAGTGTAATACAAGACAAAAAGCGGGTTTCTGGCATTAGCTCATCATTACATCATTTCCATATGAGCCTTTAACTTGAGAATTAGGAGCATTAATTTAATATTTTAGGATACATCTTTTTTTTTTCACTTCATATGGGACCATGTTTTTATGGGCTGAAATATTTTATATAATTCTCTATAGAATAGTTTGATGATGGAATTCCCTTATTTTAAGGTGCTTTCATAGTTATTTCGTATATAGGTAGGATCATAAAGCTGATGAATTTGAGGAACATCAGCAAGGGGAGAGAGTTTTTTCTAACTTCTCATGTTTAATTTAACCTGGCTGAAGTGTAGTGTTAGCACCAGGAAGGGTGTCTTGCTCTCACTGACAACTGAGCAAGATCTGCTGTGTAACTTGATCTCTAGTTTTTCTCACTCCCTGGGGACTGTCTTGGCCAGTGCTGTGCCGGATCCCACTCCTCCCCCCCCCCCCCCCCCCCCGCCAAGATTCTCATGTCAGGCCCGTGGGAGCAGGGAAGCTGTCAGTGGCAGCGACCATTACAAACCTTACATAACCACAGCCCAAAAGGAGAGTAGGGTAGAGTGGGGGAAGGAAATCAGGACACATCTGGAGCCTTTCTAATTCTTACTGTTCTTGCCTTTGGCTGCGGGTAGTTTTATTTCCTGCTTAGAAAATCAACCAAGTTGATGGGACCAAACACTTAATTGAAAGGAAATTATCAAAGAAGGTCCAAGTCTGCCACAGGCTTCGGGGACAGGCAGCTTCTGAGAGCCCATGAGCCGTCAGTCCTGTTACAGAATCTCTCCTGCACTACTTGGAAGTACACAGGATCTGCTAAAGTTTGCCTCAGCATTGTGATGCTCAAGAGTAGGAAACTCTCGAAGGAAAAGCAGTTTACGTGCATTTTCTTCCTGGTGCATGCTGGTCCCTAGGTGAGCAGTTAAGGTCTCCCAGGGCAATTTTATTACAATACTGCTTTAAAAATCTAAGGTTTACATAGTTTATCTACTTCTAGAGATTAATTTCGATACTGTAAAATCAGTCTCATTCTTAAATGCAAATGCAAGGAAATTAAGCTTGCGAGCATGTATAAATTGTCCTTTAAACTATATGTAGCTTGCAGATAAGTAAGGATTAGACTCCAGTCAACCTTTCATCATTTTTTTTTCCCAAGTGAACCAGAGTCTTTCAAATTTCCAAGCTAGATTTTTCTTAAGGAGTGGGGGGTCTGGATAGATTACAGATCGAATTTATTGTGATAATAAATGGCTTCCTGTTCAAGACCTCATTTCCAGATGCAGCATCTGAGGCAGATTTATTTCACAGATGTGCATTTCCATGCATTTGTTGAACTGTTGCTAGAAAGAACCCAATGTCTGAAAAATCTATTATTTTCACCATTGGCATTATAATGCAATCTACTGCAACCAAAAAAAAAGGGACTCTGGTCATTTCAAGTTTTATTTTCTACTTGTGTAATGTCTAACTTCAGTTAGCTTGCTGAATTTAAATTTCTTGGTGTCTGCTATTGGAATTTGAAAATAATGATATCCTACCTAAGTTAAGAGTCACAATCTAGAATAGTGAGAAAGCCAAAGGACTTGAAAGACTTCTTACCTAAAGCCAGAGAGAGAAAGCTTTAAGCAGAGAGGTATTAAAGGAACCCCTAATTCTTTTTCATTAAATCAAGGTCAGGTAAGAGCTTAGAATATAAGAGAAAGGAAGTAGTCTTACCATGAATTGTATCTGAAGACAGTTACTCTTAGGATGAGTAATTTTTTTATAGTATTCTAAAATTTTATCTAACATTCATAATATCCTTAATAGGTACAGGTAAAGGAAGTAGCTAAGGGACAACTATGTTATCAGAACTAGAGGAGTATCTTGATTTGTATTTCCTAGAACTTCAAGAGACATTAAGTAGAGACTTTTACTTCATAACACTGAGGAATTTGGAGGAGTATAGCAAAATTTTTCTTCAGTTCATCTTTTAACAAAATTCTGGGGGTGAGGAAAGAAAGATTTTCTTTACATAAAATATTTCTTGGTTCAGGCAATGCAAGGGCTCCTTCCCACCAAGGGAATTGAAGCAAATTAGAATAGCTGTACTCAAGCAGTTTCTCAGTCCCAAGAAATTTACAGCATCTTGGTGGTGTGAAATCAACGACAAAAACAGTAAGCCTTGAGTCCTGGCTTCCGAAATCTTAGTCCAAATTTTGGAATCATGTCGATTGCCTCTTCAGGTAGTGAATCTGTTTAGAACATAAGCTATAATGTAGCATGGGGAATGGTCTTGAACAGTTGTTGAACTCATCAAAAGCTTTTTATCCTTGCCCATTAAACGGGGAAAATGAATACTTCCTACAGTTCTGCATCAAACTACATCAAATAGCCGCAGAGTTCTTGGCCTGGTGCTTGACACATAGTAGGTGCCGAGCGCCTTCCTCCCTTCCCTCCTTTACCATGACCTTCTTTCTTTCCTCCTACATGAAAGAGATTACCTTAAAACTGACTAGAAAACTCAAGCATAAATTGACGTGTCTTTATTTCTGCCTTAAACCCACTAAATAAAGCCGCTTTGCTTTCTTTTAGAAAGGATAGAAAGGTTACAGTGGCCACTTTCAGCAGGAGTTCGCTAAATGTTTATTGATTGAATGAAAGGAATGTGATTTTTAAAAACAATGAGCAAATGTGTAAAGCCAGCACTTTTCAAGGCTGGGGAAATAGTCGCATAGATACATATGAAGGTATTTCTTCAACTTTCTTCTTTCTTACAGCTTTAGATTGATAAAATTTGGTGTACAAATTAGTGAGTAGCATATGTGCATTTTCATCGGATTTTATGATGGTGATTTACAAATTAGGAGTGCAAGTCGGCATTCCCGCATAGGTTCTTCTGCGATAAATCCAGCCAAGATACCAAGCGGATGATGGTGGATCAGCAAACTTTTCTATGTGAAGAGAAACCAGATGCACCAGTGACTAGGAAGCACCTGCCAGAAAACTGAGATGAGCATATCTGGATTGTTCTCTGTGAAGAGTCGAGCACCGTAAACAGGTTCCTTGCATGGGCATTGAAGAATAACAAAAAGAGAGGTTAAAGAGAATTACATTTTTAGACAAAATATTTGATTCATAAAACTTTTTACATGTAATATTAAATTAGGTATCAAAACACCATGTTCAGGCAGGTAGAAGATTTCTGAATTTCAAGTAAATAAAGGATAAAGAATAGAATAATATGTCCAGAGACATATACAAGACATGAGCAAGAATCTGACGAAATTGCCAGTTCTCTGTTCAGACCAAGGGCCAAGTTCAGGGGATGCTTAGAAGTCAGCTGACAACTTGTGCTTTGAATAAAGCTATACTAGATGCTATATGAAACCAAGTAAGTTGTGCAGAGCAAAGCAAATCAGCTAGGTTTTCTCTTTTAGAATCTTCTAATTTTACTCTTAGCAGTCTCTGTGGTCATCGGTTAGATATTCCTACATCATATGTTTTACACTATTAGATTCTTTGGAAAATACTCTTTAGCTTCATATTATTAATCTCTAAGAATATAAAATCAAATTTCTACTCCAGGATCACTGTTTTAGATATGTCCGTGAAAGGCAAACAAAACAAAGCAAAACAAAACAAAACAAAAAACCCACAGTAGTTCAGAAAAATGAGTAACATAACTTTCTTTCTTTTTGCTTACCAACATAGAAATTTTCCTTTAAGTTGTTTAAATGCCTGGCAATGACGTTTTGTTTTTTTTATTGTTGCTGTTAAAAGATAACTTTTAGAGGAAAATGGGAGGTTAAATTCCACATTAAGAGCTGGGTGGTATTTTTTTTTGACAATTTGGCCAGCATTTCTTCCATTGGAACAAAAGAAAGTCAACTTTTCAACATTAAGATGAGAAGTGTCTTTTATAGAAGCATTCTGTATCATGCCCTTTGTCTGATGAATTTTCCTTTATTGCTCCAAAAATAAAATGCTGAATTGAATATCTTGAGGGCAAAGTGGTATAGTAATTGGGGCAAATGGTAGAAATTCTATTGCAGTTGTTGCCCTGTTCTCTAAGCTTGAGACTATTCTGAGATACTCTTTGGGTTCCTAAAGTCATCATTAATGGAAAAGTTCTGCCTTACAGAGACGTGTGCGTAGGTCCAAATAATTAACATGTGTACATCTAAGTAGCCAAGCACAGATTCATTCTAAATAAAAGCTGCAGTTTGGTTTTTTGTAAATGTAATTGCAACTGACACCTTTTTTCCCCCCTTTCATTAATTGTTTTTAAAAGGGACTATATGAGAAGGCTCTATTAAAAGCTTACTTGGAACAGCATTACGAACATCGTACGCCCATGCAGCGCTGTGATTTGCAAACATATGTCCGCTCTTCAATAAATGTTATGGCTTTCACAGCGGTTCCACCTTGGCCTCTTTTGTGATCGTTTTCCATTCCGATGAATGGCATAGAGTGTGTGTGTTGTTTAAATTGACGATGTATAAATGTTTATAGTAATGGAGCATTATGGTTAACATGGGAAATCAGAGTTCCAACTTGAAAGAAAGGAGAAGGCAAGGCTCCCCACACTCCACGCAAAATGCAAATAAATCATTACGATGTGTGCTTGGATGCTTTCGTGTGACTGTTACATGTGTATGTTGTGGCTCTCTCCTCTCCAGCCCACCCCACTTCTGACTAAAAAGTCCTCCCGAGGGTGATAGGCTGTAATTTTGTGCCAGTAATTGCTGCTCGCCAGAGCGGGAGGTGGGGGTGGTGAGATATATTAGGTGATAGGCGGGGTCACATGTGGGGTTTCTGCCGCGGCTCCCGCAGGCTTGAATATCCATCACTCAAACGTGGTCGTGATTTGTCTACAGATAAGCGGCATCTGGGGTCACTAGATCTGGAATCTCCTGGATTCACATGCTGGCCTCACCACTTTCTGGCTTCTGGACCTTGAGCAAATGGAATAAATAAATATAGACCTTAGCACAATAATTAGCCCAGGCTAATCAGCCCCCCAAAATTAATTCAAAACAGTTTTGTAGTAATGTTGCGGGTTCTGTGTAAATGGCATCCCGTATGATATGTTTGGTGATGATGAAAGGTTGTTTTTACTCTCACTGAATTCAAGGTGAGCAGAACATAAATTTAAAGCAAGAAAGATGTAGAGTAAATATTAGGAAGAAATATGTACAAATAAGGATTTTAGAAGTAAAAAGGTACCGTGGGATAACATCATCTGATTCAGAAATTGTGTAGTTAAGACACTGAGCGGCCAAGAGTTTGTGGCGTGCCCGCAATCACACGCTGGATTGTGACAGACCCTCTAAATCCCGGCTTTTTGTCTCAGATTCTAGAAAGTATACCGAACGGGATTTGTGGCATTTTTCAAAAGAGACCCATCTTTCTGGTCCGGCCTTAATTTCAACTTAGATCCATGGTTTTCGAGTCACAGCCTCAGAAGGCTGATTCATACCCTGAAACTCCAAGCAGCCCGGGGGCTCTGCACGAGCTCACAGCACACGATGAAAACCTCAGCTTTCAGCCTGGAGATCTGATGCTTCAAGTCTTCCTTGATCTATCAAGCATATTTAGAAAAGTCAATGATATTGGCAGGCAGCACTAAAATGTATTTTTTAAAATGGGGAGTTGCATGCATGAAGTAGAGAAAGGAGTGTTTGATAAGGAATGGGATGGTTTACATCATTAATAAAATCACTTCACATAAGGCAGCTTTTAAAGTCTTTCATCTGAATCTGGAAAATGAATACCTTCCAGTCTCATTCCAGGCCATATGCTGCTCCACTGAGGATTTTTTAATTTTAAAAGAGGACTCTTGAACAATTTTAAATGAAAAACTTACCTTTTCCCCCTCCTAGAGTTACCCTGAGGACAGAGTGTATTCGTGTAATTATGGACACTTTTTTGGCCAACCTCCTCCACTTTAAAATATCTCCATGTACCATTAACAGGATGTCTGCATAATGTCATCTGTTTCCCTGTTGAATAATGAGCACCGATTGAGAACTGTATATAGTCAGAGTGCATTCTTTCACATCCGTTGAGCTCCATCAATTTAACTTCAACTTTGGAAATTAATCAATCTACATAACCACCTTTATAAAAATAGCCATTTTGAGTGAAGAGTATACATTTAATTTTTTTTTTTTTTTTTTTTTTAGTATACATTTAATTTTTTCTAAAGTCTGACCTATAAATCAGAAGCCCTCAAGGCAGGCTCGGCTTTCCTGGTGAGTAGCTGTCTGGTCATGCGCTTTTACACCTTCGGGGCTGTCCTGTTTGTGAACGTGACCAGTGCACAGCATTGTCTAGACACACCTGGGAAAGGCTTGGGCAACCGAATCTGAGTAACTTCACCTTCTCCAGAAGAAAGTCACAGAGTGCTACGGTCTGGTTTTTACTGTGACTCACATGAGGCCCTGAGCCCATGTGGTTTGCCCCCACTCATTTGGTTCCCCACTTAGTCCTTCCCTAATTCCTGGTGCATTTTCTGACACATTGCAGGCGCTCTGTAATATTGTCGAATGAGTGAAGGACTAAATGAACTTTCTCACATGCCTGAGGAAGCCAAACCCTGAAGTTGTGTGAGTTGGTTCTAGCAGGGCATTTCCTGGTTTCAGAGAACCCGGAGGAACGCTGTGGCCTTTCTGTTTGTGCTTTTCATCTCAAAACCCTGCCAACCAGGTTTCTCTTGATCAGAATATCACCTTGGGACATGGTTGTGTTGTTAGTCAGGTCCTCTGACTTTTCTGTTGTCTTTCGTATAAAACTATAAATGCAAATAATTTATAAAATAAAAGTTTACATACTCATGTAGGTTTTCTTTTACAGGATTGTATTAAATGTTGTAATTTGTGAAGGCACATGAAAATACTAAAATGATACACTTATTTGAATTACAATTTTCTTTTGGCCATATTTTCCTCATCTGAATTGTGAGAGGGATTTCATCTATTCCTGCAATTAAAGCTAATAAAATAGCAATCAATTCCTGTAATTAAAACTAATCAAACGATGATTAATGTATTTATGGCATACATGCTGGCAGATGGTAATGCTGCCTGACAAAATACAAACATATTTGGATACACTCCCTACACAAACATTAACTTCTCTCTTTGATTGCATTTTAGACATACTCCCTTTTAGATATTTTTAATATAAATATATGAACCCATGATTTTGTCCCTGGAAATACTTATTTCTTCTTAAAGAAATAATTCCACTTTCTAACCAAAGCAATGGCAAAAAAAAGAGTGGAGAAATGAAGAAATGTCTGTCCAAGGTGTTCAGACCTGGGTTGGAATCCCACAGGGCTGCCGAGTGTTGCCATGATGGCTTGACATGAGGAAACTGGCAAGCGTGTGGTGATTACGTGCCTTGTCTTTAGTTCTGCTGATATGCATGCCTTATCCGAACTCCCAGAATTTGGAATGCAAATCCCAACCCCCACCACCTGGCATAGTGACCTTAGACAGGTTACTAAATCCTTTCCAGTCTGTTTCACCACCAGAAAAGTGAGGTTGATAACACCCCCTCGAAGAAGTCTTGTGGAAGTTGAACACACTAACAAGTAAGATAACCCAGAGGGTCTTATATAAGTTGGAGCAACAGGAGTTCTTCCCACATATCAGCTAGGCAATATGGGCAGGTTGGAAGGGGAGGGATGGGACAGAGGGGACAGGTTTGGGACTCATGAGCTTGATTTGTTTTCAAGATACGTTAGAAAAAAGCTGACCTTCCTGAATGGATTACAAAACAACAATATTAAAAAGTAGAGTTGCCAATGCTTAAAAAGACATTTAATGTGTGCCCGGGGCTGTTTAAGATACTTTACATGTATTTTTCTCATTTAATCTTCAAAACAACCCTGTGAGGGAGAGGCCATCATTCTTTCCATTCTACAGATGAGGAAGCTGAGGTGAAAATGGGTTTTGTTGATTGACCCAAGGCCATGCAGCCATTAATCAGGGAAGCTGGAACTTGAATCTCAACAGTATAACTTTAAGACTGTCCTCTTTCTTTTTTTTTAAGATGTTGTTTATTTATTTGAGAGAGAGGGAAAGAGAGAGAGAGCAGGAGCGGGGGGAGGGGTAAGGGAGAGGGAGAAGCAGACTCCCCACTGAGCAGGGAGCCCATTGTGGGATTCCATCCCAGGACCCTGAGGTCACGGACCTGAGCCAAAGGCAGATGCTTAACCCACTGAGCCACCCAGGTGCCCCAAGCCTGTTCTCTTAACATGTATTTCCGTTTTATGGGGCCAAATTCAATATGGGACCAAACATAAGGATCACAAATTAAGAAGTAGGAGAGGGCACTAGAAGTTCTAGCCTCAGCAATCAGACAACAAAAAGAAGTAAAAGGCATCCAAATCGGCAAAGAAGAAGTCAAACTCTCACTCTTTGCAGATGATAGGATACTTTATGTGGAATACCCAAAAGACTCCACCCCAAAACTGCTAGAACTCATACAGGAATTCAGTAAAGTGGCAGCATATAAAATCAATGCACACAAATCAGTTGCATTTCTATACACCAACAACAAGATAGAAGAAAGACAAATTAAAGAGTCGATCCCATTTACAATTGCACCCAAAACCATAAGATACCTAGGAATAAATCTAACCAAAGAGGCAAAAATCTGTACTCAAAACTATAAAATACTCATGAAAGAAATTGAGGAAGACACAAAGAAATGGAAAAACGTTCCATGCTCAAGGATTGGAAGAACAAATATTGTGAAAATGTCTATGCTACCTATAGCAATCTACACATTTATTGCAATCCCTATCAAAATACCATCACCTTTTTTCAAAGAAATGGAACAAATAATCCTAAAATTTGTATGGAACCAGAAAAGACCCCGAATAGCCACAGGAATGTTGAAAAAGTAAAGCAAAGCTGGTGGCATCACAATTCCGGACTTCAAGCCTCTATTACAAAGCTGTAATCATCAAGACAGTATGGTACTGGCACAAAAACAGACACATAGATCATGGAACAGAATAGAGAGCCCAGAAATGGACCCTCAACTCTATGGTCAACTCATCTTCGACAAAGCAGGAAAGAATGTCCAGTGGAAAAAAGACAGTCTCTTCAACAAATGGTGTTGGGAAAATTGGACAGCACATGCAGCAGAATGAAACTGGACCATTTCCTTACACCACCCACAAAAATAGACTCAAAATGGATGAAAGATCAAAATGTGAGACAGGAATCCTTCAAAATCCTTGAGGAGAACACAGGCAGCAACCTCTTTGACCTCAGCCGCAGCAACTTCTTCCTAGAAACATTGCCAAAGGCAAGGGAAGCAAGGGCAAAAATGAACTATTGGGACTTCATCAAGATAAAAAGCTTTTGCACAGCAAAGGAAATAGTCAACACAACCAAAAGACAACCGACAGAATGGGAGAAGATATTTGCAAATGACATATCAGATAAAGGGCTAGTATCCAAAATCTATAAAGAATTTATCAAACTCAACACCCAAAGAACAAATAATCCAATCAAGAAATGGGCAGAAGACATGAACAGACAGTTTTCCGAAGAAGACATCCAAATGGCCAACAGACACATGAAAAAGTGCTCAACATCACTCGGCATCAGGGAAATCCAAATCAAAACCTCAATGAGATACCACCTCATACTAGTCATAATGGCTAAAATTCACAAGTCCGGAAACGACAGATGTTGGCGAGGATGAGGAGAAAGGGGAACCCTCCTACACTGTTGGTGGGAATGCAAGCTGGTGCAGCCACTCTGGAAAACAGTATGGAAGTTCCTCAAAAAGTTAAAAATAGAGCTACTGTATGACCCAGCAATTGCACTACTGGGTATTTACCCCAAAGATACAAATGTAGTGATCTGAATGGGCACATGTACCCCAATGTTTATAGCAGCAATGTCCACAATAGCCAAATTATGGAAAGAACCTAGATGTTCATTAACGGATGGATAAAGAAGATGTAGTGTATATATACAATGGAATATTATGCAGCCATCAAAAAATGAAATCTTGCCATTTGCAACAACGTGGATGGAACTAGAAGGTATTATGCTAAGTGAAATAAGTCAATCAGAGAAAGACAAGTATCATATGATCTCACTGATATAAGGAATTTGAGAAACAAGACAGAGGATCATAGGGGAGGGGAGGGAAAAATGAAACAAGACGAAACCAGAGAGGGAGACAAACCGTAAGAGACTCTTAATCTCAGGAAACAAACTGAGGATTGCTGGAGTGGAGGTGGGGTGGGAGGGATGAGGTGGCTGGGTGATGGACATTGGGGAGGGTATGTGCTATGGTGAGCACTGATAAATTGTGTAAGACTGATGAATCACAGACCTGTACCCCTGAAACAAATAATACATTATTTGTTAATAAAGAAAAAAAATAAGTAAAAAAATTTAAATAAAAATTTTAAAAAAAGAAGTAGGAGAGGACAGATTGACAAGGGTAGGGTTTGTCCTAAAAGAGGGCTTGAGAGGTCAGCAGAGCATGAAATATATTCCATTCCATCAAGTCTAAGAGACCCTAGAGGGCAAGACCACCAGTGAGCATGAAGAATGCTTCCAATTCAACTCTTATACAACATGGTTTTCAATTAGGATTCTTGTTTTCAACTTCTCGAAAGAACTATCTTAGACGTATTTATATACAGGTGTTTATGATTTATCACTCAGACATACATAAAAATAAAAGAACACTAAGTAAACGTGAGGTAATCCTATGATTTGTTTTAGGCAGAGTCTTCTGAATCACTTTCGACTCCAGTCCCTCTCATCCCTGCTCCTGTGGTCCCCAAGGTGTCATCATCTGGCCAGCAGGAGCACTGCTAATGCAGTGGTCCCAGAGCACCTCCTCATCTCTGGATCTCATCCAAACCATTCTGTGAGTTTGGATGCTGGCGTTTTCCGGGTCTTACCTGAAGTTGTCTGCAGGTTTTCAGGCAGGAACTCATTCTTTCTTCAAATGGTCGTGACGTGGTTTGTTAGCTGCAATGCTGTGGGCTTGCAGCTCAGCCGTCCTGCCACCAGGAATGGCAGCCACATTTGCCACCATAATGGCAGCCACATTTGCACACGTGCACGCATGGTAACAACATCACTGGCTGTCAGTCAAATTCAACTATATTTCTCCACCTCTTGTTCTCCACCCTGGTTTCACATGTGTTTAGATGTAAAAATGTGTGCATTCAAATCCATGAAATATGCTTGCCTGTCAAGTTACAAGGAAGTTGGGGCCACCCATCTCATTTTACCTTCTGTCCTTCTACTTTGTTGATAATTATGTAGTAGTAATTTTGTCTCCAACCACCTTGGACTCAGAATAAGAATTTGTTTTGTTTCTTTTTGTGGGTGAGTTTGTGCTAGCATTATCCTCCAGTGGGTCTCTGACATGATTTATCCCTTAGACACATATTACATATTGGTAATACTTGGCTCACTGTATTCTGTCTTTCATGGAGATCCCTGGCTTGTGGAGAGTCTTTAAACAATGATTTAAATATTATTTTATAGAATTTAGCCCCTTGCCCCAGCAAACGATAATAATTTATTTTGGTATTTTAATTTAAAAAAATTATATTTGAGTATAGTTGACACACGGTGTTACATTAGTTTCAGGTGATTCAACATAGTGATTCAATTTCTCTATATGTCTGCAATGCTCGGCACAAGTGTGGCTACCATCTGTCACCATACAATGGTGTTTTAATATCATTGGCTATCTTCCTTATGCTGTGCCTTTATTCCTGTGACTTATTCATTCCATAATTGGAAGCCTGTATCTTTCAGTCTCCTCCAACCGTTTTGCCCATTCACTTAACCCCTTCCCTCTGGCAATCGTCAGTTTGTTCTCTGTGTTTATAGGCTTGATTCTGCTTTTTATTTGTTTATTCATTTGTTTTTTAGATTCTACCTATGAGTGAAATCATATGGTATTCGTCTTTCTCAGTATGACTTATTTCATTTAGCATAATACCCTCTAAGTCTATCCATATTGTTGTAAATGTCAAGATCTCATTTTTATGGCTATGTAATATTCCTGTGTGTGTGTGTGTGTGTGTGTGTGTGTGTGTGCACACTCACGCATGCGCGCATGCATGCATGTGTTAGGTATTTTAATTTTTAATAATGATGCCTGATCACAGAGCACCAGTATACCTGCCCAGTGTTGGAAGCAGGAATTAATTGTTACTAGTGCTTTAGGGTAAGAGAAACTCTATAATGTAATTAGAATTCCAAGGGACAGCTAAAAATTTATTACTTGGCCTTTAAATATTGGAATCCTTGTTAAGGTATTTGAAGTTTCTAAATGTCTTCAGGAGTTGAGGCTCCCATTCCTTGTGCTCAGAGTATGTGTGGTATAGTGGAAAGAGGGTGGGCCCTTGAGACCAGTAAGAAAGAAATTCTATACTCCTCACTACTAGGTGGCCTTGGTAAAAAAAAAAAAAAAAAAAAAAATACTGAGTACATTCACAAGTCAGAGCAAGTTCTATACAAATTTCATGTATTACTGTTACTACTCCATTTTACAGGTAAGGAACTAAGGCTCAAAGTACAAATACCGTATAAGTTGATTTCACCTCTGTTATCCGAGGTGTCTTTATAATTGTAAGAGGTAGACTTGCCATGGGTATCAGCAATATTATAGATATAGCATATTGCATAGATCAGGTGCTGGAAATGGAAACCAATGTTTATCACACTGATTTTAAATTACTTTCTCTTCTTCCCTTCTCTAATGAGTATTAAATTGCCATTTGAAATTGCCTTATAGATTCCAAGAGGAAAATTAACGTTTTGGAATTTTTGAAACCCCCCCACCCCCAATCAGTATCTGTTACACAAATTGAATCTCCCTGTTTTGTCTTAAATGATTGATAATGTTTAAAAGTTGTTTTTTTTTTCATGGAACACTACATCAAAAACTAATGATGTAATATATGGTGATTAACATAACATAATAAAAAAAAGAAGAAAAAAAAACAAGTAATGAAAGAGAAAAAAAATAAAAGTGTTGTTTTTTTTTTTTTAATTAGAAAAACCAGTAGGCAGATTCATACCAATGCCTAATACTTCCTACTGCCTGGAAATATTCTCCATGATGAGTAAACTGAAGGAATTTAGTGGCCAAATATTTTTTAGTGGACCTCTGAGTGAGACAACTTAATATCTTCTGTACTTTTAAAAATCATAATCATCCAGTTGGATACATAACAAACCATAACTTCTAATAGTCTGATCTGAATAGAATCCCAGTGTCTGCATTAGACATATTCCCTTTGGAAGATTATTACATTGCCTTCACTAAATACAAAATAGGGTAATACTTATATATGTATTAAGACAAAGAAGTTCATTCAATAATTTGATGGATATAATTGATTAAGGTAGAGTTTTGAGAAACATTAGAATTGCTGCCTCAAACTATGGAGCCCTTCCTCCCTCCCTCCCTCTCTCCTTTTCTTCCTTCCTTCCTTCCTTCCTTCCTTTTTTTTTTCCTCTTTCTTTCTTGGAACTGACAACAAAATGAATTAACTATATCTCTTTTAGCCCACAAGTCCTATTCATCTGCTTTTATTTTTCCATGCTTTAATCTCCTTCCAAGTACATTCCAAGAATAATTAAATATATTTTCTGAAAATCTTGGCAATTTCCTGGATTCGAGAGGTGTGAGGAAAGGTTTGGCACAAAAGTGATTTTTGAATGAAAAATTAAAGCCATACTTACATTTAAAATCCCCAGAGACAGCATTGATATAAACCAAAGTAGCCATTTTCAGTAAAGAAAATAGCCAGGTTGTATGTAATTTTGATGAATGAGTTAGAAAACAGGTGTAACAGCTGAATGTGTATGTAAATCTAATGGTTAATGTTTTTATTATCATAAACCACAGTGTAATCTCAACTAATAATTAGAAAAAAATGAACCAATGAGGGCTATAGTCTAGCATTGACTGCACTATTACAGAAGGCCAATCTACCAGAATAATAGATCTATTAAATGCAGTGTTAGGAATAAGGCAAAGCCTTTGACCGTGTCACATACAATTGGGTGAAGTTGAAGCACTGTACAAAGCCTGTTCCATGGAGTAAATTTATATACAAACAAGAGAATAAGAAAGGACAAGAAAGAGCCGTGCCTGTCAGGCATTTATTACCCTATTGCTTCATAAGATTTTATTTTATTTTTTTTTAAAGATTTTATTTATTTGACAGAGAGAGACACAGCAAGAGAGGGAACATAAGCAGGGGGAGTGGGAGAGGGAGAAGCCAACTTCCTGCTGAACAGGGAGCCCGTTGCAAGGCTCGATCCCAGGACCCTGGGATCGTGACCTGAGCCAAAGGCAGATGCTTAACAGACTGAGCCACCCAGGTGCCCCAAGATTTTATTTTATTTCATTTTATTTTTTATTTTTTAAAATATTTTATTTATTTATTTGACAGAGAGAGACACAGCGAGAGAGGGAACACAAGCAGGGGGAGTGGGAGAGGGAGAAGCAGGCTTCCCGCCAAGCAGGGAGCCCGATGCGGGGCTCGATCCCAGGACCCTGGGATCATGACCTGAGCCGAAGGCAGATGCTTAAT